>NC_090935.1:1426333011-1426994785 GCF_040938575.1 Ambystoma mexicanum
GCAAGAACTCTTTCATGGTTGTCAATACGCTTCGAGGGTGCTGTGGGAGTGGGCCAGTGTGTGTGACTGTGCATTCTTTAGTCGAGCACATTCCGCCATTAAATGTGGCTGTGCATTGCTGTGGTCCCTAATGCACAAGCCTTCCTAGTCGTACACATGCTTGGCTAGCTTACTGCATCCGTTTAACTACACAATGCAACCCCCTCCCCTTAACATTCTTTGCATGAGAGCTAAAGTACAGCCAAATTCATGATGAGGCACTGTCTTGGTTACAGATAGTCCCTGTCCCTCCAACTTTACCAGAGGGCACCTGTGCCTGCCTTAATGTCTTTGCAAGAGCAGATACAGGTGCAGAGGCACCAGTCGCTTCAGCCTCTTGAGCCATCTGATTGGCGTCTATCTCTGCCCCATCCACCTATTGTTCTTAGGTTTCCTGCGTCACCACTACTTTCCTGCGTCACCACTACCTGTACCCCCTCATGTGCACTGTGGTCCCCACACCCTCTTTTCCAAGCCAAGGTCTATTCACTGGGGGACATGGTCCAGCATATCTGTAGTGTATCTACAGAAACATGCTACTAGTAGAATAAGTACGGTATCACTTCCCAAATAACTTGACCAGCTCCTTCCACACCTGATAGCTCCAGGACTCCCTGTATACCAGTATTACCCTCTAACTGCCCTTCCACCTCTGCCTCCTCCTCATGTGACATTGAAAACCCCTACTTTGTCCACCCTGCCTTCCCTGCTCTTACAGAGCAGCCGCCCGAGGACTTTTGCAACCCCTGTTGTGGCCCGGGGTAACTGGTACTGCGACCCCCCCCCCATGCACATGGCTCGCCATCTTCCTCCAAGACCTAGCAATGCTACTTATTCTCTAGGAATTTAACATTTCTTTTCCACTTCACCTTCAAACTATGATGCCCAGTCCCACTTCATAATTTTCAGTTGCTTTCTGTAAGGACTCGAACAAGACAAACAAAAAAGGAAAGTGGTTATCGCAAACAAATGGATTCACGTGACTCAGGCCATTGGAAAGGATTTTGGGACTCACAAAGGAAGATGACTAAAGCACAGAAAGGATGCTATGATTCAATCAAAAAAATGCAGATTCATTGGGCCCAGAAACAAGTGGGAACACAAGGCAACCCCAGATATGCTTCAGGGTCATTGGCCATATTCGGTGAGTTGTAGCTGAGGCATCTTGGGTTCTTTGTAGTCTTGTGCAGAAGGGATGTGAGCTTGCAGTTCAGGATGGACTGCCAGTTTTGCATATGATCTGTATCCTTCTATAATGGCAGGCTGGAGAAAAAAAATCTGGAGCCCAACCAGTGGTTATTAGGAATTCAACAACTTTCGCCCATCAACCTTCTGTTTTGTTTGGTAGTGCCACTTGGCCTCCCTGAGATACTAGGGCTCTGACTGGCCTGCCAAATCTCACTGAAAAATTCAGTAGTTCGAATTGGCCCGCTGAAGACTGACTGGCCCGCTGAGATTGGACATAGGTTATAGTGTGATTGTGAACTGCCACATCCTGAAAGAACTTGCGAGTGTACTGAATGCCAGGTACGACAATTGGTTCAACTTGTGCAGTTGTGTAGATGTTTGCCCAGCCTTCGTGCCCACCATCTCAGACAAGCCAAGTGTGCATTACCAGAGAAACTGTTAGAGCACACAATCCTTCCAGAAATAGTTGGGTTACAAGCATTCCAAAAGGAGCATGCAGATCTGACACCACAAACGTTCCTTGGCAATAGACACAACTTGTGGGATGGGGCATAGACATTAGGGTGTTAAAAGGATATTCAGAAAGAAAGTGAAATCACTTGCAGCCACAAACGTCTGACCCATCTACATGAAGAAAAGGACTGCAGCCATGGTCAGTAACATGTATGATGGCCAATCATGGCTGGGCATAGTTTTGCTCCTTTCCTTTTCATTAACTGCTGCTTTACATCATCCTATCTTCTGTACATTGGTCTCCGCAGAGGCTTTTTCAGACCTTGTCTGGTAGAGCAGATGCTCCGAGGAAGGTATATAGCAAACACAGAAGTTGTTTTGGTCCAGACAAGGGAGCCATAAAAGGGGGCAGGGACACTGCACGATTACGTGGAGCATTAGTTTAGTCCAGGAATGACTACATAAACTCGGCCACCTCCACTGCTGCATGGACATCCACATCTGCTAAAGCTTTCATTAGATTGCTCGTTATTGATTGGGTAAGAGTGTCCATGCCTTGGTGAAAGACAACCAATGTGCTACATCAAACCTACAAAAGGTAGCTGTAGAGTTAGATCGTCCTAAAATAGCAGCTCGAATATGCAAGCTAAAAGAAATCCTAAGAAGAGACATTCTCGTGTCTCCCTTATTATGGTGAGCCCCCTGAGCTGCTAATTTGGGACAGAGACCGATAATCCATTCTACAATATGTAAAATATTTCAACATTAATGATTACAACATCTCACTGATCATGAATGAGAGTATTTGTTTTCTGGACCCGACCATCTATGTTAACAATATCATCATACAATCCACCTTGTACCAAAACCCCACAGCAGGAAACAGCACATTAAATGCTTCCAGCAATCATCTAAAACACATTATTCACAACATACCCTACGGAGAACTACTGAGAATAAAGAGGAACTGCAGTGAGCCCTCAGAATTTGACCGACACCAATATAAAAGGCGAACCGAATTCAGGTAAAGAAGCTATAGCAATAAACATCTTAACTTAGCAGAAACAAGAGTTACATTGAAAACAAGATCTGATCTGTTTCCAAGCAAGCGTATTAGAATTAAAACCCTACCCAACACAGTGAGATTTATCACCACCTACAGCTCCAATGCCTCACGTCTCAGAAAAATACTAACAAGACCCTGGAATATCTTACAACCACATTAAAAACGACATTTGATCCTAAACCATATCTCATTTCGCAAAGCCAAAACCATCAAGAACCAGTTGAGCCCAAGCTATATGAGACCGAAAGCGAAACCCCAAACAGTGGAAGCATCCTAGAACACACCTGAGACCACAGGGAACTTTAAATGTGGACACTGTAAGATTTGTCCCAACTTGCTGAACAAACTTAAAACCATCAACTTACCCATTGGCACTGAAACAAACATAAAGCAGTTGGTGAACTGCAACACCAACTATATCATATATGGAATTCAATGTCTATGCAACAATGGTACATAGGAAGCACCATATGGAAATTGAAAATCAGAATACTGGAACACTTTGGAAGTGTTAGGAATAAAGACATCAGACACCCACCTGCAGCCAATTTTTTTGAAAAACATACGGGTGGCAATCCATGACTACTAAAATGTACAGGACTGGAAGAAATCATCAACCCACCTAGAGGAGGCAACAAAGAACAACTCCTACATCAAAATGGATACACTCCATGGACACGTGCTTCTCTGGTCTTACTCAGGACAATGAACTATAGAGCTTTCTCTAAACCTCTCTTCACATACTTATCGCCATATTGCAAGCATCACTCTGCATCATCACCTTTTCTTTATCTTTTACATCTTTATTAAGTATCTATTGTTCTGCACAACACACAGGCAATTATTAATTGGCCGGGATCCTTTATTGATCATTGACTCCCCTATGTTCAACTATCTCACCCCTACTAATATCACTACTTAGATATTACCATTACTATTTTTTCTTCACAGTTTTTTATCCTCTTCTTGACATCTATGCCCGCTTATGCAGGATTTCACATATGCTTTAATCCCATTCTCTCAACAGAATAAAGAATGCACAAATCCCTACTGACGAGCCACCCGACCTGAGTGGTGAAACACGTGTAGAGGGCAACAGACCACCATTTTACCACTCCAAAGAAGAACCAAATGGAATAAGATATTGATCTCATTTAGGACATTACTCCAAGAAAGATCCAATGGGACACTAGTTTTCTATACATTAGGACAACTTTACTATCAAACCTAATGGGACACCAACTACCTATATACCAGGACAACCAAATCATTTAATAGAGGAAGACCAACCCTCAACTAGGCAATTCCAAGCAACAATTTTGAACAAACTAAAAGTATACATAATTATGATTATGGTGCACTCGATAATCCCACAATAAAGAATAAAAAAAAAGAATTCCCAATCAATTGTAAGTAGTAAATTTGTCAATAACAGCCACACAACCCACGTCAAGACGTACATGTGCTGGTGTGGGTTTTGTGTCTTATTATCTCCAATTGGAGTGAGCTTTAGCTCTGCTTTGGCAGCAGGGTGTAGACGGACTCGGATACCATTCAGCTGCTCTTTGATGACTTTGCACAAAGTACTGCTTTATAGGGGGAATGTTTACATGTAAATCAATTGCAGTTAATTTGTTGGTACCAATAGTCATATGGTCGTGATTCTACTTTTGTATTGCCTAATATGCTATTTTTGGTTTGAAACATTTTAAAATGGCCACCGTGTCTACTTTGTCCTAAATCACATGACTTCATATTCATCATCATCAACAAAACTTTATTTTGGCTTGGACCATAAAAGCATCAAAATACAAAAATGCATTTGGTAAAATAGGAATAAAAACAAATTGTTAAATTAGTGTTATATTTTATCACATAAAATATGCAACACCTGTTGAAACTATAAAATCCACTACACCCACAGTTAATACAGTCTGGAATTTAGAACCCTAGATTTCCATAATAATTAATAACCTGTGAATAAAATCTTGAATAGATTTGGTACAATAAGAATGAGTGTCCTGGATACTCAACGTTTATTGATTAAGTTCCCCAATACGACTCAGAACGTGGCCCCTTCTCAACCACGCCTTGAACATGTATTTTGCAATAAAATATAGAATATTAACATCATCACATCTTTTACAGTATTCCAATGCCTCTAGCGACCCTCTGGAAACATTTTTAGTTTAAAAATTGGCAATTGATACATTAATCTACGGTCGTTGTATCTGGACAAAATAGCAGGAAATGGAACAGACTCATTCTGTGCACCACAGCACAAACAGTCTGGGCAATTTAAATTACTCAATTTAGTCATAAAAAGGGCTACTCGCAGAGTTCCAGCTCTCAAGTCAAATATTAGTGAACGGGCGAGGTTAGGTGTGATAGTGTCTAAATAGCCTTCATAGCCAAATGTACCCTTAATCTGCAAATAGTGCTGGCCACAAGAAAGCATTTCACAGGCTAGGACCAAAGCCCATTTGTAATACATACTACTGGCCGTTTTAAACACTTCCTTGCACCCAGAGTTCATAGTTGAAGGCCGCTCCCAATAATGTTCAAGGCCCAATGTTGCAAACAACTATTTGATGTGCCTCAGCCATGCTGTTGTACGGCTACCTTACAGTGCTAGGAAGTTTACCAGTAACTCTTTAAACATATGTAGCCCAGGTACTGTCCAAATGCGGACCCATAGAAACAAAGGTTTGATGGCTGCTGAATGCTCGATGTGGCACACATCACATTCCAAGGGTATCAGGTAATAAAATTGCTGCAAAAATGTCGCCGGTAAAAAGAATCATGGCAAAAATGCAATGGTTTGACCCGGTAAAGGTGTACCCCATTATACCATTTAAGGGGAGCGGGGTTGCAGAGGTGTCCCCTGCTCCCCTTAAATGGTATAATGTGTCCAGGGGTTGCAGGGGTGTCGCCCGCATCCTTTACATGATTGTGGCGGCAAAACCACTGCATTTTTTTGGTGTGATATTTTGTATCCACGGTCATTTTTGCCGCGATTTTAAGACATGGAACCATTCCAAGTGCAGTATAGCATTTGGAGCACTGTCCAATTGTAACATTATTTATTTTAAAAATGTATTGCCCGCTACACCTTAGTGCGACAACTTTTCAGGACCCCAAATCTCTGCACAATATGTTGCTGCTTGCATGGCTTTAAACTTGTATAGTTCCAGGGCAGAGGTCAGTGCTCCCTTCCCATGCATAAGATGGACTCTCCTAATACTCTCATTGTACTTAGAGTCGTAGTGGCTTTTGAGACTTAGTCATGCCACATGACATTTTCAGTAAAACACAAGTCCAATGAGTTATACATGGTTCCCTGCTCCAGCACAAACTCTTTGATTTCTATGCGCACGTTCACATGCCTAGCTGTTTTGCTTCTAAAGACAAGAGATCCTGGGCCTCATTACGGGTCTGGCGGTAAGGGTGCCGGTGATACCGGCAGGTTGTTGCTGGACCCGTAAATATTTACCGGCGCCTGACTTGCCGGTGCCACAGAGGGATTAGAACTCCGATGGCCTGGAAATTCAGGTGCCAGTAAATTATAAATCCCCATTCCCCTATGGCAGTGGGGACCACGGAAGCACAGGCACCGTTACTAACGTTGCCGGTGCTTCCGCGATGTCTGCCTACCGTGGCCGCTGTGGCCGGCAGGGTCCGATCTGCTGTGCATGGTGGCTCCGGCAGGCAGACCTGTAGTATGCCGGTACAGAAACAACGGCACTGGTAAGCTTACCGGCACCATTGTTTCCAGACCGGCATGCTTGTAATGAGCCCACTTGTCTTACTGTTGTTGATTTGTAGGCGAAGATTTTCAGAGCTCTTGACAAATACTGACACAGTGTGACTTATTCCCATTGGGAGGTTGACAGTAACACTGCGTCATCGGCAAAGAAAAGAGCTGGAAAACGGAGGTTACCAATCCTGGTAGTGTCCATGCCACTAGCCACCAACACCTCAATCAGGCTGTTTCTATAGGTACAAAAGAGGAGGGGGCTAGCACACAGCCCTGCCTAACCCCACGTTGGACCCTAAACTTCTAAGTGTTTTCTCCACTCATCCCCCATCTAACAGAAGCACTGTTGTTGGAATACAAGGACTGAATGATTGTCAGTAAACCTGGGGGGATGTTATAGGCTTGCAGAACCAGCCATAGGTTGTTATGGGGGACGGAGTCAAATGCTGTCCTGAAGTCAGTAAAGACTGCATACAAGTTGCAATGATTTAAACGTGTGTATTTCTTGACAAGTAGGTCAAGTCGTAGGCATCCCAGATTGCCTGGTGGAATGATCCCTTCTTAGACGCAACCATAGATTCATATTTTATTCTTATGGCCCTCAAATTCAACACATCAACAAATGGTCTCTCCCCCAGACCAACCAGGATCTCCTTTCTGCAGGAACGACAGTCAGCATCATACCAACCATGCGCTTCCTGGGCAGATTTCTTCCTTTTAGCACCTGGTTTGGTAAATGCAGAATGGAGCACTGCAACCAATCCGTCATAGCGACACAGCACATCCTGCTTTTGCCTGTTCAAGTCATAAATAATGTCAATATGCCCAATAATGCTTGCATGTATGTCTGGTAGCCGTTCCTTTCTGATCAACTCTGCCCACTCGATTGCCCACTAATACTGATTACATTTGATTTAAAATCTGGGGCAACCCCAGCTTGATTTCTTAAGGCTGAGGAAATGCTACACATGATGGGTCTGTGGTCACTCTTATTACATTCTAATACCTCTAATGACGTAATCAAACCCCAATCCTTACCGCCTATCAATACATATTCTATTTGACTGATGCCGCTGTGACTTCATATTTGTGTCATAGCGATTGTTAGGCTATGCACAAATATGAAAGTGCTACCTATACATTTCGAATTCTAACCAAGTTAAGGTATTACCGCCTAATGTATGAAGGGGTACTCCTAAAGTGACGATTGCCCTGACATTCTGCTGCATGTTGAACTAACAGTTTAAGGATTGCAGCCATTTATGTCATGAACTTCAATACCATGTGACAACCTAATGTAAACATACTGTACGAGGTTGAACGTTCTTCACAAAGACTAAGGGCACACATATTAAAAAGAAAGCATGTTTTATTAGGGACTTGACACAAATCTGGGCCAGTTCGAACTCAAATGTCTGAATAGTTCTTGGGTTCAAATCTTTCAAAAATCAAAAAATGTCTTGTCTCCCTAGTGACACTCGGTCCGTGGTCCCTTGTCCTGGATTCCTCCTGTGATAAAGTTATCATTGCAATTCTCTGGTTAGTGCAAAGTGCATCTCAACTCCGTCTCAAGAACAGACAAGTCAGTCCAAGTGGCCCAGCACTTCTCCAAGGTGAGATAGGGTCCGAAGATTTTCAGGCTGTCATTGAAGCTCTTGGACCCATCCCTGCATAAGGGACATCCTCCATTCCCAACTACTCTCCCCTTCGTGGTGCTCATGCTCACCCCCAAACGGCCTACGTATATACCACAGAGACCCCCAACCCAGTCACTATCTCAATTTAGGGGCTCCTAGTTTACCTCCTTTGTGCTATGTGCACATTTCACATGTTCTCGAGACTGGAAATGCATGTCTCTCTATTCTGCCTCTAACTTCCTGGCATCTTTTCTGAGTTCCCCCTTGCTCCGTCACCTATTTCTTTTCATCTGTCTTTCTCCTCTAACTACTTGGCTTCTCGTCCTTCAACCTTTTCACTCTTTCTGTCGCAATCTTCTCAGATCTGAGTCGCATGCCCATGCTACCCTTTCACCTCCAGCTCCTCATGTCTTTCTACGTCACCTTGCTCCCCTACTAATGTTTTCACCTCCAGCTAACTACTCCACCAGAGTTGTTTTTTTCTCCAATCATGCCAAACTCTTCTTTTCTTTTCTCCTTTTGGGGCCCACTGATCTATATCCCCTTTTCCTCCCTTTGGCCGAGGACCCCAGTGAGGGTTTGTGAATTGCGGATTGGTTGGTTTCAAATATGCATTGCAATGCAGGTGTTCCAATGCAAGTTAGAATGTAGATTTCTTGTGTTCTTAGGACCATGGATTCAAACAGCTCGCCAACCATGCTGGAATTCTCTCACGTCTCATGGAAGCACAGAGGGTCCGATTCATGGAATTTTTTGCACGGTTCAAAGTGACTTTGCAATGCTGACACAAACCCTGATTCATGGAACTGTGCAAAGTGTATTTTTGCAGTGCAAAGTCAGTACACAGGCATTTTTGCAGTTCATACTGACTTTGCTGCAAAAATACACTTTGCACAGTACCATAAATCAGGGTTTGTGTCGGCATTACAAAGTCACTTTTCAGCAGTGCAAAGTCACTTTGAACCGTGCAAAAAATTCCATGAATCAGCCCCGAGGCTCTCTGCTACTCGCCACTCTGGCAGCGGCTCCCTGGATAACCATTCAGTGTTTAAATGTCAGTAAAGGGCACTGCAACCAGTTGTAAATTAAACCTCATTTGCCTAAAGTGACCAATATTTTATGACCATGGGGCTTGATGTAAATGGTACGCATTCCCGGTACCTCAATCCTGTTTACCAGGAGACTTTGGGTGTTACTCGCGACGAACCCTAACCCCTGGCCCCGGTGTTTCTGTTTTTTTGCAAGAGAGGAGGGTTCGGGGATCCTGCCCACACCATTCTTGGGCCCTAGTTCATCATGGTGCTCGCGCCACCGAACCCTAAGGTCTCCTTTCCCACCCCCTCTGGTCAGGCAGCTCCAGAGACAACTTTATAGTACATAATTGCATCGAACCTGCACGCACTCTTGCTGGCGGAGTTTTCAATCTTGCGGAACTATTTACATTTAATTTTCTATTTCTTTTTCTAAAACATCTCACTAATACACTCTAATTATTTCTTTCTAATTTGCATGCCAATTAAACAAATGTGAACCTCTCAGCCCGGCTATTGTGCAGCGCTAAGAATTTACCGACAAAGTCCGGGCAATACATTTCATCCCACGTATGATTGTTACGTCACGATAGTTTGAAAGTGCTCTTTTGTTAAATGGGTGTCGTTTTTTCCCCTGCGTACAAGGTTGGCGCGAAATGAACCTTCCTTGTTCAATTCTGTCAGTGAGAAAATAGTGGGATAAACATTGTATGAATGATTCAAACCGTGCTATAAATGGGTTGCATGGCACCATTTCAGTGAAGATGCAACTTCACTTAGCACAGAATGCCATAAAGTGGGACCAGTAGTCGCACAAAAGCGAATATTACAAATGGTGACAGAATTGTTGAAGTTACTTTAGGTGTCGCCCTGTAAGATGTGTGCGCTTCTTGCTACACACACGAGTTAAGACGGATAGTAATTGGGTGTAAATGTGCACCGTTGGATCATGCCGCCGAGAAACGCATCAAGTATTGCACCTACCACTCAGACCCCCAAATATGAATGGCTTTATTTAGCTACATGCATCAGTGTAGGTACCAGCTCTCTCTTTTTTTTATTTTAGCATTCACGAAGTGCCGAAAGTGGCAAACACGTGTCACTTTTTTTACCACACCTATTTGAGTATTTTGGAATTTACACTTATCTCAACACCTGACTGACTAAACAAGCCAAAAAGGAATATTTTGGGAAAACATGTCTGGTGCTCATCAGTAAAGAGCATTTTATTTTGCGGTAGAACAGGCAAGTACTCCCTAATTCAGCTGCTACGAGGGTGGCTCCTCCTAGAAAGCCAAATTAGTGAATCCTAAAACCATTCCTCTTCTTAATAGATGGTAGCATTTTACTCCTTGACCAGGGTGCGTTTGCCCATCCTTGTCTTTTTTTTTTAATGTGGTGATTCTTTGGTGAGGCGTCTTCAAAAAAAACCTTGGCGCCTAAAATACGCTCTTGGGGCAGCATAAATCTATGCCATGCGGGCGGCGACTGGTTTCAATTGGAGCTGAGTGATCTCTTAAGGGGTAGTAGCGTGAAGTCCGTGAACAGGAAACACGAATTGATTGTACCAATTTCACATGAAGCAATTAAACCCAGGAGAGGTTTGTTCCTTGACACATGGCTGCAAACCGGATTGGTCCAAACGTTGCTTTAAAGGTTCTTGCAGTGGCAGAGTACCTGGGCGACCTTTCTGAAAAAAATAATGAATGCCTTATTGGTGTTTTGCGAAGACCTCAGGCTAGCAGTTCCGGATGACGCTTGCAATGGTTTAGTTTTACGACACGTGCTGCAGGATTACTTCCAAATGGAAGGAAGAAAATGCATGTGGCGCTTGCAGTCTTCTCATCCCACTGGAAGCACAGCGGTGACTGGTGGCATCATGGCCTCAAACTGCCAATATAGTTTACGGAAGAAGTCAAAGAAAAGTGGGAAATTTACACAAGATGAAAGCAATCCATTGGCCAATGATCTGCTCTAGTACAGTGGGAAGGAGACCAGTCCAGAGACAAGTATTAGGGAGTGGCTCTGACCTCTAGCATTTAAAGTGCCCTGTATTTTTCTGATTTATAATAATCCGGGGGAGGGGAGCTCGGGATTATTTTAAGTCTGAATCTGGAAAAGATTCCTTACTGAAGAATTGGTGTAACCCGAGTGCTCATTTTACCATGTTTGTTATGAATAGCAACTGTTTCCCCTGTAAATATTGGAAGGTATGTGAGCAATACACACTTTATCAGTACACCAGATTGGTTTATTTCATGCTTTGTGTATCTTTTCTGCTTTGCGAAATATGAACCCCGAGACTAAAGACTAATTAAGAACAGCCTTTCATAGTTAGGATTTATTTGCTATGTGTAACGTTGTTTTTAAATGCTTTTAAAATTGTAGAATCGGTTGTTTTATATACGGGGTAACCTATCGGTAGGTGCAGGACCTCTCTGCTCTTAGCAGTAATGATGGTGTTGATTCATTTCTGACCCTCTGAATTAGGACAATAATATCCTTCTATCCGAAATTAGGAATTGTGTAGACACTCACTCGTGATATCTTATTTTACCAGATAAAGCATTTATACTACTGCTGAATGACCGATCTCCCTTTTGAGGAGGCCCTTTCGTCATGCAGCTTCTAATTATAACCTTCCCGACCATCACTAATCTTTATAAAGTGTTTTATCAACCCTCTTGTGCTTTTGCCTTTTAAAAAAGACTCGGTATACAGGTTTGTGTTAGCTGGTGGCCCTGGAACGTTTTTCGTGCTCTTTAGTTAGGTTTCTTAAGCTCTTACACACACACACACACAGGACTAGGCTTTTCCATTTTAAATAAATGCATACATTCCGATCCTGTGGTTGCTGGTGCAGTTTAAAATGGTTCCCGTTTAACAAAAAATGTCTTCCACGTTACGTGTATTTTTTCGCTGGTGTTCGCCAACTTTTTAACACTGATCTTGTCCCATATATATGAAACAGTAGGTGTAGTTGCCTGCATAAATGCCTTGTCTCCTATTCATGTTTGCTGGAGCACAGACCTCCTGAATTGCAAATTATCTGCGGGCATTTTTTTTACATATATGCAGTTGTTTATCTGTGGTCACTTGTGCGTGGCTGTGTGCCTTGAACTGGAAATATGTTTCTACGTTTCCCACATTGTTTTGTTGTGGAGCCATTACAAATCATTGAGCAACCGGTTTTCTGACATTCTCTGCATATTTGCACCTGCCCCCTACTTGCCTCCGCTAGTAGTTCACATTTCCTGAGTTGCAAAGACGTATTTCCGTCCATAACATTTCGTTAGTGTGTTCCCTGGTGCCTGCTAAGACTATCTACACGACTGAAGCATTTGCCACACTGCTTGCAAGTGTACGGCTTCTCTCCTGTGTGTGTTCGCTGGTGCCCGATCAGACTATTTACCCGACTGAAGCATTTGCCACACTGCTTGCAAGTGTACGGCTTCTCTCCTGTGTGTGTTCGCTGGTGCTTGATCATATTCCCCGAGTCGGTGAAGCATTTGCCACACTGCTTGCAAGTGTACGGCTTCTCTCCTGTGTGTGTTCGCTGGTGCGTGATCATATTCCCCGAGTTAGTGAAGCATTTGCCACACTGCTTGCAAGTGTACGGCTTCTCTCCTGTGTGTGTTCGCTGGTGCGTGATCATATTCCCCGAGGTAGTGAAGCATTTGCCACACTGCTTGCAAGTGTACGGCTTCTCTCCTGTGTGTGTTCGCTGGTGTGTTCGCAGACCACGTAAGCTGCTGAAACTTTTTGCACAGCGAGTGCAAGTGTGAGGGTTCTTCCCATTGTTTTTTCGCTGGTGCTTGTTCATATCCCCCGAGTTATTGATACGCTCCCCAATTTCCTTACTTTGCAATTTCTCTCCAATGTTTGTGCGTTGTGATTTTTCAGACATATCAGACATTTTGTCACCCTCCTTACGTATGCCTGGTTCGCCTTGAGTATTAATGTCTGCATCTTGGGTTAGTCCATTTAAATGGCGAAACGGTTCCCCACCCGTGCACTGTTGCTCTCCTGCGCGCAGGTGCGGGTCTTGCACCACAGCTGGGTCATCAATATTCAAAGTGTGATCCGCTCTGAACGTAGGCGATGTTTGGCTCGATACGGGCGCCTTTCTGATGCAGGGAGTATGTACTGGCTCCACTAACCGTTCAGGATGCTTCCGCTTAACATGTTTGCTGAGATACTCCTGATTGCTAAACGCCATCGTGCACGACGAGCAGGGATAGACTCCTGTGCCATGTTGCGCTGCAAAAAAAGAAGAAAAAAGGAAATGTAACCGTTAATTGGGCATACACCTGTATTCATTCCGCACTATGTAGAACATTGCACAATGCACTAGAATCTTCATTCGAGAAATGTTATATGTACATGTGCCTTTTAGGCACGCCACTTATCTAACAAGCTGGCACGATGCTGTACAGTGACCATTGGGGCACCTTTAATGGATGGGGAACAGCGAGGCCATGGGGTACTACCCAGGAAGGACAGATTTTAATTCTTGCTAATATCGAAAATATGTTTTTTTTAACGCCTATACAAAATGCATAGTGGCTAACATGGGAACTGCAGAGCAATGCCATCTTCCGGTTCTTGCAAACTTTATAAACCACTGCACTTTCAGCCTTGTTTATCGTCCTGCCACAAGAAAACCTTCATGGATAAACATTGGACAAAGTAACCCCTAGCGTACGTTATAGGGATATTGCAAGCCACCAGGGGGACTTGCAATATCCCTTTTATGTATGGTAGGTTTATTCCTTATACTAGACCACCAAACATCTAGTTTAATACCTGGCCTCTTGCTTAATCTAATGTAAGATCTTCTATTTGCTGGTTCATCCAATCAATGTAGAACCTGGATATTTACAAGCTAATATGCAACTCGAATGCATTGCAGAAGCATTGTTTAAGCAGTTTCAAATAAACACATGGAAACACGCTTTAATGTTGTGCTCTAAAATAAGCAATAACACAGATTCTTGTTCATATATGTTAAACTCCAGCAGTGCACATATTAAAACTTCTACCCCAAACAGTTCCTTGTGAATTAATGCTGTAAAATGTCACAAACAACTATTTTATAAGCAAGTAAATTGAAAAGCTTGTCACAACTTTAGGTGCTGCTCTGACAGCTGGAATCAGCTCAGCTGGATCAAGCAGCAAGCATTGTGACATCTTAACTGAAGGGTATAAATGATTACAGAGCAGTTGGTATGCCCTTTTCTTATTACAGGGCATTTGTGATGTCACAACTAACCTTTAATAAGAAAATGATTTTGAGGTTATTATATGGATATCGTAGGCGGCTATGTATTATAAGACCATAAAACAAACTGCTAGTCGTTCGCTGATTATCCTCTCTATGGTTAGCATTATCATTTGCCTTTATCCCATTATCCAACGGTCCAGAAGCCTAGCAAAATAGACAACTGCATAACTGCACTTCATGGTTTAGCCCAAGACTAAAATTGCACGGTGCGTACTGACAGCACATTCAACCAAATTGAAAATGGATAACTGACATCATTCAGAAGTTATGCAGCTGCAAAATGTCGGGCAGGAGGGGTAGTGTAAACCTATTTGATATGCACTGGTGTCCGTTATTTCACCTCAGGGTCTTTTTCAACTTCTCTGCCCTACCCCCAGCCGCCAATTCTACAGGAATCGCAGCAATAGTTGAGTGTACTAAAAATGATAGGGTTAGCAGGTACTTAGAAGCAGTAGTAAGTGTATAATTAGGAAAAGATACTCACCATCAGGAATACATTGTAGTCTTAGTCCATGGTCCCCTTTCCTTCCATATTTCTGGGGAGTTCCTGGTGAAAGGGGATGGGATCTGAGCCTTTGCACAGCAGGTCATGCTTTGCTTTTCCTATTACAGGGGATGGGATCTGAGCCTTTGCACAGCAGTTCATGCTTTGCTTTCCCTATTACATTTTCACGTAGAGGCTGGTCAGCATTTGCATGAGTGGCCCCTCCCCTAGCCTCTACCCACACTCCTTTCTCTTCTCTCAGTCCCTTCCCTTGCCAAGATGACTGGTGGTATCAGCTGCTTTTTGGGAGTTGACTAGCTGACAGGCAGGGAAGGGACTATGGACGAGAAGTACAGTAGTCACTACTTTGAGTAACATTTCATCACTCCTTGCTCTTGTCCCCTTTCCTCCTCCATTATGGTAGTATCTGGCGGGAGCCTAAATGGAAGGAAAATGTTCCTAAGAACTTAACTAGGTGCATATAATTTGTAGGATCCAGAGGAAGTAGCCCACATAGCTAATTTACAGATTCCTTCCATTGGACAGGGCTTTGGATCTCGTTAAGAGGGTGTGCAGCTCGTTGGGGGATCTTTTGTCTGCAATTCATAGCACTGCTCAATGCAGGAGACTCTCCGCGTAGCGATAATTGCTTTGGCTGCTTGCCCCCCTGGGTGTGCCCCCAAACATTACAAAAAGCCTATCTGAATTGCTCTGTGAACTAGGCCTAAGACTACAGACTCCACACTCCGGTGGGCCCTGTCCACTTCTGACTACAGTTCTGGAAAAAGCACAGGCACAATTATTTTCTGATTGATATGGAAATCTGTTACCACCTTCAGAAGACATGAAGAATGGTTTAGCAGAATTACCTTGTCCTTGAGCCAGAGAGGCTGCAACTCACCCATTCTACTTGCTGAGGTGCTGGCCATCACAAAAACAGTCATCCTTTGAGACCAGACTTAGATCTGCTGAAGCAATTGGGTCAAATGGCATGCGTGCCAGGACCTCATTAAGATTCCACGGTGGAAGGGCGCTTCTTTTCAGAGGAAAAAGATGGTAAAGATCTGACAAATGCCTCTATCACAGGATTTGAAAGACATGAATCAGGCATTGGTGCTCGACTCCTAACACTTCCAGGTAGCTCCTGTGGGAAGAAACTTGAGTACTCAACGATGCTAAACTGGAAATTAAGGAAAGATCATTCACTGAAGATTACAAGGGATTTCTGTATCGGAATAACATCCAGTGGCAAAATCGTAGACCCTTCCCTTTGTACTGCGTTTCGAGTCCTTTCTAGCTGCTGCCATCATCGGTTAGTGTTTCAGGAGCCAAACCGTAGAGGATAGAATGATGGGAGGGAATAAGCACTTTTCCTTTCTGAAGAAGAGTCACTTGATTGGGGGAGATGGAGCGATCATCCATAAGCTGTGAGTCGAGAATAAATGCCCCATTGGCCAGAAGAGTGATATCAGGAGTGATACACATGCCCAGACTTCTGTCCATCTAGAGAACCTCGGGGATCAAAGGTATTGGAGGCAACTCATACGCTGCAGTGATGTTCTGGGGAATGGATAGAGCATTTCCCAGAGCTTCCTTCCGCTTGGCTTCTAAGAGGCATACTTCCGATATTTACAGTTGGACTCTGTGGCAAACAGGTCCACATCCTGCATTCCCACACTGGTTGAAGACCTATTTGACTACCTCTGTCTGTACTTCCCAGTCGTGATTAGCGCAGGCCAGCCTGCTGAAGGTGTCTACTTCCTCATGTAATACCACCAGATGTGATGCCTGAAGGGAAATGGTGCCCTCCTGTTTCTTCACATAGTACATGGCTTCTACGTTGTTCGTGAGGATCAGGATCCTGGACCACTGAACTACCGGCAAGAATGCTTGATGGGCAAGGAAGATGGTCTTCAGCTCAAACCAATACCAATTGGTATGTTCCTGGGCGTCCTTCCTTCCCCTCTCTCTCCTCTGCCTCCCCACACACATGCAGCACGGGGCTCCCACATAACTAGAGAATGAATCATCCATACATTTAAAAGGCAGCCTCTTAAGGATTGGGGGATCCAGCAAAATATTCGGACTATAATTCCACCGGCTCCGATATGCAGCCAGTCCGGAATAGAGGGTCACTGCTGGTGCATATCGAGCATGATCAATGGTACTGCTAGAATGCAGGATGTCACTAGGTACGACCAACCTGAAATCCTGGTGAAAAGGTTTGAGATTCTGTGGAGACTCTCCTGTTGAAAGAAAGGCCTGGAGAAACCATGTTCTATACAAATGGGGTCCAAAAGAACAGGCCGGATAAAACAATGGTTGAGCACTATTTCAAACCTCTACCCCAGGAAGCTACGCCCCACCTCACAGATCAAGAGAGCATATCAGATGACTTTTTAGTTGCCACAAGGTCTAGCCAATCAGAAGGCCGCATTCCCTCAAACTCCCAGGTACAGACACTTTCACCATTGTATGCCGCATTAAGCTCATTAGAGTATAATACAAAAGAGAAAGCAAGGCCACGTGGTGGGAGTTAGAAGACGGACTGTGGCAAGAGCAGAAGAAAGAAGCTGAACATGGCATGAAGGTGAGAGAAGGACAAGTAAACTGGCGATCAGAGCTGACTACAAGGAGGTGGAAGACGAGAAAATCCTAGGAAGTTGTAGTTGATCCATAAGCAGCAGAAAGACAAACACGTACATTGGTTATCCACAATTGACGGGGCGGGGGTGGGAGGGCAGATGCCAGGAAGTGGAAGAGAAGGACCAAGACCAGTTAAAAGAAGGCAAACCCACAGAGGATGGAAGATGCCTTTTAGAGGCAATCGAGAGAGGTCAAATGAGCGGAGATGACTGGAAGGAAGACCTCAAGGGGGTGGTGAGAAGTGATCCGGAGGTAAAGAGGGTCTGCATATGAAGTCCTCTATTGTACGGAAGAAAGTGTTGGAAGAGGCAATGTAAAGGCGCAGCAGCCTGAAAGACTTGGTAGCCTGAGCAGAAGTACCAGTCAGTGTGGTAGTCTGGTATTTGTGAGTGTGAATATAGTCTGCACAGGCTAAGGATAAAAGGGCCAGGGAAAAGAGAAGCACACCATGTTTTTTTGGTTTCTGCAGGGAACCTAAACCCAAGAAGGGTCCAACAGAGTTTGGGGACCAGAAAGCATGAATGAAAATGAGTTGCTGCAAGAAATGAGCAGGGTGTCCAGAGGAACATAAAAGTTGGAGGCAGGAAAGAGTGAGGCGTTGCTGGAGGAGGAAGAGAGCCTCAAAGAAAGGGTTAAAAAGTGAGGGCAAATGTCCTGGTAAAAGGGAAATGGCTCAAGGAGCACACAGAGGGAAAAGGACAGGGCCCTGAACAAGAAGAAAGCAAGATCAGTCACCTGGGAACTAACCCAGGACACAGTAAGCTAGCCACGTCATCTAGCTACTAACCAAGATTAAGACAAGAGCCACTACAGAAGTTTGTTACAGAAGTTTGTTTACAGTGTTGGACAACTAAGTAAATACATTGAAACCGATTGGATGGGAGTATTAATAGGGGCAAAAAGGCAAAAGGTGGGACCTAGGGAGGGGGGCTAGCTAGCTGGCGGTATGAGGGCATGAAGATAGTAGAGGCTGGGGTGGATGATGGCTCATTCTAAGACATGGGTAGATTGTCTTTTGATAGATTGTGACAGTTAAAGTAAGTAAGTGGTGCCAAAGACAGTCTCATGGTCCCACCCGTTAGTTACTTCCATCAGCAATAGCTCTGCTTTGAGCTTTTAGTAGTTTGGTACAACTGGGTAAAAGGAGAGGTAGAAGGACGTCAACCCGCACCACCCCAACTCACAGATTTATCACCAGAGAGGCTGGCCACGTTTGCCCTCTTTTTACACTTTGGTGCTCACTCCCTTTCATAGAACACACAAATGTGCAATGCTAAACTCCTACATACAAAGATCTAGGGCCGAATTGGCACTTTGTCAGGATTAAGTTCTCTGTGGGCCAATTTGGAGGCACCTACCTTTTTGTCCACTATTAGTTGTTCCATCCATCCAATCTGTTCCCTAGCCTACACTTTTCATCCTTTGCCACTCTTATTTTTCCCTCTCAAGTTTGCTTTGAACCCTAACCCTAGCCCACACCTCTTACTTTGTTTGTACTATCCACCTTATCAATCCTTCGTTGCTTACACCAAAAAGGGCAGCCCCTGTATATTGCCACTGTGCATCGTTTCACCCCTTTCTCTCCACACAGGCTATGGTCACTCTTCCTATTTCAACAATTTGGTCTAACATTTTCCTTCTCTCTCCCCATGATGTGGACCTGTGTGCTTTATTATCACTATATACATTTTCCTACTTTACTCTTTTTAACCCATCACATTTTATTGCTGTCTCATTCTCGGGCTCATTTAACACTCACACCAGTAACAGAAGATGTGACTATGCTCTTATCTGTTCTCCACCCACAGATGGCTAGAGACCACTCTACCATTCCAAATGCAGTTCAGATCTTGCTGTTTCATTCCACCGCAGCCTCACAACGAGGTAAGACTTCATCTGCACTCTTTCCTCCATTAACTCCCTGTTGGCTTTTAATGGCAGTATGTAGTGTGTGAACGTGTGAATGGCTGCACGGTGGCAGTCACTACATTGCCCCAAAGAGAACTTCATCAAGAGTGACAATTTAGTCCTCGATTTTTGTAATTTTTTAGATCCAAGTTAATTGTCTTTAGGTATTACCAAGTGTTAGGCCCACAAGAAACCCTCCAATGACTCACCTCCTACTTGGTAGGTTACATACATGTTAACATTCTGGAGCACCTGCGAGTGAGATTTTGGGACAGAAAGCGGGAGACATGAATTTCCCATAGGATTACATCAGGGATTTAATTATTTTAGGCGGGAGTAAGTACAAAATAGCAATATTTTTCATTAAAAAATCGGGAGTCTCCTGCCTAAATTGGGCGTGTTGACATGTTGGAGGTTAGAGCATATCATTATATTAATGTGTTATTTATGTTTACCTGCTGCAGCTCCTGACTCTTACATCTTAGAGATAGAACAGGAGACGCATCCACAAAGTCGTCTCTGCCAGGAGAGGGACCCTGATTCTTTTGTTTTACTGGAGTGGGGTTATTCTCCGCCCTGGGCAGGGAATGGCCATTCCTTCTTGGCTTCAGAGAGATTCTAGTATGAACCCCTCAGCGGGACGCCAAGACTGAAGCCATTCTATTAAACAAATAAAGAATAGCACGTTCCATGAACAGTGATTTAACTTGCGTGGCTGATCGTTTTAATTGACCATGCCTGGAAAAGTAAACCAGCAGCTTTTCAAGAGATTCTTAATTAAGCATCCCAATGAGTATGCTAAAGATTGGTAATATTCTAGCTGCCCTAAGGTAAGAAGTGACCCCTTTTGATTTACGTTGGAAGTAGTTCAATAAAACTATCTCAACAGATAATCACAATTACCTTTATCTGCTGCGCAATTCTCTGGGGACATACTGAATGAAAACCTATTTTGTGGCCACGTCCTGTGTCTACTGTTATGAGGAACATGGTCCCATAGAGTATTATTTTGACAGGCGTTATCACATTGTACAGTACACCTTGCAGAAATATTTCTATTGAGTGGATAGTATTTCTAATAGCAGTGTTTTTATTGGCACAGTATCTTAAAGTGATTTTATTGTTGGACATAATACAATACTCCCGATGCCCATTATTTCTCATGATGCTATATATATATTGGCATTGCTCTGGCGCAATGCTTCAATTGGACAACATTTCTTACATTACACAAACATTTTCCCGTCACAGAATCCCATCTGTGAAAAAAGGGTTTCTGAAGCGAAAGACCATTTTTGTAGACGCAAAGGACTTGCCCCTGAGGCCCTGTGGGGAAATTGTGAACATGAGAATGTAATATTTAACAATTGGATCATTCTTTAAAACAGCACCCCCACTCTGAAAATTGTTTCAGCAACATTGAAGACCGGTTTTGAATTTCTCTTCAACTAGACCTCTTATTAGAGACCCAGAACATTTCACAATCTCCTCAGAACATAGCGTCTATAAATAGTAAACAAAATGCAAACTTAAGACTACCAACAGATGAAACATTGTTTGGACCCTCACGCTCCAGCCCAATCAGCTGTTGGGGCAGCCGGCCTGGCCCATAGCAGAATCATCCAATACTGCATCTGGAAAAGAAACAAGCTCAATGAAAGTTTTCAGCAACAGTTCCCTCCTTCTGCACTACTCGGGTGCTATCCTGGTGGCAAGTAATCTCTGCCTTTGTCATTATTCTGTAGAGTTCTCCTCCGATCTTCCTGACAACAAAATGGATGCCTTTCTGTCAGGCATCTGAGGCCAAAACTGTGGCAAACGACGTGCTTGAGTCTGAGGTGCACCATATTGACACTGCAGCCTGACTGTCTAGGCCTCAACTGTTGGGGTGGGGCATGGATCTAGAGCAATATTCCAATCCCTGATGCTCATAAAGTCTGGGCCCGCTCTTTGGTGGTATTTGTTTTCCCTCGACAATTGATGAAGAACTCAACAAAAAAAACCAGTAACGGTTTAGTCAATCTTGGCCATAGCTGCCAGCCAACAAGCAACCTTCCATCACATCTCATGGAACAAACAGAGCTATGGTCTAACTAGCAATGGAAGACTTCTCGCCTTGTTTCTAGGACAAAAAAATAAGTGGCACTCTGTCATCTTCTTCCTAGCTTCACAAGAAGCCAAATACCAGCAACGGACTCTCCTGCCCTCCCCACTCCTCACTCACTCAGACAAACCTATGACCAGGCATACCCCTCTACCCTGGTAGGAGGCCGGGCCACACTGTTGAAGGATGCATGGAAGTAAACACGCTGGACTTTTGGATTCTCTTTATGGTGCGCTTAGTTTCAAACCTTAGCCCTTCTCCCATCTGTTCCCCCTCCCTTCGATTCTAACTCATCAAATCTCAATTCAAGAATAAAGAAACGTCTGCAAAGGGAAAGGGGGCAGTAGATGAAGTGCCTGGGGAGAAATGTTGTCTGGGCTCCACTCTTGTTTCTTGAGTTGCAGAAAAAGACCATCAGGACTTCACACAATCCTCCTTCGATCAGTTATCAACTTGTATCTTCCCAAAGAAAGATTCAACCTGGTTACCACCGCTCATATTCTGGCAGCCTCGAAAATCTCAGGAATTTTGAAAATTGACAGTCTGAATAAACTGAGGGTTAAGGGTATGATCAAGAATGTGGATTGGTCCGATCTAGCTTCTGTCAACTTACATCTTTTTGCACAGATTCCCTATGAAGTCCACAAGGGCAGAATCACATTTGAGTTTCTCAGGGAACCCAGATGATAAAGAGCACATGTGCAGCCACAAGTGTTGTGGTATTGTTTTTTTATTTTTTCATTGATTGGCTGAAGAATAACCTTTCAATTTAACACAAAATTACATAATTAAAATAGAAGACAATTAATAATTGATACAAACCTATCTAAAATTCCAGATATCAATCATACATACAAAGCATAAAATAAATTCATACATAAATCGGAAAATATAAAATTTCAACCTTAATATAATACTTTATAATACTATCTCATCTAAAAAAATACATCCAACCTAAGCCTTGTATCTAATTCAGTTCCGATTCATGTAAAAAGCCAATAGTAGCTATTTTTTACAGACATTCGTCTAGCACCAAATACTTGCAACCAGAATTCCCCATTCTCAATAGTTCTTGACAGATTGAAACAATGTGCAAAATATTTGCAACCTTGTGTTTGTACTGCAGTACAATATGTAACAATATGTTTAAGGGTTTCCAGATGTTTGGCAAGGTTACAGAACCTACAAACATTCTCATAAGGGGACAAAAGCTGCCGTCTGCATTGTATCTCTTTAGTTAACCACAAATTTAAATGGAATCTCATAAAATCTTGTCTAAATTTATGTGAGGGATATTTGATTAGGTAGGATTCCCGAGTTCTGAACCTCTTGAGTTCATATCGGGCTGGATCCCAGTCTTTGTAACGATGGTGGTATTTTAGTTCTTCACTTAAGCAGTTAAGGACCAACTACTAGTGAAGACGTGCAGTCAGGGTTCTATATTGCTTCAGGACCAGGACCCTGCCCAGATCACCTTGCAGAAAAGACTGGCATTTCGCAGGGTGACTGAAAACCAGTCCCATTCACTAGAGATGGCACTTTCTGTTTGGCATGGCCATCAAAATGGAATAACCCAGGATGGAGATGATGTAATATTAGAAGATTGACCCATGGGAACGATATGACTGAAACCCTCAGGTTTTTCTTGTGCATAACCTATCAACCCCTTTTGGGTGTACTGTACTCTGCTTTATTAATCTTAATGTTAGCCGTGATCGGCAGGCGTTTTAGAACCTGTGCTAAAGGGATACCCAGTTTGTTTTGAAATTTAAATAGCAGCTGCTTCAGGTTGTTGCCATTATGCTGATTGTTCCTACTCCATTCTGGTTTGCCAACCTTGCCAGCTCCATCATTTGCATGAGGATGGGGGGGGGGGGGTCCGCTGATGGCAGGAATCAATCATTCGTATGATTCCTGGATGTGGACAACGATTCCCGGATGGGGCACATTTCCTGGGACATAGAGCCTGTGCTTGGGAGAATTGCATTTGCAGGCCATTGCATCTGTTTTGGAATTGGGAAAGGGGCTGGGTTCATCAAAGCTCGCTCTCTAAATATGTTTTGCTGACATAGTTTGACAGTATGCACCAAATGAGAGTTCTAATGTGATCATTGTTACTTTCTAACCTTTTAAAAGACTGTGCCTCCGAAAACAAGATTGCATTTCTACATGTTATGTTATACAATATTTATAAGGCGCCCATCACGACCGTAGTGGTCTTACGACACATAGGGCCTCATTACACGGATGGCGGGGAACCATGGCGCTATTAGCGCCATGGTTCATGCCGGTAAAATACCGGCACCGCCTTGGCGGAAAGGGGAATTACCGCCCCATTCCAAGGTTGGCGGGGCGGTAATTCCCCCTTCCACCATTGCCCTTCCCCATTCCCATTTTTGCCCCATAGGGCATAATGGGAATGGGGAAGGCGCTAATTACGGTACCGCAAATTGCGGTACCGTAATTAGCTCCCTGGGTCCCTTTGCGGGTTGGTTTTTAACGCCTGCAAAAAGCAGGCGTTAAATCCCCCAACCCGCAAAGGGACCTCGTAGTAAGGCGGTAAGGATTTACCGGTACCGGTATTTTACCGGTACCGGAAAATCCTTACCGCCATCCGTGTAATGAGGCCCATAGTCTTGTCCAAAAGGTGGAATATTGTGACCCTGGCAGGGTGTCACCAGACCTTAGTCTGTGGAAAGGAAGGGGATGTTTGGGGAGGAGGTGATAGGAAAGAGAAACTAGGCAATAGGATGTCCAAAATAGAGGAAAAACAATTGGGAGGGGATATGGCTGGCGAAGTAGGGATCCGTGTTTCTCAAATTTAATAGGTTACTGGTCAGCATGATTGTAGGACTCAGGAGAGTACAGCGTGTGCTCAGTATAGCTAGTAATCAGGAAACCCCTCTTGCAAAAAGTTCATAAGAGATTAGGCTTGAAGTGTCTGCAAAATTGAAGTCTTCCAGTTTTATTGTGATCTATACTTTGGAGAGTATGCCAAATAGATCAGCAAAGGAATTCCTAGCCAATGAGAACTCCCCCTCCATCTCTGACGAAGATGAGGTGGTGTTAGAAGAACCAATTGGGAAAGAAATGGTCAAAGCAAATTATACCGTTAAATGCCAGGGACCTGACTGTTTACTTTGTAGTTCTATAAAAACTCCTCAGCTTCGATGGTACACAATGATGTAACTGTTTAGTACCCAAATGGAGAAGTGAGAACAACCATGAGCGAGGCCATACTATTTGCTAACCAAGCAGGGCTGGGACATGCTCCTGTTTTCCACTTGAAGACTGACTGCATATCATTTCCTTCTATTTAGAAGGGCAAAGATTTGTGCAAACAGTCTTGTGCATCTCCTACCCTTTACAATGGGAAAGGATCTGTCTGGTTTTATCATGGGATATTGGGATTGGAATGTTTTCAGGAATTTAGTTAACCTGGTAGATATGGCTTGAACATAAAACGCATCGGCTTTCCTTTTTTCTCATGGTAGAGAAATAATCTGTCTATACTGGACTTTGGAGAGTGTTTCATTGGATCAGTCTTTCTCAGATTAAATGGTTATCCATTCCCTTACTGTTTATAAGGAGTTCTAGGCAGGGATGCCCCTTTTCTCCTCTACCTTTTGCTTTGGCTGCAACCAATTGGCCCAGGCCATCGAGGAATTTTAATATTAAAGGGTTGACAAGATTTCACTGCTTGTGACTATAATGTTAACAATGACTGACCCATTATCATCTGCACCTGTCAAGTGTACACGTCTCCCTTTTACTGGGTTTCTAAAGACCTTCAGTAGCTAGGAAAATATTAGTAATGGCCACTCTTTCCTATACAAAAGTATTAGTTACTTACCTGTAACTGTATTTCTCCAGCATTGGTATCTTTCATAGATTCACATGCTTGTATTTTCCCCGTCGTCAGACTGGGAATCCTCGGTGATTAAAATAATTATTAAGAAACTAAATATAAATACATTATTTCCATAGAAACACAATGTAGATTGCTCATTATGGCCTACGAGCCATTCAATTGTGTAGTTCCCCCACCTCACATTGGTCCTTCATGGCCCTAACCAATGAGGACAGGGGACTGTGCTGCCTGCCTCAAAGAAGGGGTGCTTTTCACGCTACTCTTTTTTTTATGTTTGTTGCTGAGCCCTTTCAGCTTCCCAACCAACATAGTGGCTAATAATGGGAGCAGGCGGGAACTCCGAACACTGGCCCAGCAGGCTCTCATTTTTACGAAAGCAGCATAGACACGCTGCCTGACAAGAGGAGAGACCTCTTCTGTCAGTCAACATGTTCACATTGCGGAGACCCGCAGCGGAAACATGCTGATTAACAAGAGAGGTCTCCTCTCTTGTCAGGCAGCATGTCTACATGCCAGAGAGGAGGGGCGAGCCATCTGGTCCTCCCTGTGGCTGCGCAAGCGGTATGGAGGGTGCATGAAGGTAAGGTAAACAGTTTTTTAAAATGTAATGTGTATGGATGCATGCATGGATTGTATGCATGTATGGAGTGTTTGTATGTCTGTAGGTATGTATGCTGGTGTTTGTTTATATGAATGCGTGCATGCAAGGATCTATATGAATAATGTGCAAGTGAAAGTGTTTGTGTACGTGTGTGTGTCTAAGCCCCCACCCCTACATTTTGGGGTTGGGGCTGATTGGGGCATGACATTCTTATTTGCTTTACCCCTGATGCACATAGTACCATGCATCAAGGGTAAAGCAAACATGATTAGTGTTATTACGTACCAGATTGGCTTACAATGGTGGCTCCAGTCTAGCCATACATTCTTTCAGGCCGATTCATGGAATTAATGTGCGCTGAAAATTCCCGCGCAAGCGTGCAAAACCGTGCGAATCGCAGTGCAAGTGCGAAAATCGCAGCAAAACCCGCGCACATCGATTCATGGAAGTTCGTGCGCGAGTAAAATCTGAGATGTGCGCTGAAAATCTGCATGGCGCACACCGGCGCACAGGTCATCTAACGACGTGCGCTGCGGCCACAGCGAAAGCGCACATAGCGCGGCGCACATAACAAAAGTAGGTGTAACACGGGGCGTGACATGCGGAATGGGGAACAACGCGTGAAAATGTGGGCATCACGGGGGAAGTACAGGAGGCAAGTGCGCGGAACGCCCACACGCTCTCCTACAACACGTATTAATGGAATCGAATAGGGCAAACCAGCGCACGGGCGAAGAAGTGCACAGGCCTAAACACGTCCGCCACACAAAGGCAGGCGGTAGCGTCCCTGCGCATGAAAAAAATGTGCACCAAAATGTGCGCTAACAAAAAGCACGTATATACAGCTCTGATGATTGTCCCTTACTGTGGCCCTCTAGGACAAATGACGTGCAAAGGGGTACGTGACAAACATGGACACCCGCTGTGTCAAAAATAGTGTGTGCGTGTATTTCAGAGGTGCGTGGGAAGTTTCACACGCGATTGGCCTTGGGCGAGTGGGGTGCGTGTAAATCTGGGGTTTGCGGGAAGTTTCACACGCGAGATAGGCCCTGTGCGAGTGGGGTGCGTGTATTCCTGGGGCTCGCGTGAAGTTGTACACGCGATTGGCCTGGGTACGTGTAAATCTGGGGTTCGCAGGAAGTTTCACACGCGATTGGCCTTGAGCGAGCGGGGTACGTGTATTTCTGGGGTGCGCGGGAAGTTTCACACGCGATTTCTGCAGGGTACGTGTATTTCTGGGGTTAGCGGGAAGTTTCACACGCGATTCCAGCAGGGTACGTGTATTTCTGGGGTTCGCGTGAAGTTTCACACGCGATAGGCCCTGTGCGAGTGGGGTACGTGTATATCTGGGGTGCAGGGGAGTCCTACATGTGAATTGGCAGTGTGGGTCCTCCCAGGTGTTCCCTCTACACCCTCCATGGCCCCTGCAGGCAGCCCACACCACAGAGGACTACCCTGCACCCCTGGTCATGTCCCGCAGGCAGTCGATCCGCCATGTGCATGCCCCCCAGGCAAGCCACATGTCAGGTTTGCAAACTTGGGGAGCTTTTCTAGCTGCACTCTTAAACCTCCGCGACTTAATATACAAGTAATAACTCAAACGTGTCGCAATGATGTGTGTAGAGAGCGAAGACTCAGAGTTCCCCCACTTCGCTTGTCAAAAAATGAAACTATAAAGTTCCACACACATCCATTACTGCGCCATCAAAAAAAATTATATTATTCAAAAGTAGTTTTGTTTGTTCATTTTCAGCCTTATTTATTTTTAGTTACAGCCCATATTGATGACACGTGTTTCGGCACTCTAACTTTGCCTTTCTCAAATCTGGGCAATTATTCTTATACAAATTGCAATCTTTTGTTGTTCATGGTTTCTCAAATGGAGAGAGTCCCGTCAGACTTGAGGACGATGTACGTCCTGAAAAGTCACAGTTCCGGCATCAAGCGTCGTGTGTTTAGCCACATGTCAGCTTGCACTACTGATCACCAACGCATGACCCCCTCCAACGCCACCCCCCAGCACTGAGGGGCACCTGCCAGCAGGCCCCCACTCATGTCCCCCAGCACCCTCTACCCCCAGCACTGAGGGACACCTGCCAGCAGGCCCCCACTCATGTCCCACTTATGTCCCCTTGCACCCCGACCCCCCAGCAGTGCAGGGCAACTGCCAGCAGGCCCTAACTCATGTCCTACTCATGTCCCCTTGCACCCCCACCCCCCAGCAGTGCAGGGCAGCTGCCAGCAGGCCCCCACTCACGTCCCACTTATGTCCCCTTGCACCCCGACCCCCCAGCAGTGCAGGGCAACTGCCAGCAGGCCCTAACTCATGTCCTACTCATGTCCCCTTGCAACCCAACCCCCAGCAGTGCAGGGCAGCTGCCAGCAGGCCCCCACTCATGTCCCCAAGCACCCCCAGCCCCCAGCACTGAGGGGCACCTGCCAGCAGGCCCCCACACATGTCCCCTTGCACCCCCACCCCCCAGCACTGAGGGGCACCAGCCAGCAGGCCCCCACTCATGTCACCTTGCACCCCCACCCCCCAGCAGTGCAGGGCACCTGCCAGCAGGCCCCCACTCATGTCCCACTCATGTCCCCTTGCATCCCCACCCCCCAGCACTGAGGGGCACCTGCCAGCAGGCCCCCACTCATGTCCCCCAGCACCCCCACCCCCCAGCACTGAGGGGCACCTGCCAGCAGGCCCCCACTCATGTCCCCTTGCACCCCCACCCCCCAGCAGTGCAGGGCACCTGCCAGCAGGCCCCCACTCATGTCCCTGTGCACCCCCACCCCCCAGCACTGAGGGGCACCTGCCAGCAGGCCCCACTCATGTCCCCTTGCACCCCCACACCACAGCAGTGCATGGCACCTGCCAGCAGGCCCCCACTCATGTCCCCTTGCACCTCCGCCCCCCAGCAGTGCAGGGTACCTGCCAGCAGGCCCCCACTCATGTCCCCTTGCACCCCCACCCCCCAGCAGTGCAGGGCACCTGCCAGCAGGCCCCACTCATGTCCCACTCATGTCCCCTTGCACCCCCATTCCCCAGCACTGAGGGGCACCTGCCAGCACGCCCCCACTCGTGTCCCCTTGCACCCCCACCCCCCAGCACTGAGGGGCACCGGCCAGCAGGCCCCCACTTATGTCCCACTCATGTCCCCTTGCACCCCCACCCCCCAGCAGTGCAGGGCACCTGCCAGCAGGCCCCCACTCATGTCCCCCAGCACCCCCACCCCCCAGCAGTCAGGGGCACCTGCCAGCAGGCCCCCACTCATGTCCCCCAGAACCCCCACCCCCAGCACTGAGGGGCACCTGCCAGCAGGCCCCCACTCATGTCCCCTTGCACCCCCACGCCCCAGCAGTGCAGGGCACCTGCCAGCAGGCCCCCACTCATGTCCCCTTGCACCCCCACCCCCAGCACTGAGGGGCACCTGCCAGCAGGCCCCCACACATGTCCCCTTGCACCCCCACTTCCCAGCACTGAGGGGCAACGGCCAGCAGGCCCCCACTCATGTCACCTTGCACCCCCACCCCCCAGCAGTGCAGGGCACCTGCCAGCAGGCCCCCACTCATGTCCCCCAGCACCCCTACCCCCCAGCAGTCAGGGGCACCTGCCAGCAGGCCCCCACTCATGTCCCTGTGCACCCCCACCCCCCAGCACTGAGGGGCACCTGCCAGCAGGCCCCCACTCATGTCCCCTTGGACCCCCACCCCCCCAGCAGTGCAGGGCACCTGCCAGCAGGCCCCCACTCATGTCCCCTTGCACCCCCACCCCCCAGCACTGAGGGGCACCTGCCAGCAGGCCCCCACTCATGTCCCCCAGCACCCCCACCCCCCAGCACTGAGGGGCACCTGCCAGCAGGCCCCCACTCATGTCCCACTCATGTCCCCTTGCACCCCCACCCCCCAGCAGTGCAGGGCACCTGCCAGCAGGCCCCTACTCATGTCCCTGTGCACCCCCACCCCCAGCATTGAGGGGCACCTGCCAGCAGGCCCCCACTCATGTCCCCTTGGACCCCCACCCCCCAGCAGTGCAGGGCACCTGCCAGCAGGCCCCCACTCATGTCCCCTTGCACCCCCACCCCCCAGCAGTGCGGGGCACCTGCCAGCAGGCCCCCACTCATGTCCCCCAGCACCCCCACCCCCCAGCACTGAGGGGCACCTGCCAGCAGGCCCCCACTCATGTCCCCTTGCACCCCCACACACCAGCAGTGCAGGGCACCTGCCAGCAGGCCCCCACTCATGTCCCCTTGCACCCCCTCCCCCCAGCAGTGCAGGACACCTGCCAGCAGGCCCCCACTCATGTCCCCTTGCAACCCCACCCCCCAGCAGTGCAGGGCACCTGCCAGCAGGCCCCCACTCATGTCCCCTTGCACCCCCACTCCCCAGCACTGAGGGGTACCTGCCAGCAGGCCCCCACTCGTGTCCCCTTGCACCCCCACCCCCCAGCAATGAGGGGCACCAGCCAGCAGGCCCCCAATCATGTCCCCTTGCACCCCCACCCCCCAGCAGTGTAGGGCACCTGCCAGCAGGCCCCCACTCATGTCCCCTTGCACCCCCACCCCCCAGCACTGAGGGGCACCTGCCAGCAGGCCCCCACTCATGTCCCCCAGCACCCCCACCCCCCAGCACTGAGGGGCACCTGCCAGCAGGCCCCCACTCATGTCCCTCTCATGTCCCCTTGCACTCCCACCCCCCAGCAGTGCAGGGCACCTGCCAGCAGGCCCCCACTCATGTCCTCTTGCACCCCACCCCCCAGCAGTGCAGGGCACCTGCCAGCAGGCCCCCACTCATGTCCCCTTGCACCCCCACCCCCAGGCACTGAGGGGCACCTGCCAGCAGGCCCCCACTCATGTCCCCTTGCACCCCCACACCCCAGCAGTGCAGGGAACCTGCCAGCAGGCCCCCACTCATGTCCCCTTGCACCCCCTCCCCCCAGCAGTGCAGGGCACCTGCCAGCAGGCCCCCACTCATGTCCCCCAGCACCCTCACCCCCCAGCACTGAGGGGCACATGCCAGCAGGCCCCCACTCATGTCCCCCAGCACTGAGGGGCGCATGCCAGCAGGCCCCCACTCATGTCCCCCAGCACCCCAACCCCCCAGCACTGAGGGGCACCTGCCAGCAGGCCCCCACTCATGTCCCTCTCATGTCCCCTTGCACTCCCACCCCCCAGCAGTGCAGGGCACCTGCCAGCAGGCCCCCACTCATGTCCCCTTGCACCCCATCCCCCAGCAGTGCAGGGCACCTGCCAGCAGGCCCCCACTCATGTCCCCTTGCACCCCCACCCCCCAGCACTGAGGGCCACCTGCCAGCAGGCCCCCACTCATGTCCCCTTGCACCCCCACACCCCAGCAGTGCAGGGAACCTGCCAGCAGGCCCCCACTCATGTCCACTCATGTCCCCTTGCACCCCCTCCCCCCAGCAGTGCAGGGCACCTGCCAGCAGGCCCCCACTCATGTCCCCCAGCACCCCCACCCCCCAGCACTGAGGGGCACATGCCGGCAGGCCCCCACTCATGTCCCCCAGCTCCCCCAACCCCTAGCACTGAGGGGCACCTGCCAGCAGGCCCCCACTCATGTCCCCCAGCACCCCCAACCCCCAGCACTGAGGGGCACCTGCCAGCAGGCCCCCACTCATGTCCCCTTGCACTCCCCAACGCCCAGCAGTCAGCAGGCCCCCACTCATGACCCACTTATGTCCCCTTGCACCCCCACCCCCCAGCAGTGCAGGGCACCTGCCAGCAGGCCCCCACTCATGTCCCCCAGCACCCCCATCCCCCAGCACTGAGGGGCACCTGCCAGCAGGCCCCCACACATGTCCCACTCATGTCCCATAGCACCCCCACCCCCCAGCAGTGCAGGGCACCTGCCAGCAGGCCCCCATTCATGTCCCCCAGCACCCCAAACTCCCAGCACTGAGGGGCACCTACAAGCAGGCCCCCACTCATGTCCCCCAGCACCCCAACCCCCAGCAGTCAGGGAAACCTGCCAGCAGGCCCCCACTCATGTCCCCTTGCACCCCCACACCCCAGCAGTGCAGGGCACCTGCCAGCAAGCCCCCACTCATGTCCCCTTGCACCCCCACCCCTCAGCACTGAGGGGCACCGGCCAGCAGGCCCCCACTCATGTCCCCTCTCACCCCCACCCCCCAGCACTGAGGGGCACCTGCCAGCAGGCCCCCACTCATGTCCCCCAGCACCCCCACCCCCCAGCACTGAGGGGCACCTGCCAGCAGGCCCCCATTCATGTCCCCTTGCACCCCCACCCCCCAGCAGTGCAGGGCACCTGCCAGCAGGCCCCCACTCATGTCCCCCAGTACCCCCACCCCCCAGTATTCAGGGGCACCTGCCAGCAGGCCCCCACTCATGTCCCCCAGAACCCCCACCCCCCAGCACTGAGGGGCACCTGCCAGCAGGCCCCCACGCATGTCCCACTCATGTCCCCTTGCACCCCCACCCCCCAGCAGTGCAGGGCACCTGCCAGCAGGCCCCCACTCATGTCCCACTCCTGTCCCCTTGCACCCCCAACCCCCAGCACTGAGGGGCACCTGCCAGCAGGCCCCCACTCATGTCCCCCAGCACTGAGGGGCACCTGCCAGCAGGCCCCCACTCATGTCCCACTCATGTCCCCTTGCACTCCAACCCCCCAGCAGTGCAGGGCACCTGCCAGCAGGCCCCCACTCATGTCCCCTTGCACCCCCACCCCCCAGCAGTGCAGGGCACTGCCAGCAGGCCCCCACTCATGTCCCCTTGCACCCCCACCCCCGAGCACTGAGGGGCACCTGCCAGCAGGCCCCCACTCACGTCCCACTCATGTCCCCTTGCACCCCCACACCCCAGCAGTGCAGGGAACCTGCCAGCAGGCCCCCATTCATGTCCACTCATGTCCCCTTGCACCCCCTCCCCAGCAGTGCAGGGCACCTGCCAGCAGGCCCCTACTCATGTCCCCCAGCACCCCCACCCCCAGCACTGAGGGGCACCTGCCAGCAGGCCCCCCAGCACTGTGGGGCACCTGCCAGCAGGCCCCCACTCATGTCCCACTTATGTCCCCTTGCACCCCCACCCCCCAGCAGTGCAGGGCACCTGCCAGCAGACCCCCACTCATGTCCCCTTGCACCCCCACCCCCCAGCAGTGCAGGGCACCTGCCAGCAGGCCCCCACTCACGTCCCACTCATGTCCCCTTGCACCCCCACCCCCCAGCAGTGCAGGACACCTGCCAGCAGGCCCCCACTCATGTCCCCCAGCACCCCCACCCCCAAGCAGTCAGGGGCACCTGCCAGCAGGCCCCCACTCATGTCCCCCAGCACCCCTACCCCCCAGCACTGAGGGGCACCTGCCAGCAGGCCCCCACTCATGTCCCACTCATGTTCCCTTGCACCCCCACCCCCCAGCAATGCAGGGCACCTGCCAGCAGGCCCCCATTCATGTCCCCCAGCACCACGAACTCCCAGCACTGAGGGGCACTTACAAGCAGGCCCCCACTCATGTCACACTCATGTCCCCTTGCACCCCCACCCCCCAGCAGTGCAGGGCACCTGCCAGCAGGCCCCCACTCATGTCCCCCAGCACCCCCACCCCCCAGCACTGAGGGGCACCTGCCAGCAGGCCCCCACTCATGTCTCCCAGCACCCCCAACCCCCAGCAGTCAGGGACACCTGCCAGCAGGCCCCCACTCATGTCCCCTTGCACCCCCAGCAGTGCAGGGCACCTGCCAGCAGGCCCCCACTCATGTCTCCCAGCACCCCCACCCCCCAGCACTGAGGGGCACCTGCCAGCAGGCCCCCACTCATGTCCCCTTGCACCCCCACACCCCAGCAGTGCAGGGAACCTGCCAGCAGGCCGCCACTCATGTCAACTCATGTCCCCTTGCACCCCCTCCCCCCAGCAGTCCAGGGCACCTGCCAGCAGGCCCCCACTCATGTCCCCCAGCACCCCCACCCCCCAGCACTGAGGGGCACATGCCGGCAGGCCCCCACTCATGTCCCCCATCACCCCCACCCCCCAGCACTGAGGGGCACCTGCCAGCAGGCCCCCACTCATGTCCCCCAGCACCCCCAACCCCCAGCACTGAGGGGCACCTGCCAGCAGGCCCCCACTCATGTCCCCTTGCACCCCCCAACGCCCAACAGTCAGGGGCACCTGCCAGCAGGCCCCCACTCATGTCCCACTTATGTCCCCTTGCACCCCCACCCCCCAGCAGTGCAGGGTACCTGCCAGCAGACCCCCACTCATGTCCCCTTGCACCCCCACCCCCCAGCAGTGCAGGGCACCTGCCAGCAGGCCCCCACTCATGTCCCCCAGCACCCCCACCCCCCAGCACTGAGGGGCACCTGCCAGCAGGCCCCCACACATGTCCCACCCATGTCCCATTGCACCCCAACCTCCCAGCAGTGCAGGGCACCTGCCAGCAGGCCCCCATTCATGTCCCCCAGCACCCCAAACTCCCAGCACTGAGGGGCACCCACAAGCAGGCCCCCACTCATGTCCCACAGCACCCCAACCCCCAGCAGTCAGGGACACCTGCCAGCAGGCCCCCACTCATGGCCCCTTGCACCCCCACACCCCAGCAGTGCAGGGCACCTGCCAGCAAGCCCCCACTCATGTCCCACTCATGTCCCCTTGCACCCCCACCCCCCAGCACTGAGGGGCACCGGCCAGCAGGCCCCCACTCATGTCCCCTCTCACCCCCCCTCTCACCCCCACCCCCCAGCACTGAGGGGCACCTGCCAGCAGGCCCCCACTCATGTCCCCCAGCACCCCCACCCCCCAGCACTGAGGGGCACCTGCCAGCAGGCCCCCATTCATGTCCCCTTGCACCCCCACCCCCCAGCAGTGCAGGGCACCTGCCAGCAGGCCCCCACTCATGTCCCACCCCTGTCCCCTTGCACCCCCACCCCCAGCACTGAGGGGCACCTGCCAGCAGGCCCCCACTCATGTCCCCCAGCACCTCCCACCCCCCAGCACTGAGGGGCACCTGCCAGCAGGCCCCCACTCATGTCCCTCGCATGTCCCCTTGCACTCCCACCCCCCAGCAGTGCAGGGCACCTGCCAGCAGGCCCCCACTCATGTCCCCTTGCACCCCCACCCCCCAGCAGTGCAGGGCACCTGCCAGCAGGCCCCCACTCATGTCCCCTTGCACCCCCACCCCCCAGCACTGAGAGGCACCTGCCAGCAGGCCCCCACTCACGTCCCACTCATGTCCCCTTGCACCCCCACACCCCAGCAGTGCAGGGAACCTGCCAGCAGGCCCCCATTCATGTCCACTCATGTCCCCTTGCACCCCCTCCCCCAGCAGTGCAGGGCACCTGCCAGCAGGCCCCCACTCATGTCCCCCAGCACCCCCACCCCCAGCATTGAGGGGCACCTGCCAGCAGGCCCCCACTCATTTCCCCCAGCACCCCCACCCCCAGCACTGAGGGGCACCTGCCAGCAGGCCCCCACTCATGACCCCTTGCACCCCCCAGCAGTCAGGGGCACCTGCCAGCAGGCCCCCACTCATGTCCCACTTATGTCCCCTTGCACCCCCACCCCCCAGCAGTGCAGGGCACCTGCCAGCAGACCCCCACTCATTTCCCCTTGCACCCCCACCCCCCAGCAGTGCAGGGCACCTGCCAGCAGGCCCCCACTCATGTCCCCCAGCACCCCCACCCCCAAGCAGTCAGGGGCACCTGCCAGCAGGCCCCCACTCATGTCCCCCAGCACCCCTACCCCCCCAGCACTGAGGGGCACCTGCCAGCAGGCCCCCACTCATGTCCCACTCATGTTCCCTTGCACCCCCACCCCCCAGCAGTGCAGGGCACCTGCCAGCAGGCCCCCATTCATGTCCCCCAGCACCACGAACTCCCAGCACTGAGGGGCACCTACAAGCAGGCCCCCACTCATGTCACACTCATGTCCCCTTGCACCCCCACCCCCCAGCAGTGCAGGGCACCTGCCAGCAGGCCCCCACTCATGTCCCCCAGCACCCCCATCCCCCAGCACTGAGGGGCACCTGCCAGCAGGCCCCCACTCATGTCTCACAGCACCCCCAACCCCCAGCAGTCAGGGGCACCTGCCAGCAGGCCCCCACTCATGTCCCCCAGCACCCCTACCCCCCCAGCACTGAGGGGCACCTGCCAGCAGGCCCCCACTCATGTCCCACTCATGTTCCCTTGCACCCCCACCCCCCAGCAGTGCAGGGCACCTGCCAGCAGGCCCCCATTCATGTCCCCCAGCACCACGAACTCCCAGCACTGAGGGGCACCTACAAGCAGGCCCCCACTCATGTCACACTCATGTCCCCTTGCACCCCCACCCCCCAGCAGTGCAGGGCACCTGCCAGCAGGCCCCCACTCATGTCCCCTTGCACCCCCACCCCCCAGCAGTGCAGGGCACCTGCCAGCAGGCCCCCACTCATGTCCCCCAGCACCCCCACCACCAAGCAGTCAGGGGCACCTGCCAGCAGGCCCCCACTCATGTCCCCCAGCACCCCTACCCCCCCAGCACTGAGGGGCACCTGCCAGCAGGCCCCCACTCATGTCCCACTCATGTTCCCTTGCACCCCCACCCCCCAGCAGTGCAGGGCACCTGCCAGCAGGCCCCCATTCATGTCCCCCAGCACCACGAACTCCCAGCACTGAGGGGCACCTACAAGCAGGCCCCCACTCATGTCACACTCATGTCCCCTTGCACCCCCACCCCCCAGCAGTGCAGGGCACCTGCCAGCAGGCCCCCACTCATGTCCCCCAGCACCCCCATCCCCCAGCACTGAGGGGCACCTGCCAGCAGGCCCCCACTCATGTCTCACAGCACCCCCAACCCCCAGCAGTCAGGGGCACCTGCCAGCAGGCCCCCACTCATGTCCCCCAGAACCCCCACCCCCCAGCACTGAGGGGCACCTGCCAGCAGGCCCCCACTCATGTCCCCCAGCACCCCCACCCCCCAGCACTGAGGGGCACCTGCCAGCAGGCCCCCACTCATGTACGCTTGCACCCCCACACCCTAGCAGTCAGGGGCACCTGCCAGCAGGCCCCCACTCATGTCCCACTTATGTCCCCTTGCACCCCCACCCCCCAGCAGTGCAGGGCACCTGCCAGCAGGCCCCCACTCATGTACCCTTGCACCCCCACCCCCCAGCACTGAGGGACACCTGCCAGCAGGCACCCACTCTTGTCCCACTCATGTCCCCTTGCACCCCCACCCCCCAGCAGTGAAATGGCGATCTCATGACACAAACCAAAAGTCAACTATGTGCATCAACACATGTCCACCACACGAAGGCAGGCGGTAGCGTACCTGCGCATTAAAAAAATGTGCGCTAACAAAAAGCACATATATACGGCTCTGATGAATGTCCCATACTGTGGCCATCTAGGACAAATGACGTGCAAAGGGGTACACGACAAACACGGACACCCGCTGTGTCAAAAATAGCATGTATTTCGGGGGTGCGCGGGAAGTTTCACACGCGATTGTGCCTGGGCGAGCGGGGTACGTGTACTTCAGGGGCTCGCGGGAAGTTTTACACGCGATTGGGCCTGGGCGAGCGGGGTACATCTATTACTGGGGTGGGCGGGGAAGTACAGGAGGCAAATGTGCGGAAGGCTCACACGCACGCGCCAAAAAAGACACGCTAATCCGGAAACACGTACGCCAGCAGGAAGCAGGCGTATGTGGACCCGCGCAGCATAAAAGTGCGCGCAAACAACAAGCAAGCTCAGACGCCAGGATGAACATACCGTTCCTAGCAGCAGTGGTCGTGGGATACCGCAGGAGGAGGAGGAGGATAGTCATGCCCAGAATTTTCACACCCAGAACCAGCCTTTTTGGCATGCCTGATGACCAGGTGTATGGGAGGTACAGGTTTCCACCTCACATAATACTCGACCTGGTCAGTGAGTGAGAGGATGACCTCACATCACCCACCCTCTGCTCCCAAGCACTCAGCCCCCTGGAGAAGGTCCTCAATGTACTGCACTTTTTGGCCACCGGATCATTTCAGCTGACAAGTACCATAGTGGGGGGAGGTGGGGGTGTCACAGGCCACGCAGTCACGCTGCCTACACCAGGTCTTGGCCATCATGACTGCACGCTCATCAGTCCGCAGGCACATATACCTGCCCAGAACACCTGCAGAAAGGCAGACTGCCGTCCAGGATTTCTACGGGGTGGCACAATTCCCCAAAGTCCTAGGTGCCATTGATTGCACCCATGTGGCTCTACGTTCCCCCAGGGCATCAGAGCACATCTATAGAAACCGCAAGTACTGGCATTCCATCAACGTGCAAGTAGTATGTGATGCCAAGGGAATCATCACCTCAGTATATGCCAACTATCCAGGGTCCACCCACGACAGTTTCATTTACAGAATGTCAACCCTAAACCGGGACCTAGAAGCTGGGCGGCATGGCGATACATAGCTGCTTGGTGAGTATAAATGCCACAGCACATGCATGCATGCCAGATACTGAGTAATGTCACAACCCCACTAATGATACCCATCACCACCTCCCCAGGGGACAGTGCCTACCCTCTGAGCACCCACATGATGATGCCAATTCGGAACCCCACCACGCCACCCGAGGTAAAATACAACACAGCCCATATTGCAACCCGGGGCATAGTGGAGCACACATTCGGAGTGCTGAAGTCACGCTTTCGCTCCCTTGACCGTTCTGGCGGGCAGCTGTTATACGCTCCCCCAGTAGTGTGCAGGATCATAGTGGCAGCATGTGTCCTGCACAACGTTGCAACACGCCGGGGCCTGCCGGTGGACATGGTGGTGCCCCCACATCCCCAACCACATGCACGCCCGCTGCGCATGGGAGGGGAAAGGGCATGGGGTGAGGCAGCCCGAACACAGCTGGTGGCTAATTACTTCACTTAGAATCACACCCCTGTGGAGTGCACACAGCCCTGCCACATACCAGCTGACAATCAATGATGATGACATAAGGGACAGTCAACTGTCACAACAATACCAGCCTGAGATTGGTCACCTGGAAGTGTCACAATGTGTGCATCCCTATCTAAAGAAACAGCACCAATGCTGTGTCATCAAAAGACACATATGCTGCTAAATGCATTACCCCCTTGCAAAATACAACATGAGAACAGTGCCATGTCACCCAACCCAACCCCTACCCAGCACCGCCACCCAACACACCATGGCATGTCATGCTATGTGAGAGCAAACAAAGCAATCCCGAAAACCTGACACAAGTGTCACAAAGTACAGTGTCTCTAACGGAAACTGGCCACACACAATATGCTCCTAGTAATGTTGAACTAACAACACACATGACCAAATACTTACCAACAATACAATGCAGCTACACAATAACAAACATTACTAAAACATGACAGTACTAAGTTAAAGTAGTCGTAGTCTTGCAACCCGAATATGCCACCACATCGCCCCCTCCCAACTGTAGTCTTGCAGGCTTCAAAACCTGTCTGTGTACTGCATACAACATGAACTCCATCTCCAAACTAGATGGGCTTGGGAAGACATGAGGAATGAACCTGCAAATTTAGAGGGAGACATGGAAGCAGAAGCATACATAATTACAACATGCAGTGTACAATACAACAAAAATATACACAAGGAATGTCTACACAGTATTGACTACAGACTGCCCACACAGCTCATGGGAGCCCAACATCACTGTGTACATAACTGTCACTTGGTCACACCCTTTGCAAGCCCATGGAAACGGGAAGCAGGAGGGGTGTGTGTCTCACGAACCCAAGCATCGAACCCAAACTCAGGACAAGCCTGCATGTGCCCAGCCGGAATACAGTGGATGCCCACGGGAGCCACACAAGGCAACACACTGTCAAAAAAATAATCAAAAATCAAAAAATCAACAATCAAAAATGGCCATGTGGGGGACGGGGGGGGGCAGGTGGCAGGTGGCGAGGCCACCCAGGAGGTCCGAGGAAAGGGTGCGCACCAACAGCCACCTGTGTGGATGTTGGGGAAAAAAAACACCTCCATGGGCTCATGGCCTGCACGGCTATGCCAATGTGGGAGAACTGCTGCCGTCGCTCTCATGACCCTCTGCTGCTGCATCAGGAGGTGGTGGTGCTATGGGAGGCAGCCCAGGCAAAGGCCTGGTATGGTCCTCCATGGCAGCAAGCATGCAGGTTTTGAAGGTCTGGTTCTGGAGGATTATAGTGCGGAGATCCCCATGCAACACCTGACGTGATGCCCGGATCTCCTCCCGAGTTGCCCGCATCTCAGCTGAGAGCGTACTTGTGAGCTGCTCCAGCCGCTGCTCTGCCCTAAAATTAGAGGAAGCCTCAAGGTCAAGAAGAGTCTGCCTGAGGTCATGGAGTTCTTCCTTCAGGGCTTCCCTGTGGGCCTGGGACTCTATTGAGATGGATTGGCGCAGAGTCTCCAGTGCCGCCCGTCGGTCCCTGTTGGACGCCAACATGTCTTCCCTGTGTGATTGGCAAATGGAGTCTGTTGCCTGCTGTAAATGCTCCACCTGCCTTTCAGGGGGGATAATGGAAGTGGCCACCCTCTCCATTGCCTCAGCCATCATTTCAACTGATGCTGCGTGTTGGGTTGCCATAGCGTACATGGAGTTCTCCCATACGGTATTGCCTGGTGGCGTACGGCCACCGTGTCGACGGGCACCATACCTGTTTGGGGCAAGGCGATGTGCACCTTGCTGTGCTGGCACCGCCTGAGGCTGCAGGACTGCATTCCCCCTCTGATCTGCTGGCCCAGGAACAGGATCAGATGCTGTGGAGTGTGACCCTGCATCCGTAACCGCCAAAGGCACCTCTACCAACACTGACATCCCCATAGAGGGTTCTACCCCTGGTGCAGGTGGGTTGGACAGAACAGAATCCCTGCCAGAAACACTTACCTGCGACGGCACATAGGTCTCATCATCCGAATCAGCGCCTGAATAGAGGTCTGGGGAGGTGCACCCAGAGACACCCCTGGAAAGTATTGTCTGCAGGAGGATTGGGTTCTCACCTCCCCCGCTGGTGCCCGGTCGTGCCTGGGATTCCTCCTGGGTCTGCACCATCTCCTCAACCTCAACAGCATCAAGTGCGTCATCCCCTGCAAAAACATGAAAGAGAAAAAATGGAAACAGCCATAGCACACAAATAGGCCTGTCAAGCTACAGAACCAGTACATGATTCACACATGTCCCACATGACTATAACCCTCCCATGCCTGCACTGTCACTGAGTAGTAAGGGGAGGCAAAAGGCAGACACTGATGACACCAATATGGGAGAGCAACACATTTGCTGCATGCTGGGTAGCACTGTCATCACACAATGGCCTGTGAGTGGCATGTCCAATACACATACATGACACATGGCAGCACACAGATGGCATTTAGCATAGCCATGGTACATTTGACAAGTACAGCCATATGTCAGTGATTGAGTACTGTCACCCATCCATGTGAGATGGACATGATGACATGAAAAATGCTGCATACTGTGACTTAATACACATGTGCCACTCACTGCAACACATGCAGTGTACAAGAATACAGTAATTGTTGTCTGATCTATTTTTCGTCACATTGACATCACAGGAAACATCTGTCATTTTCCACATGCAAACAGGCACTCATCTAAACATTTGTGCAGGTCAATACTCCATCAGCCTGAATGGTCTCATTGTGTACATAACCAGGTAAAGCATCGCCCCAGTGTGGCCAGTAAAGAATGACCGAAGCATATCACATATGTCACAATAGGGTTGATAAATGTCTAGCAAAAAAGTAGAGAGTGGAAAATATCATCCTGAAGGCACACTTACAAATTCTGACCAATATAATTGCAAGATGGCAGTACAAGGTCAACTGCACTTTTGTGGACCTAATAGGCTACTGTGGGCAGAAGGGATGCAGTCATAGCCAAATACAAGGCACGTGATCCCATGTGAGGAAGGAAATGGGTGACCCATAACACTCTTGAGTACACACCCTCACCTGGCACTCAATCAGAACCCGTCACCCAAACTACATACACATGCACTACACACACACGCATGGGCACTCACCGGACAATGCTTCATAATCAGGTAGTTCTCCCACACCTTGGATCTGTTCCTCTGTGACGAAGGTCCCAGCAACAGACTCATGTTCAGTGATTTCGTTGTCCTCTTGTGGAGGCCCACCGCCAGTCACCAGAATAGCGGCATGATTTGAGGCCAGCTTGTTCTTTGCTCTGCGTTTCATGTCATTCCAGTGCTTGTAGCAATCATCAGGTGTGCGCCTCACGAATCCAAGGGCACTTATGCCGTCTGCGATGATCTGCCAGTGTGCCCTACGTTGAGCAGTTGTGGTCTTGCACCCTGCAGTCAACAGCATGTCATGGCTACGTTCTGACACATAGGTCACAAGTGCATGAAGCTCCGCGTCGTTAAAGCTAGGCTTCCTTGACGTGCCGGAGTGTGTAGCCGTGCCTGGGGTCTCAGCCTGTTGTGCCAGAGCACCCTTCTTCCTCTTTTTAGAAGGTGGAGCGGAGCCAGAGTGGCTAACGCTGCTCTGGTCAGTAGGGGCAGAAGCACCGGTGGACTGGGTTGTTGGAGTGTGCGAATGCACATTGACCATAGGACTTGGTGCAGGCATTGTCTGAAGTGTGATGTTGGCAGGGGAACATCAGTATGACGGACCAGGACCGACACTATCCTGGCTGGGAGAGTCAGAGCTGGGGCGGATGGAGCTGCAGCTGCCCCTGCAGCCTCACCACCCTGCATACTTGGGCCAGCAGATGACATAGCTGCCCCATATCCACGTGGCTTGATGACAACAACTTGCACCGCCACACGTGGCTTAGACTTGCTGACCTGGAAGTCAGCCAGGAAGTCATCCTGTGCCAGATCAGGTGCCACAATGGGCTGGTCCAACAAGGGCTGAGCTGGGATGGTCTTAGCCACGTTTCCCTCAACCATTGGGGGGGCATAGGTGTCCCTGATTGGTCCTCCACACATGGGGGTATAGGGGCACCCTGCAAATCCCGGCCACGTCCCCTACCGCGCCCAACACGTCCAGCTTTTGAAGGTCAGCCACCTTTGCCTCCCTTACCGCTTGGTCGCCTCCCAACCATGGCACTGATGTTGTTGTGCGTATGGGAGAAGCAGTAAAATATTGTCCTGGGCAATTGGGGGTCAATTTGGTAGGGTACTAGATGGAAATCGTACTCTAGTGCTCTAACAAGGCTGTCTGTGACCCCTGGGGGAAGATGACGGGTCACGCAACGCACAGGCAGCCCAAAAACAAAAATAAACGTGTACGCAACCCCTCGTAGACCACGTGCGTGGAAAAATGAACCCGCACTACGCTGTGGCACCCAGAAACACAAAAATAAGCGTACGCGTAATACACGCAGCCTACAATGACCTCTGAAGTGGAAGGCGACACACGGGGCAAGCACAGTTGCTAAGTACGTGCAGAACTCACCGTCTGCCTGGAAAAAGAACGTGAAAAATACGCACGTGTGCGCGTTGGCAACACCCCCGCCAAAATAAGAAGTGTACGCTGTCTGAGGAGACAGGACAAAAGGAGAAGTGAACACTGTTTGAGGAAACAGGCCCAAAAAAAGTAGAAAAATGAAAGCTGTCAGAGGTAACAGGGAGTATGAACTTGAAACGCTGTGAAGTAATCGCGTGTGAACCGACAAGAAGTACAGAATCCACCCGGTCGCTCTCCACAAAAAGCACGTACAAGGAAATGGCGTCCTACACATACCTTTTCAACCGGCCCACACGTACACGTGACTTAGGCGTGTACGCGTCCTTTCCTCCAATTACACGCGCTGACACTCGGACGTGCAGCTTTTCCACGTGTGCTCTGTCATCACGTGCTATGAGGGAAACACCCGCGCGCGTCACGTCACAGACGCGCTTACGCGCTAAGGGCCTTTGGTCCAATGAAATCGCGTACGTGCGCTGACGCGCTTACGCGCTAAGGGCCTTTCCTCGAATTACACGCTGATGTGCAAGATTTTCACGTGCCAAATCACTCCGTATCAAGCTGGCCACGCGTTCACACACGAAAGACCATGCTCCTGCCCAGAAGGCCGAATTACTGCCCCCCAGAGCCCTGAGCACACTCCTACCTGCCATCTGCTGCTGCCTGATTGCCTGCTGCCCACGTGCCCTGCCATTTGCTGCCTGCACGTCAGCCAGGGGTGCTGTTGCTGTGACCACCCCTGCTGGAACCGAAGACTCCCGACTGGGATTCCATCGCTCCACAGCCCAGCCCCAGGACCCAGTTGCCCACCCACTCCTGCCTCTGGGGTTGCCATGTCGAGCACTACACCATCTGGCAGCACTGGCAACCCCCAGCCAGAGAGGCAGAGGGTCACCAGCTTCACTGCCACCGAAGTTGGTGTCCTGGTGGAGCAAGTCCTGGGGCAGTATGATGCCCTCTTCGGAAGGTCGCGCGCCGACAAGGAAGGACGGACCAGGATCTGGACGGACATTGTGACTGCCATCAACGCGGAGGGGGTGGCAGTCGCGAATTCCATCATGTCAAGAAGCGCTGGGAGGACTTCAGGTCCAGGACCCTCAACAAGGCCCGGCGCCTCTTGAAGGCAGCGGAGGCTAAGGGGCGCCGGGGCCACCTGTCGGAAGACCAAATGAGGGTCCTGGAACGCGTATGGCCAGCGCTCCACGTCCAAGTCCTTGAGGGGCAGACCCGTCTGGAGTCGAGCGGTAAGTGTACATGCATACTGATTGGAAGCTGTGCGTGTGGTGGTGTGCCAGTAGTGTGCAGGTTGCACATGTGGTTTTGTAGGGCCATGTATGGAGGTGTATGTACAGGGCCGTGAGGCTGACACATGCAAGTCCTTTCATGTGTGAGACACATGGATGGTGTATTTGTGGGTAAGCATGCAGGCCAAATGCAGATGTGTGAGCACACATGTTTGAATGACTGTGTATGTAAGCTGTCAAGGTTGTGGTGTCACACATGGATGTTGGTTCCAGCTGCATGTATCTGCACTGTATACATGTGCATGTATGGGTATCTGACAAGTGTGCAACTGTCATGCAACATGGATGCATGTGAGACTGATATGTAGAAGACTGATTGCCAGATGTGACATCGATGCCGATCTCATCACTGCGACACTTGGTGGAGGTGTACACATGCATGTAAGTGTGGTGGCGTGTGTGCATGTCCAGTGCACTCCCGGTGTCTCATGTGATGTCTGCCTCACCTTTGCCTGCTCATGCTGTTGTATGTGTATGGATGGTGCTGGCTGTTGTGATATGGCTGTAGAATAGCTCAGGTGTATGATTTGAAATGACATGTGTGTTGGGGTTTGTGATGCCATGTCTGACGATTGACAATGACACTCGTGTGCAACTGTCATGTGTGTATGAGTCCATTGTACAGTGCCCTGATGCCTGTCTCCTATCTCTTCCTGTCTTCAGCGTCGACTGATGAAGAGGGCGGAGAGGGTGCTGTGGAGCACAGCGGCAGGGATCGCACCGCCAGCCGGAGATGCAAGGCCCGGCACCCCTCCCAGGTTGTCATCTCATCGGGGAGTAAGGAGTCCGGTGCCGCGTCCCAGGTCGCAGCTGCCAAGGGGAGGTCCAGCAGGCGGAGGTCGGAGTTGCACTCCTCGGCAGCAGAAGGGGCAGCTGAGACCCCACAGGGCCCGACGGAGAAATATGACATGGAGTCATCGGGGTTGGTGGGGGGTTTGGTGGAGGAGGCCGTGCAAGGGACAGAGACGGGGTCTGGAGGTGGGGATTCCACTGGTGCTAGTGGTGCAGTGCAGGGACAGGAGGCAGCACAGGCCACCGTGGAGGTGCCTGTGTGTAATCCTGTCCCCGATCCTGTGACTGCATCATCCTGCACCAGCAGGGATGCCTACGTCCACACCCGTTTTCAGGCAGGGGATGAGTTTACGACAACTGGCCTTCCTCTGCCTGCGGACGTGGCTATCCGGGACCGGGTTGAGCCTGTCCTGAGTGGTGTGGCGTTGCGTCAACGGGCAATGCGAGGTGACCTGCAGTCTTTTCATGAGGAGAGTGCACGTCATCTCAAATGGCTCGTTGACCACGTCGACCTACTGGGACAGGTCACCAAGGCCGGATTCCTCCGTTTGCTGGGCCTTGTTCCAACCCCCTCCTCAACTGAACCCCCTATGCGCCAGTCGTACTCCGTGCCATCTTCCCACCCAAGTGTCACATGGGTTCCCTGTGGAGCTGCCTCTGACCCTGCGGCCAGGCTGGTGGACAACACATCCCTGCCACAGTCGGGAGTCGGACGTCCAGCAGGGGTGGCCACCTCAACAACTGCACCCCAGCTGGAGGAGGATGTGCAGGCAGCAGGAGCCAGGGCACAGGCAGCGGCACAGCAGCAGCAGCAAAAAGGTGGGAGCCATGATGGCTCGGGGCCTTCATCATCGGAGGGGCAGGCATAGGCCGGAGGGCAGGAGGACCCTGGATGGGAAGTGTCTTCCGTGTGGCAGCGGTTGGGCCATGCGATAGATGCGGAGCGGCAGCGGGCGGAAGAGGCACGGCTCACGATGGTCAGGGCGGAGAGATCCATGCGTAGGACCCTGAGGCGGGCCGAGTGCCTCGAGGCCATTCGCAGGGACCTGGAGATCCAGATGTCATCGTCCCTGCGAACCCTCGGGCCATGGAAGAGGACCGCCTCCGGGACATCGAGCAAGAGTTCGATGATGCCTTGGCCCGGGACATCAACAAGTGAGCTGTTGGACTTGCCCGCTGCCCTTGTAAATAGTTAGTTAGTATTAGGTTTCCTTTAGTTTTTTCTTTATTTTGGACTGCTTGGACAATGCACCACATTTTTGTATATAGTTTTTTTATTAGGTAGTAGTTTTTGGTAGGTTTCATTTCTTAAGTTGGGCTCATGGACCCTGGATTCTTCAATTGTACATAGTTCTACATTGGATTCATCTTTTTTAATTTTTTTTAGTGTTCACCATGGAGCAATGGTTTTCACTTTTTTTCCCCTTGGATTTGCTTTTTTGGACTGTGACTTTGGACAACATTTCTTTTTGGATTTCTTTTGCTTATGTTTTCTTGTTTTTCATTATTTATCGGACATGGACCATTTCTTTTGTTATTCCCATTGTGTGTTTAATTTGATTTACGTTCATGTTATCTTTAATATATATATTTTTATACTTCCATTTGTTGTATTATCTCATTGGTTTCATGCATGTCATGATATGGATTTTGACATTCACTTGCACCCATTTTGTGTGTGTGACGGACATGTGTTCATTTACATACTTGCCATTGGGGTTGTATCATGTAATTGGCATTTCTATGTGAGTGGATGCAATACTTGGGTGGGTCTTTGGCCTGTGGAGGCTGGCCATAACGCCAGGGATCTAGATTGTGATGACGTGTTGGCTGGGGGACATGTGTTGGGGCTTGCTGGCAGGTGCCCTGCACTGCTGGGGGTTGGGGGTGCTGGGGGACATGAGTGGGACATGAGTGGGGGCCTGCTGGCAGGTGCCCCTCAGTGCTGGGGGGTGGGGGTGCAAGGGGACATGAGTGGGGTATGCTGGCAGGTGCCCCTCAGTGCTGGGGGTTGGCGGTGCTAGGGGACATGAGTGGGACATGAGTGGGGGCCTGCTGGCAGGTGCCCTGCACTGCTGGGGGTGCTGGGGGACATGAGTGGGGGCCTGCTGGCAGCTGCCCTGCACTGCTTGGGGGGTGGGGGTGCACGGGGACATGAGTTGGACATGAGTGGGGGCCTGCTGGCAGGTGCCCTGCACTGCTTGGGGGGGTAGGGGTGCAGGGGACATGTGTGGGACATGAGTGGGGGCCTGCTGGCAGGTGCCCTGCACTGCTTGGGGGTGGAGGTGCAGGGGACATGAGTGGGACATGAGTGGGGGCCTGCTGGCAGGTGCCCTGCACTGCTTGGGGGTGGAGATGCAGGGGACATGTGTGGGGGCCTGCTGGCAGGTGCCTTGCACTGCTTGGGGGTGGGGGTGCAAGAGGGCATGAGTGGGACATGAGTGGGGGCCTGCTGCAGGTGCCCCTCAGTGCTGGGTGGTGGGGGTGCTGGGGGACATGAGTGGGGGTCTGCTGGCAGGTGCCCTGCACTGCTGGGGGGTGGGGGTGCAAGGGGACATGAGTGGGACATGAGTGGGGGCCTGCTGGCAGGTGCCCCTGACTGCTGGGGGTTCGGGGTGCTGGGGGACATGTGCGGGGGCCTGCTGGAAGGTGCCCCTCAGTGCTGGGGGGTGGGGGTGCAAGGGTACATGAGTGGGGGCCTGCTGGGGGTTGGGGTGCTGGGGGACATGAGTGGGGGCCTGCTGGCAGGTGCCCTGCACTGCTGGAGGGTGGGGGTGCAGGGGACATGTGTGGGGGTCTGCTGGCAGGTGCCCTGCACTGCTTGGGGGTGGGGGTGCAAGGGGACATGAGTGGGACATGAGTGGGGGCCTGCTGGCAGGTGCCCTGCACTGCTTGGGGTGGGGGTGCAAGGGGACATGAGTGGGACATGAGTGGGGGCCTGCTGGCAGGTGCCCTGCACTGCTTGGGGGGTGGGGGTGCAGGGGACATGAGTGGGGGCCTGCTGGCAGGTGCCCTGCACTGCTTGGGGGTGGGGGTGCAAGGGGACATGAGTGAGGGCCTGCTGGCAGGTGCCCTGCACTGCCTGGGGGGTGGGGGTGCAAGGGGACATGAGTGTGACATGAGTGGGGGCCTGCTGGCAGGTGGCCTGCACTGCTGGGGGGTGGGGGTGCAAGGGGGTAATGCGTTGGTGATCACTAGTGGCAGGTGACATGTGGCTTGGCTGGAGGGGCATGCCCATGGTGGGTGGGCTGCCTGCGGGACATGACCAGGGGTGCAGGGTAGTCCCCTGTGGTGTGGGCTGCCTGCAGGGGCCGTGGAGGGTGTAGAGGCAACACCTGGGAGGACCCACACTGGCAATTCACGTGTAGGACTCCCCTGCACCCCCGAAATACACATACCCCACTCGCACAGGGCCTATCGCGTGTGAAACTTCACGCGGACCCCAGTAATACACGTACCCTGCTGAAATCGCGTTTTGAACTTCCCCGCACCCCAGAAATACACGTACCCTGCTGGAATTGCGTGTGAAACTTCCCGCACACCCCAGTAATACACGTACCCTGCTGAAATCGCGTGTTGAACTTCCCCGCACGCCAGAAATACACGTACCCTGCTGGAATCGCGTGTGAAACTTCCCGCGCATCCCAGTAATACACGTACCCTGCTGAAATCGCGTGTTAAACTTCCCCGCACCCCAGAAATACACGTACCCTGCTGGAATCGCGTGTGAAACCTCCTGCGCACCCCAGTAATACGCGTACCCTGCTGAAATTGCGTGTGAAACTTCCCGTGCACCCCAGTAATACACGTACCCTGCTGAAATCGCGTGTTGAACTTCCCTGCACCCCAGTAATACTCGTACCCTGTTGAAATCGCGTGTTGAAATTCCCCGCACCCCAGAAATACACGTACCCTGCTGGAATAGTGTGTGTAACTTCCCGCGCACCCCTGAAATACACGTACCCTGCTGACGCGTGTGGAACTTCCCGCGCACCCCAGAAATACACGTACCCTGCTGAAATCGCGTGTTAAACTTCCACGCACCCCAGAAATTCACGTACCCTGCTGAAATCGCATGTGGAACTTCCCGCGCACCCCAGTAATACAGGTTCCCTGCTGAAATCGCGTGTTAAACTTCCCCGCACCCCAGGAATACACGTACCCTGCTGAAATCGCGTGTGGAACTTCCCACGCACCCCAGTAATACACGTAGCCTGCTGAAATCGCGTGTTAAACTTCCCCGCACCCCAGAAATACACGTACCCTGCTGAAATCGCGTGTGGATCTTCCCGCGCACCCCAGTAATACACGTACCCTGCTGAAATCGCGTGTTAAACTTCCCCGCACCCCAGAAATACATGTACCCTGCTGAAATCGCGTGTGGAACTTCCCGCGCACTACAGTTATAGACATACACTGCTGAAATCGCGTGTGGAACTTCCCCGCACCCCCGTAATACACGTACCCCACTTGCACAGACCCTTTCGCGTGTGAAACTTCATGCGCACCCCAGTAATACATGTTCCCCGCTTGGCGTTTGCTGTTTGGCAGCCCTGTATACTGGTCCAGGGTTAGCCCAGCCCTTTGCGCTGAATTGGGAATTTTGATGGCTTTTCCTTGCGCGAGGGCGTTCTTGGGGGCGTAACTGGCGCTGCTGCAGGGTCGCTGCACCACGGCTGGTTTCGGAGGCTAAAATCCATGAATACCCTGTGTGCAGAAATCGATTTTAGCACACGCGGCTGGCGTACACATTCGCACGCGCACACTGTGCGCCAGCCGCGTGCGCCACTTTTGTGCGAAATTCTATGAATTACCCTGTTTGTGTTTCATGACATTTTTGTACTTTGCATCAAGAGTAAAAGCAAACATAAGTGCGATTACTTGGTACTTAGCCAGTCTGAATACACTTTTGTTCCGTGGCATGATTTTTCACTGGCTGGGAGTCCTTATATGGTATTACTGGCATATACTGGTGCAGTATGAATAGAGATGTATGGGCACAGCTATCATGAAAATTATGAAAAGGTCCTGTGCACTGTTGGTAACTTGCACATGTTTTTTTAATGTGCTACCATACAAAATTGATTGCAAACTGTGTGGTATTTTAGCCAAATTTTCACAGAAAGTGCTGCAAAGTGCCCCATTTTAATCTGTCATTTTAGAACCCCCTTTCTTTGTTTTTTGCAGCCTCGCTGCACTCGGTCGTTCCCACATATTGGACCCATACATTTACGTTCCTCCAGTTAAAAGATTCACCCTGCTGGCACTGGACTGTTGCGAGGGAATATGAATGAGGGGCAGGCAGATTAGATTTCAGCTGAACTGTTTTGAATAATGGGGTTTGGGGGTTCTTGTTGTACTGAAGTCTCTCTGCGTTGTATTTAGTACATACCAATATGGTATGCTCCACGCTTTCGATATGTACTGTCAAAACAGGAAGGGTAAACCTAAATAATCAACAAGTAACAATTGACACATTTGCTGATGCTTATTTCCGGTGCATTTCCTATACCCAAATACGAAATATACAAACACATGCAAAAAACGGGGGATAAGTGAAAGGCAAAATAAATACTAAATAAACGCCACGGGTATTACATTTGTGATTGACTGAATTTGTTAAAAGTCTTACTACTTCCTCTCACAGCACGCCTGTGGCATGGGCCTAGCATGAAGTTGTAGGTGTTCTACCACTGTTCAATGGCAAGGAGCCACCTATGGGTGAATTCATGAACAGCGTCTGGAAAGGCTATGCAAGACTTATATGGAAGATAGATTGAAGCCTAACCAGTATATATCCTTTGGACAATGTGGCAGTCAGCTGTTTGTGGTGTGATACACTCAACTCGCTCACAGGTGCCATAATCCCCTGATATATAGAAACAAAAGGGAGGCGTGAGGGCTAGGAAAACCTACAACAAGCAGACCTTCAGAAAGTGTTATGGCCCAAGGACTAAATCCAGCAGTGGTGGCTTGACACGTCGTGATGCAATTGAGTCTTTCTGACAATATACCCCTCAAGAGTACGAAAGGACAGATTGAAGTGAGTATTGCCCGGAAATATTGGTACACCCTGGTACCCAGACAGCTGGCTGCAAGAGAAAGTAACCAAGTATTAACATATGACTCAAGACAACGAAACAACTAAGCAAGGTGATGAGCAGATACTCACAAGCAAGAAATGGAGACTGGGACTGATAAGTTCCAAGCTAGATTGGTGAGTATCCTGAAACAAGAGAGATAGCTATTACCATGAGTACAGGATAGTAAGAAAAGGAAGAACCAGGCAGTTGTGTGTTTACCAATGATTGTCCTGGACATATTCTTGAAGAGGAAATTGCTGTAATTAAGCGGTAGTCCTGGGAACATAAAGTCTTGTTTCCTATTCCCGCTGGCACAAGGACACCTAAAGAAGTCTTTGATCCTTGCGCCATTGCTCTAATGTCCTTTGATCGTGCACCTTTGCGCTAATGTCTTTTAAGTTCCTTAGAGTCTTTGAGCCGAAAAAGAAAGAAGACGTGACGATGGTTTGGCAGCAGGCAGGTAAGACGTGAGGGATGAGACGAATGCAGTCTGATAGACGTTCCGGTTTGGCAACAGGCAGGTAAGTCCTGAGGGATGAGACGAATACAGTCCGATAGACGTTCCGGTTTGGCAACAGGCAGGTAAGACTTGAGGGATGAGACGAAAGCAGTCCGATAGGCGTTCCGGTTTGGCAACAGGCAAGTAAGACTTGAGGGACGAGACGAATGCAGTCAGATATACGTACCGGTTTGGCAGCAGATACCAAGTAAGCAATGACAAAGAATGAGGCAAGGGAGGTCACAAAGCAGAGCAGGGGATCGATGAACTGGATAACAAGGTAACAAAATACAAAGCTTAGGAATTACAAATCCAGAAGCAGCGCCGTGCAGCGGGGACAGGGTTAATATACAGATCAGCGGACTGCACGCACAACGCACCGCCGTAGGCTTGAACGCCTACGTGAATGCAAAGGGCACCAGGGTTTCCAAGGCAACCCATAGCGTTCTTTGAAGGAACGCTTAAACAGAGACGAACAAGGGTTCCGAGGCTTTAATGAGAATCCTGAATTCAAATGTATACTGTTAAACCTACTGGGGAGTCGGGAATGTTTCTTCCTGTGTGTACCAGATCTATGACAAGAAGGGAATAGTTTCTTACCTGTAACTCCATTTCTCCAGCATTGGTATCTTTCATGGATTCACATGCTTAGAATATTCCCCGTCGTCAGGCTGGGAATCCCCGGTACATTATATATATATATATACCCTTTCCCGTAGGAAAACTTTTTCGACGCTTATGCGTCCTATCCACCTCGTTTTGTATCATGCGTGCCCGCGCCGCCAGGACGCCATGATATAAATACAGGACCCGCCCCTGCGCTCCCTCAGATTTCAGCCCCCAAAGTAGTGAGGGAAACCGGTTTGCATGTCCAGGGGAGGCAGGCGGGCGCATGTGAATCCATGAAAGATACCAATGCTGGAGAAATGGAGTTACAGGTAAGAAACTATTCCCTTCTCCAGCATTGGATCTTTCATGGATTCACATGCTTAGAATAGATTACATAGCAGTACCACCCCGAAAAGAGGAGGCGTGCATGCAAATCCACATACTTTCTCACAATGCCCGTTCCCTACGGTCATGTATACATCAGTAATCGTTAACCTAGAGAACGAACAATATTCCATCATAATCGCAACAGGATGTAACCCCTCAGCCGGGGCTTACCTTATTGGAATAGGTGTCGAAGCACCGCCTGTCCCATCCGGGTATCTTCGGCATGTTGTTGCGACAGGCAGTAATGGCGAGTAAAAGTGTGTGTGGTCGCCCAGGTAGCCGCCATGCAGATGTCCCCCAGAGGGACTCCAGACCACAGCGCCGTCGACGATGCCGCCGCTCTAGTTGAATGAGCTCTTGGCCGTCGTAGAAGAGGCTTCCCTGCCTTGGAATGGCAGTAAGAAATGGTAGATGACACCCATCTTGACAGTCCTTGCTTTGAGATGGCTCTGCCTTTAGCACCCAAACCATAGGCTACGAACAACTGCCTCGTTTCTCTGAAAGGTTGCGTGCGATTAAGATAAAACTTGAGAGCCCTTTTTACGTCCAATGTGTGTAACGTGCGCTCCGCTCCCGAGCATGGCTCTGGAAAAAAACGTAGGTAAGACAATAGAGGAGTGTTTATGGAACACTGAAGGAGCTTTCGGTATGAACTGTGGGTTAGTGGCTAGTACCACCTTGTTCTTGAAAAAACGTAAGTATGGTGGGTCTACCATTAGAGCTTGGATTTCTGAAATACATCGGGCTGAAGTGATGGCCACCAGGAAGGCCGATTTCCACGACAAAAACTTTAGAGATGATGATGACATTGGTTCAAAAGGAGGTTTCATAAGAGATGCTAACACCAGATTAAGGCTCCACGCCGGAGGAAATTTCTTCTCTGGAGGGAAACTTCGAAACAGGCCTTTAAGGAAGTGCTTAATCAGGCGGTCGCTGAATAATGGTGCAGAGTGTCGTTGACGTGTAAACCTGGAAATGGCGGTCAGGTGTACTTTTATCGACGATACCGACAAGCCCTTTTGAGCTAAGAACAGCAAGTATGGAAGGAGCTGTTCTGGCTTAATCGACTGCGGAACCAAACCTGGTTGATCCGCACACCACTGACAGAACCTCCTCCATTTGTACAAGTATGAAGTGTTTGTAGAAGGTGCTCTTGCCGCTTGCAGAATGCGCCGACATTCCTCCGGAATCGTTAGCTGACCAAATTCGGCGAAGTCAGGAGCCAGGCCGTCAACTTGAGGCTGCCCGGGTCGTGATGCCAAACAACACCCTCCTGTCGAGACAGAAGGTTGGGGGTCTTCTGGAACCTCATCGGTTCTGCCGCCGCTAGGTGAAGCAGGTCTGAAAACCACACCTGTCTGGCCCAGTACGGGGCCACCAGAATCACCCGACATGGATACTTGATAATCCATTGCAACGTCCTCCGGATAAGGGGAAATGGAGGGAATGCGTACAGGAATTTGTTCGTCCATGGGAAGGAGAACGCATCCCCCAGTGAGCCCTGCTGAGGCCATCTGCTTGCATACTGCGGGCATTTCCTGTTGTCCCTCGTCGCGAACAGATCGATGGAAGGGTGTCCCCACTTCTTGAATACGTGTTGTAGTTGCTGGTCGTTCAGCACCCATTCGTGAACGTCGCTCATTTCTCTGCTGAGGGCATCGGCCTCCCCATTTCTCACGCCTGGCAGGTGGAACGCCAAGATTTGCATGTTGTGTTGCAGGGCCCAATGCCAGATTTTTTGTGCCTCCGTCGACAGGGACCTGGAACGTGTCCCTCCTTGTTTCCTCAAGTAAAACATTGTAGTTGTGTTGTCCGTCATGACACGCACCACCGAGTCCCTCAATTGAGGAAGGAAGGATTTTAGCGCCCATCGCACTGCTCTCAGTTCCAGCAGGTTGATATGCAGGGAGGACTCTTGTAACGACCACCGGCCTTGTACCTGTAACGTATCCAGATGAGCTCCCCATCCGCTCAACGATGCATCCGTCACCACCGTCTTCTGGAACTCTGGTTCCACCAGAGGCATCCCTTTCGTTAGATGAGAAGAAACTCTCCACCAACAGAGTGCTTGTACTAGTTGCTCGTCGACGACCAGTCTGTCGGACCAGCGACCTTGGCTCTGCGACCAATGGTCCGCTAGAAATTCCTGGCAAGGCCTCATAAACAGACGGCAGTTGTTTATCAACGGAATGCAGGATGACATGGTCCCTAGCAGGGACATGTATTTGCGCACTGACACCCTGGCACCGCATTGCCATTCCGACGCCTTGCTTTGTAATTTCTGTATTCTCTCGCTGGACGGTTTTACCAGGCTTGTGTGCGTATGAAACTCCGCTCCTAGAAAGACCAAGGTCCTCGAAGGCTCTACCGAGGATTTGCTGAAGTTTATCGCGAAGCCCAGTTTCTGTAAGAGGGACAACGTGGCCCCCAGACTGTTTCGTGTTTGTTCCCTGGACGAACCTCTGACCAGTCAGTCGTCTAGATAGGGATAGACATGGTGACCTTCCTTTCTTAAATGGGCCGCTATAGGGGCCAAACACTTGGTGAACGTCCTGGGGGAGGACTTGAGACCGAACGGGAGGACCTTGAACTGGAAATGTTTTCGCCCGACGACGAACCTTAAATATCCCCTGTGTCGTGGACGTATTGGGATGTGAAAATAGGCATCTTGAAGGTCCAGCGACGACAGATAATCCATGGGTTGCACTGACCTGATAACCTCCTGGAGCTTTAGCATTTTGAATTTTAAGCTCTTTAGCCATTTGTTGAGTACCCTCAGGTCGAGAATGGGTCTCCATTTTCCATTTGGCTTCTTGACAACGAAGAGCCGGGAATAAACTCCTCTTCCTTCCTGTACTCCAGGAACTCTCTCTACCGCTCCTTTTTGTAGCATAAGCTCCACCTCTTGTCGCAGGATTCGAAGGTGGGGTTGGGCCGAAAACACTGGCGGAAGGCTTGGAGGTTTGTCCTTGAATTGTAGTGCATGACCCATGCGAATCGTGTCCAGGACCCATCGATCTGTAGTGATGCATTTCCATTGGTCGATCCGATGAGAGACTCTGCCCCCCAGGGCGTTCCCAAGGCCGTCATTGGTTGCTGGTTTGCTTGTCCTTCGTCGACGAGGAGCCCGAGCCGCGCCTTTTAGAGGCTGGATAGTCTCTGCCTCTACGTGCCGACTGGGATGCACGTCTGTACCCCTGTGAAGCATACGAGGGTCTGCTAAAACCACGGTCCCTAGAGGCTCCAAAGCGGGAGTTTCCAGCAGCACCTCTGAAGGGGCGAAAAGAACGAAAATGTCTTCCTGTCTGGAGGGCGCCAAGGGACCTGGCAGTATCTGTGTCATCCTTCATCCCCTTCAGGGCTTCATCGACCTTTTCTCCAAACAGATGTTCTCCTTCGCATGGCATGTCCAGGATTTTGTATTGGACTTCAGGACGGAAAGTAGTACATTTGAGCCACGCTTGTCGACGAAGTACTACTCCATGATTGATCTGTTTGAAGCCAGACTCTGCTAGGTCAACTGCAATATTAATTGCGTGGTTCGACGCCTCTTCGCCATCTCGTACAAGTAACATGGCTGCTTTTCGGTGTTCTTCTGGCAGATGTTCTAGGATAGGGGCTAGCTTGTGCCACATTTCCCTATCATATCGTGATACGATCGCTAAGGAGTTGGCTGCTCTTACCGTCGTCGCACCCACTGAGAGCACCTTTTTACCGAAGGCATCCTGCCTCCTAGCCTCGCTTTCTGGTGGGGTTGAGCATTTTTGCTGTACTCAGGCCTTTCTAGCCGCTGCCGCCGACACCACTGAGTCTGGCAGAGGTTGTGATGTTAGACATTTTGGAGTGGACTCCGGGGCTTTAAACTTTTTCTCAATACGCCCCTTTATAGCCGGCTCCGAAAACGGATGGCGCATGGTCTTGAGGCCTTCTTGCCACACATGATCCAGGATTGGAATGGCAAACACCGACTTTCTCCTCTGACCCATATGATCAAAAAGAAAACAGTCTTTCTTTTGTTCCTCAGGAATCAAGCCAAATTCAGAACACGCTCTTCCCATCATTGCGTGGAAGGCTCCCACATCATCCGGAGGAGAAGGCTGCGTCTGACTCCTCGTAGATTCTATCTCTACATCCGAATTCCATGTTGGATCTCTAGACGGTGACAGGGAAATATCCGACCCTGAGTCTCCCTGGATAGAATCGGAACCCGATAGTTCACCTTCCTCCTGCGCTCGCGTACGACCCTTCACCACCTGTGACGCCGATGGACTCTTGGACATCGAGTTTCGAGCTGCTTGAGCCTGCTCGTCGACGGAAGGTACAGAAAACAGAGACGATGAGGTCCCAGGTTGGGGGATCTGCGTATCCAGACGCTGCAGGAGCTTTTGCAGAGTATTAAGCACATCCAAAGACAAGACCGTCTGGGGAGTCAGCAACGACGAGGATAGAGGGACCACACCCCCGCTCGCAGTCGTCATCGTCGTCGAAGTGGAAGGCCGTAAGCCCAAATCTGACGGCTGCACAACGATGCCGCATTCCCCTTCCGCCGACAACGCCGACAAGGCCGTGTCCGGCTGCAACAAGACTTCAGGGGGAACCGGGTCATAGACCTCTGGCTGCCAAGCCATGGACTGAGTCACCGTCGACGAAGGAATCCCCAGCGCTGCCGTTTGAACGGTAATAGGCATCGTCAACGACACCGCGGTCGACGAGCAGGTAGCCGGCGCCGAGCCTTTAGACTTCGCAGCCGATTTCGATGCCGACTTTTCGGCTGAGGAATCCCTGCTCACGGAAGACCTGGGACGGTCCCCTGAGGAGGATTTTGACGGCACTTGCCTCTCTGTCTTAGATGACGAGGAGGAGGATGACTTCTTATGTGATGAGGAAGGCCCAGCATGCTTCCCCGAATGTTTGTCCTCAGGGCGGGTTTCACCCGGCCGCACCTTCTTCAAGGGAGGTTCTGACTTGCTCCTGGAGGCCGTCGAACCCACTTCGGATGCCGGATAAGCACCTGATCCATCGTTAAGCCAGTCGACCAACCTTCTTTTCCTGTCCTTAAGGGTTTTTTGGGAGAAACCCTGGCATATCTCACATGTATCCGCCGTGTGGTGCGGGTGGAGACAGTAGATACAGTCCATGTGGGCATCGCCTTCATAGACTTTTTTAAGCCCACATGTCGCACACGGTCGAAATAGCGCCTTTCCAGACATAATTCTCTAGAGTCTAACGTTGCCGAAGCGAGGGAAAACAACCTAATTTCTGTTAGTAGTAACCACGAGGATCCCACTGCTTTGAAGGACGCTTGAAATCTGAGGGAGCGCGGGGGCGGGTCCTGTATTTATATCATGGCGTCCTGGCGGCGCGGGCACGCATGATACAAAACGAGGTGGATAGGACGCATAAGCGTCGAAAAAGTTTTCCTACGGGAAAGGGTATATATATATATATAATGTTACAGGGATTCCCAGCCTGACGACGGGGAATATTCTAAGCATGTGAATCCATGAAAGATCCAATGCTGGAGAAAAGGAGGAATCAAACGGAACCCTGACAGAAAGGTAGTCAACCTTTATGTGAAACAACAAGTACTTGTTGGTTACCTAAGTTTCAAGGGGGTACGGGTCCCTAGTGAATATAGTAACAGCCAATAACACTCGTAATTACTTGGGAAAATACATATTTTATTTGTATTCATTCCAAAAATGACATGTTAAAAAGCACCTTTTACAAAAAGACAGTCACAATAATAACACGCATCTAAAAATATTAAAGTGCTACATGCTGTGAGATACTGTATAAAGATTGACACGTATCAATAATTCCTCAAAGACTCATTCTCACCCATTCATCCTAAATCCACTTCATCAATAATACCCAACATGTGTCTTTCCTCTGAATTTAGTATTGTAATAACAATCAGGGACATTCTTCAGGGGGTAACTGTCTTTTCTGTGCAAATAACAACCATAAACAGTGCAAAATTCATGAGAGGAGTTTCCTTTCTACTTCTTATTAGTGTTCAATAAGCTTCATTTACTTAACCAGACAGCGTGAAGATATAAACACTTTCACAGGACCCAACGTACACTCCGGGGTTAAAGTAGTGTCCCAAATGAGAATGTAGTTGATTGCAGTAACCGACGGCGGTCGTTTATATCATTGATTTTCCTCTGTAATGGTCCAAACTGTGCCCCATTTGGGTCCGGCATAGTGTCTGCTTGTGGTGCCAATTCAGTTTCTAGCCTTGAAGACGCACCCGTCCATTCACTTTTAGGTATGTGGTGGGGGCCCCCGATTCAATGGCAGTTTTTATTCTCATGAATCCCAACCCGAATTTTGGCGATTCCGTCTCTTAAAGCTCACTGAACGCGAATGTAGTATAACCCCGAAGGGCGAGGTGCCGGGGTCTATCTAGTAACTGAACGGCATCGTAGCTCAATCAGGCTTTGTGAACTCAGTCCTTCTTCTATACCAGGTATTGGATCACATATAGGTATTCACACCACATAGAAGGTTCATAAAATACTGCGCCTTCTCCCATCTCACTGCTGAAAAGAAGTATGTTTTGTCAGAGTCTCTAGGTTATTTGTGGCAGTGCAAGCCAGCAGTGTTTCTTCCCCAAACTCCTATGCACTTAGAATAGCTTTGCACAGAGGTATGTACAGGGATGTCAATTGGTGTTTGCCAGGTGGTCGCAACCCCTGGCAACTCCTGTGCAACCCCTTTCTCTGCCTCTGTGACCCCTGGTTAAGGGTTGCAGAGGCAGAGAGAAACCAAAAGTAAAGAGAGCTCTCAGACGAGAGTCCTCTTTAAATTAATTTCTTTTTGAAGTCACTCTGACTTCGGAAAGAACATATTTCCCGTTACGGTTTTCCGGAACAGAAATAGTTTCTTTTTAAAGTCAGAATGTATGAGAATGTACGAGTGCATGGTGTATGGGTGGCTGGGTTTGTGAGTGAATGGCGGATGGATGTATGTGCAAATGAGCCCGTGAATGGTGTGTGGATGTGTGTGCTTGTGTTCAATGCTTAGATTACTTAACGGTAATCTTCATTACTCCTAGTCCTACTCTTCCTCATTTCAGTACTTGCCTATGATGCACCTTGCCTCCTATTTAGGTACTGGGACAAGGAAGAGGGATGTGGTGGTAATGCTGGGCGAAGGAGCTGATTTTGGGGATTGGAGGAGGAGAACGGGAGGGAGAGGGGACATGTCAGGAGGGTGGCGCAGGAGGGGGGTGCGCTATCACGTAATGGGCATCTATGATAAAGCAGGCATGATATGTGTTATTAGTGGCAAAACTCACATTTTGGTACAGCCAGTCCAGTCATTTCTTAATGTGGCATGACATTTTTACAGTGCATCTATGATAAAGTAAGCATGATAAGTGTTATTACCTGTCTAGACTGGCATTGGGTGCAGCCAGTCTAGTCATTTCTTACTGTGGTATGTCATTTTTACAGGGCATCTATAATAAAGTAAGCATGAACAGTGTTTCTGGACATCTACAATGAAGTATCATAAGTGTTATTACGTGTGTAGAGTAGCATTTTGCTGAAGCTAGACCGGCCATTTCTTACTGTGACATGACATTTTGTACTGGGCATCTCTGATAAAATAATCATGATAAGTGTAATTACCTGACTAGACTGGCATTTGGGTTCAGCCAGTCCTTATTGTGGCATTCTATATTTTTCTGTGCATCTTTGATAAAGTAAGCATGATATGTGTTATTATGTGGTTAGACTGACATTTTGGTGCTGCCAATCTATGTATGTCTAACTGTGGTATGGCATTTTCTACTGTGCATCATCAAGGCTACATCAAACATGATAAGTGTTATTTATCTGGCCTACATTGCGCAGCCAGTTTTGACACATTTTCTTATGGTGGCATTGCATTTTTAATAGCAAAGCGGTAAAATAGCTCAGCAGGTTGCGCACTCACTGCTGCGATCTGTGTGTGATATGCAGATCGCAGGTTCAAATCGTGGGAAGACCAACTCAGCCTTTCATTCATCCAAGGTTGATAAATGAGTACCCACTTCGGCTGGGATTATAATTGTATGTAATTATGTGCTATGTTTAGTGCTTTGGCGAAAGCACCATATAAAGAATAAATCATTATCAGTAATTAAAGCATTAATGCTCCTGTGCACTAAAAGTGACTTGCATCTATTGAATTTTTGGTTACAATATTATCGCAGCAACTGGCAATGTAGGGGATCTACTTTTCATATAATGACAATACCTGACAAGAAGATATAATTGGCATAATATGGAAGTAACTGGAAATACAATGCTGAAGTGGCATATCTATCGCAGTGCCTCAACATATGTTTTTGTTGTGTTTATAGTTTATTAAAAACTTTAACATATTTTTAATCATATACTTCAAAACTCTTAGTTCATTAGAAATGGCAATAGATTACTTCAGACACAATATTCTAAAACAAACATTACAGACATTGGGCCTCATTACGATTCCGGCGGTAGCCGTGCTGGAAAAACTGCCAGGCTTCCGCCGGACCCGAAATACCATTCCGCCTCTGTGATTGCCGGAATCACCGGGGCATTACAACCCCGGTGCCCTGTAATTCCATAAGCGGAATTCTGTAAATCCCCATTCCCATGGAGTCATGAGGATGGGGACAATGGAAACACTGGTTCCGTCTATGACAGAGCCAGTGTTTCCATTTCTGCCTGCAGGCGGGTGGCGTTACTCCCGCCAGATCAGACCTGGCGGGAGTGACACCTCCCGCCTGCAGAACTCGGAATCAGCCGGTCCGGAAACAACGGTGGCGGCGGATTTAGCGCCAACGTTGTTTCCCGGACCAGCAGGGTCATAATGAGGCCCATTAATTAATTCAACACAGTACAGTATAATACCATATACTATATACCCATCAGGGCCTCTTTCTAACCTTCAAGATTAAATATTCCACCTATCCGACAAATTACTCCCTTCCCAACCTCATTATGGTGGACTAATCGAGAAAATCATTTCCCCCCAACTTTTTGTGTATCACTATTAAAATATTGACTAAATATTAATTGGAATAGAGTATCCACACAAGAGCCTAGCCCACATGACTTCACTGTTTTAAATCCTCTAATCTCCTTATGAAGTTTCCCAAGCATAATTTCCTTGGCCCTAGATTTGCACTTCATCCAATCAGCCAGTGCGAGCCCACATTTTCGTTCTTGCCAATGGATCCCTCTTATGGGACCCCACATTTGTAGGGAGCCTAGTAAATTAAGACAAAAGCGCATATAAATGTAACAATATTTCAGCCCTGGGAATCTCATCACGGAGGACTGTATCTTTTTATATTTCATCAGATGTGCGGCTAGCTCCCTTTGTAGTTATCCAATGACATTCTGTATATCTTTCCACATTTTAAAATTTTCATTTTGTTGTACAGCTTTCCATCAATGTAAGTTAGTCTGAGTCTATTTCAACAAGAATCATGTCACAGCACTCTCCAAAATTGGTCAATGCTTTGCATAATTATTGCTTAAAGATATATTCAAATCTTCAATTGCGAACCTGATGGTAGAACCCATATTACGTCGGTCTATGTTGTACCATTGGGTCTAACCTTGTCATATCATGACCCATCCATGGCATATGAATGTGTAGAGGAGCAGCTGCATGCCTCTGCAGGAAATTCTGCTGCCCTACCTCCTATATGTTGGAAGTCAGAGACTGTGCCATGTTTCACAACAGCAGTTGTGCCAATACCGCAGCAAATCTTTGAAAAAAGTTATCCACCGAGGAAACCCTATTGAATGTATCCCTGAAGAGACGAAAATCTGAGGGAGGAACTCACTGAAGGAATATGAAAAGGAGTAAAAGAGAGAAGCTAGTGACGTCACAAGAGACAAGGGCCGCGGTAGCCCCGGTGACCAGGCGTCAACATAGCCTGGAATGGCTCCTGCACCCTGTCCGGCCCTCCCCTCCTGCTTTAAATGGAGGCGAGGTGCGCCGCCAGGCGAAGCCGTGGAGCGAAGGTCTGGGGGAAAGGCCAAGCTCCATCTCTGCAGCTCTCCGCTGCCGTCTGCCGGGCCTCGCTGAGCACCTTAAGGTAAGGGACATGCACCCCCTTATGCACCAACCGCACTCTCATGCGGCGCACTAGCCCTCAGAAACGAACGGCTTGGATTGTGCTTCACGTCCAAGAGCACTCTAAAATCCTTGCCCTCTTTTACCATCCGCAATGCCCGCCTATGGGTGCGGTCGAGGGACCATCTCCAAACCTGCGCTCACCTTACCTTGCCACCGCTCTCAAACGAGGGCGCCAGCCCATAACGGAGCCTCGCTCCCCAACGCGGCCGCTCAGCACATTCTCCACGTCAGGTGCGGCCCCCCCAAGAATTCACAAGCAACCTGCCATCACCAGAGACACAGCTATACGGCCACAAGCCAAATCACCCTCCTTCCCATGTGACTCTAATGCCACTGCTGATTGCCATGCTTGTGTGCCCACTGCCCCCATGATTGCCATGGATAATGTTAGCGCTGATTCCAGTGCCACTGCTGTTTGCCATACTTGTGTGCCCACTACCCCCATGATTGCCATTGATAATGTTAGCACTGACTCCAGTGCTGCTGATTGCATTGCCTGTGTGCCCGCTGCCCCCATGATTGCCATTGATAATGCTAGCGCTGACTGCAGTGCCACTGCTGATTGCCACGCCTGTGTGCCCAGTGCCCCCATGATTGCTATTTATACTGTTAGCTGATTCCAGTGCCACTGCTGATTGCCATGCCTGTGTGCCCGCTGCCCCCATGATTGCCATTGATAATGTTAGCGCTGATTCCAGTGCCACTGCTGATTGCCATGCCAGTGTGCCCGCTGCCCCCATGATTGCCATTGATAATGTTAGCGCTGACTCCAGTGCTACTGCTGATTGCCACGCCCGTGTGCCCACTGCCCCCATGATTGCTATTGATAATGTTAGCGCTGATTCCAGTGCCACTGCTGTTTGCCATGCCTGTGTGCCCGCTGCCCCCATGATTGCCATTGATAATGTTAGCGCTGACTCCTGTGCCACTGCAGATTGCCACGCCTGTGTGACCACTGCCCCTATCACGACACTAAAGGAACCTGCTGCTACTAAGCTCGCCATCCCACCAGCTCTGACCAGCAGCAGCACACCTGCCCTGAAATGTGCCCTGGTGAACGCCCGGTCGATCCCTGCCCACACACTGGATGTACACGACCTGATCACTAATGACGACCTAGATCTTCTCTTTATTGTTGAAACCTGGCTTCAGGAATCATCCGGCCCCGCCCTCTCTCTGGCCATCCCCAACGGCTACACCATCTTTAGGCAGGATAGGGTCAGCCAAAGAGGGGGAGGTGTTGCCCTTATTGCCAGAGACACTCTTAACATTAGATGAATTCAAAGTGACTTAGGACCCAACGCTGAATATCTCCTAATTAAACTCCAGACTTCGCCCACCTCCACCATAGCCTTCCATCTCATGTACCGTCCTCCTGGCCCCTCATCTGAGTTCCAAGAGGCTCTCATATATGCTTTGTCCAACAACATCAAAAAAGCCTCCAAGATAGTGCTACTAGGTGACCTTAATATTGGCCTTAATGATAGTAACAATGCCCAAGCTTCTACTCTACAAAAAGTCCTGTCCACTTTAGGGTTCTTCCAAACCATCACTGAGCCTACCCACACAAAAGGGCGTACGCTGGACTGGGTAGCTCATCATAACTGTCCCATCCTTGTCCCTGAGGTCTCCTCCATCCCTTGGTCTGATCACTTCTGCATCAAACTCAACATTGCCAACACAACAGGGCCAACCAACCCCAACCTAACACTGCCAGCAGCCCTCTCCAGAAGCTCGTGCAAACTCACTAGTGAAAACCTCCTTCCACACCGCCTAGCTCCTGCTGTCCAGCCTCCATTCCCTAATGATCGTAACCTCCTCGCTAACACCTTTAATCAAGTCATCACCTGCGTTGTAGACACCATAGCACCTATCACACTTAAGAAAGCTAAGAAAACAAAGCATTCCAAAGCCTGGTTCACCCAAGAATTTATGGAATTACAGTCTCCCAAAAGGAGCCTGCTTGCAACCTGGAGAAAAAACCTTAACGAAACAACCAAAAGAGCTTTCAAAAACTGTTCTAGACAATACAAAGCAGCCATCACCCAGGCCAAAGCTGCATCCTTCAATACTAGGATCAACAATGCCATATCCGGGACGAAAGAGATCTTTGCAATTTTCAGGGACTTGAGACTCCCACCACCCCTCCATCTACCTTCATCAATGATGAGTCTTGGTGCAACACTATTCAAACTGCCATGCTAGATAAGCTTGACACGCTGCACACTAAAATTCTAGCGCACCAAAAAGCTCTACTATCCATCTTAGACACACATCCCCCTTCCCCTCCATCCGCCGCAACTGTGGAGGTACCCACTTTTGACTTCTCTGACCGGACTGAAGCAGAAGTTATAGATCTCATCAAATCCATCAAACCATCCAACTGCAAAGGGGATGCATGCCCAGCACACATAATTAAGGAATGCGCCCATTCCATGGCTCCCTTCATCACCGCCTTCATTAACTAATTCTTCCGCTCAGCCCAGGTACCTTCCTCCCTGAAGGAAGCCTGGGTCCGCCCACTCCTAAAGAAAACATCCCTTGACCCAATGGTACCAGGGAACTACAGACCGATCACTACTGTCCCCTTCCTGCTAAAGATTCTTGATAAAGCAGCCTACCTGCAAGTTCAAAAATTCTTGGAAGAAAATCAACTCCTAGGTCTGCGCCAATCTGGCTTCAGGCCAAGGCACAGCACAAAAACGGCTCTACTGAATCTCAAAAAACAAATCGATGACCTAAGAGACTCCGGCAGGCCTGCTCTCCTTCTCCTGCTAGGCCTGTCTGCGGCATTCGATTTGGTAGATCACAAGACCCTATGTCATCATCTGTCCTCCACTGCCAACTTCTCCAAAAAAACCTGCAAATGGATATCATCCTTCCTCAAAGAGAGAGTGATGAGGGTGTTCTCTGACTCCTCGAGTGCTGTCCCCAGCCCTATCAAATGCAGTGTCCCTCAGGGGTCCTGTATATCACCAACTCTCTACAACCTCTTCACCAGGCCATTGTTCCAACTTCTTGACACCATGGGCATCTCATATACTAACTATGCTGATGACACCCAGGTGCTCATCCCACTGACTGGTGACTACCCCACAGCTACGAATACTCTCAATCGCATCTATTCCACAATCCAGTCCTGGATGGCTGAAAATTGGCTGTGCCTAAATAGTGAGAAAACAGAACTCCTGCTAATTGGATCCACAGCCACACTCAGTAAACTTGATGCGCAGTACAGCTCATTTACAATAGATAACATTCCCATAACTGTGTCCCAAGCCATCAAGACACTAGGTGTATACCTGGAACCTAGCATGACCATGGACCGACAGGTTAATGCCATTGCTTCCTCAGCTGCTTACCATTCCAAACTAATCAATGCAGTTAGGCCATTCCTGTCACAAGACAATTGCATCACCATTGCGAGGGCCATTATCGTATCTAGGCTAGACTACTGTAACGTACTCTATGCCGGTACCTCCCAAAAGAACGTGTCAAAATTTCAAGTGGCTCAAAATAATGCCCTGAGGGCCGCAACTGGTACAGATCGTAGGGATCACATCTCTGGGGTTAGAAGGCAGGTCCACTGGCTGCCCGTCAAAGAAAGGATCCTTTTCAAAACACTAGCCATTGCACACAAATGCATCCATGGACTGGCACCTACATACTTAGTTCAGAGGATCATCAAAAAAACACCCTCTAGACCTGGCAGGGCTGCATACGCAAATCGGCTCATTGTTCCTCATACACGAAGAGTGAGAGCCGGTGGCTCCAGTTTCCCTACCTTGGCTGCAACTCACTGGAACACCCGCCCTGCCCAACTCAGGATGATCGAATCACACACAACCTTCCGTAAAGCCTTGAAGACTAAGCTTTTTGTTTGACTTGCCTCCCCCTATCGCCATCATCTGATGACTGTTACTGCTTACTGCATCAGACTTGTAATCTACTGTAAATCTTTGTAACCGTATTTATCCATTGTACTGGGCCGCTATCTTGTAACCCTTAAGCAAGCCTGCATCCATATTCTTCTCAGCGCCTCTATGCCCTTGTGTTGCAGCGCGCTATACAAATACTAAAATAAATAAAATAAAATAAAAAAAGTGTGACACCCTGAGAATACTGGCTGAAGAGAATGCGTAGACCTTACAGAACCTTATGACGAAGTTAAGAAATTGGTAAACTTTCATGTGCGAGAAGAAGATTGCACATGTGCGAAGTGCTACAGAAAATCAAACATTCAATAATTGTATAGACGCTGAAACGCAAGTAGACCACGTCATCATAGAAGCTGGCTATATGTAGTGAATAGACTGTAGGCAAAGCCGCCATTGTATAGAAGCTGGACATCGGTGTCATGAATTTTAGTAAGCCAGAACCCATGGAGAGGAAAGAATAAGCTGAAATTGTGGAAGTGCCTGGCGAGGCTGTCTGGCCTGGCCTCAAAACAGAAGCAGCCAAGGTTGGTTATTTATTCTTGAAAGCAACACACGTTAGAAGGATGAATCCTCTCTTATTAAGGGGCAAAGAAAGAGCACCAAGAGTGCCAAGTTGTATTCATTTAAGACATTTAAATGCTGCAGAATAGACCAAATTGTGGTCTCCTGTCATGTGAGCCAAGGATGGAAATAGAGTTGAGCTTGGAGTACTAGAACACTGATAGTGAGAGCCTGTAATTCCATATATTCTAACAGAGAAGGATACTTTGCAAGGCCAAGTTCAAAGATGATCTTCATGGCAGAAGGCATGAGTGATGAGAGATTTTGGGCTAATTGGGTGGGGAGGTAAAGTGAAGTCCACCTAATGGCACCTGGGTCTGAGTTTACGTGCTGCTAAGTGAACCGAATGTTCCAGACATGGAACGAGAATGCCAACCAAGTGTAGAGGGCTGTATAACGAAGGGCCTTATAGTTTGAAAACCAATGATAAACCGTGTACTTAATAGTGTTGAAGATTACATGTTGTAGAGGTAGGCATACGTTATCCACCTGACATTAGGGCAGCCAATCACAATCCTAGTCCTTATGGAATGTATACTTAGTTGTTCCCCTTGAACCAATTATAATCGCTTATAGGTTTTTCTTATTGGCTACGTAAGATGACGTCACCTCTGACAAATATTTAGTATAAAGCCAATGTTTAATGAGAAAATTGGCGAGGGCTGAGCGAACGTCCGTTGATGTTTGTTGTAACCTCCCTGTTGTAGATAATTTTTAATAAAACAGCAACCTTTGTCATCTTCCTGAGTTGGTTCAATTATTTGGTCTCGGAGTTATTCTGTGAACCCATCCATTGCATGCACGTTACTAAAGAACCATATGTTCACATTGTAGTGTTGCGGATGGTTGGAAAGGATCCAAACTAGTTTGTCCCCAGTCTTTCAGAGGATCGGGCATCCTCCGCCATTAGTCGGAAGATCGCTGGGTTTCCTGTGGAGGCCGCCCGATAGAAATAAACTTGCAAGAAGAACCGAGATGGTGGGCAGGTCCCCGTTTGATGAAATCCCTGCCCGGTTTCCTCGGGCGCTCTGCGGACAGAAGGCGAAGTGATCGAATTGAAGGAGGATTCGATCCCGAAGGCCTCGAGTTGATTAACGAACGAATGGTGAGTAGACTAAGGGGAATGGCAAATGAAGGGGATGGGATTGTGATCATTTCCGAGTAACAGGAAAGATCGAGAGAAGAAAAGGTAGCGCCTAGGAGCCCTGACTCAAGGGAGTTTCACAAGGAAATGTTTCGAATCCCAATGGGGGTAGAGTAGAATCATAAAATGCGTAATTAGAATTACGTAAGGTGACGTCTCAAATCCTGTATAGGGTATAAAGTAAAGGCGAGAGGGAAAAAGGTGATCACAGTGTTTATAAATGTGTAATATCGACTAGTCTGAATGTTGTTTGTTGAATAAAAATATCGAAGAGCAATAGAGTTTGTGAAGAAATTGAAAAAGTTGAGGAGCAACAGTGATTAAGCTGTCACACTCACCTGTGTCTCTGCAGGAGCGATGGGCGAGCCTCCCTTGACCCTGAGTCTTCACTTCCCCTGTTTCACCTGGAGGAATACCTTGATCTTAAGTAGGGTGTGCACTCCATCCTGCATTTGCAGGGGCGCGATTCACTCGTGTGATTGGTGCCAATGTCAGTAGGCTGAGTTCAGATGACAAACGCTGTTTTATGCCTTCACAGCGAGGCCGAGAGTTCAAGGCGCCAGTTTCTTCACTGGCTAGAAAGTCCTTCCCACAAGTGAACTTTGCGCGGAGAATGTTGAGTGTCCAAAATTGTCCGTATTGTCTTTGTTTGCCAGTATTTTTGTGGGAGAGTAGCGCTGCGTGTAGAAGCTAGCTGCTAGTAGGTTTGCGCAGCGCCTTCAATTTGAGAGCACCTGGTAATGTCTCTCCCTTTCCCTTGCAGAAGAAATGGTGTGGTATTAGCACCTCGAGTCCGGGTTCAGTGCTACTGGAGACTTGGTGGTTAGGTAAGTTTGCACGGAGGCTTTTGGTAAGTATGCACCGCGTAGAGAGAGAGAGCGCAGTGAAATAAGTGTCCGCGTTATTGGAGCGAGCGCAATGAATAATGTCTCTTCTTTCTTACAGGGGCTTGTGCACTCGTGCAACTAACCTGGATTCCAGCGTGGCGGGAAGATTAGGTGAATATGCGCAGCGTTACTGATGTGCGCGTGTTAACACTGTTCTTCTTTGTTCTTACAGGTGCCAGTGTAGAAGTCCCCTATTGACTGGAGATAGCTGCGGCTGAATGATCCGGAGCGGGTAAGCAGAAGTAGGATGATCTGGAGCAGGTAAGCAGAAGCAGGATGATCCGGAGTATGTAAGCAGAAGCAGGATGATCCGGAGCAGGTAAGCAGAAACAGGATGATCCGGAGCAGGTAAGCAGATGCTGGCTGATCCAGAGCACGGCAAGTGGGTTGCTGATACAGCTCACAGTAAGCAACACAAAGCACTGGAAGAATCTTGGGTGTGGCATATATAGCCGGCCACACCGAAACACTAGAGAGCTCATGAGTTATCATGCACTTCCTGTTTGGCAACAAAGTGGTAACCAGGAAGTTACTACAAACACTAGGAAGGAATGAAAGGAGGGATTTGTTATGGGTTCTTTGTGTGCCTATGCCAGGCCTGCCAAGCCTCCACCCAGCTTGCCCCAACTACCTGCCTGATACCCATGACAGTCTTCCCCCTCAAGACCCCTCCCAATGGTGCGTATGAGGGATTTGGTTTCTCAGGATGGTCCCGATGGAATTTCCGCACCAATCGGGGGGCATGCACGTGCGTGCTGGGTTCGCATGATCTTTCCTGGGGTCCGTACCCCTTCCAGTCAATCAAATAATACAAGGTCTTTCGTACTTGTTTGGAATCTAATATGTTCTTTACTTCATATTCTGGTGCTTCTTCATCCACTTGTATGGGTGCGGGAGGTGTGGAAGTTCGGGTTCCTGAGTGTGCTGGTTTTAATAGTGACATGGGAAATACGGGATGTATACGCATATGTTGAGGTAACGCCAGTCTCATGGCTGATGGATTAATTACTTTTTCTATAGTATACGGGCCGATGTATCTAGGCTGAAATTTCTTGGGACCCTTTAAAGCAATGTGTCTAGTTGCCAGCCAGACCGAGTCTCCCACTTGATAATCTGGGGCTTTTCGTCGATGGCGATCAGCGTTTCTTTTTTGTGTTTCTTTGGCTTGCTGTAGGTTCCTGCTGGCTTCTCTGGCTGCTTTCATAATGCTGGCATGTAGATTCTTTACTGCGGGTATTTCAATCTTTTCTGACGGATTGTAGACCGACGTTCTGGGGTTTCGACCATATATAGTAAAGAAGGTTGTTGCTTGGGTTGATGAATGTGTTGAGTTGTTGTAGGCATACTATGCCATCCATAGAAATTCTGTCCAGCTTTGGCTTGTTTGGTGTAATAGACAGCACAAATACTGTTCCATGGTCTGGTTCGTGCGCTCAGCTTGGCCGTCTGTTTGAGTGTGGTGACTTGAAGACAGACGGACTTCTACTCTTGCCAGGGCACACCATTTTTTCCAAAATTGTCTGCCTCTGCCAGAAACGATTATGGTAGGGAATCCATGTAACTTGACGATTCGGTCTAGAAAAACCTGTGCCCGGGTCTGAGCTGAGTGAATACCTTTTAGAGCTATGAAATGGGACATTTTGGAGAAGAGGTCCACTACTACGAGGATGGTATTATAACCTGAGTTGGCAGGTAGATCAGTAACGAAGTCCATTGATACTGTGTGCCAGGGCGCTGGCGTAATGGTGATTGGCTGAAGGAGGCCGGCTGGTTTTTGCCTGGATGTTTTGTATTGTGCACACACCTCACAGGTGCCTATGTAGGTGGCAATATCTTCTCGCCAAGTTGGCCACCAATAAGATTTGCTTACTTTCTTCATGGTTTTGGCTATACCCGGATGGTCTTCTAACAGCAAATCGTGGTAGTCTGATATAATTGCTTGTTGCAGATCCTTAGTTGGAACGTAGAGGCGTTTTTGGTAGTATGGTAGTTTGTCTTGAATGTTGAACTGATCTCCCTTCGTGTCCCAAGCCAGTAGGTCTTCTTCAGACATATTTTCTTTTATTGTTTCCTGCAGAGTATTTAACAGAGATGGGCCGATGCAGAGACCGAGAATGTTATGGCTGGGTATGATCTCCACCGGGTTAGGGGAATTGTAGACTTCCTCTCCTGTGCCAATGCGGGATAACACATCTGCTTTCCCGTTCTTAACTCAAGGGCGGTTGGTGATTACAAAGTCGTATTCCATTAAGGCTATGGCCCAACGGAGCTGCCTAGAACACTGAGCTTTTGCTGAGCGTTAGTATTGCAAGTTCTGATGATCTGTTATTATTGTGATGGTGTGTTTTGCTCCTAGTAAATAATGTCGCCATTCCCACAGTGCGCTTTTGATTGCTAGGAGTTCTTTCTCAGAAATTGCATAGTTTAATTCTGCTGGGGAAAATTTCCTTGACCAAAAGGCAATGGGGTGAAGGCATCCGGTTTCAGGATTTTGTTGAGACAATACGGCCCCCATGGCAATGGTTGAAGCGTCCGTTTCCACGATGTACGGTAAATCGGGTTGTGGGTGTTGCAGAATTGGGGCCGGGGTGAATTTTTCCTTGAGTGCTTGGAAAGCTTCTTCCGCCGCTGGTGTCCATTCGAACTTTCGGTGCTTGCGCAGCAAGGACGTTATTGATTGTACAATATGTGAGAATCCTGGTATGAAGCGTCGATAAACGTTTGCAAACCCTAGGAAACTCTGTACTCCCTTTATAGACGTGGGTGAGGACCAAGTGAGGATTGCCTCCACTTTTCTATTGTCCATCTCGATCCCCTGCGGTGTCAGTACATATCCCAGAAACTCCACCTGGGTGACGTGGAAGGAGCATTTTTTTAGCTTTGCGTACAGTTGGTTTTCACGCAGTTTGCGGAGTACAGCTCGCACGTAGGTTACGTGCTCTTGGGGAGTGGTGGAGTAGATCAGAATTTCATTGATGTAGACGACTGCGCAGACATCGAGGAGTTCCCGTAACACATCATTCATAAAATGCTGGAACGCAGCCGGGGCATTGCAAAGCCCAAAGGGCATGACCTGGTATTCGTACAAGCCATAGCGGGTACGGAACACAGTCTTACATTCGTCCCCTTTCTTCATGCATACCAGGTGATATGCGCCGTGTAAGTCTAGCTTGGTGAAAATCTTCGCTTGTCTCACCTGGTCTATAAGTACTGGTATCAGAGGTAACAGGTACTTATTTTTTATGGTGACTTGATTTAGGGCCCGGTAATCAATACACGTTCTTAAGTCCCCCTCTTTCTTCGGTATAAAGAAGAGTGGGGAGGCGGCTGGTGACTTAGATGGTCTAATGAAGCCATTGGCCAGGTATTGATCCAAGTAGGTCCGTAGATGAGTGTTTTCTTCCTCGGTTAATGCATAAATGCGGCTGCACGGTACTTGTGCCCCTGGTTGCAGGTCGATCTGGCAGTCGTAAACTCGATGTGGTGGTAGTGTATTAGCTTGCTCCTTGGAACTCCTGGTGTTCCTCTGGTAAAGTGCCCACCAAGCCTAAACCTGCTATCTTTTCCTGTGAAGCTAACAATGGGCTTCCTTTGATCCCTTTGATGTCATAACAAGAGGCGCATTCCATGGAAAAGAGTAAGGTTCGAGCTTGCCAATCTATCTTTGGGTTGTGCGTCTCTAGCCACGGTATCCCAAGAATCAGCTGGAATTGGGGTGCAGTGAAAAGGCCAAATCTAATACTTTCTCTGTGGCCATCTTGGCAGATTAAGGTGATGGTGGAAGTACACTGTGCTACTGGTCCCGAAAGGAGTTGTGTGCCATCCACAGCTGTCACGCTTTCTGTGGTGTCCTTGCGGTGGAATGCTAATCCCAAGGTCTTTGCGGTGTTTATGTCCAGGTAGTTCCCAATAGCCCCTCTGTCTATGAAAGACTTGAGGGCATGCATTCGGGTGGGCTGTGAAGGGTCTACCAAAACCACAGGAATACTGAAATGTGAGATCTGAGTGCTCCATTTCTGGCTCGACAGACCGACCTCTGCATCTGCCGGGTGTTGGAGTTTTCCGCTACCGCACCTGTGTCTTCCCATGTGTTATCTAGTACCCCCATTGTCTTCCGTGGAGGTTTAATTGTGCAGTTCCGGAGGAAGTGACCAGATTGGCCGCAATATAAGCAAAGTTTTTCCTGACGCCTCCGTTCTTTCTCCGCCTTGGTGAGTGGTCCCCTGAGAACACCCAATTGCATGGGCTCTGAGTGTATTTCTGAGGCCTGTCAATGGGACGCTTCCTTTGGTTGGACATACACTGATCTATACTCTGATCTGGTTCGGTCGGCCTTGCGATCCTGTAACCGGTGGTCTAGTTGCATAGTTAGGTCGATGTATTCACTGCAATCTTCGGGAGGATTAACTACTTGCGCCAAGACATCTTTTAATTCTCCTCTCAGTCCTCGATAAAATAACGTTATTCGTTTCTCCTCTGGCCAACCTCATTCGGCTATTAATCTATTGAACGTGGCGACATATGAGATAAGATCCTGACCACCCTGTCACAGAGAGAGTTGCTCATCATCCAGGGCCTAACCTCGAGTCCAATGGGCAAATAGTTTTTCCAGTTCACGCTGAAAACCTGGGTAATTTCTCAGTAAAGGGTCGTCCCTAAGCACTAATGGGACAGACTCGTCCGCCGCGTGCCCTACTAAATAGGAGAGGACAAAAGCTACTTTAGCTTGGTCGTTCAGAAAGGTGTCTGGTTTGCATATGAAATGCAGCCGGCATTGATTCATGAATGCTCCAAATTTCTTGGTATCCCCAGAGAAGCGTCCTGGGGGTGCTAAAGGGACGTTGCCTGGAAGCAATACCTGAACGGGTGTGGCTACAGGTGCCACGGTAGTCTGCCCCTGTGGAACTTCACCTGGTAGGGGTGCTAGACCAGCTTGGGTCTGTAGGAGCTGCCTTGCCAAATCGTCTGTTTTGTCCCTGTTGACTACAAGGTTCGTGCCTTAAGGCATTTGTCTCTGAGCGGGCTGCATGCACCTTGGCCCATAGTTCACCTAACAATAGGGAAAGCTGGTCTACCTCTGAGGTTTCCATCGCTCGGGCAGAGGTATGGAGGATGGCTTCATGTTCTGTCAGTCTCACCTGTGTCTCTGCAGGAGCGATGGATGAGCCTCCATTGACCCTGAGTCTTCACTTCCCCTGTTTCACCCGGAGGAATACCTTGATCTTTAATAGGGTGTGCACTCCATCCTGCATTTGCAGGGGCGCGATTCACTCATGTAATTGGTGCCAATGTCTGTAGGCTGAGTTCAGATACCAAATGTTGTTTTATCCCTTCACAGCGAGGCCGAGAGTTCAAGGTGCACAGTTTCTTCACTGGCTAGAAAGTCCTTCCCACAAGTGACCGTTGCGCGGAGAATGTTGAGTATCCAGAATTGTCCATATTGTCTTTGTTTGCCGGTATTTTTGTGGGTGAGTAGCGCTGCGTGTAGAAGCTAGCTGCTGGTAGGTTTATGCAGCGCCTTCAATTCGAAAGTGCCTGGTAATATCTCTCCCTTTCCCTTGCAGGAGAAATTATGTGGTATTAGCACCTCGAGTCCGGATTCAGCGCTACTGGATACGTGGTGGTTAGGAAAGTTTGCACGGAGGCTTTTGGTAAGTATGCACCGCGTAGAGAGAGAGAGCGCAGTGAAATAAGTGTCCACGTTATTGGAGCGAGCGCAATGAATAATGTCTCTTCTTTCTTACAGGGGTTTGTGCGCTCGTGCAACTAACCTGGATTCCAGCGTCCCGGGAAGATTCGATGAGTATGCGCAGCATTACTGATGTGCGCGTGTTAACAGTGTTCTTCTTTGTTCTTACAGGTGCCGGTGTAGAAGTCCCCTCTTGACTGGAGATAGCTGCGGCGTGGAGTAAGAACCAGTTAAGTTGAAGCTGAATGATCCGGAGCGGGTAAGCAGAAGAAGGATGATCCGGAGCAGGTAAGCAGAAGCAGGATGATCCGGAGCAGGTAAGCAGAAGCAGGATGATCCAGAGCAGCTAAGCAGAAACAGGATGATCCGGAGCAGGTAAGCAGATGCTGGCTGATCCAGAGCATGGCAAGTGTGTTGCTGATACAGCTCATAGTAAGCAACACGAAGCACTGGAAGAAACTTGGGTGTGGCTTATATAGCCAGCCACACCCAAACACTAGAGAGCTCATGAGTTATCATGCACTTCCTGTTTTGCAACAGGAAGTGGTAATCAGGAAGTTACTACAAACACTAGGAAGGAATGAAAGGAGGGATTTGTTATGGGTTCTTTGTTTGACTATGCCAGGCCTGCCAAGCCTCCACCCAGCTTGCCCCAACTACCTGCCTGATACCCATGACATGAGCATAGCGAAGTGATTGCGTCAATCAAAAGGTAGAGATAGCCAATTAAGAAATTAGAGGTTTGAGGAAGCGATTGATGGTGCATGCTCATATTAGTTGTTTTAAAAATGTTGAAAAGTGGTGATTTAAGTAAAAGTATAAACAAGTCTGGTAAGTAGTGACAGTCAATTGAGATTTGTCATTACGGGAGACACTCCTATGATGCACTTATGCAAAACATTACCAAAGCACATGCCCAAGCTCAAACAGTATAGTGCGGAATGGGTGAAAGGCACAGCAGATAAAATGTTCATGCCATGGCCACAAGGGTGATCATTGTAAAAAGCGGTATTGCAACACATGACCACATACTTGCATGCTGAGTACAAGGGGGAATAAATTAGAGAAAAGATTTGCAATTTTAGAGCTCTGGAAGATGTACCAAGAAGAAAGGGAAGATCTGCCACCTGAGAAGTGGATGCTTAGCGAAAGGAGGAAGGTGTTGAGCCATCAGCTCCCCTTACCTCGCCTGAAGTCAAAGATGCTAGTAAGGAAGAAATAGGGTTATATCCTTTAAAGGAGTTGAAAGTGGCAACAGGGTATAGCAATCCGATATACGCACACCGAGCTTACAATAGTGACGATAGTCCAGAGGAGAATAAGAGAAAAGAAGAGATTTATAAGATCATACAGGATAAAGAAGAAAGGAGTGAGCGGTCGAAACTGTCGACAGAAATAGTTAGGGAGATTAAGAGATGGAAAGGAGAGAAGGACAGAGCTGACGAGATAGCGCTCGTGCAGAACGAATGGATGGGAGGACAGATATGACTTAAAATAGATGAGAAGAGTATCGAGGAAGTTAGGCAAAGAGAAGATAAGGATAAACAAGAAAGAAAGGATAAAGAACGCGAGAAGAGATTGAGAGAAGACGAGCAGAAAAGGAGGAACTGATATATCAGGAAGAGCTAGAAAGGAAAGAAGAACAGGCTGAAGAACAAAGAAAGTATGACAACAGGCAGAGAGTGATAGAAGAGAGGGATATACAAGAAAGGAAGAAAGAAGAGGAGGAAGTGCAAAGACTAAGGATGAAAGATTACTGAGACGAAGGGAAGAAGAGGAAAGAATGGAAGGAATAAGGAGAGGGGTGAAGAACGAAGGCAAGAGGAAGAAAGAATTATAAGGGAGGCGAGAAAGCGAAGAGAAGTAGATGAAGAAATGGAATGAAAAAGGAGACAACGAGGTCTTGATACTAGTCTCACTCGTAGGAACCAGTAGGGCCAAGTCCAGCAATACAATGGGACAGAATAGAATAATTCCTTTCCGATAAAGGAAGTAATGCAAACAACGTCTAGAGTTGCGTTAGACGAAGAAAGATTTGATGCAGAAAGCATTGGAGAAAGGATCGACAAGGTTTATCAACAGTTAAGACGAAATAGCGAGTATGAGACTCGAGGTAATGATGATCGATCCCCAATGCCTCAATTATGAAGCGGAGGGAAGCTTATTCAGTGATGAACGTCGAGCACTGTCTTTAAGTAGACTGAATCTGAATAAGGGTGAAGGGGATGATAGTCACACTAGTTGGGGACAAGACATATCAGACGAGGAGAGAGTCCTCTCTCAAGGTAGGAGGAGGGAGCGCGTGCGCGCCAGAAGGAAGCCTTCAAATGGATAAAGAAGTAAGATGGTCTGATCTAGAACATCCTAAGTATAGGACGCCAGATCCCATAGCATATCCTGAGCGTCCCTGAGGACGATCGAATTGTGAAAAGGGAGAATCGCTGCCATGTGCAAGCAGGTTAAGATCGTTACCCACAAGGAGACAGACAGGGACGATCATCACTGCCAGGGATAAACGGTTAGTGGGATCTGACTCTGGGAGGGGGTACACTCAGTTTCCCCAGGAAAAAGGGGGAGCGAGACCACAGTATATCCCATGGTCGCAGATGGACAAGGATAATTTAAGGTGTAATCTCCTGAGTTTGACTTTAGGCGCTGGGAAATGGATATACGAATTAGAAAAAATGACAGGTGGGACATAGAAGGTCTCCTGGCAGCTATTCTTGGGGAAAGGGCTGATGATATATGGTGCAGGATATTCAAGTGTGACTGCACAGAACACAGTGCATGATGGAGCACCGTTTAATAATTGATGAGCCGATGTTTGGAGGGAACTCGGGGTACAGTATCCTGACAAATTAGATATTGGTGCAATTATGACACGTAAGATGAAGGAAGATGAAGACCCAATTGCTAACATTCAGGGTATTCAGGAGAAATGGCAACTTGAAACTCGGGAGCCATGGTAAAAGACAGTGGCATTATTTTACCACATCTTATGACAGGGGTTGCCGGAGCCAGTACAAAGACAAATGAAGAAACAAGTGGGGATGGAAGCGAAGCCTTGGGCTGAGATACAGCTGAAAATAGTACACCATTGTCAGTTATTACAATAGAAAAATAAGAAGAAAGATGAGAATAGGAAAATCGAGGAAGTCAAGTTAGTTCAGAAAAAATTGTCAACATTTGCCATAGAAGGGGCGGTATTGACAAGCGGAGAAGGATTGGGAATGCAGGAAGCAATGGGTACATCGCAGGTTAGTAACCTGCACCCAATGGATCAAGGTGGATATGGGTTTGTGCCATGAGGCAGATGTATAGGCTATAGAGGAAGAGAAGGAGGATTTCAAAATAATCAAGGTGGGTTTCAAGGTGTGCAAAATGGAACCAGAGTGCTCAAGGAGAGCTTGTCAGAAGGGCACTGCCAGTATGTTGGACTTGTGGGGTGACAGGGCACATTGTGCGCGTATGTGGGAGCTAAGGGAATGTAGAGAATGGCCAATTTTCAAAAGGGGGGGACAGTTTATCCTCTACCATATAGCACTCAGACTAGAGAAGGGTTTGCCCAAGATCAGACACTGTATCAGACAAAAGTGCTGCGAGTGCAGCAGGTGCAACAGCAAGAACCAGTGCAAATGAATCCACCACAAGGGCAGTCGCAACAAGCCCCTATGCAGACACAGCAGTATGCAAACACAGGACAAGTATTGACACCTAGAATAGGAGGTGTCACTGTGGTAGGAGGGAATCCTTTCACAGGTGTGGTGGCTCAACCCAGGCATATATATATGTTACATTAATGGCGACGCTAGACCGTTAGGTAGGTCTTACTCCTCTTTCATATCATATGAAAAACGGACTTCTCCCAAGCCCTCGCATCCTAAATTTCCCAATCTCATTCTAAATTCCAATCCCTCTCCCATACTACTATTACACTACAACAACCCCCCTCACTTATCATCTAAATTCATACCCAACTATTCATAAGATTCATATTTACATTTGCTCAATCAAACGAGATGGCTTGCGGATCACTCTGTGAGGTCGACCCTGCTCAGCTGTTTCATCAACTTCAGAGTCCGGTGAGCCCAGGGACACAGACACTCCAGAACTCTCAGGAGTGTTACCAGGCCGCCCCACATCATCTAATTCCTTTCAATGTTGTCTTCTTCAGAATCATCTTGGAACATTCTTCAGAAGAATGACGCATTCCTGGTTATGTCATAGTTATCTCCCGCAGCTGTAATCATTGATCTGTTAACTCTCTTGACTATTAGGGGCATTGGCCTATGCTTGGAATCCAATTAATTTGTTGTCTCTGCTGGACCAACACTGTTTCAACAACAGACAGCTGATGTTCCTTCGCCTTCCCCTTGCTATCAGTCCTTTCCTTGATTAGTTTCCTCTTCATACTCTCTCTCTCTCTGATCTCATCATCTTCTTTAGGGGTGTAGTCCTCAAGCTGTGGAAGCCTAGTTCTAAGCTTGTACTATATCATTAATTCTGTAGGCGAATACCCAGTCATTTCATGAGGCGTGTTGCAATAGCGCCGTAGCATCTGTGAAATTGCCTGTGGCATTGACATGTGATCTATAACAGCCTTCTGCCGGGTTCGTTTTAGCCCTCACATTCTAAGTTCCCCATTCTCATTCTTAATTCCAGTCCCTCTCCCATACTACTATTACACTACAACAATAGGGACTGGGATGACCATGTAACCACAATAGGACAGATCACAGGGTGACTTAATGTGTTCAGTACTATCTGTGACAGCAGAACCCCAAGAGGAACCAAGGGTCGATGTGACGATAGGAGGCAAATCTTTTTCTTTTCTTGTAGACACTGGAGCAACTCGTTCATGTATACGGGAGGTAAAATATCCAATGTCGGGAATTGCTATACTAATGAATTACCAGTCTCTATAGGAGAGTGTAACATGTCTGTTCCTTTGTTATATTCACGACAGATGGCGGCCAACATTTTGGGAAGAGATTTAGGGGGTAATTCATAGATTTCAGCGCAGAGGCAGCGCACGCGAGCAGCGCAGGGAGGGATCATGCACCAGCCGTGTGCGCTAAACAGCATTCTGGCGCACCGCGTATTCATGGAATTCCCAAGGCAAAAAGAGCCCTGGCGCAGAGAACATCCCGCAGTGCCAGTTACGCCCCCAAGAAAGCCCCTCGCGCAAGGAAAAGCCATCAAAATCCCCAATCCAGCGCAAAGGGCTGCGCTAACCCAGGACCATTTTACAGGGCCGCTACACAGCAAACGCCGAGCGGGGAACGTGTATTCCTGGGGTGCGCTGGAATTATCACACGCGGTAGGGCCTGTGCAAGCGGGGTACATGTATTACTGGGGTTCGCAGGGAGTTTCACACGTGGTAGGGCCTGTGCGAGCTGGGTACGTGTATTACTGGGGTTCGCGGGGAGTTACACATGCGATTGGGCCTGTGCAAGCAGGCTACGTGTATTTGGGGGGTACGCGGGGAGTTTCACATGCGGTAGGCCCTGTGTGAGCGTGGTACATGGATTTCGGGGGTGCGTGGGAAGTTTCACATGCGATTGGCCCTGTGCGAGTGGGGTACGTGTATTTGGGAGTACGCGGGGAGTTTCAAACACGGTAGGCCCTGTGCGAGCGGGGTATGTGTATTACTGGGGTGCGCAGGAAGTTTCACATGCGATTGGCCCTGTGCGAGCGGGGTACGTGGATTTCGGGGGTGCGCGGGAAGTTTCACACGTGATTGGCCCTGTGCGAGCGGGGTACGTGTATTACTGGGGTTCACGGGGAGTTACACATGCGGTAGGGCCTGTGCGAGCGGGGTACGTGTATTACTGCGGTCGCAGGGAGTTACACACGCGATTGGGCCTGTGTGAGCGGGGTACATGTATTACTGGGGTTCGTGGGGAGTTACACATGCGATTGGCCCTGTGTGAGCGGGGTATGTGTATTACTGGGGTGCGCAGGAAGTTTCACATGCGATTGGCCCTGTGCGAGCGGGGTACGTGGATTTCGGGGGTGCGCGGGAAGTTTCACACGCGATTGGGCCTGTGCGAGCAGGCTATGTGTATTTGGGGGGTACGCGGGGAGTTTCACACGCGGTAGGCCCTGTACGAGCGTGGTACGTGGATTTCGGGGGTGCACGGGAAGTTTCACATGCGATTGGCCCTGTGCAAGCGGGGTATGTGAATCTGGGGGGTACGCGGGGAGTTTCACATGCGGTAGGCCCTGTGCGAGCGGGGTACGTGTATTGCTGGGGTGCGCAGGAAGTTTCACACGCGATTGGCCCTGTGCGAGCGGGGTACGTGTATTACTGGTGTGCGCGGGAAGTTTCACACGCGATTGGCCCTGTGCTAGCGGGGTATGTGGATTTCGGGGATGCACGGGAAGTTTCACACGCGATTGGCCCTGTGCAAGCGGGGTACGTGTATTTCAGGGGTGCGCGGGAAGTTTCACACGCGATTGGTCCTGTGCGTGCGGGGTACGTGTATTTGGGGGGTACGCGGGGAGTTTCGCATGCGGTAGGCCCTGTGCGAGCGGGGTACGTGTATTACTGGGGTGCGTGGGAAGTTTCACACACGATTGGCCCTGTGCGAGCGGAGTATGTGGATTTCAGGCGTGCGCAGGAAGTTTCACAAGAGATTTCGCTGTCAGAGCGGGGTACGTGTAGCCAGTGGGATGCGCGGGGAGTCCCGCATGTGAGTTGGCAATGTGGGTCCTCCCAGGTTTGCCCTCTACCCCCTCCACGGCCCCTGCAGGCAGCCCACACCACAGGGGAGTACCCTGCACCCCTGGTCACGTCCTGCAGGCAGCCCATCCACCATGGGCATGCCCCCAGCCAGGCCACATGTCACCTTGCACTAGTGATCACCAACTCATGTCCCCCTGCACCCCCACCCCCTAGCAGTGAGGGGCACCTGCCAGCAGGCCCCCACTCATGTCCCCCTGAGCCCCCACCCCCCAGCAGTGAGGGGCACCTGCCAGCAGGCCCCCACTCATGTCCCCCTGCACCCGCACCCCCCAGCAGTGAGGGGCACCTGCCAGCAGGCCCCCACTCATGTCCCCCCCACATGACATAAAGATGCACAATCATGGCCCACTTCTACACCAAAATACCACAGCACGCCACCCCAGTCTTGAGACACAATGATTTCCCAATCCACCCCACACTGGCATGCCTATCTCAAGACACAAACCAAAAGTCAACTATGTACATCAACACATGTCCATCACACACACACACACCGGTTGGCATTGATTGTGTAAACCCACATTTTCACGTGCATGAACCCAATGAGCGAATTACACACATGGAAATAAAATATCCAAATATATTATGAACAAAAATAAACATGAAAAGAAAAGCATGTCCAAAAGATGAGTAAATGAAAAGTATAACAAATAGTCCAAACTCTCCCTCCACCAAAGCAAATCCAAAAGAAACGTAAAAACAAAAATCCATTAATCCATGGTGAAATCCAAAGAAAAAGTTCAAATTAATCCATTGTCCAACTATGTACAGTCCATTGTCAAGGGTCCATGAGCCCAACGAAAGAAATGAAACCTACCTAAGAAACTACCTAAGAAAAAAACTATTTACAAATGTGTGGGGCATAATCCAATCACCCCAAATCAAAGGAAAACAAAAATGAAACCTAACACTAAAAACTATTTACAATGGCGGCGGGCTAGTCTGACGGCTCACTTTTCGATGTCCCGGGCCAGGGCATCATCGAACTCCCGCTCAATGTCCTGGAGGCGGTCCTCTTCCATGGCCCCGAGGGTTCGCAGGGACGATGACATGTTGGACTCCAACTCCCTGCGAATTGCCTCGAGGCACTCGGCCCGCCTTGGTGGCCTCCGCATGGAGTTCTCCGCCCTGACCATTGTGAGCTGTGCCTCTTCTGCACACCGCCGCTCCGCACCTATGGCCGGGCCCAACCGCTGCCACACGGAAGACACTTGTAATCCTGGGTCCTCCTGCCCTCTGGCCGATGCCTGCCCCTCCGATGTCGATGGCCCGAGCCATCATGGCTCCCACCTTGTTGCTGCTGCGCCTGTGCCCTGGCTCTTGCTGCCTGCACGTCCTCCTCCGGCTGGGGTGCAGTTGTTGTGGTGGCCACCCCTGCTGGACGTCTGACTCCCGACTGTGGCAGGGATGTGTCCTCCAGCAGCCTGGCCGCTGGGTCAGAGGCAGCTCCACAGGGTACCCAGGTGATACATGGGTGGGAAGATGGCATGGAGGACGACTGGCGCGTAGGGGGTTCAGGTGAGGAGGGGGTCGGAACAAGGTCCAGCATACGGAGGAATCCAGCCCTGGTGACCAGTCCCAGTAGGTCAACGCGGTCAAAGAGGCATTCGAGATGACGTGCAGTGTCTTCATGAAAACACTGCAGGTCACCTCGCATGCCACGTTGACGCAACGCCATTCCACTCAGGACATGCTCAACCCGGTCCCGGATAGCCACGTCCGCAGGGAGAGGAAGGCCAGTTGTTGTAAGCGGATCCCCTCCCTGAAAACGGGTCTGACCTAGGCATCCCTGCTGGTGCGGGATGATGCAGTTACAGGATCGGGGACAGGATTACACACAGGCACCTTCACGGCGGCCTGTGCTGCCTCCTGTCCCTGCCCCTGCACTGCACCACTAGCACCAGTGGAATCCCCACATCCAGACCCCGTGTCTGTCCCTTCCATGGCCTCCTCCTCCACCAAACCCCCCACCAACCTGGATGACTCTGTGCCATCTTCCTCCGTCGGACCGTGAGGGATCTCAGCTGCTGCTTCTGCTGCCGAGGAGTCCACCTCCGACCTCCGCCTCTTGGACCTACCCTCGGCAGCTGCGGCCTGGGACGCGGCACTGGACTCCTCACTCCCTGACGACATGACAACCTGGGAGGGGAGCCGGGCCTTGCGTCTCCGGCTGGCGGTGCGATCCCTGCCGCCTTGCTCCACAGCACCCTCTCCGCCCTCTTCATCAGTTGACGCTGCAGACAGGGAGAGATAGGACACAGGCATCAGGGCACTGTACAATGGACTGATACACACATGACAGCTGTACATGAATCGCAGTGTCAAACTTCAGACGTGGCATCACACTCGCCAACACACATGTCATTTCTACTCACACACATGAGCAATTCCACAGCAATATCGCACCAGGCAGCACCATCCATACACATACAACAGCATGAGCATCCGAAGGTGAGCCTGACGTCACATGAAACACGGGGAGTGCACAACACATGCACACACGCCACCACACTTACATGCATGTGTACATGTCCACCAACTGTCACAGTGATGAGATCGCCATCCATGTCACATCTGGCATTCAGCCTTCTACATGTCAGTGCCACATGCATCCATGTTGCATCACAGTTGCACACTTGTCAAATACACACACATGCACATGTACACAGTGCAGATGCAGATACATGCAGATGGAACACATCCATGTGTGACACCACAACCATGCCAACGTACATACACAGTAATTCAAATTTGTGTGCTCCCACACCTGCATTTGGCCTGCATGCTTACCAACACATATACCACCCATGTGTCTCACACATGAGAGGACTCACATGTGTCAGCCTCACGCCTCTGTACATACACATCCATACATGGCCCTACAAAAACACATGTGTGACCTGCACACTACTGGCACACAACAACACGCACAGCGTCCAATTAGTATGCATGTACACTTACCGCTCGACTCCAGACGGGTCTGCCTCTCAAGGACCTGGACGTGGAGCGCTGGGCGTATGCGTTCCAGGACCCTCATTTGGTGGTCTGACAGCTGGCCCCGGCACCCCTGGCCATCTGCTGCCTTCAAGAGGCGCTGGGCCTTGTCGAGGGTCCTGGACCTGAAGTCCTCCCAGCGCTTCCGGACATGTTTGATGTCGCAGACTGCCACCCCCTCCTCGTTGATGGCAGTCACAATGTCCATCCAGATCCTGGTCCGTCCTTCATTGTCGGCGTGCGAACTTCCAAAGAGGGCATCATACTGCCCCAGGACTTGCTCCACAAGGACACCAACTTCCCTGGCACTGAAGCTGGTGGCCCTCTGCCTCTCTGGCTGGGGGTTGCCAGTGGTTCCAGATGGTGTTGTGCCCGACATGGCAACCCCAGAGGCAGGTGTGGGTGGGCAACTGGGTCCTGGGGCTGGGCTGTGGATCGATGGTATCCCAGTTGGGAGCCTTCGGTTCCAGCAGGGGTGGTCACAGCAACTGCACCCCTGGCTGACGTGCAGGCAGCAAATAGCAGGGCACGTGGGCAGCAGATGGCAGGTGGGAGCGTGCTCGGGGCTTTTGGGGGCAGGAAAATGGCCTTTTGGGCAAAATCCGAGGAAAGGCCCTTTTAAGCGCGTCAGTGACGTTACGCGCGCGGGCGTTGCCCACAACACGGGTGCATAGTGAATCAGCACGTGAGAAAACTGCACGTCACCATGCTATTGGAGGAAAGGGCCTTAGCGCGTAAGCGCGTAAGTGACATTTCACATGTGGGCTGGCTTAAAAGGTACAAGTATCACGCTATTTCCTTGTACGTGCTTTTTGTGGAGAGCGAGCGGGTGTATCTTGTACTTCTTGTCGGTTCACACGCGATTACCTCACAACGTTTCCAGTTCGTACTCCCTGTTTCCTCAGACTGCGTTCTTTTCTTCTTTTGGCGGGGGTGTTGCCTACGCGCACACGTGCGTCTTTTTCACGTTCTTTTTCAAGGCAGTCGGTGAGTCGCACACGTATTTTCCAACTGTGGTCGCCCCCCTGTGTTCTGTATCCCTTCAGAGGTCATTGTAGGCTGCGTGTAACATGTGTACGCTTATTTTTGTGTTTCTGGGTGCCACAGCGTAGTGCGGGTTTATTTTTCCACGCACATGGTCTACCAGCGGTTGCGTGCATGTGTGCTTTTGTTTTTGGGGTGCCTGTGCGTTGCGTGACCCGTCATCTTCCCCCAGGGGTCACATACAGCCTTGCTAGAGCACTAGGGTACGAATTCCATCTAGTACCCTACCCCTTTTACCCCAACAACATCAGTGCCATGGTTGGGAGGCGACCAAGCAGTAAGGGAGGCAAAGGTGGCCGACCTCCAAAAGGTGGGTGTGGTGGGCGCGGTAGGGGACGTGGCCAGGATTTGCAGGGTGCCCGTGTGTGGAGGACCAATCAGGGACACCCATGCCCCCCCCCATGGTTGTGGGAAACGTAGCTGACACCATCCCAGCTCAGCCCTTGTTGGACCGGCCCATTTTGGCACCTGAACCGGCACAGGATGACTCCCAGGCTGACTTCCAGGCCAGCAAGTCTAAGTCACGTGTGGCAGGGAAGGTTGCTGTCACCAGGCCAGGTTGATCTGGGGCAGCAATGTCATCTGCTGCCCCCAGTAGCCAGGGTGGGGAGGCTGCAGGGGCAGCTGCAGCTCAATCCACCCCAGCTCTGAGTCTCCCAGCCGGGACAGTGTCGGTCCAGGTCCATCAAACCGACGTTGGCGCTGCCAACATCACCCTGCAGCCAATGCCTGCACCAAGACCTATGGTCATTGTGCATTTGCACACTTCTATTACCCAGTCCACCTGCGCTTCTGCCCCTACTGACCAGAGCGGCGTAAGCCACTCAGGATCCGCACCACCTTCCAAGAAGAAGAAGGATGCTCTGGCATTACAGGCTGAGACCCCAGACACGGCTACACACTCTGGCACGTCAAGGAAACCTAGCTTTAATGACGCCAAACTTGATGCACTTGTGGCCTATGTGTCGGCACATAGCCGCAAAATGGTGGTGACTGCAGGGTGCAAGACCATACCTGGTCAAAGTAGGGCACACTGGCAGACCATCGCGGACCACATTAGTGCCCTTGAATTTGTGAGGTGCACAGCTGATGATTGCTACAAGCGGTGGAATGACCTGAAACGCAGAGCAAAGAACAAGCTGGCCTCAAATCATGCCTTTACTCTGGTGACTGGCGGTGGGCCTCCACCAGAGGACAACCAACTCACTGAACATGAGTCTGTTGCTGGAACAGTCGTCACAGAGGAACAGATCCAAGACGTGGGAGACCGACCAGATTACGACACATTGTCCAATGAGTGCCCATGCATGTGTGTGTAATCCATGTGTATGTTGTTTGGGTGACGGGTTCTGATTGAGTGCCAGGTGAGGGTGTGTACTCCTGAGTGGTATGGGTCACCCATGTGCTTCCTCCAAAACATTCAGCGGCCTTGGATTTGAATATGACAGTATCCCTTCTGACCACAGTAGCCAATTAGCGACACATTAATGCAGTTGCCCTCGAACTGTCATCTTGCAACAACATTGTTCTGAATTTTTCAGTGTTCATTCAGGCTGATTGTTTCAATTCTCCCATTTTTGCAACACATTTTTCAGCCCTAATGCCACATATGTGACATGATTCTGTCATTGATTACACCCCACATTGGCCCACATTTGTTACCTTGTTATGTGAAGGATTAGATCATTCAGGCTGATTGAGTATTGGCCTGCTCACATTAATTTTTGGGGCCTGTTTGAATGTGGAACATGATAGTTGTCTCCTGTCATGTTGAAGTGACCAACCATTGATGTGTACATCTGCCTGCAATCACTGTATTATTGTACACTGGTGTTAGGGAGAATTCTCTGTTTAGGCTGAATTTCCTAACCTAGTGAGTCCCCCAGCAGCTTTGCTGGATTTCTGGAGTTTGTTTTTTTTCCATTCTGCCAAGAGTGAGAGTCTTTTTCTCCCACTCTTGGACATGTATGTGTGTAATTCCTTTGAAATGGCAATGTGTTCGATGGGCTATGGGGTCCTTTACTCCATAGGGTCTCATATGTTTTTCTATGTGTGTTACACCGCACCCTACGTGCCGTAACACTGGGGCGTCCTAGCGGACCCCCACCATAGACTCCATACCCGGGGACTGACTACTGTCTCCCCGGGCATGTAAAGTCACCATTGGCTTTACTAGACCTAAATTTACTAACAGAACTAGTACAAACCATCTTATTGTGGACGTACTAGTAGGGGTAATTTGATTACTCCTAGGTCTGTTACTCGAGGGGGCACTGTCCCGTCCCCCCTCGTCGAGTTTTGGCTGGTGGCAGTGGAAACTACTTGTTATGTTCGACCCCGAACATAACCCTATGGGATTCGTCCCATTGTTGGATATTGACCCTTTTTCTCGTTAATCTCTAACGTACCACCGGTCTCCTTATCTTAAATAAGTTTATCGGATGGTATTTTCTGCCAGAACTCAGTTTTTAAATGGCGTCTGTGTTCGTCTCTGTGACTCCTAAACCAAAGGTTGAGCCCTTTGTTCCACTTTTGGCTGGCCTCTGGACAGAGACCCTCCAAAGTGGTGCCATTCTGTCTGGGTTACCACAGGGGTGTGGGAGGGGGTTTAGGCACCCTGGACCGAGTTGCCTTGCCAACTCCGGTCGCACTCTGGAGTGATTGCCCCAGGGGTGAGCCTTCCCGCTCACCACTTAGCATGTGTTGATTGACAGCTAGGCTGAATGAATGGGGGTTTTCTGCATAAAAGCAGGGCTTTTGGGACTGAATCTTCAGAAGTCACCACAGGACCTAAGAATCCGACGAGGGTAACGCTGAGCCGACCTGCACGACGACACCTCCGGTGGAGCCCTGCGGAACCGACTTACCACTTCCCGACGACAGAGGAGATCTCCCTGCCGGAGAGTCTCTTCCCCTGACTGGTGGGAACAACCAGTCCCCTTTGCTTTTTATTCGCCTCAGGACGCAGTGGTCGAATTGCCCGTGCAGAGCACTTCGGTAACCGGATAGCCACTACCCCTGTACCGCGACCAAAAGGTGGTGCCTTGTGACGGAGCACTCCGCGGCTGGTCTCTTCCCTGGTGGTGCACCGGACTTCACTTTTCTTCGACGACGAGATCATCTCTACTCTTGGCAAAGACCTGACGTGCATCCACCACCAGGAACAACTGCCCCCGCCGGAGCTGCCCTCCACAACAAGGTACCGTGTCCGCCTGGCTTCCCTTTCAATCGGTTCGAGTGAGGTGTCTTAATCCTCTCCGTTCCGTTGGGTCGCCTCCAAGCTTTTCTCATTCTTTGTTCTGAACTGGTTCAATCTGCCGATAACAATTTGCTACAAAGACTTGAATGCATCTCCACTAGAGACTTTTTGGGACATCGCGCCTTGCCTCTCTCCGAGTGGGCCTGGCCTCTGAACTTTATGATCTATTGTGATTCTTGCCTTCCTGCCTTGCATTTTATCCGCGAAGGATTGAACTGTGTTGATTTCATAACCTGCCTACCTTTTTCTCTCCCGTCCTAACTAATATTCGAGTGTCATCTAGGTTGAGGTATACACTTCTGTCTGAAAATAAGTGGTACCAGTAGAACCTAGAGTTGTCGAAGTATTGCTAAGGGGATTGATCGTTTTCTACTTCGTAGAGTAATTGTGTTTGATTTGTTTGCCGTGATTTGCCTTAGTGTTTTCCATAGATGTTTCGTTATAAATAAATGTCTTAATATCTTTACACTAAGCCTCGTTGCGTGTTTGCTTGTCTTGCTGTGAAAAATTGCCCTATTTTGTATACTCCACATACTGCGTAACTTTTCTTGAGAGAGGTCTGACTGCTCAGCCACAGCTACCAAGTGAATCTGTGTGGTACAGACTGCTACCAAGTGGGTTCACCGCCAAACACCTGTAGTCCTAAATCTTTTGCAGTGGTCCCAGAGGGAACTGCACAGGTTTCCGCCTAACACTGGTGTACAGCGGTGGGATTTGTATCGAGTATACAGTTTAGAGTGCTTTTCGACACTGTAGGATAACTAACCACAAAACTTTGCACAAAAAGCAACTTTCAAAAAACATGTCTACGATGGAAACTTACAGTCAAGAGTACTTGTCAGGTGAAAATACTGAGAGTCTGCGAGCTCTCTGTAGGCAAGAGAATCTTCCTGTAAGAGGCAAGAAGTTAGAACTAATAGAGAGATTGCTGGCGAACCAAAGTCTGGGTACTGGTTCAGAGGAACCAATCTCTCCAGCGAATGTAGATAACAGTAATTGTGTTGATCTGAATCGTAATTCTGATGATAACGATGAAGAGGCTGACGAGGACGGAGAGGCTAACGAAACTGTCTCCCCTGCTCCTCTACCTGCCTTACCAGATGTGCCTACGGGGCCCATACCAGGTCCCACAAGTAACCCTGCTTATTTTGAACTTGAAAAAATGAAGCTCGAACTAGAATACAAACGGTTCTTGGCTCAATCTGAACGAAACCAAGAGCTCGAGTTCAGACGGATGAATGCCCAGGCTGAGCAGAAGCAAGCTGAGTTAAGACTCAGAGAAATAGAACTTAATCACGAGTTAGAGATGAAAAAGTTGTCTATGGAAAATGCTTCTCTCTCCTCTGGTTCCTCTAGGAGCTCCAGTCCCAAAAGACCCCGGATGCCGAAGGAATTAGTGGGTATGTATGAACCGAGATTGGATGTGTTGGATTGGTTGAAACTGTTCGAATACAATCATGGGCTCCAGGACATCACCGGGAATGCGTTGCTTCCCTGGTTGTTCTCTAGGCTCCCTCCTGTTGCGACTGATGTGGTAATGGAGTTGGGGTTGGCGGATAAGACGGATTACGAAAGTGTGAAACTAGCTTTAATAGCTAGATTCGGGAAGACCCCTTCCCAGTATCTTAAGAGGTTTAGAACCCTCAAAAAGCATGATGGTACCCCTTGGGCTACCTGGGTGAGTGAAGGGTTGAAAAACTTAGAGGGATGGATTAAGGGTTACAAAGTGAACACTTATGAGGGTATGAGAAATCTTTTTATGTTGGAGTCTATTTATGATGCCTGTTCTCCTGAGCTCAGACATCACTTGGCTGATTCGAAGGAATTGGATTCCAGGGAGCTAGCTAAGGCTGCTGACTTGTGGGTTGCCAACAGGGCTACTCATAAGGATTCTGGGGCAACTCAGAACAAGGATGAGGGAAAACAGCCTAAAAAGACTGTTAGGGAGAATTCTCTGTTTAGGCTGAATTTCCCTACCTAGTGAGTCCCCCAGCAGCTTTGCTGGATTTCTGGGGTTTCTTTTTTTCTCCTGCCAAGAGTGAGACTCTTTTACCCTCACTCTTGGACATGTTGAAGTGTGTTTTCTTGGTTAAACCTTGTGTTGAATGGGCTATGGGGTCTTTTACTCCATAGGGCCTCATGTATTTTTGTGATGTGGGTCACACAGCACCCTCTGTGCCGTGACCCAGGGGTGTCCTAGGGACTCCCCAACATAGACTCCATACCCTGGGACTGACTACTGTCTCCCAGGGCATGTAAAGTCACCAAAGACTTTGCTAGTCTTGAATCCTGAACAGAACCAGTACAAACCATCATATTGTGGACGTACTGGCTGGGGCAATTCGATTGCCCCAGGGTCTGTTAGTCGAGGGGGCACGTCTCCGTCCCCCCTGATCGAGTTTTGGCTGGTGGCAGTGGAAACTACTTTTTATATTCGACCGCGAATATTTCCCTATGGGATTTCCCATTGTTTTAGGCTAACACATTTAATTAATTATTTACGGTAGCCTTAAACATACCGCCGGTTTATATATTTATTTTTATAACTCCGGTTGGGACTTTTTGCCAAAACTTGATTCTAAAATGGCGTTGGTGTTCGCCTCTGTAACTCTGACCCAAAGTGGAGCCCTTTGTTCCACTTTTGGCGGGCTTCTCCACAGAAGCCCTCCAAAGTGGTGCCACTCTGTCTGGGGTACTTAGGAGGGGGGGAGGGGGATTTAGGCACCCTGGACTGAGTTACCTTGGTAACTCAAGTCGCACTCCGTCCTGATTGGCCCAAGTGGTGAGCCGCCCGGCTCACCACTTAGCATGTTTGAGTGACAGCTAGGCTGGGTGAATGGGGGTTTGCTGCATAAAAGCAGGGCTTTGGGGACTGGGACTTCAGAAGTCGCCACAGGACCAAGAATCCGACGAGGGAAGAGCTGAGCCGACCTGCTTCGACGACACCACCCGGTGGAGCCCTGCTGAACCGTCTCACCACTTTTTCCCGACGACCGAGGAGAACTCTTAACGGAGTGGCTCCTTCCCTTGACTGGTGGGGACAACCAGTTTTCGCCTTCTTTCCGTTCTTTGAGGTATCTCGTGGCCGCCTTGCCTGTGCCAAGCACCCCGGCAACCGGAATACCACACTTTACCCCCATACCGCGAAAGTCGGTACCAACCCTTTAACCGGAGGACTCCGCGGCTGGTTTCTTCCCGGGCAGTGCAACGACCCTCTTCTTCTGCTCTTCAGCGAGAACTTCTTCTCCCCTGACCGACGTCGAGCCCTGCTGCCACTGCCTGGAACAACTGCCACCGCTGGAGGATCCTTTCCGCTTAAGGTACTGTGTTCTGCCTGGCTTCCCTTGCTACCGACTGTACGGGGTAGATTTAGTCCCCGGCTTTCGAACCTGGGAGTGCCTGGGACACTTTGGCTAAACTTTCTGAGCCACTCTAACCTCTTTTTGACTCTTTGCAAGACTTTGAATCTCAAAGTAACAGTGTGATCTTGGGCACATTTTCGCTCCGGCTACTCTAAGAGTGGGCCCTGCCTAGTGACTTTTGCTCACCTGTGACTTTATTCTTCTTTAAGCCTATTGCAAGTGCTCTGGACCTTAGAGTGGTGTGTCTAACCCATTTCTGCTTTTTCTCTCCCTTTCTTGGAAACTACTAGAGTGTCATCTAACGTTAAGCACTCACCTCTGTTTTAATTAAGTGGTGTTTACTTAGAGTTGTCTAGATAGGAGAAAGGATTGAATCTACTTTCATTATAACTGTGTTGAAGTGCTTTTACTATATTTTTGCTAGAGTGTTTTTAACTTATGTGTATTTTAAATAAATAACTATATACTTTTGAAACCAAGCTCTGGTCAGTGTTTGCTTGTGCTATTGTGTTTTGGTACATATTGTGTATACTTTACATACTGCCTAACTCTTCTTGAGAGAAGTCTGACTGCTCAGCCACAGCTACCAGGTAAATCTGGGTGGTACAGACTGCTACCAAAGGGGTTTACTGCTCTACCTGTAGTCTTAAATCTTTTGCAGTGTTCCCCAAGGGAACTGCACAGGTTTCTGCCTAACACTGGTGTACAGCGGTGGGATTTGTATTGAGTATACATTTTATTGTGCTTTAGATACCTTAGTGCAACTAACCACAAAGCTTAGCACTGAAAAAATAAAACCTCTAACATGTCAGTTATAGAAAGCTATAGTCAAGAGTCCCTTGCAGCCAAAACTGCTGATTGCTTAAGAGTGCTCTGTAAACATAAGGATCTCCTGACTAAGGGCAAGAAAATGGAGCTGATTGAAAGATTGTTAGCTAACCAAAGCCTGGGTGATGGTTCAGAGGAACCTACCACTCCAGTAACTGTAGATGACAGTATTGAAATTAACATGGAGCAAAATGTTGATGATTCTGAGGAAGAGTCAGAAGAGGAGGGTGAGGCTGTTGTGACTGTCCCCCCTAGGCCTCTGCCTGCTCTACCTGCTGTACCTACTGGACCTTTACCAGGTCCCACATTTAGTCCTCAATACTTTGAACTGGAGAAAATGAAACTAGAATTGGAGTATAAGAAACTTAATGCTCAAACTGACAAAGAACTAAGGCTAAGGGAAATGGAGCTCAAGTATGACTTAGAAATGAAGAAATTATCTGTTGAGAATGCTTCTCTCTCTGGCTCCTCTAGAAGTTCCAGTCCTAAAAGACCCCGGATGCCTAAAGAATTGGTTGGTATGTATGAGCCTAAGTTGGATGTGTTGGATTGGTTGTCTCTGTTTGAATATAATCATGGGCTCCAGAACATCACAGGAAATGACTTACTCACCTGGTTGTTCTCTAGGCTTCCCCCTGTTGCAACTGATGTGGTAATGGAGATGGGGGAGGAGGATAGGAAGGACTATGAATGTGTGAAACTAGCTTTGATAGCTAGGTTTGGGAAGACCCCTTCCCAGTATCTTAAGAGGTTTAGGAGCCTCAAAAAGCATGATGGTACCCCTTGGGCTACCTGGGTGAGTGAATGTTTGAAAAACTTAGAGGGATGGATTAAGGGTTACAAGGTGAACACTTATGAAGGTATGAAGAATTTGTTTATGTTGGAGACTATTTATGATGCCTGCTCTCCTGAGCTCAGACAACACTTGGCTGATTCCAAGGAATTAGATTCCCGGAAACTAGCTAAGGCTGCTGACTTGTGGGTTGCCAACAGGGCCACTCACAAGGATTCTGGGGTAACTCAGAAGAAGGATGGGGAGAAACAGCCTAAAAAAGACTCCAAAGAGAATTCTAATAATTCCTATCCCAAAGAGGGCCCCAAACCACAAAATAACCAGGGTAAGCCACATGGGAAACCTAGTCAGGCTACTGTACCTTCTGGCCACAAGCCAGAAGGAGGTCAGAACAAGCCACCCTTCCATAGAGCATTTGGACAATGCTATGTCTGTCAGGGTACTGACCATATCAAAGGAGATCCCAAGTGCAAGGGTAAACCTGCAGGGATCAGCACAGTCTCCTTAGCCTTCACTCCTGAGGATGAAGTACAGATGGCTAGTGCCCACTTTGAACTCTTTGCTGAAGAACCCTTGGGTCTTCAAGCAACTGTAAACTTAGAGCCTATGGGTCTGGTTAGTCCCCAGAATAGGGTTGTGTATAACTCCCTACCTGTTAACTCTAAGGTGTATTATGTGGACAGTGTTCTTGTCAATGGCCAGGATACTCCTGCCAGGAGAGACACTGGGGCCAGCAGAACAGTAGTGGATGAAAGCTTCTTTCAACCTGAAGATGTGGCCAAAGCACCCAAAGGTCCCACTAGGATGTCTGGAGGCCCTGTCCAAATGGTTCCTATTCTACCAGCCCTCATTCAATGTAACAACATGACAGTAAGGATCCCTGTCAGTGTTCAGGCTGAGGTACCTGGGAAGGTCCTGTTAGGGAATGACCTAAGAACTCTAGGAGTAGTGTCACATACCCCCAGGCCTCCCAGTATGGAGAAGCAGAACTTAACCAAATTGGCTAGAAAGGCTACCTTGAAGGACCCTTCTAAGCCTGTGGGACCCTCTACTGAGAACCCCACTACAAGCCCTGGTGTTAGTAAGTTGACCTCTAACCCAGGCACCTTTCAGGATAGTATGCTAGGAACATGGGAGCCCCAACCAAGCTCCATCATTGTTCCCCTAGTCTCAGAGTCTCTGACTCCCCCTGCTTCTGAGGAAGAGGTGGATAGACCAACTAGGCCCCTATCTGGACCCGAGAGAACTGGTAATTCTCAGTGCTGGTGGAAAACCAGAAAAGAAAAGTCTAAGGCCAAAAACCTTCAGACTGTTGGACCTTCTACTGAAGACCCCAACTCAAATCCTAATATTAGGGGGGGAACTCCTAAAATAGGTAAGGGTAGATCTAAGAGGAAGGGGAAGCAGGTACATTGCCTAACCCCAACCCCTCCAACCAAGAGGCCTAAGACCCAACCTGCTCCCACAAGAGAGGTGGTGAGGAACCTTGGAGGCCCCTCTAGATCTAAGGGAATCCTTTATAAGGGCCCCTTCAAAAAGCCTAACATAGGTTCAGAAGTTGTACCAACTTCTGAGGGACTGGTCAACCAGATCCCCTATAACAAAAAGACTGATGTTCCTCAAAGGGTTTGTAGGTCCTTTAGCTTGCAAAAGAAAACCTTTGAGTTCTCCCTTAAGCAAAGGTCAAGGTGTCACCATCAAAATGCTGATGGACTCTCTAGGATGTATATCATCGACTAGAGGTATGAGGTTCATCCAGGAGTGGATTAAATCCTCCTGTCCCTTAGTCTGGGGGGGGCGAGTGTTAGGGAGAATTCTCTGTTTAGGCTGAATTTCCCTACCTAGTGAGTCCCCCAGCAGCTTTGCTGGATTTCTGGGGTTTCTTTTTTTCTCCTGCCAAGAGTGAGACTCTTTTACCCTCACTCTTGGACATGTTGAAGTGTGTTTTCTTGGTTAAACCTTGTGTTGAATGGGCTATGGGGTCTTTTACTCCATAGGGCCTCATGTATTTTTGTGATGTGGGTCACACAGCACCCTCTGTGCCGTGACCCAGGGGTGTCCTAGGGACTCCCCAACATAGACTCCATACCCTGGGACTGACTACTGTCTCCCAGGGCATGTAAAGTCACCAAAGACTTTGCTAGTCTTGAATCCTGAACAGAACCAGTACAAACCATCATATTGTGGACGTACTGGCTGGGGCAATTCGATTGCCCCAGGGTCTGTTAGTCGAGGGGGCACGTCTCCGTCCCCCCTGATCGAGTTTTGGCTGGTGGCAGTGGAAACTACTTTTTATATTCGACCGCGAATATTTCCCTATGGGATTTCCCATTGTTTTAGGCTAACACATTTAATTAATTATTTACGGTAGCCTTAAACATACCGCCGGTTTATATATTTATTTTTATAACTCCGGTTGGGACTTTTTGCCAAAACTTGATTCTAAAATGGCGTTGGTGTTCGCCTCTGTAACTCTGACCCAAAGTGGAGCCCTTTGTTCCACTTTTGGCGGGCTTCTCCACAGAAGCCCTCCAAAGTGGTGCCACTCTGTCTGGGGTACTTAGGAGGGGGGGAGGGGGATTTAGGCACCCTGGACTGAGTTACCTTGGTAACTCAAGTCGCACTCCGTCCTGATTGGCCCAAGTGGTGAGCCGCCCGGCTCACCACTTAGCATGTTTGAGTGACAGCTAGGCTGGGTGAATGGGGGTTTGCTGCATAAAAGCAGGGCTTTGGGGACTGGGACTTCAGAAGTCGCCACAGGACCAAGAATCCGACGAGGGAAGAGCTGAGCCGACCTGCTTCGACGACACCACCCGGTGGAGCCCTGCTGAACCGTCTCACCACTTTTTCCCGACGACCGAGGAGAACTCTTAACGGAGTGGCTCCTTCCCTTGACTGGTGGGGACAACCAGTTTTCGCCTTCTTTCCGTTCTTTGAGGTATCTCGTGGCCGCCTTGCCTGTGCCAAGCACCCCGGCAACCGGAATACCACACTTTACCCCCATACCGCGAAAGTCGGTACCAACCCTTTAACCGGAGGACTCCGCGGCTGGTTTCTTCCCGGGCAGTGCAACGACCCTCTTCTTCTGCTCTTCAGCGAGAACTTCTTCTCCCCTGACCGACGTCGAGCCCTGCTGCCACTGCCTGGAACAACTGCCACCGCTGGAGGATCCTTTCCGCTTAAGGTACTGTGTTCTGCCTGGCTTCCCTTGCTACCGACTGTACGGGGTAGATTTAGTCCCCGGCTTTCGAACCTGGGAGTGCCTGGGACACTTTGGCTAAACTTTCTGAGCCACTCTAACCTCTTTTTGACTCTTTGCAAGACTTTGAATCTCAAAGTAACAGTGTGATCTTGGGCACATTTTCGCTCCGGCTACTCTAAGAGTGGGCCCTGCCTAGTGACTTTTGCTCACCTGTGACTTTATTCTTCTTTAAGCCTATTGCAAGTGCTCTGGACCTTAGAGTGGTGTGTCTAACCCATTTCTGCTTTTTCTCTCCCTTTCTTGGAAACTACTAGAGTGTCATCTAACGTTAAGCACTCACCTCTGTTTTAATTAAGTGGTGTTTACTTAGAGTTGTCTAGATAGGAGAAAGGATTGAATCTACTTTCATTATAACTGTGTTGAAGTGCTTTTACTATATTTTTGCTAGAGTGTTTTTAACTTATGTGTATTTTAAATAAATAACTATATACTTTTGAAACCAAGCTCTGGTCAGTGTTTGCTTGTGCTATTGTGTTTTGGTACATATTGTGTATACTTTACATACTGCCTAACTCTTCTTGAGAGAAGTCTGACTGCTCAGCCACAGCTACCAGGTAAATCTGGGTGGTACAGACTGCTACCAAAGGGGTTTACTGCTCTACCTGTAGTCTTAAATCTTTTGCAGTGTTCCCCAAGGGAACTGCACAGGTTTCTGCCTAACAAAGACTCAAAAGAGAATTCGAATAACTCACATTCCAAAGAGGGCCCCAAGCAAAACCAGAAGGGTAAGCCACCGGGAAAACCACAGCAGAATAGTGTGTCTTCTGGTGCCAAACCGGAAGGAGGTCAGAACAAGCCACCATTCCAGAAAGCATTCGGTAAATGCTTTGTTTGTAGCTCGACTGACCACGTGAAAGGAGATCCCAGATGTAAGGGTAAACCTTCAGGGGTCCAGCTTGTGTCCTTAGCCTTCGCTCCAGAGGAGGAAGTCCAAATGGCAAGTGGAAACTTTCTACTGCTAGCTGATGAACCCATTGGAATCTCAGCCAGCGTTTCTTTAGTATCTCTGGGGTTGTGGGAACAACAGAATTTAGATGTCTATAATTCTATCCCCGATAATACTAAAGAGTATTATAAGGACAGTGTCCAGGTGAATGGTCAGGAGACCCCTGCCATTAGGGACACTAGGGCCAGCATAACTGTGGTGGATACATCGTTTTTTCAGGCTGAGGATGTTGCTAAGGCACCCAAACGCCTCACCAAGTTAGCTGGAGGGCCTGTGCAGATGCTTCCCCAATTACCAGTTCTCATCCAGTGTAACAACATGACTGTGAAGATACCTGTCAGCATACAGAGTGAGGTACCAGGACGCGTACTGTTGGGTAACGATTTGAAAACTCTCGGAGTTGTATCGCATACTCCCAGACCTCCTAGTAAACGGTTACAGGAGCTAACCAGACCTGCAAGAGAGAGGACCATGCGCGGTACTCCCCAGGAGATGATGAAGAAAGATATCACTCCTGCTCCACTGGAATTGTCGGCCGCTGTCTCCAAGAAATCAGAAGCGAAAGGGAAACCTAAGACTTCTATCCCGAAACCAGCAGCCCGCATTCCAGTGCAGACAACACGGACTTCCCCGCGGTTGTCCACAGTTACACCCGTAACTCCACCTCCAGCCGAGGCTGAGAGGGAGGTACAACCCTGTGTGGTAGAATTAGACTCTGCGGAAGAGCTAATGGACGGCCAGGAACTCATTGGAGATCTGGATCCTGTTGACCATCCTGAGCTGCAGTCTTTACTGGCAGAAGGTGGACCCAGCAGGGCAGACTTCAGTTAGGGACAGAGAGAATGTCCAACTCTGGAAGGTCTTCGCCACCAGGCAGAAGCTCAGGCTGAAGGGCAAGAGCCTGGGAAATACAGGTTGCACTGGGAAGATGGCCTCTTCTACAGTGAACCGACCGAGTCTGCACCTGGAGACTACAAACGACTCATAGTACCCCAAGAGAACAGACCACAGTTCTTGCAGTTAGCCCACGAGATTCCTTTGGCTGGTCACTTGAGTTTCAAGAAGACTAAGGAAAGGCTCTCTCTCTACTTCTATTGGCCGAAGATGGGGGCCGAAGTAGAAAAACACTGCAGGAGCTGCCACACCTGCCAGATCTCTGGTAAGGTTGGCTCCAAGAATGTGGCACCTCTAGTGCCTCTCCCAGTCGTGGGAGTCCCATTTGAGAGAGTAGGGATTGACATTGTTGGTCCCCTTGATCCTCCAACCTCCTCAGGCAACAGGTTTATACTTGTTGTAGTAGACCATGCTACTAGGTATCCTGAGGCAATTCCTATGAGGACTGTTACAGCTCCGGCTGTGGCTAAGGCCCTCCTTGGTATTTTTACTAGGGTCGGGTTTCCTAAGGAAGTAATCTCTGACAGGCGGTCACACTTTATGTCCCACTACATGAAAGCCATGTGGAAAACCTGCGGAGTTACTTACAAGTTCTCAACGGCTTACCACCCACAAACCAATAGGTTGGTAGAACGGTTCAACCGAACCATGAAGAGCATGATAGGTGCTTTAGAGGAACCCCTTAAGCGTAAGTGGGACCTTCTACTGCCATGCCTTCTCTTTGCTTATAGAGAAGTCCCTCAGGAAGGCGTAGGTTACTCGCCCTTCGAACTCCTCTATGGTCATCCCGTCAGAGGTCAATTGGCCCTGATTAAGGAGGGGTTGGAGAGTGCTCCTTCCCCCAAGCCAGTCAGAGTGACTGACTACGTGATAGGTCTCCGGAGGAGAATGTCACACATGATGATGGAAGCAAGCGATAACTTGAAAGCTGGACAAGCATTGGTCAAGCACTGGCACGATCAAAAGGCTAACATGGCTGAGTTCGCTCAAGACCAGCTCGTTCTCGTTATGATCCCAACAAGGCAGAGGGCCTTGCAAGATAAGTGGATGGGACCCTTCCGAGTAGTGGGTAAACTCGGAGAGGTTAACTATCTGGTGGACTTGGGCAATCCCAAGGAGGCTCCGACAGTCTTTCACACCAACCGACTTAAAGCGTATGTCTCACGACCTGATGTAGGAGCGTTGCTTCTAGCATCATCCGAGGAAGAAGAAGAGAGTGAAGCTCTTCCGGATCTCCTCAGAGGCTTACCTTTAGACGAAAAAATTGAAGGAGTAAATCTCTCCTCCAATCTGACACCCAAGCAACAAGACGAGTGCAAATCTATGTTGAATCTGTTTGCCTCACTGTTCTCGCTTTCACCAGGCTTGACCCCTTGGGGCCAGCACGACATACTCACTGGTGACTGTCTGCCAGTCAAAAGCAGAGGATACCGCATGTCAGAAAACGTACAAACCCACATCAAAGCTGAGGTCAGCAAGATGCTTGATCTCGGGGTAATAGAGCCCTCTACTAGTCCATGGTCTAGCCCAGTTGTGTTAGTACCAAAGGCCGGATCTAAAGAACTTAGATTCTGCGTGGATTATAGAGCTCTTAATGCAGTCACCAAGACTGATGCCCACCCTTTGCCAAGAACAGATGAGTTGGTGGATAAACTTGGCGCCGCCCAGTTCCTCAGCACATTTGACTTGACGTCAGGCTATTGGCAAATAGCCCTGACAGACCATGCCAAGGAGAAAACTGCATTTTCTACCCCCGTTGGCTTATACCAGTTTAAGGTAATGCCTTTCGGATTGAAGAATGCACCTGCTACGTTTCAACGGATGGTAAACCAGGTTTTGAATGGGATGGAGGACTTCTGCATGGCATACTTGGATGACATTGCAGTGTTCAGCAATTCCTGGGAAGAACATGTAACCCACCTGAGAGATGTTTTGCAGGCTCTTGGACGAGCCAATCTGACCATAAAGGCGAGCAAATGCCAAATTGGACAGAGTAAGGTAGTCTATCTTGGGCATGAGGCGGTGGAGAAATAAGGCCTTTGCACAGTAAAATTGAAGCTGTGCAAAATTGGACAACACCGACTACTCAAACCCAGGTGAGAGCCTTCCTAGGCCTCACTGGGTATTACAGGAATTTCATAGAGAACTATGGGACCATAGCTCCTCCACTGAATGTCATCTCCTCGCCCAAATTTCCTAAAAAGGTTAAATGGAACGAGGAGTGCAATCAGGCTTTTGAAAACCTGAAAAGGGCTCTTTGCCAAGCCCCAGTACTCAGAGCTCCTGATTACCGCCAACACTTCATTGTGCAGACAGATGCTTCAAATGTAGGAATAGATGCCGTACTCAGTCAACTGGATGGGAAAGGTAGGGAGCACCCCGTTTGCTTCATCAGCCGCAAGCTGAAGGATCCTGAAACAAGGTGGGCAACAATCGAAAGAGAGTGCTTTGCTATCGTGTGGGCTCTGAAGAAGTTTAGGCCGTACTTGTATGGTTCTACTTTTGTCATTCAGACTGACCACCAACCCTTGAGATGGTTAATGCAAATGAAAGGGGAAAACCCAAAACTATTGAGATGGTCGATCTGCCTGCAAGGGTTTGATTTCACCATTGAGCACAGGTCAGGGTGTCACCACCAAAATGCTGATGGTCTCTCTAGGATGTATGTCATCGACTAGAGGTATGAGATTCATCCAGGAGTGGATTAAATCCTCCTGTCCCTTAGTCTGGGGGGGGCGAGTGTTAGGGAGAATTCTCTGTTTAGGCTGAATTTCCTAACCTAGTGAGTCCCCCAGCAGCTTTGCTGGATTTCTGGAGTTTGTTTTTTTTCCATCCTGCCAAGAGTGAGACTCTTTTTCTCCCACTCTTGGACATGTATGTGTGTAATTCCTTTGAAATGGCAATGTGTTCGCTGGGCTATGGGGTCCTTTACTCCATAGGGTCTCATATGTTTTTCTATGTGTGTTACACCGCACCCTACGTGCCGTAACACTGGGGCGTCCTAGCGGACCCCCACCATAGACTCCATACCCGGGGACTGACTACTGTCTCCCCGGGCATGTAAAGTCACCATTGGCTTTACTAGACCTAAATTTATTAACAGAACTAGTACAAACCATCTTATTGTGGACGTACTAGTAGGGGTAATTCGATTACTCCTAGGTCTGTTACTCGAGGGGGCACTGTCCCGTCCCCCCTCGTCGAGTTTTGGCTGGTGGCAGTGGAAACTACTTGTTATGTTCGACCCCGAACATAACCCTATGGGATTCGTCCCATTGTTGGAGATTGACCCCTTTTCTCGTTAATCTCTAACGTACCACCGGTCTCCTTATCTTAAATAAGTTTATCGGATGGTATTTTCTGCCAGAACTCGGTTTTTAAAATGGCGTCTGTGTTCGTCTCTGTGACTCCTAAACCAAAGGTTGAGCCCTTTGTTCCACTTTTGGTGGGCCTCTGGACAGAGACCCTCCAAAGTGGTGCCATTCTGTCTGGGTTACCACAGGGGTGTGGGAGGGGGTTTAGGCACCCTGGACCGAGTTGCCTTGCCAACTCCGGTCGCACTCTGGAGTGATTGGCCCAGGGGTGAGCCTTCCCGCTCACCACTTAGCATGTGTTGATTGACAGCTAGGCTGAATGAATGGGGGTTTTCTGCATTAAAGCAGGGCTTTTGGGACTGGATCTTCAGAAGTCGCCACAGGACCTAAGAATCCGACGAGGGTAACGCTGAGCCGACCTGCACGACGACACCTCCGGTGGAGCCCTGCGGAACCGACTCACCACTTCCCGACGACAGAGGAGATCTCCCTGCCGGAGAGTCTCTTCCCCTGACTGGTGGGAACAACCAGTCCCCTTTGCTTTTTATTCGCCTCAGGACGCAGTGGTCGAATTGCCCGTGCAGAGCACTTCGGTAACCGGATAGCCACTACCCCTGTACCGCGACCAAAAGGTGGTGCCTTGTGACGGAGCACTCTGCGGCTGGTCTCTTCCCTGGTGGTGCACCGGACTTCACTTTTCTTCGACAACGAGATCATCTCTACTCTTGGCAAAGACCCGACATGCATCCACCACCAGGAACAACTGCCCCCGCCGGAGCTGCCCTCCACAACAAGGTACCGTGTCCGCCTGGCTTCCCTTTCAATCGGTTCGAGTGAGGTGTCTTCATCCTCTCCGTTCCGTTGGGTCGCCTCCAAGCTTTTCTCATTCTTTGTTATGAACTGGTTCAATCTGCCGATAACAATTTGCTACAAAGACTTGAATGCATCTCCACTAGAGACTTTTTGGGACATCGCGCCTTGCCTCTCTCCGAGTGGGCCTGGCCTCTGAACTTTATGATCTATTGTGATTCTTGCCTTCCTGCCTTGCATTTTATCCGCAAAGGATTGAACTGTGTTGATTTCATAACCTGCCTACCTTTTTCTCTCCCGTCCTAACTAATATTCGAGTGTCATATAGGTTGAGGTATACACCTCTGTCTGAAAATAAGTGGTACCAGTAGAACCTAGAGTTGTCGAAGTATTGCTAGGGGGATTGATCGTTTTCTACTTCGTAGAGTAATTGTGTTTGATTTGTTTGCCGTGATTTGCCTTAGTGTTTTCCATAGATGTTTCGTTATGAATAAATGCCTTAATAACTTTACACTAAGCCTCGTTGCGTGTTTGCTTGTCTTGCTGTGAAGAATTGCCCTATTTTGTATACTCCACATACTGCTCAACTTTTCTTGAGAGAGGTCTGACTGCTCAGTCACAGCTACCAAGTGAATCTGTGTGGTACAGACTGCTACCAAGTGGGTTCACCGCCAAACACCTGTAGTCCTAAATCTTTTGCAGTGGTCCCAGAGGGAACTGCACAGGTTTCCGCCTAACAACTGGATGTGTTGCAGTGTGTGGCACATGCGTATTTTGTCACACTATTTAGCATTTTTCATCTCATCATGTCCATCTCACATGGATAGGTGACAGTACTCATTCACTGACATATGGCTGTACTTGTCAAATGTACCATGGCTATGCTACATGCCATCTGTGTGCTGGCATGTGTCATGTATGTGTATTGGACATGCCACTCACAGGCTAATGTGTGATGCCAGTGCTACCCAGCATGCAGCAAATGTGTTGCTTTTCCATCTTGGTGTCCTCAGTGTCTGCTTTTTGCCTCCCCTTCCAACTCATTGACAGTGCATCCATGCCAGGGTTATAGTCATGTGGGACATGTGTAATTCATGTACTGGATCTCTGGCTTGTCAGGCCTATGTGTGTGCTATGGTGCTCATGCCTGTTTCCATTTGTTGTCTTTCATGTTTTTGCAGGTGATGATGCACTTGATGCTGTTGAGGTTGAGGAGATGGTGCAGACCCAGGAGGAATCTCAGGCACGACCGGGCACCAGTGGAGGACGTGGTGTGGTGGTGGGTGAAAATCCAATCTTACTGCAGACTATACTGTCCAGGGGTGTCTCTGGGTGCACCTCCCAGACCTCTATTCAGGTGCTGAATCGGATGATGAGACTTATGTGCTGTCACAGGTGAGTGTTTCTGGCAGGGATTCTGTTCTGTCCAACCCACCTGCACCAGGGGTAGAACCCTCTATGGGGATGTCAGTGTCGGTAAGTCCGCCTTTGGCGGTTACGGATGCAGGGTCACACTCCACAACATCTGATCTTGTTCCTGGGCCAGCAGATCAGCGGGGGAATGCAGTCCTGCAGCATCAGGCAGTGCCAGCACAGCAAGGTGCAGATCGCCTTGCCTCGATCATGTGTGGTGCCCGCCGACGCGGTGGCCGTACGCCACCAGGCAATACTGTATGGGAAAACTCCATGTACGGTATAGCAGCCCAACAGGGAGCATCGGTTGAAATGATGGCTCAGGCAATGGAGAGGGTGGCCACTTCCATTATCCCCGCTGAAAGGCAGATGGAGCAACAACAGCAGGCAACAGACTCAATTTGCCAATCACACAGGGAAGACATGTTGGCGTCCAACAGGGACCGACGGGCGGCACTAGAGACTCTGTGCGAAGCCATATCTATAGAGTCACAGGGCCACAGGGAAGCCCTGAGGGTAGAACTCCATAACCTCAGGGAGACTCTGGTTGAACTTGAGGCTTCCCGAAATTTTAGGTCAGAACAGCAGCTGGAGCAGCTCACACGTTCGCTCTCAGCTGAGCTGCAGGCAACTCGGGAGGAGATACGGGCATCACGTGAGGCCATCCGTGCATAAATGCAGGCAACCCGTCAGGTGCTGCATTGGGATCTCCGTACTATCATCCTCCAGAACGAGACATTCCACACCCGCATGCTTGCTGCCATGGAGGACCATATCAGGGCTTTGCGTGGGCTGCCTCCCATTGCACACCACACCTCCTGATGCAGCAGCAGAGGGTGAAGAGAGCGACAGCAGCAGTTCTCCCACAGCAGCGTAGCCGTGCAGGCCATGAGCCCATGGAGGTATTTTTTTCCGTAACATCCACGCAGATGGGTGTTGGTGTGCACCCTGTCCTCGAACCTCCTGGGTGGCCCCCCCTCTGGCCCCCACATGGCCATTTTTGATATTTTTTTTATTTTTATACAGTATGTTGTCTTGTGTGGCTCCCGTGGGCATCCACTGTGTATTCCGGCTGGGCACATGCAGGCTTGTCCTGTGTTTGGGTTAGATGCTTGGGTTCCTGACACACACACCCCTCCTGCTTCCCGTTTCCATGGGCTTGCAAAGGGTGTGACCAAGTGACAGTGACTTACACAGTGACATTGGGCTCCCATGAGCTGTGTGGGCAGTCTGTAGTCAATACTGTCTGGACATCCCTAGTGGTGATTTTTTTTGTACTGAACACTGCCTGGTGTATTGATATGTGCTTCTGTATCCATGTCTTCCTCATTATTTGCAGGTACCTTCTTCATGTCTTCACAAGGCCGTCTCCTTTGCAGATGCAGTTCATGTTGTATGCAGTACACTGACACATATGCCTGACAGCAACACTCTGCAGTTGGAAGGGGTCGATGCGCTGGCTTATTCAGGTTGTAAGACTTGCACTACTTTGAGTTTGTACTGTCATATTTTGGCAATGTTTCATGCCGTGTTGCTGTATTGTGTTGCTGGTAAGTATTTGGTCATGTGTGCTGTTTGTTATTGATTACTGGGAGCATATTGTCTGTGGCCTGTTTCCATTTGGGACAGTGCACTTTGTGACACTTGTGTCATGTGTTGTGCATTCCTTTGTTTGCTTTCACATTGCATGACATGCCATGGTGTGTTGGGTGGCGGAGATGGGGAAGGGTTGGGTGACATGGTGCTATTTTCATGTTGTATTTTTCAAGGGGGTAGTCATTCATGCCGTATGAATGTGTGTCTTTTTGTGACACAGCATTGGTTGTCTTTCAGTAGGTAGGGATGCACACAATGTAACACTTCCAGGTGACCAATCTCAGGCTGGTATGCTTGTGACAGTTGACTGTCCCTTATGTCATCATCATTGATTGTCAGCTGGAATGTGCAAGGGCTGTGTGCACTCCACAGGGGTGTGATTTTAGGTGAAGTAATTTGCCAAAAGCTGCGTACGGGCTGCCTCACCACGTGCCCTTTCCCCTCCCATGCACAGCGGCCGTGCATGTGGTTGGGGACGTGGGGGCACCACCATGTCCACTGGCAGGCCCCGGCGGGTTGCAACTTTGTGCAGGACACATGCTACCACTATGATCCTGCACACTACTGGGGGCGCGTATAGCAGCTGCCCACCAGAGTGGTCAAGGGAGCGAAAGCGTGACTTGAGCACTCCGAATGTGCGCTCCACTATGCCCCGGGTGGTGTGGTGGGGTTCCGAATTGGCGTCATCATGTGAGTGCTCAGAGGGTAGGCACTGTCCCCTGGGGAGGTGATGATGGGTATCATTAGTGGGGTTGTGACATTACTCAGTATCTGACATGCATGCATGTGCAGAGGCATTTGTACTCACCAAGCAGCCATGTATCACCATGCCGCCCAGCTTCTAGGTTCCGGTTTAGGGTTGACATTCTGAAAATGAAACTGTCATGGGTGGACCCTGGATAGTTGGCATATACTGAGGTGATGATTCCCTTGGCATCACATACTACCTGCACGTTGATGGAATGCCAGTGCTTGCGGTTTCTATAGATGTGCTCAGTTGCTCTGGGAGGACGTAGAGCCACATGGGTGCAATCAATGGCACCTAGCACTTTGGGGAAGTGTGCCACCCCGTAAAATTCCTGGACGGCAGCCTGCCTTTCTGCAGGTGTTGTGGGCAGGTATATGTGCCTGCGGACTGATGGGCGTGCAGTCATGATGGCCAACACTTGGTGTAGGCAGCGTGACTGCGTGGCCTGTGACACCCCCCCACTATGGCACTTGTCTGCTGAAATGAACCAGTGGCCAAGAAGTGCAGTACATTGAGCACCTTTTCCAGGGGGCTGAGTGCTTGGGAGCAGAGGGTGGGTGATGTGAGGTCATCCTCCGACTCACTCACCAGGTCGAGTATTATGTGAGGTGGAAACCTGTACCTCCCATACACCTGGTCATCAGGCATCCCAATAAGGCTGGTCCTGGGCGTAAAAATTCTAGCCCTGACTATCTTCCTCCTCCTGCGGTGTCCCACGACCACTGCTGCGAGGAATGGTATATTCATCGTAGCGTCTGAGCTTGCTTGCGTGCACTTTTATGCTGCGCGGGTTCGCGTACGCCTGCTTCCTGCTGGCGTACGTGTTTCCAGATTAGCGCGTCTTTTTTGGCACACGCGTTTGCCCTGTTCGATTCCATGAATACGTGTTGTAGGCGTGCGTGTGGGCGTTCTGCTCATTTGCCTCCTGTACTTCCCCCGTAACGCCCACATTTTCACGCGTTGTTCCCCATTCCGCATGTTATGCCTCTTGTTCCGGCTACTTTTGGTGTGTGCGCCGCGCTATGTGTGCTTTCGCTGTGCGCATAGCACACGCCGTTTGATGACGTGTCCACCTGCGTGCGCCATGCAGGATTTTAGCGCACATCCCAGAAGAACAAGTTACTTCTTACCTTGTAACGTTCTTTCGATGGGATGTTCCTCCGACATATTCCTTATCTTTGATAATTCGTCTCCAGCTTGCTGGCCTCGGAAATTTTCTCTCTGTAGAGGGCGCTGCGCGTCGACGTCCGCCGAGTCGATGTCCCTCGACAGCCACCGTATCGGCGCCGACGTCACCATGCCCATAAATAGCCACGCGCGGCGTCCGTTGCTCAGTTCTGTTTTGTAGCATAAGATAAGTCATGCCTGAATTGGTTATTGACCTTGAAGGAGCGTAAACTGCAACCACAAGGGAAGTATTACTGTGGGGATGAATGGGAGGGGCGATAAGGAATACGTTGGAGGAACATCCCATCGAAAGAACGTTACAAGGTAAGAAGTAACTTGTTCTTCGAAGGGATTGTGTCCTCCGACGTATTCCTTATCTTTGATAGACTCCCATAGCAGAGGCATGTAATTGGAGGTGGGAGTAATAATGTCATGTATGCCTTTTAGGAATGAACCGAATGTAATACGGCTTTGCCAAATCTGGTCTCTTGACTAGTGGAGGAATCCAGGTTATAAAATTTTGTGAATGTATGTGCGGATGACCATGTGGCAGCCGCACATATGTCTCGGACCGGTACCCCTCTTTGGAGGGCTGAAGAGGCTGCGATACCCCTGGTTGAATGAGCCCTAAGATTTTGGGGTGGCTCTTTCCCTGCTAGTTTGTAACATTCCAGAATGGCCAAAATAATCCACCTGGAAATGGTCTGCTTTGTTATGGGTAGTCCCAACTTGTGACCTGAGTATCCTACAAACAGTTGGTCTGCTTGCCTAATCCTAGCCAGTCTGCTGATGTAAAAGCTCAGAGCTCGCCTTGGGTCCAGCCTGTGTAACCTTTCTTCCTCTTTCCCCGGATGGGGAGGAGGGTAAAACGAAGGTAAGGTAATTTTCTGAGTGATGTGAATTTCAGAAACCACCTTTGGGAGGAAATTAGGCTTCACCTGTAGGACAACTTTGTCCTTATGGACAATTGTATGGGGGGTTTACAAGAAAGAGTTTGTAATTCGCTCACCCTCCTAGCAGATGTTAGTGCTACCAATAGGACAGTTTTAAGAGTGAGAAATCTCAGCGAACAAGAGTGGAGTGGTTCGAATGGAGTACCCATTAGGAAATTTAAGACTAAATTTAAGTCCCATAAGGGAACTTGGAATGGTCTTGGAGGATAAACATTAGTTAATCCCTTGAGAAATTGTATTACTAGAGGTAGTTTGAAATACGATGGTTCTTCCGCCGTGCGCTTGAAGATTGAAAGCGCTGCGAGACAGCCTTTTACAGTGCCAACTTGAAGGCCTGAGTTTGCCAAGTAGAGTAGAAACGATAACACCGTTGGTGTACCACATGAAAAAGGGTCAATATTCTCTTCTCTACACCAGCTGCAAAAGATTACTGGCTGGTGCATTGTCTTTTCTGCCTTTCTTAATATCGGGTGCGTCAGTTAGGTGTTTTATATCATTTGCTGGGCTCCGTAGTCGTTTTCCCGGCCTTTGCCGAACCGCTGCAGAGGCCAATTCTGCGCCGGGATTTATTCTTCATAATATTCGAATAGGTCGAGTCATTGGCAGGCAAAAGAGCAGCTTAAGTAATTTTAAAAGGAGCTAAGTCCAAATTGGGAGAACCGAAGCAGGCACTCACTGTTCCATATGTACGGTTCCTTAGCTGGTCGCGCAGATGCACAGACAGCACTCGTAGAGGCTCTCCTTGAGTGTGCTAGCCGCCACTTATATCCGCTTCCTGGTGGAAGCTTAACCTGGTCGGCCAATGAAATGAATAAAAACCATTCCCCACAATTAAGTACTTCCTAACAACGCTGTGTGTATGTAGTGGAAATATCAGCGTCCGGATGATTGTATAGCTTCATAACAGAGTATAAGAACCGCAGAGTGTATGACCGCAGACAACACTCGTAAAGGCACTCCTTGAGAAGGCCCATTGTCTTATCAAAGTAGAGTTTGCCATGCCAGTTTTGAACATGCCTGGGTTAGAGGACTGCACATCACGTGATGGTTAAGATTTATTAGTGTATCAATATACCTTTTAGCCAATCATGTACTAGGATTCAATGGTGACGATGTAGTGGGCCATGTGCATAGGGGAACGGGCTAAGACAAGGTGTGGCCAATCAGTAAAGGGACTATAGGGGGTATTAGCATGTTATATAGGTGGCAGCCAATGAGGGTGGTGGGATGTCTTTGTGACCCATGTATGATAATGTGCGGTTTTATTTATTGCATTTGTTGACTTCGCCCAAACCCGAAAGTATCCCAGCGCTGGTACAACTTGGTGAAAAGAACAGACACAAGGTACAGAGCATATGGAAATACAAGAGTCAGACAAGGATGGTTAAGATCAGGGAGGTCACTCAAAGACAGATTAGTCATATTTGTCAAACAGCCAGGTCTTCAGTGTTTTTCTGAAATTTATGTAGGACAGTTCTTCCTGGATGTGGAAAAGTAGGGCGTTCCAAAGAGTGGGGGATATGATCGTGAAGCTGGCTCCTCCAGCTCCTTTCCTAGTGAATCTTCGGATGACTAAAGACAAGGTGGAGGAGGAGCGTACGTGGAGTAGTTTTGATCTCTTGAAGATGCGTTGGATGAGAAAGGTCAGAGCAGCGCTGTGGACGCATCTATATGTTAACGAGAGGATCTTGAACTCGATGCAAGCTCTAATTGGCTGCAATTGGCCTCTTGTCTAGCATGAGAGATGTGTTTCAAGCATTTTAAAGCCCAGACAGCGCAGAGAGCATTGTTTTGGATCAGCTGTAGTTTTAAACGATTTTTAGAAGAGGTGCCTGCAAGAATGGCGTTGCAATAGTCCAACTTACTGCCTATAATGGCTCTGGCGAGGGTGAGGCAATTGTCTGTGTATAGAAATGTCCTGCTGAGGTGGATGAGCTTTGTGGTATAAGCTGCTGAAGATATGTATGTGCATGGATAGTTCTGTATCTAGGTCGACGCCCAGTGTTTTCACGTGGCCTGACACGCTGGTAGGGTTGCCATCTGTGGAAAATGATACAAACTAAGGGTCCAGGGGTTCGAGACGGTGTGGGGAGCCTACAATGAGGAGCTCAGTTTTGTCATCATTCAAGCAGAGATGGGTGTTCAGTCATTCAGTCCTGAATGATGCTGTAGAGTCAATTGATGTTGCCGGAGTCAGTGGCGTGGTTACCAGTGAGCTTTAGCAGGATTTGAGCATCATCTGCAAAGTTTGTGTAGAGTATCCCAAGATTGTGAAGGTGGTCAAAAAGGGGTTGTGTGTACATGTTATACAGGGTGGGCGAGATGCAGGAGACCTGAGGGACACAATACGGCACAGGAATGGGGTCAGCGGCTTCCAAGCTGGCGAAGACCTTGGAGGTTCGCTCGCTGAAAAGGATTTGATCCAACAAGTGGCTTCTTTGGAGAAGAACAATTTACTTACCACTGGTAACGTTCTTTTGATTGGATGTTCCTCCCACGTACTCCTCATCTTTGATATTCGATATCCAGCTTGAGCTACTTTGGAAAAACAAAATGGCAGAGGGCGCTGTGCGTTGATGCAGTCGACTCGATGTCCCTCGAGGACCTCCGTCTCAAGGATGATGTAATTGAAGCTATATATGGCACGTGCAGCACCCGTTGGCTTCAGTTCTGCTTTTCTTACAGTAGGAACTACCTGCATAATCACAGGTTTGACTGTACTAAGCTTTGAAGGAGCGAAAGCTGTAATAGAATGGGAAATTCTACTGTGGGTTAGGCTGGGAGGGCGATAATGAATACATTGGAGGAACAGCCAGTCGAAAGAACGTTACCAGGGGTAAGTAACTTGTTCTTGGAATGGATTGTGTCCTCCCACGTATTCCCCATCTTTGATAGATTCCCAAAGCAGTGTTTTGTTTTGGTGGAGGGAGTAAGAATTTAGTTTTCAATGGTTTTCATGAACCGAATGGAGGACAACTTTTCCAAAGCTTCCAACCCGACCGAGGGAAGACTGAAGGCAGTAATGCTTTGTGAACGTGTGAGTAGTAGACCACGTTGCTGCCTCACAAATGTTTTTGATCGGTACACCCCTTTGCAGGGCTGTAGAGGTAGCCATGCCCCAGGTGGAATGGCCCCTTAATCCTTCTGGAGGATCCTTGCCCGCCAGCCTGTAGCGTTCTGAGATCGCCAGAATGATCCATCTGGTAAGGTCTGTTTTGTCAGAGCGACCCAGTTTGTGACCTGTATAGCCTATAAAAAGTTGATCATCAATATGAAGTTTTGATAGTCTAGATATGTAAAAGGTCAGAGCTCTGCGTGGATCCAATTCATGTAATCTCGCCTCCTCTTTGCTTGGATGAGGTGGAGGATAGAAAGTGGGCAATACAATTTTCTGCCCTACATGGAAATCAGAAATGATTTTGGGTAAAAATGAAGGCTTAACCCTCAGACCAACCCTATCCTTGTGGAAGTTAGTAAAGGCTGGCTTGGATGATAGTGCCTGCAATTCCCTAACTCTACGGGATGAGGTTAATGCTACCAAGAGAATGGTTTTAAATGTTAACAACCTTAACAGACATGAATGAAGAGGTTCAAAGGGTGCACACATTAGGAATTTTAGTACCAGATTAAGGTCCCAAACTGGAACCTGGAAAGGAGATGGGGGAAACACATTGGTGAGTCCCTTTAGAAATGGTGTCACCAGTGGGATTTAGAAATATGAACATTCTTCCGACGAGCGCTTAAAGATGGATAGCGGCGCCAAAAAGCCCTTAATATTTCCAACCTGGAGCCCCAGATTGGCTAAGGATAGTAGAAAAGATAACACTTCCAGTGTTTTGCATAGAAAAATTCGACATTCTTGTCTTTGCGCCAGTTGCAGAATTTGTTTCAATGGCAGCAGTACAGGGACTTTGTTGCTGGCCTTCTGGCCGAAAGAAAAATCTCCATTATGTCATCCGGGAGGTCCCAATCCTTGTATTTCAGAATTTCAGAAACCATGCGTGTAGGCTGAGTATCTTGACCTCTGGATGGAGAGCCCGACCCTCCTCTCACGGGAGAAGCTCCTCTCTTAGTGGAAGATATATTGGAGGGCAGATGGACATGTCCAGAAAGTCTGGGTACCTGTCATGCCTGCGCCATGGGCGCATCCATTTACGCTCAATTTGGACTATATGTTTATCATTTATTTACAACAGACTCTTGGATCTATCTATATTTACTTTGGAAACTTTATTTCCCATTTGCGAGACTTTGCTGCTTAATTATTATTTCCAACAAACTACGCATACCATAATGCACCTGGCTACAAGCATTGATTCCTGGCTGTTCCTATTGGTTATCAATGGAACTACACCCCCCAGAAGCCCTAGAGACTTGCCCTGCTTCCACCAGCCCAGGAACAGAAAGGGAGGTGGCCGATTGCCTGCAGGTGTGCTTAGCCAGGTGCAACCAATTAGCCTGCCTCTGTGCTGGGCTAGGCAGTATAAAGGCTGCTGCCTGCAGTGGCTCAGCCTCTTGCATCTGAGAGTCCTTCCTCCACCTTTTGCATCTTCCTACGGATCTTGTATGCTGCTTACCTTCACTCCTGCTTGGACCCTGCCTTGTTGCTTGCTCCACCCTGCTGCCTCCAGCCATAGCCTGCCAGGCTCCCTGCCTCACAGCCCTGCTCCTCTGGGCTCTCCACACTGCAGCTGATCACTCTCTGCTGCCTTCCAGCCTTCGCCCTTGCCCTGCCGGGCTCTCCACATTACAGCCGATCACGCTCTGCTGCCTTCCAGTCTCCGCCCTTGCCCTGCTGGGCTCTCCACATTGCAGCCGATCACGCTCTGCTGCCTTCCAGCCTCCGCCCTTGCCCTGCCGGGCTCTCCACATTGCAGCCGATCACGCTCTGCTGCCTTCCGGCCTCCACCCTTGCCCTGCCGGGCTCTCCACATTGCAACCGATCACACTCTGCTGCCTTCCAGCCTCCGCCCTTGCCCTGCGGACCCTCTACATTGCAGCTGATCACGCTCTGCTGCTTTCCTTCCTCAGCCCTTGTCCTCTGGGCTCCCAGCTCTGCAGCCTGCCTCACTCCGGCTGCCTTCAGCCCTTGTCTTCTGGGCTCCCTGCTCTGCAGCCTGCCTCACTCCGGCTGCCTTAGCCCTTGTCCTCTGGGCTCCCTGCTCTGCAGCCTACCTCACTCTGGCTACCTACTGCCTTTGTCCTCTGGGCCTTCCTACTTTGCAGCTTATCACGCTCCGCTGCCTACTACCTACCTTTTCCGCTGGGTTCTCGGCCTAGCAGCCCTCTACAGTCCTCTGCTACCTTATACGTTCAGCGGCCCTGTCCCTCAGGGTTCACTCCTTACTGCCCGGCCCTTTTTGGGATCCTTGCCGTGCAGTCTGCTTTACTCTGCTGCCCTAAGCCCTTTTCCTCTGGGCTTTCTACCTTACAGTCCCACTCCTGTGGGCTTACTCATTGCTTTCCTGCTCCTCTGAGCTCTCAACCTTGTTCCTTACTGTTCTCTGCTATCCTATCCTGTCACACGACTTTCCCTTCATTTCCTTCTGCTAGTTTGCTATCACCTCCTTCCCTGGATTTGTCTGTAGTATCTTCTCTTGTACTGTTTGTAGACCCTTTTGTACAGAGCTTGACTGTTGGTTCCCATCAGTCAACCTCTGCCCCTTCCCTTGTCTCGTTTCTACATTACAGACACCCATAGCTGCTGTTCCAAGTCATGAGCAAACAGCTTGGGCCTCTGTTATAGCAAACTGTGCAGAAGGCTAGAGTATTTCCAAGGTTCGTGGAATACTCTTTTCCTATATCTGCATACACCCCAAGAGGGTATTCATTCTGTATCTTTTCCCTTGCTACTCTTGCCTACTCTTCGTTCTCTTTCCTTTCCGCTGTGTGTGTTCTTGTCTGTCCACTTTATTTGGCACAACCACCCAAACCCTTTCTGGGTGTCCTGTGCCACTCTTAATAGAGTGCCATCCCTGACAGAATGCAAGAGCCAAAAATTTCTTGTTCCATAGGCCGGAAAGGCACACACAGAACAAAGATGCTTTCCTTTCGGGTTAAGAAACCTTTGCATAAACCTATGGTTTCCCTAAAGACAGCAAACAAGAACCTTAGTCTAAAGGACTGTCTCGCCACAGTAAACAAAGATTTACAAGCACGGTACTATACTCACTGGCTAGCTGACCCTTCTTCCATGTACAATTATTATGACATTTGCGACTATGACCCGCAGTCCTTATCTGTTGCAGAGCTACAGCAAGATAATGAATTCTTACAGATCTTGTTAAACAGTGAAAAACACTCCTGCATCTTCTGACAAGCCTTCTAACACCGCAACAGCCAAGGATATAGCACTCATTGTGGGAGACTCTAAACCAGAATACGCTGTTGCCAGAGTGATATGCGCAAGATCGGCTTGGCAAGCTCCCCAGAATGCTGGAAACCCTTATTTGACAGGACAAGGCAGTCATTATACTGAGGTTTGTGCATCTGGTCCTGGGTACAAAAGACCTATACTAACCATCGGTTGTCTTAATGCTTCCACTGTATCTACTAACCACAATAACCCTAAGGTCTGTCTTCCCATTGCTACAACCGATTTCTCTGCCACACCAGCTTCTGAAGCTTTAGATCAAACTAATGATACTTACCTGCTACACGACCAACTCCTACGCCTTCAAAGAAAGACCGAAGACCTCTATGATGACTTTGTTTATTTGTATTATAAGAATCTTATGAAGGGACATAAGTCACCAGACCATCTGACACTATGTACAACACCTGACATCTTATCTTTAGAGATAGACATGATAAGGCCTGGAATTGCCATACAGAAAAGTATACAGGCTTATACCAAGCAGATGGAAGACCTAAATATAGCATATGTATCCCTTCTAAAGACTGATACAGCTCTTTCACCTTCCAGCCACAGAAACTCAGGTTGTTGTACTGACAGAAAAGAATTAACTCCTCCGGTGGGTCAAATCACGCACACAGCCATTACACCACAAAGCAAGGGTGGTCTTCTGATTGGAAATCCCTCTGAGTCAAAGGATGGTTCCGCCCTCACCCTTGCCTATTGTCCAGTACTCACACTTACAACCTCTTCTGAAATGACAATGGCAGCTGAAGAGACTGGCGCAGTTCACACCGAGCATGCTGAGTTGGCAAGCGGGGCTTGCCAAAGTGTGGCTGTGCTATCAGACAACACTCTTGAGCAATCAACATCTTCAGTTTCTTCGATACCCCCTGAATCGCCAGTGGTTGTGGTACCCGATCTACCAGTAGTTGCAACACCTGAACTATCTGTAGCTGCTACAGCACCCGAACTTCCAACTGCAATCCATGATCTTCCTGCTGCTGTGGTTCCTAAACTCCCTGCCACATTTGAGACTCCTCAAGTCCCTGCTGCAAATCTTGAGGTTGCTATAGCTACTGTGATTCCTGAAGCTACTGCTAATTCTGATGCTCCCGATGCCCAGATTTCTGCTTCCTTCGCGGCTGTGCTCGCTGCAGCAGAATCCTCTGCTACACAACCTGATCCGTCAGCACCTTCTCTTCCTGATCCTACATCCGCCATGCTAATTGTTGCAGGGTCAGCGAAGGGTTTTCCGGTTAAGACTACTGCTCCAGTTGTTTCTGCTGGTGTATCTATAACACTAAGACTGCCAGACTCTACTCTACCAGTCTCAGGTGCGTTCCAGCCCGCTGGCTCTCTCATGACACCCACACAGCCAGTTGCTACCGCCTTGATACTCTCTACAGCCATTCAAGACTCTCACCTTGCAACCCGTTTCTGGTGCTTCATGTTTTGCCTTTTTGGAGTAAGACTCTTGTACGGTGTGACAGACATTCTTCCTATAGGTCGGTCTTCAGGGAACCTAGAGAGGGGCCTGGAGAGGGGCATACTGTCATGCCTGCGCCATGGGCGCATCCATTTACGCTCAATTTGGACTATATGTTTATCATTTATTTACAACAGACTCTTGGATCTATCTATATTTACTTTGGAAACTTTATTTCCCATTTGCGAGACTTTGCTGCTTAATTATTATTTCCAACAAACTACGCATACCATAATGCACCTGGCTACAAGCATTGATTCCTGGCTGTTCCTATTGGTTATCAATGGAACTACACCCCCCAGAAGCCCTAGAGACTTGCCCTGCTTCCACCAGCCCAGGAACAGAAAGGGAGGTGGCCGATTGCCTGCAGGTGTGCTTAGCCAGGTGCAACCAATTAGCCTGCCTCTGTGCTGGGCTAGGCAGTATAAAGGCTGCTGCCTGCAGTGGCTCAGCCTCTTGCATCTGAGAGTCCTTCCTCCACCTTTTGCATCTTCCTACGGATCTTGTATGCTGCTTACCGTCACTCCTGCTTGGACCCTGCCTTGTTGCTTGCTCCACCCTGCTGCCTCCAGCCATAGCCTGCCAGGCTCCCTGCCTCACAGCCCTGCTCCTCTGGGCTCTCCACACTGCAGCTGATCACTCTCTGCTGCCTTCCAGCCTTCGCCCTTGCCCTGCCGGCCTCTCCACATTGCAGCCGATCACGCTCTGCTGCCTTCCAGCCTCCGCCCTTGCCCTGCCGGGCTCTCCACATTGCAGCCGATCACGCTCTGCTGCCTTCCAGCCTCCGCCCTTGCCCTGCCGGGCTCTCCACATTGCAACCGATCACACTCTGCTGCCTTCCAGCCTCCGCCCTTGCCCTGCGGACCCTCTACATTGCAGCTGATCACGCTCTGCTGCTTTCCTTCCTCAGCCCTTGTCCTCTGGGCTCCCAGCTCTGCAGCCTGCCTCACTCCGGCTGCCTTCAGCCCTTGTCTTCTGGGCTCCCTGCTCTGCAGCCTGCCTCACTCAGGCTGCCTTAGCCCTTGTCCTCTGGGCTCCCTCCTCTGCAGCCTACCTCACTCTGGCTAAGTACTGCCTTTGTCCTCTGGGCCTTCCTACTTTGCAGCTTATCACGCTCCGCTGCCTACTACCTACCTTTTCCGCTGGGTTCTCGGCCTAGCAGCCCTCTACAGTCCTCTGCTACCTTCTACGTTCAGCGGCCCTGTCCCTCAGGGTTCACTCCTTACTGCCCGGCCCTTTTTGGGATCCTTGCCGTGCAGTCTGCTTTACTCTGCTGCCCTAAGCCCTTTTCCTCTGGGCTTTCTACCTTACAGTCCCACTCCTGTGGGCTTACTCATTGCTTTCCTGCTCCTCTGAGCTCTCAACCTTGTTCCTTACTGTTCTCTGCTATCCTATCCTGTTACACGACTTTCCCTTCATTTCCTTCTGCTAGTTTGCTATCACCTCCTTCCCTGGATTTGTCTGTAGTATCTTCTCTTGTACTGTTTGTAGACCCTTTTGTACAGAGCTTGACTGTTGGTTCCCATCAGTCAACGTCTGCCCCTTCCCTTGTCTCGTTTCTACATTACAGACACCCATAGCTGCTGTTCCAAGTCATGAGCAAACAGCGTGGGCCTCTGTTATAGCAAACTGTGCAGAAGGCTAGAGTATTTCCAAGGTTCGTGGAATACTCTTTTCCTATATCTGCATACACCCCAAGAGGGTATTCATTCTGTATCTTTTCCCTTGCTACTCTTCGTTCTCTTTCCTTTCCGCTGTGTGTGTTCTTGTCTGTCCACTTTATTTGGCACAACCACCCAAACCCTTTCTGGGTGTCCTGTGCCACTCTTAATAGAGTGCCATCCCTGACAGTACCACGTCCTCGTGGCCCAATCCTGGGCAATTAGGATCATGTGTTTCCCGAACTTTCTCAACCTCCTGATCACGTGAGGAATGATGGCGACTGGAGGAAACGCATACAGGAGTGGAAACTCCCAGCCCACTAAGAACGCGTCCCCTAGAGCAACTCTTGGAGGAAATTCCCTGGAGCAGTACAGTTCGCACTTCTGGTTGACACTGGTCGCAAACAGATCCACTTGAGGGGTTCCCCAAAGGGTGAACATCTCTTTAAGGACTGCCTAAGCTAGTTCCCACTCGTGTGAGACTGTGCTCTGCCTACTCAGAGCGTCCACTGCTCCGCTGTGTTCTCTTCTCCGGCTAGGTGAACTGCCGATAGAGGGATTCCTTCTTGAATTGCCCAGTACCAGAGCTGCATTGCCTCTCTGCACAGTGGTAATGACCCTACACCTCCTTTTTTGTTTAGGTAGTACATGGCCACTGTGTTGTCCGTCATTATCAGGACATTTTTCCCCGTACAAAGGGCAGAAAAGCCTTCAGCGCAAGTCTGATTGTCCCCACCTCCAAAGGATTGATGTGTGGTTTGGACTCCGATGGAGACCAACGACCGCTGATTGCCAGATCGTTTGTGTGGGCTCCCCACCCTGTCATTGAGGCGTCCGTCACTACTGTTATCTCTGGCCATGGTTGCCAAAAGGGTTCTCCCTTCAGAATGTTGTCCTTGCAAGCCCATCACAGGAGTTTCTGTGTGACCATGAAGTAGGTCTGACATGTTTCCTGAGAACTGGGACCATTGTGTCCTGAGGGCTCATTGAAGAGATCTCATTCTCAGGCAAGCCTCTGGTACCAGAAAAATGCAGCAAGGCATGAGGCCGAGCAACTTCAAAAAATCAAAGGCCGGGAGTTGATGTACACTCTGAAATTTAGAGACCATCTGTAGAATGGCTTAAGCCCTCACCTCGGGGGGCGTGCTCTTTCACAAGGATGCATCCTGTGCGCTCTGATGAACTGGAGCTTTTGAGAAGGTGTCATATGGGACTTCTTGTAATTGAGGCAGAAGCCCAGTCTGTGAAGAGAGTGGCAGGTGACGTTAAGATGATCCAGGACTTGTTCGGGAGAATGCGCCCTGATCAGCCAATCGTCCAGGTAGGGGTAGACGTGAATCCTACCTCTCCTGAGACTCACTGCCATCACCGCCATCAGTTTGGTGAAAACCCTCCAGCGGAGGTTAGCCCGAATGGCAGAACTCGAAACTGACAAATGAGAGCCGGCAATGATGAACCTCAGGTATTTTCTGTGCTTGAGATGGATTGGCACATGAAAATTAGCATCCTGAGGGCCCAATGACATCATCCAATCCAGGAGTTGGAGAGCCTGAAGGATCTGAGAAAGTGTGACCATCTTGAACTTGTCCTTCCTGAGGAACTTGTTCAAGTATCTCAAGTCCAAGCTGGGTCTCAGTCCTACATGCTTCTTGGGGATTAGGAAATATGGAGAGTACCATCCTGTGTTCCTCTCTGCTACAGGCACTGGTTCTAGAGCGCCTTTCTCTAGCAGGGTCAACATTTTCTGCACAAGGAGCGGATCTGGAACCCTCAAAGAGTAGCTCCCGGGTGGATTGTTCTGATGTTTTAGAACGCCAGGGGACCACTCCGGTGGTGATAGTGCACGGTACAAATGTCCTTTAACATTAACATTAACATTAACATGTCTCTGAATGAAAGAAAGGCAGTAACCATGGGCTATGGTTTCCAATGCCCAAGCATCCGAAGTAATGTCTTGCCATTCTTTCAGATGCTGAGGCAGTCTGCCTCCCACTGGTGTTTTGTGACTCAAGACCTCAGAGAGGTTTTGAGGCGGCTGTTGCAGTGGCTGTAGGTAAGGATACCCCTGCTTAAGTGGGCTTTGCAAATCTTCTTTGGCCTCTTTGACTAGCCATTCCTCTCGCTCGTCCAACTGAGGAGTAGTAGCGAAAAGATCTGCCCCTCCAAGGCTATCGACTGGATGAAAGGGCTGAGGCTGCCTAATAGTAGCACCTAGAGATGTGGCTGCTGCCTTGAGGTCTACAACTGCTAAAGGCTCTCGTCAGCCTTGTTGCCAAAAAGGCCAGACCTGTCAAAAGGCATGTTGAGGAGTCTAGATTGCACGTCCGGTGCAAATCCTGGCTTCCTCAAGCATGCAATTCTGCGTTTTACGGTGCTTGTTGCCATAGACCTGCTGATGCTGTCAACGTAATCCAGACCAGATTGAAGAGACTCACACATGGCTTCTTTGCCATCCCTAACAATGGCCAAGAAACCGTTCCTTTCCTCCCCCTCAGAAATGTGCTCTGCCGCCACGGAAATACAATCCGATAGAATGAATGAAAATGTTTCTAGTACACATGTTGAGTCGGCTGATTTAAGAGCCACGCTCCCTTCAGAAACTACTTTTCTTGCCCATCCATCTACGCTCCGTCATCCCTATCTGGAGGGATAGTTGGATAAGCTGCCTGCCCGGAAGTTTCAGTAGCTTCCTGTACCACCAGACTCTCTGGAGTGGGGTATTTTGACAGGTAGTCGGGGTCACTACTGGAAGGGCAGTACTTTTTGGTCAGGTTTTTATTTACTGCCGCATTAGTCTCAGGCATTTCCTTTTGTCACCCTTTTTTTTCCCAACAAGACTTTCTATTGAATTTTCACAAACAAGAGCGTTATGCATCATATATGTAATGCTATCAAGAAAAAGTATAAAACATAGTTCAAAACCACCTCATTCGAGGTGAACGGGTTCCGGGGGTAAGTCCAGTGGGACCCAGGAGGGCTACTGCTTCAGTTATATTTGAAGAAAGGAGGGAACAGTCTCTGAATTTGGCGGTGGGTCAGGCAACTGCTGCTAGGGTTCATTAGGGGTAGTTGTCTTTTGCCAGCCAGCGGAGGGGCGGTGGCTGCCTGGCTACACCGGGGAACTGTTGTGCGTAGTCTAGGAACGGGGACCAAATTCTGTAAAACTTGCTCCTGTTGCCAAAGCGGAAGGCAGTGATCTTCTCAGCTGCCGCAATGTCCCAACACTTTGCCCACCACATGGGGATCGCTGGGCCCTCGGGGTGCTTTCACAGTCTAGCTATTGAAATTTTGGCGGCTGTGAGTAGGTGTGTGCAGAGGTCCGCCAGTCGACCCATCATGGGAAATTGCCCCTCGCCGGTGTCGCCCAGCAATACTATTCCCGAGTCCCATGGAATCGTTAGACCTGTGATTAGCCTGATTTGTTCCAGGATTGCCTTCCAAAACTGGACTGACTTCGGGCACTCCCAAAGGAGGTGGAACAAAGTTCCAGAGTCTGTGCAGCCTCTGCAGCAGTGCAGTGGTATGGCAGGGTTGCACTTATGTAGAGTCTCTGGAGTCAGGTACCATCTGTAGAAGACCATAATTGCCCCCTCCTTATTTATGACGCACATGGAGCTCTTGTGAGTCCTCGTCCAAATGCGATTCCGGCTTGCCGCATCCAGTTCTCTGCCTATGTCTCGCTCCCATCGTGTCATGTACGGCTCCTTTAGCTCAGGTGGTGCTCTGTCTAGCAGCTTACACAACGTTGATATTTTCCCCTTGGGTGGGGTCGAGGTCAATGTCCGTTCCAGCGGAAGAGCAACATGAAATGGCAAAATAGGATCCATTTGCGGACCCTTATCAAGGATGTCCGTCAGATTATCCTGTTCTCAGGTGAGGATAGGCCTACTCCACCCCATATAGTCTACAACAGTAGACATTAGCTGTCTATACAAAGCATCTTCATGCTCACCAGCTTCAGGTCGACCACAATCCAGCTCTGGTGAGGTGTCTACCCCACTGGCCTTTTGTAAATTATCATAAAGATCTTTTAATCTAGACTCTTCTGAAATAAAGCTCTCAGGCACATTTGGCGTAGCAAATGAAAGACCAAAAGGTGCATCATTGTCTGATGGCTCACTTTCCTCATAAATGGAGGTGAGAGATTTGGAAAAATGATTTCCTTGGTAAAGGAATATAGGTCTTGTCTGGGATAGGCATCGAAGGCTTAAGAAACTGTGAAGTCGACGCTTGAGGAGTCGTTGAAATCTTTTTTGGCTTTGATGATGCCATTGGTTTAACTGCCGTCGACGGCACTGCTGGCATCAAAGGTGCAGCTGACATTAATGGCGCGGCAGGCATCGATGGCGCAGCTGGCGTCGATGGTGCTGCCGGTGTCGAGGGCGCAGCTGGCGTCAATGGTGTCGACGACCTCGACCTATATTTGGACTTACGGCTCAAAGGATCCTTCGATGACTTGTCCTCGTGTCGATGCCTCGAGGGCTCTCAATGAGGATCTGGCCTTCGTCCTGGGCTCGAGGGCGCGCAGGATTTGGCTCGAGCCCTTTCCTTACTGGCTTCTTTGGAAGGCGCGGTAGGAGCATGGCTTGCCAAGGGTTTTTGAAATATTTTTTGCTTTTTAGATCTAAATGCTTCCCATTCGGCAGGTGTGAAGCTTTTCGTGGGACTAGATACCCTCTACAGGGAGGTGTCTGACGACAAGTCGAAGAAGGCGACCTGTGGTGCTTTTTTTCCGACTTCCTCAACAACGATGAGCAGTGGTGGGAGCCACTCCTCGATCTTGATCTTTTAACCTTCTTCCTTCGAGGAGTGTCGCCTCTTGGCTCGCCAGACAAAGGTTTCTTTGATGGGGTAGTCGATGGGAATTCTTTTGGGTTTTTACTTATCGCCATTCGCTCCTTCAGGTCTTTTCCGGTCATTGATTGGCACTTGGAGCAGGCCGAGGTCTTAGGCTCCACCCCGAGACACTGCAGACAAACTCAATGTGGGTCCGTTAACGACATCTTAGAATGGTGTCGAGGAAGAAGACATTGCGAAGAACAAAAGAAGCATGTCGTAGTTTCTCAAAGCGTCAGCTTACTCGGAAAAACGGAACTGTAGCCAACGGGCTCTGCGTGTGCCATGTATACCTTCGATGACATCATCCTCGAGATGGAGGCCCTCGAGGGACACATCGTCCTTTGCCGAAATGTGTTTTCCGAAGTAGCTGAAACTGGATATCGAATATCAAAGATGAGGAATATGTGGGAGGACACAACCCATTCGAAGTTGAATTTAGTGGTGAAGTGTTAGCAGAGTATATCGTGGTCGACAAGATCAAAGGCAGCAGAGAGGTCGAGAATAGCAGAGTATATCGTGGTCGACAAGATCAAAGGCAGCAGAGAGGTCGAGAAGGAGGAGGATGGCTAGGTCGAGGAGGGCAGCCTCAGTGCTGTGCCTGGGTCTGAAACCAGACTGGCGAGAGCCCAGCAGGCGGTTGTTTTCCAAGTGGGTTTGGAGTTGGGTGTATGCAGGGCGGTCTAGGATTTTGAGGAGGTAGTGAACCGTAATGATGGGGCAGTAGTTCGTGGGGAGGGGAGGGTTTCTTGAGTAGGGGGGTGACCCAGATTTCCTTGATGGCCAATGGGATGGAGCTAGACTCAAAGGAGGCATTTATGAATTTGGAGAGGATGGGTGCCAGAGGCTCAACACACATTTTGATGGTGTGGGAGGGGCAGAGGTCACCCTTGCAATTAGAGGGCTTAAGGTGGTGGATGATGAGGTGGACATCAGAGGGAGAGACTGAAGTGGAACGGGGGAGGGATGGTGGAGGGCAGGATGGTTTTGATTCTCAGTTTGGTCGTTTTGTCAGTCAGTGCTGTTTGGACAGTGGTGCACCAAATTTTGTCCTTGGGGAAGTTGATGAAGTTATTGGGCCCGTTTGTGTTTGCGTAGGGATATAAGTTCTTCAGTGAACCAATTGTGGATGGAGGATTTCTTTTGGATTGTAGTTTTGTGAGGTGTGTGAAGAAGCAGAGTGTTGTATGCAGCAAGGATGGTTTTGGGGTCACTGTAATCAGGTAGAGTAGCAAGGTAGGAGGATATGGTAGGTGCGAGTAGCTCAGCTGTGAGTTTGCGAGTGTGAATGGAGGTTATGGGGAGGTAAATGGTGAATGGTGTCTTTGCAGGCACTTGAGGACTCCACCGGTAGGAGGAATTGGATCAGGGAGTGGATGGTCCAGGGGACAGGGACAATGGCAGTGACTATGATGGGCAAATTGAGGTGCATGACCCAGTTAAGTGTCCGGCCCTTGACATGTGTGGGGGCGCTGACTGCTTAAGCAAAACCTGTCTCTTGTAAAGAGGTATCAAGGGCTGTAGCCTTAGTGACAGCCGTGTCATTGAGACTGAGGTGGAAATCTCCAAGAAGTATGAATTTGGTATTCAGTATGATGAGAGTTGTGAGGAGACAGGGGATGTCAGTATCTGGGGAGTTGGCGTGGCCGGGCTGGTGCTAGAGAAGGAGGAGGTTGATGGTGGTTAGGGGGTTCAGTTCTATTTTAGTGAGCAGGAGTTTGTAGTCTGTAGGGGGGATGCTCTGATAGGTATGGAGAATTTAGTGATAATGGCGACTCCGCCACCAGGTTGATCTGGTCTTTCAGATATAATGAAGGTGTACTCAGGGGGGATAGCAGGAGATAGCGAGGGGCCGGCAGCGTCGTGCAGCCACGTTTCGGTGATGGTGAGCATGTCGAGGTTGTTTTCGAGTAGCAGGTTGAATATGTCTTGTGCGTGAGCACGAATTAATGAGGGCACAGGAGAAGGAATTAGGTTATGATCTGATATTTTATTTATCCCGCGCCTATACACAAGTGTTTCAAGGCGCGACGAGGCAGGGTAAGTGGACAAGGGGGAACAAGATTGTCTCTGGAGGATTGCTTAGGGGCAACATGCTCACCTTGGAAACAAGACAACATGGAGCAACACATGTTTGAATTACGGGTCTGCGCTTAGAAACCTCTGGGTATTAAGCACGTTATAAATAACCTATCATATCATATCATTTCATAAGACAACAATCTTACTAGGCCCAGTGACATTGAGATTGCACAAGTGCAGGGGAGGGGGAAGGGGTGAAGCAAAAGGGGAAGGGGAGGAGGAGCAAGTGAAAGACAAGATCAAACATCAAAAACAGCAGGTGGCAGTGTAGGGTTAAGTGCAGAAAACAAGTGATAGATAAGTGCCAGTAGGGGGTGTTGTAGGGTTGTAGGTACAGCCCCAAGTACATGGTTCCTAGGAGGCAGTGCAGGGACCTGGGCCTGTGATTCAGAGGGTAGCCAGGTAACCAGTGCAGAGTCAGACAGGAGATCAGCAAAGTAGCGGAAGAGAGAAGGAAGAAGCAGAGAGGAGAGTCATGAGCTGCTTACGAACCAGAGATGGTTCTGCTCAAGTTTTAGTGAGGCAGGGAGGCTGTTCCAGAGGTTGTGGGGGAGAGAGGGTTGGGGCTCAGCAAGTGAGGGTTCCTGTAGAATAGGTGAGGAATGTGGAGGGGAGCTCTGTGCTTGAGGAGAAAGTTGTGGACTGGTGCGGGCACATAGTCGCTCATTTCTGGCAGGGCCACAGCATGGCAAGTCAGTGGCTGTTGGAGAGCGTGTGGATGGTGGCATGGCGAGGAGTGACAGTGAGCTTGGCAGGAGTGGGGGTAGTATTTATAATGGTGCAATTCTTAGAGTTCTGGCCAGATGGAGCATAGAGGTGGGTAGCTTTAGAGGGCCTAGAGCTATTAGAGCACTTAGTGTGTGTCGTGCGGCTGGCAGAGGGTGAAAGTGGCCATGGAAGAAGAGGTTGAAGGAAGGTAGTGGGCATGGGTTTGGGAGTGGTAGTGGCATGGAATAGAGGGAGCGTGGGTAGCTGCTGGGCATCATGGTTGGCCAAGGCAGGTGTGAGCCTCGGAGGAGGGCATGGTCTGTTGTTGGTAGATTGGCAAGTGTTGGTCCCAAAGAGGGTTGGGAGTTTATGCCAGGAATTAGTGAGGCTGTTGACTCTAAACCCTGGTGAGAAGGGTGTGTCCAAAGTATTATTGCTGTGGAGGAAGTGGCGGTAGCAGGTTGCAGAGCAAATGTGTTAGGGTACATGAAATGGGACCCAAAGCTCAGTGAGGCAGCAACATGCTTGTGTAATGTAGATGTGCCGGCAGGCGAGACTTTGATATAACCTGTAACATCTTGCGGCGTGACGAGCTCCGTGTCAGGCCGGTTCTATGGGACTGTTTAAGGTAATAAACTTTGTTTTCCCTTGCAAAGTGGTGCTGTGGTTGTTTGACCTCTTTGGATTATTTTTCACATGCATGTTTTGGGTCAGGTCTCTCTACAATATGTATGGGCTTTATAAAGTACAAACCTAGCTGGGATGCATTGGGACACTGTACCTAGGGAACGCACATGCAGGGTTACAAGTAGGGTGTGGAGGTAACAGAAGCCCTGGGGTATTTTTATTTTATTTTTTTATTGTATTTGGTTAGTTCAAACCTTTACAAAAAGATTTCAAATAATCACATGGTACACATAATTAAAAAAGTAAATGCTAAAAGAAGAATAAAGTAAAATAGTACACACAGGATTACCAAACAGAAAAACAAAATAAGTTAAGAGAATGGTAATCAATTTGAGTACAATACATCAACAGAAGTGCGCCCTCGAGGTGAGTAAATTGAGTTGGTACAGTGTGTACACAACAGTTAATAATACCACAGATAGAGCAGCATATAAAAAAAGGTCAACAATTACATTCACATCAGATATTATACTACCAGTTGCAGTATAGAAACAGTGAATCCACCAACAATTCAAATAAAATGAATAGATTCAGAATAAGTCAAAATTTTGCAGATCGCGTCAAGTTAAGTAAAAATAAAATACATCCACTGCAAAGTATCATCAGTTTACCAGGTGTATAAATTCAGTGATTTGATGAAACCAGCCAGGGTCAATCCTTCCTGGATATTAAAGTTTTCAAGACAATGTGCCTCATTACGAGTTTGGAGGCAGCCATGCCCTTAATAAGGGCATGGCTGCCTCCAAACTCGGGACCGGGTCCGTGGTCCCTGAATGGGGAAATACCGGGCCATTCCGACTTTGGGGGCCCGTTATTTCCCCATTCAGGGAACCCGGACCATCCCCATTCCCATTGAGCCCCCATAGGGCTCAATGGGAATGGGGAGCATACATCCAGAGCGGGTCCCGCAAGGGGACCTTGTAATAGGGCGGAATGGGTCTAACGGCGCTGACAGCTCTACCGGCGCCGTTAAACCCCTTCCGCCAGGGTCGTAATGAAGCCCAATGTTTCCATATCATATCTTCATCATAAAGGAATGGATTCATTGCTAGTGGCCCCAGATACTGGGTTCGTAAGCCCTGTAATGGGAGGCATTCAAGCACCAGATGCCTTAAGGTTTCCAATTCTGCCATACAAAACCTACAAGTAGCTAACTCCGCCGTGATAAGCAATCTCCTAAGCTGGATTTCCCTGGTTGGTAGCAAGTTCCAACTCACCGTTAATAGGATGACCCTGTAGTGACGTTTAGGAAATTGTAACAGGATCCTAGTCAAGGTTCCTCTTCGTCTGTATTCATGTGTCAGGTGGCTCATAGATGGGTAAGAGTGAAATGTAGCGGTATTCTGAGACCAATCATAGTCAAATAAGGCTCGCTCAGCCTTAGTAGGGTTCGAGATCAGTGTTTCCACAGACACACCAATCTCATTTAGGGTACATTCAGACCGAGTTTGGATGGCCATTAATACAGATGAATGGTCCAAATTTCTACTCATTAGTTGGTCTAGGGAGTCAGGAATGGGCGCAATCATTTTTGAGTAAAGAACCAGGGAAGCCCACAGCAACACCATACCCAACTCAGAGCGGATAGCTGAGATCGGAATCGCATTTGGCACTCCAAGGATTCTCCTCCAAATTATTCCCTCAATTGTGCTCAAGATTTTACACAAATTATCAGATCTTAATTCTAAACCATAGGTCAATTTAGGCACAATTTTGCCTTCGAAGAACATCATTGAGGGTTTGAGGGAGAATCTGCCAAACTTTCGGTCAGTTCTAATAATCTGAGCTTCTAAGAGTTTAGCCTTATGCAGCAAGATCTCTTTAGCTATTTTGGGGCCTCTACAGATGGAGAAATAGAAGCCCAGATACCAAACTGAATCCGGTAAGTTCAGGGGCATGCCTCCAACAGTGCATACAGGTCCTTTAGTCATCCCTTTTGCTTTCTTAAAGGCAAGAATCTTAGTTTTAGTTGGGTTGATAATTAGCCGTTGTCATTGGCATAGTTCTCAAAGTTGTTTTAAGATCTTTGCAGCCCAACTTAAGTGCAGTCAAAAATCAGTACGCCATCTGCATATATTAGACATACAATTTTTTCCTTACCGATCCTTGGGGCAACCAGCCCCTCTTTAGCCAGTGATATTATTACATCGGAGAACTACTGATTAAATAGCCAAGGGGCCAGGACACACCGTTGCCTCACTCCCCGGTAAGATTGCACTCTCCTAGAGATGTCCCCCTTTTGACTTAAACAGACATGTATGCCACAGTTTTTGTACACACCGCTAATGAGTCTTAGCAGCCCATCAGGCAACCCCCATTTGGCAGGTTTGGACCATTATCTGCCACGGGCGATGCAGTGAAATGCAGCAGTTAGATCGATCGAGGCCATATAAGTACAGCCCTTAATTTGAAGCCAAGCCTCTTCCAGCACACACTTCAGTGCCAAGCCGTTAATGTTTGTAGAATGCCCCTTCCTGAAGCCTCTCTGGAATTGGACCAGCGGATGATAAGTGGTAGCCCAGTCCTCCAAGTGTGAGAGCAGGAATGCGAAAAGATTTTACAGTCGGCATCGATATGAGAGATCTGTCGATAGTTACTGGGATCAGTCCTGCCCCCACACTTCAAGATAGCTACCAGATGTGCCGTATTCCAGGAGCTCGGAATGATCCCGGTAGAAATGATGTCTTTAAACTCCAAATACAGAAGATTCGTCCACAAATTAGGGTCTCCTTTAAAGGTGTTATTTGTGAGACCATTAGAGCCTGGGGCAGGAGATGACTTGCATATAGAGATAAAACTGTAAATAGTGGATAGATCCAGCTGAGGATCCCACGTGGCATTTCTCGTTTATTGTCGGGCTATTGGTCAGCAGGTGCCCAAATCTGTCCTCATAGAATTGCACCCACTCTTGTTCAGAAATTGAGTTAAGCTGGGATCCAACATAATTAGGGTCTTACCCGTTGACCAAATACCAGAACGAGCTGACTTCAGATTTAATCAGAATCCCTAACATCAATTCTGCATCTCGCTGTAGAGTAAGATGTTTCCGGGATTTGCAGAAATTCCTATAGGACTGTCTGACCTTTCTAGTCAGCTCATTACATGTAGTCTGTTCAGGGTTGGTACATTGTACCATTCGAATTTCCCTTCTCATAACCCTTTTTACTTCTGCTAATTCCATAATAAAGCCATGGGTATGCTTAGATGGTCTTTTACGCTTACTACCTGGTCCTGCCCCAATACCAGATACCAAGCCCCCAACAAGATTCTGGAATTCGTTAGTATTGAAACAATTAATCTTCCACTCATAGGTGGATAAGTCAAGATTGTTCCTTACCCTCGAGTTCAACAGATGAATATTACGGTCTGTCCGTTTGACAGTATTCCCAGTCACATTAGCAATTACTCGCGGTTGAGTCAGAAATTCCCTAATACAGACCGGCAGATCAAAAGAAGCCGTCAAGATGGAATGATCACTCCAATGATTTTTCATCACCTCAAATGACTGGCAGAGGTTCATGAGATAAGGATCAACAAAAATATAGTCAATGAAAGAGGAACTTATCCCTCTATGCCACGTATGCCAGTCTAATGAGGTGAGTTGTTTGGTCTTCCTTCCCACTAGGGGCTGCAGACCACGCCCCTCAAGCCCAACCTTTCATGTTCTGCCCAGAGATCTCTTTACTGAATTGCCACTAGTTAAGTCTTCAAGATTCCATAGGGAGTACTGGGGGTCACAATCAGCATTAAAATCACCCAGCACCATAATTCTCCCATTCACGTTTCTCTCAATCCAAACTTCTGTTATATTGCCTACATTTTCTACAAAGTCATCCAGAGGTGCGATACCCCTGTGCCAATAGATGTTGATGATCAAGATCTTAACCTTACCATCACTGGAGCAAAGCTCAATCCCCAAAGCCCCAAATGGCAGATTCACAGCTTGTTCCCCACTTAAACCTAGTGAATTATCGATTGCAATCATCAGACCCCCTGAGGATCTACCGCCAGTGCTTTCTTTCGAAGGCTGCACAAATACACTAAAGCCATTTAGGGTAGGGGCAGAGGTCAGCCACCTCTCTTGGAGACAGATGCAGTTAGCAAGTCTTAGATTATTCACACATTCCCAATTCGAAAGAAGATGGGCAGCCTCGGGTAGTCCAAGATTTGACAGTTAGCAAAATCTCCTCCCGGGTAATTGCAGGACCAGTCCACTTATCACAGGGATAGTTTTTGCCACAGGGAGGAGATTATAGTTGCCCAGTCCACATCAAGCCCTGAGGTAGGTCAGAAGAAAAAAAAAAGAGCACAGCAGGGTAGAGGTCTGGTGAGGGGAGAGGCAGGGTTGATTGGAGCAATCAGAGATCCAAGCTCTGAAGAGTAGCGTTTTCAGGTCATTCCTGAAATGTGTGATTGTAGAGCCAGTCTCGTCTGCATTGGTAATTTGTTCCAGGAAGGGGAGAGTTTCCTGTTGTAACTGTCACCTTCCAACAATGCAGTGTGGAACTTTGCTTGAACTCAAGTACCTATGTCAGATCAGAACAGCTCAGAGGCTTTAAGTATCTGACTGATGATGGCAAGGCACCCATATCATAACACTGTCCTGTGAGTTAGATTCCATGCAACCACACGAAATTACAAGTAATGTCTCAGAGATTAACAAATGGTAAGGAAAAGGCCAACATGGGGAACAGGCTGCTTAGTGTTCTTGGACAGCCATGGACATGGCATCCCTTATTGCTTAATTCCTCTTTGCTGATGAGTCTGGATGATGCATAACAGCCAAGGGTCACCCCGGATGCTCTTTGGCCAGGCCCCCGAACCTCTTGGCTCTGTGCCGAACAGACATGAAGAGACCAAGAGCAGGGTAAACTGTCAATATGAACAAAGGGATGCTCCCAGATGATCAGAGTAATCAACTATTGTCAAGGAGCTTCACTAGCTACCCCGTCAGGATTGTATCATGTTCAAGACAGCCTGAGTCAACTCAAATGCAGTGAACACCAAAAAACTCTACTACGCAGAGAAACTCAACATCCCCATCGACCAGAAGCCACAACATCGCCAGACTGAAAGCAAAGAACTGCTAGAAAGAACAATAACATTCATTAAACAGGCCTTATCCTGCTACACACCGGGCACTAACATAATTGGGACCCAAGAGTACATGGGGGCCATGCACAAGGGGTTGGGGCCTCCTCCTTTAAAAATACACTTTTTAAAGAATCTGCCAAAATAAAGGTATGATCTCCGCGCCAGCCCTGTGACGTTGACACACTATACATACAATGGTTGTTAGGCAATCTAGAGCTCGCCCGCACACCGTCCTGAACAGTTCTGGAGGATCAGAGCACAAAGATGTCATTGCCTTGCCAAACTCCAATACTATAAAAAGTAGCAGTGTATGAACTACAGTAAATTAAAATAAAAAAGTGTTTGTAAGTATGAGTGTTTAAATCTGTTGTAGAGTGTGTGAAAGAGTCTGTGAGTGTCTGTGTATGTGAGGGGCTCGATGAGAGTGATTTTCACAGACTGTTACTGGCATAGATTGTGTCTGCAGTTTCATGAAAGTGATTATATGTCACCATTATTGGCATAGTTTGTGGCTGCATTGATTTACACTGACTGTTACTAAGGCCTGAAGCATATAAGAAAAGCAATCAAACTTCAGTTTAAACTAATGGATTGCCACATGCTGAATGCTGATATTCGAACCCAGGACGTCAGGTTCACAGGCCAGAAACGCACACCATGGCCTACAGAACTTTCAACATGTGAAAGTTGTACGGTTTGATAGAAAAAATGTACACCTTTCACATAGTGCGGCCGTTAGCACGCCCCTCTGGCAGCATGCTCATAATGTGCATTGCCCACGCATGGTGGACTAGGCCGGCACAAGAGTCGGTGGTGTGGCCTGTGCTTCTTTGAGGAGCTTGCAGGGAACAACAGCAGGGCTAGCAGGGGGGCTGTCACATTTTGGGTTACGCCACTTTCCTTTTATACTCCTCTGGAAGGTCCTATTGTTAGATGTTTCAAAACCATGCACAGTTATGAAATATAGCAGGCCTCAAAATGTGCACTCGTACTGGCAAGTTTTAATTGACAAAAAGTGGTGTGTGCCTGTCGAGAACTGGGGGAGCGCATAACTTTTTGCCTGGCTAGTAGTTTGTAACTTGACATTTTTACCCTGATTTAATGCTTTCGGTCACAACACTTTTTTCTGTTTGGTCCTAGCTGTATAATCTGCAGAAACACGATCCCAGATACAATAAAAACTGCAACTCGCAGGGCTCCCTTTTACAGCTGTGGAATGCTGCCGGCAGGCAATCCTGGCCAGGAGAGTATCTGAGATTGCAGCAACGCCATAGGTGTGGGGTCCTCTGTTGGACGGGCCTTCTGGAACACAGGTGGAGGCAGTTCTCTCCAACAAACACCCGGGCTCAGGGATCCCTGGTCAAACGCCCTGGCAGAGCCACTGCCATCAGTACGGGAGCCACACCACCAGAGAAAGTCTCTGGTGCAGCAGAGCTTGTCTGCTCCGTCTTTAATGCTTGCGGTGACTGCTTACATGCGTGCAAGTGTGTGTGCCATCAGCTAACATTGTGGTGCAGTGCTGACAAGAGCCCCAAAACATGCTATCACATCCCTTCTCTTCTCACAAAAATAACTAACCCCGCCCCAGGCCAACGTGCCTATTAATCAGTCACATATATAGTCCTGTAATAAAACACTTATATAGAGTGCGCTTCCGGCAAGAAACAGTATCGTCACACCAACAAGATTACTTCTTAGATAGTATTTATTTTTTGCATTAGTATCATGCACTTTCCTTCTTCATACATTAGTTCGCATATTCATATTTGTTTCCTCTTTTTTGCATTAATGTCATGCACTTTTCTTCTTCATACATTAGTTCGCATCCTATTATATTTTTTCTCTCAACACGTGTTTCCCCACGTCTTATGCACGTGGTTCATCAGGAGAGATGCTACATTTCTTAGTCATCTAGTCATATTTCTAATTTATTATTCCTTTTTCATTTTTATCTCTTTCATTTATTATATAGGTATATTTCAGCTGGTTTCTTTTTTGCTCATCTCGGTACGATTGCCTCCAGTCTGCCAGGATCCACCAGACTCAATGTATGAAGAGAGAAAAAATATACTAGGATGTGAACTAATGTATGAAGAAGGAAAGTGCATGACATTAATGCAAAAAAGAGGAAACAAATATGAATGTGCGAACTAATGTATGAAGAAGGAAAGTGCATGATACTAATGCAAAAAATAAATACTATCCAAGAAGTAATCTTGTTGGTGTGACGATACTGTTTCTTGCCAGAAGCGCACTCTATATAAGTGTTTTCTTAAAAAAGATAATTTGAATAAAATATTGCAGCGGCCGCAATATACACTTAAGGGTGCAGCATCTAGGTAAATGAATAACTAAACTTTGCACTTAGAAATCGCCAAATTAGGAAGAAAAAACCGGCAAGGACTGCAATCAGTTATACAAAACATATATAGTCCTGTAATCTTACAGCAACTCTCGCCACTCTCTTTGGCCGGCGGTGTATGTTGACAACTCTCTCTAGTGACATCCTGACATCTTCTTCCAGTGGCAACACCCGGGTATCTAGCCCATCCTTGCTCACAACGTCTTGTTTATCACTTATCACGGAAATTCACCCCGGGACATAGATTGGATAGGGGCCAGAGGCCTGGAGGTTCCTGTTGACTGAAATGGGATGCATCTGGACACAATAGGATCTACGGCGGGTTCCAGCCCAGGGAAACTAACCTTCTCTCTGAGGCAAAACCTTGCTTTCCTCCCTTGACACTGGCTGCTGCACCAATACTGTCATCATCTCTTCTGGCAGACCTGGAAGCTGTTTGAAATGGGAGACACTCCTGGTGATTGACAACAAACCTCTTTGAGCCATAACAATGCGTCCATCTCGGGAGACCACTCATGGGAGAGAGGTCAAACGGTAAAGCAAACTTGCTCTGTGGCCCCACCTCCAAAGCATCTCTTCGTCTTCTTTCGTCTTCATTAATTTGTTGTCTCTTCGTCAGGTAAGCATCATTGTCCAGATTGGCCGGCCTCCACTGAGGGACTATAGGTACCAGTGTAGGTAGAGCTCTCCCCATCAATGCAGTCACCAGAGCAACCCCTGTCGAGGCATGGGGTGACGACCGATATTCCTTCAAAAATTGATATGACTCTTGTTAAGGATTTCAATCAGGTGACACATCTTGGTCTCGGCCTAGAATGTAGCGCACAATTGAGATGCTTTTCTCCTTACTTTATGTTGATTCAATTTTGAGATGGTACACCACTCATATCACACCCCCTTTTCAAATACCCCGGGTCACAATGGACCATGAACCAGGCTGGTTGGTAAAATTCAATATTTTTTTATTTTAAAATTCAAAAGAAATCATACACTTTTTAATATGGGGCAGCAATCACCAATGGGGTGATAGTTACAATGATAATGTGAGCAATGCACTGGGTTTAACCTTCGAGTGGAACTTATACACAGCACAGCGGAATAGGAGCACTTTTTGATTTAGGAAAGATAGCACCAAAGTTAGGATTTCCCCCTGCAATGTTCCCTCAACCCACAAATAATCAATTCTGAGAGGATAAACAGAAGCAGCAGGTAATCAGGAATAAGAAACAGGAAACGGAAACCAAATCTGACCTTCCCTCCCCAAATAAGAGAGAAAAACGGATTTGAAACCCATTGCAATGTTATGAAATGACACTCGGAAATGGACAAATAAATAATGAATGTGTGTGAAAAACCTTAAAGCAAATATAATTCGTCACTAAAGCAACAATGCAAAGGCACTAACAATGATAAAGAATGGATTACCAATAGCATACAGTTCGAAAATGAGTGGAAAGTTTAAAACAGATTGCAGCAAAATGACACCTTGGAAACTTTGTAATTTACACTATTCCCGCTTTAAATTATCCAAACGGTTTTTACTGAAAACGGATGGACTACACTGATTTGGACTAGGGGATAGAGGTATATCACAGGGATATTCTGGAAGTAAGTCTCTAGCTGGTAAATTGGAGGAGTTATACAATATCTAAAAAGGTGCGCTTTGAGTAAAATGAAGCCATGAAATAGGAAAGGAAATCAGTTGTGACAAGAACAGTTTTACTTTATACTAGAGTATTCAGGCTAGGCCACCAAAGATGTACACAGTAAGATCCAAGGTTGATTTGCAAGTTCAACCCTACCACCTCAGCGCCCAACCCTGGGGGAAACCAGTCCGATCACTTGAAATAGGACTAATGGTTTAGGATTACACAAGACAAAATTGAAACGAGAGATGGTGCTAGCACTAGAAAACAAGTGCAGGGTTGCATGGGTCAGTCTGACAGTTTTACAAGTTATCAGGATAAGGATAGGATGGCTTTGAGAGTGGGATAAGGACCAAGGCAAGACAAGGTATACTATGGGTTTCTATGGGGTGGTGATTTATACTCACAGTCCACTTTTAGTTTTGGGATTTTGGACCGCCAATAGGGTCTGGTCACTACACTGCAGCACACCTGGCAAACAGCTGGGCAGTTCTGGCCAACGGATGGCACTTCTGGACTGGCAATTCTGGTAACTGGATACTAATGGTCAGCTGGATGGCAGGATTTCAGGATAGCAGGACGGCAGCAGGCATGCAGTTAGCGGGCAGCAAGCCAGGCTGGTTCAGGATGCAAATGCTTTTCCCTTTTTAATGGGAGATTAGTGGGTTTTCAGATTTGAGGCCTTGCTGGGAATAGGATCAGCACTGCTTGGGTTTTGCAGTGGGCCCTGGAGTAGGGTCAGCAATGCTTTGGCCTTGTAGTTGGGGTCTGGAATCTGGATGATGACTGGAAAAGGAACGCAGCGCAGGAACTTCAGGAAGAGTGTGTCTGTCCGGGACTCTTATTTATAATACATAGTGACATCATCAAAGTATATGGCTGGGCAGGGCCTGCTAAACACGCCTCTACCAACTGGATTGGGCAATCAATTTTGGCTGCCTCCCCTAGGATGTGACTCAGTTTAGGGGTTGTACTTTTATGCGGTGAAAAGACTTCCCACAGACCTTTTTGCCAAAAATCAGTCATACCAGAATTTACACATTTGCACAGTTCTGGCATATTACCCAATGACATGAGCAGGTTATATATTTTATACAGACCATTCCACTCCAACTCTGAACTTAGTTTCTTGTACACAACAGTCTGTACAAGGCAAAGGTCTCCTGGAATGGACAAGTGCACAGAGCTAAGATTTCTTTTGCAGGGTTCATTCCTTTGACACTTCGTAGCACAAAATAAAGCGTTTCCAGTGCACGGCAGAAAATGAAGTTTCTTGTTGATTTTTCATAGAGTTGTTTTGTCAGGGCCTGTCATTCAGGAATCATGCCTGGTTTTTCTAAAGCACAATGAGATATCCTGGGCATGGCAGGGCCTTATTGATCACAGTGGTTTCAGAAAGAACAGATGGGATTAGCGTCAAAGCAGCATTTTCGAAAGGTGAAAAAGTTTCCTGGTTCCATCCTGCCTGATGTGTGCTTGGCTGGACGGTGCAGCCATTTTATTTTGTTGCTGCAAAACGCAGTTTTGAGGCCATGGCGCTCACAGGAGCCAGCGCAGCCATTTTGCTGTATCTGAGCAAATGCTGCTTGGTGATGTGGAGAAATACTGTTGAGTGGGTCAATATATCCCACACTCGATTGGTGCCGGTTTCTTCCTCCCTGGCAATGCGCAAAGTCTTGTTCAGGGTCCTCATGAAGCTCTCTGCATCACCGTTTGCTTGAGGCTAGCTAGGAGTGATTCTCCTGTGATTTACCCCTAGCTGTTCCAGAACGCCTTCATGTTCGACCCCTGGAATGATGGCCCATTATTGGACTTTAGAACGTCCGGCAGACCTTGCGCCGTGAAGATCTTCATCAGCTTTCAGAATGACGGCCGACGCTGCCATAGAGTCAACAATATCAACCTGCGGGTAGTGAGTATTCATCAACGACAACCAGGCTGTAGCCCCAATGCGGCAAGGATACGAAATCAGCACTGACACACACCCACGGAAATTCACCCCTGGACATAGACTGGATGGGGGCAGAGGCCCTGCAATTCCTGTTGACTGGAATGGGATGCATCTGGACTCTATAGCCTCTACGGCGGGTTCCAGCCCAGAGAACATGGCCTTCTCTGTGAGGCGAGACTTTGCTTTACGGACTCCATGTTACCCAATGTGTGCCAGCCGCACCACCTTGTTGGTCAATTCTGCTGGAGCACTAACCGAGAGCCCCGCAGTAGCAAGCCATCCGGGGAGAGGGACAGCTCCTCCCTGTTAGGCAGAAACCTGTGCAGATCCCTTAGGGACCACTGCAAAAGGCTTAAGACTACAGGTGTTGGCAGTAAACCCAATTGGTAGCAGTCTGTACCACCCAGATTTACCTGGTAGCTGTGGCTGAGCAGCCAGACTTCTCTCAAGAAGAGTTAGACAGTATATAGAGTATACAAGATAGGTACCAAAATACAGTAGCACAAGCAAACACTGACCAGAGCTTTGGTATCAAAGTATATAATTATTTATTTAAAGACACACTTAGAAACACTCCAGCACTATTATTGTAAGCAAGTTCAAAACACAGTCACTATTAATATATATACATCCCTTATTCCTTATTAGACCAGTCTTAGTTAACACCACTTATTTTCAGACAGAGGTGAGCGCTTAACTAAAGATGGCACTCCAATAAGTTATCAAAAAAAGGGAGGGAAAAGGCAGAAATTAGAAAAGCACACAACACAATACTTTAGAAGCACTCAGCAAGGCAGGAAAGTCAAAGTCTACTTGTGAGCAAAAAGTTCAGAGGCCCGGCTCCCTCTTAGAGAGAGTAGAACACCAATGCGCCCAAGATCACACAGTTTAAAAGGCTTGAAAAGTCCTGCAGAGAGTTTAAAAAGGAATTAGTTCAGCTCAGAAAAGTTTAGTTAGCCAGCCTAGGGCCAACCCAAGTGGTAAGATGAGGATTTACGAGACACGCCACACAGACCGTTGCATGGGAGGCCAGGTGGACACAGTACCTTGAAAGTGGAGAGAATCCTCCAGAGGGGGCAGTTGTTCCTGGCAGTGGGTGCAAGTCGCGGCGTCGTCCAGAGGAATAGCAGATCTCGACGTGGAGGAAAGCTGAAGGTCGTTGCACTGCCAGGGAAGAAACTAGCCGCGGAGTTCTCCGGTTAAAAGGTACTACCCTTTTATTCGCGGTAGTGGTAAAAACGTGGTATCCCGGTTGCCGAGGTGCTTGGCACAGGGAAGGCGGCCACGAGATGATCCGGGAAGGCGAAAAGGTGGGCAAATTGGTTATCCCCACAAGTCAAAGGAAGAAGACTCTTCAGATGAAGACCTCCTCTGTCGTTGGAAGAAGTGGTGAGTCGGTTCAGCAGGGTTCCACCGGTGGTGTCGTCGTTGCAGGTCGGCTTAGCTTCTCCCTCTTCGGATTCTTTGGTCCTGTGGCGACGTCTGAAGTTCCAGTCCCCAAAGCCCTGCTTTTATGCAGAAAACCCCCATTCATCAGTCCTAGCTATCACTCAAACATGCTAAGAGGTGAGCCGGGCGGCTCACCACTGGGCCAATCACACAAGAGTGCGACTTGAGTTGCCGAGGCAACTCAGTCCAGGGTGCCTAAACCCCCCTCCCACACATCCTGTAGACCCAGACAGAGTGGCACCACTTTTGGAGGCTTCTGTGTAGAAGCCCGCCAAAAAGTGGAACAAAGGGCTCGACTTGGGTTGGAGTTACAGAGGTGAACACAAACGCCATTTTAAAACCGAGTCCTGGCGAAAAGACCCAACCAGGGAATAAATATTAAATAAATAACCCGGCGGTATCTTTAACATTGCACCAAAAAGTGGTGCGTTTAAAATGAATGGGAAAATCCCATAGAAAATATTCTGGTGGAATATTTCGCGTGGTAACCACTGCCACCAGCCAGAAACTCGACGAGGGGGGACTGCACAGCGCCCCCTCGAAAAACAGACTCAGGGGCAATCTAATTACCCCTACCAGTACTTCCACAATATGATGGTTTGCACTGGTTTGTACTGTACTGGTTCTGTTCCCAATTTAAGACTAGTAAAGTCAATGGGGACTTTACATGCCCTGGGAGACAGTAGTCAGTCCCAGGGTATGGAGTCTATGTTTGGGGGTCACTATGACACCCCTGTGTTACTGCACTGAGGGTGCTGTGTAACACACTTACCAAAAACCACATTAAACCCTATGGAGTAAAAGACCCCATAGCCCATAAAACACATTACAAAGTCAAAGGATATCTCAAATCATGTCTAAGAGTGGGAGAAAAAGAGTCTCACTCTTAACAGGAGAACACAAATAAACCCCAAAAATCCAGCAAAGCTGCTGGGGGACTCACTAGGTTTGGGAAATTAGCCTTAACAGAGAATTCTCCCTAACACTCGCCCCGCCCCAGACTAAGGGACAGGAGGATTTAATCCACTCCTGAATGAATCTCATACCTCTAGTCGATGACATACATCCTAGAGAGACAATCAGCATTTTGGTGGTGACACCCTGACCTATGTTCTATGGTCAAATCAAAGGTTTTCCTTTGTAAGCTATATGACCTACAAACCCTTTGAGGAACATCAGTCTTTTTGAAACTATAGGGGATCTGGTTGACCAGTCCCTCAGAAGTTGTTACAACTTCTGAACCTGTGATAGGCTTTTTCAATGGGCCCTTATAAAGGATTCCCTTAGATCTAGGGGGGCCTCCAGAGTTCCTCACCACTTCTCTGTTGGGAGAAGGTTGGGTTTTGGGCCTCTTGGTACCCTTACCTATTTTAGGAGTTTCACTCCCAAGATTAGGATTTGAGTTGGAGTCTTCAGTAGAAGATCCAACAGTCCAAAGGTTTTTGGCCTTAGACTTTTCTTTCCTGGTTTTCCACCAGCACTGAGAATTACCAGTTCCCTTAGGCCTAGTTAGGGGTCCAGTTGGTCTATCCACTTCTTCCTCCGAAGAAGGGGGAGTCACAGACTCTATAACTGGGGGAATAATGATGGAGCTTGGTTCGGGCTCCCATTTCCCTAACATTTTAGCCTGAAATTTGCCTGGGTCAGAGGTCAACTTACCAACACCAGGGTTTGTAGTGGGGTTCCCAGTAGAGGTTCCCACAGGCTTAGAGTGGTTCCTTAAGGTGGGCTCTCTAGCCAATTTGGTTTGGTTCTGGGTCTCCATACTGGGAGGCCTGGGGGTACTGGATACTACTCCTAGAGTTCTTAGATCATTCCCCAACAGGACTCTCCCAGGCACCTCAGTTTGAACACTGACAGAAATAATCACTGTCATGTTGTTACACTGTATGAGGGCTGGTAGAATTGGAACCATTTGGACAGGGCCTCCAGACATCTTAGTGGGACCTTTGGGCGCCTTAGCAACATCCTCAGGCCTGAAAAAACTTTCATCCACTACTGTTCTGCTGGCCCCAGGGTCTCGTCTGGCAGGAGTATCCTGGTCATTGACAAGAACATTGTCCATATAATAAACTTTAGAGTTTTCTGGTATGGAGTTGTACACACTCCTATTCTGATCACTAACCAGACCCATGGACTCTACTGTTACACTTGCTTGAAGACCCAAAGGTTCTTCAGCAAAGACTTCAAAGTGAGCACTAGCCATTTGGACTTCCTCCTCAGGATTGAAGGCTAAGGAGACTGTGCTGATCCCTGTAGGTTTACCCTTACATTTTGGAACTCCTTTGATATGGTCAGTTGCCTTACAGCCATAGCATACTCCAAATGCTCTCTGAAAGGGTGGCTTGTTCTGACCTCCTTCTGGTGGTTGACCAGAGGGTACACTAGCCTGTTGTGGTTTACCCTGGGGCTTACCCTGGTTATTTTGTTGTTTGGGGCCCTCTTTGGTTTGGGAGGTATTAGAAATCTCTTGGTTCCCTTTTGGTGGCTGCTTTCCCACATCCTTTTTCTGAGTGACCCCTGAATCCTTGTGAGTAGCCCTGTTGGCGACCCACAAGTCAGCAGCCTTAGCTAGCTTCCTGGAATCTAATTCCTTTGAATCAGCCAAGTGCTGTCTGAGCTCAGGAGAGCAGGCATCATAAATTAACTCCAACATAACAAGATTTCTCATTCCCTCATAAGTGTTCACCTTGTAACACTTAATCCATCACTCTAAGTTTTTCAAACTTTCACTCACCCAGGTAGCCAAAGGGGTACCATCATGCTTTTTGAGGGTCCTAAACCTCTTAGGGTACTGGGAAGGGGTCTCCCCAAATCTAGCTATCAAAGCTAGCTTCATACATTCATAATCCTTCCTATCCTCCTCCCCCAACTCCATTACCGCATCAGTTGCAACAGGGGGGAGCCTAGAGAACAACCAGGTAAGTAACGCATTTCCTGTGATGTCGTCCTGGAGCCCATGATTATACTCAAACAGATTCAACCAATCCAACACATCCAACTTAGGCTCATACATACCCACAAGCTCTTTAGGCATCCGGGGTCTTTTGGGACTGGAACTCCTAGAGGATCCGGAGAGAGAAGCATTTTCAACAGACAATTTCTTCATCTCTAACTCATGCTTGAGCTCCATTTCCCTGAGCCTTAGTTCTTGATTCAGTTCTTGGTGTCTTTGTTCTGCTTGAGTATTAAGTTTCTTAAACTCCAATTCAGGTTTCATTTTCTCTAGTTCCAGATATTGATGTTACAGACTTGATGGTCGTGCAGAGTAAGGATACCTCCGTCCCCAAGTACCGCACAGACAACACCAGAAATACTGCCTGTGTGGTCTTTGAGGCCACAGGTGAAGTGGTTCATAGGCCTGGACTCGGGAACCGCCGGAAAAGGACCCCTCGAACGCTGTAAGGCAATAGGTTATAGGATAAGCACAAAGCACTTGGCAAAAGTAGAACCCCAGGGAAATGATCCTAAATGGCTTACCTAATGTGTTGGTAAAGATGTTCAATAACAGCAGAGAGGCGTTGGGAATTCCCCAAATGGTTGAGGGCAGATGGTGGGTATGCAGACAGGCAAGCGCCCAGCGTGAAGGCCAGAGGCCAAGAATCCAGGACAAGAAACAAATCCGTAAGGCAGACCAGGGACAGTCCAAGGGTCAGGCAGCGAGAAAACCAACAGTTCCAAAACGAGGTAACAAGAGGCAAAGGCACTAGGAATCCAATGTAGTAAAGGTAGTCCGGCAACTGGTGATCCAAAGTCAATACTTGGGCAAGGCAAAGGCAATCCGTGGTACAGAAAACGTGGTCGAGAAAAATCCGTAGAGTCAACAATGAAACGAGCGTCACGGAATCCAGGTGGAAACAGCTGTGAAGCGACGCTCATTGACTTCCGGACACTTTTATCCAAGGAAGGCGTATCACGTGATGGGGATGACAGAAATCACGTGATACGGAAGTATTGCTGCAATGGAAATGGAGAGTCACATGACGCGTGACGCGCGGATCCTCCGAGGTCCATTCAGGGCACCCTGGTGACATGGAAGCCTCCAGTGTAGCTGCCAGGAGCGGGAGGGAAGGTAAGTGCCAGGTGTATGAGAAAACCCCCGGGTATGATGACTGAATGGGCGCCTGAACATGCGTGCAATCGGGTGTGTATGTGAGCGAGTGGGACGGCAAGAGGCCGAGGGTGGGGGCGTGGTACCCGCGGAGGGGTTGTTAGGTGTAGGAGACGTATCAGAGTCCCCCCTCAACGGCCCACGACCTCGTGGGCAGGCAGGGCAGTCCCTATGAAATCGAGCAACAAGGAGAGGGGCATGGACATCAGAGGAGGGAACCCAGGAGCGATCCTCAGGGCCATAACCCACCCAGTCAACGAGATACTGAAGGCGCCCCCTGTGAAGACGAGACCCATGATGGCATTGACCTTGAACTCATCAGGGGTGGATAGTGAAACAGGAGCAGGAGGCGTAGTGATACGGGTAGGAGCAAGACAGGGCTTGAGGAGGGAAGTATGAAAAACTGGGTAGAGCCGCCAGGCAGAAGGGACCCCAAGGCGAAAAGCAACAGGGTTCAGAATGCGAGTGATTCTGTAGGGACCAATAAAGCGAGGCAACAGTTTGCGACAACCGGGGATGCGTAAATGCCGGGTCGACAACAATACCCGATCACCCACGTGATAGTCAGGGGCCGCAGTCCGCTTCCTATCAGCCTTTGATTTCATAACCGCCTGTGCCTCATGAAGATGGACAAGGGTTTGAGCATGGACATCGGCCAGATCGCGAACACAGGCGTTAGTGGCAGGAGTGGCACAAGTGAGGTCAGGTAATGGGAGAGTGCGGGGATGTTGACCGTACATAGAATAAAAGGGAGAGAAACCCGTAGCAGAATGTCGGGCATTATTATATGCAAACTCAGCGAGATGGAGTAGGTTAAACCAGGAATACTGATACTGGAGGGTCAAACAACGCAGGTACTGTTCCAGGGCCTGGTTTACTCTCTCCGTCTGCCCGTCGCTTTCTGGGTGATAGGCAGAAGAAAAGTGAGCATCAATGCCTAAGAGCTTGGTGAGGGCACGCCAGAAGCAGGAAGTAAACTGTGACCCACGATCCGATACAATAACCTGCGGAAGACCGAAAAGACAAAAAACAGCCTTAAAGAACAGACAGGTGAGGGTCGGGGCTGAGGGAATGCCGGTACAGGGGATGAAGCCGGCCATTTTGGTGTAGGCATCTACTATAACCCAAATGGTATCATAGCCCTGTCTGCGTGGTAGGTCTGTGATAAGATCCATGGAGATGGTATGCCAAGGCCTGGGGGGAACAGGTAGTGGTTGGAGTAAACCCAAGGGACTTCCTCTACGAGCCTTACATTGAGCACATACTGAGCAGGTGTTAACATAGTTATCTATGTCTCGTCTCATGGATGGCCACCAACACCATCGGTGTAACAACTCAAGAGTACGTTGCTGCCCTGGATGGCCGTTGATAGCCGCGTCGTGGGACCAAGCAAGCGCCTGATTGCGGACGTCACTCGTGGGAAGGTACAATCTACCCTGGAGGAATGGTAACCCCTCCTGCAGTACGATATCCCATTCATTGAGTATATGTGGATGTTGGGAAACCCATTGCTTGATGGTCGTAAGCATGGGCGGGGATGGCGTACATAGACATATGACATGGCCCTTTCCTAAAACCGTGTCTGGGAACAGAGGCAGCGTTTCCCCCCTAGGGGAGCGAGAAAGAGCGTCAGCTTTGCCATGGACCGAACCCGGCCTGTGCTTAACCACAAAGTCAAAAGCAGCAAAAAACAAGTGCCAACGCACCTGTCTGCTATTTGCGCATTTAAGCGAGGCCAAGTCCTGGAGGTTCTTATGGTCTGTGTACACTATCGTCTGGTGCCTTGCCCCCATGAGGTGGTGCCGCCATACCTGGAGGGCATCCTTTATGGCCAAGAGTTCCTTCTCAGTCACCGTGTAGTGGGATTCGGCTGCGGAGAACTTCCGTGAATGGTAAGCAACCGGATGTAAACAGCCCGTGGCAGGGCATGGTTGGGACAGCACGGCACCTAGGGCAAACGAAGAGGCATCTGCTTCTAGTACATACGGTAAGTCTGGGTCAGGGTGCTGCAGCACCGGGGCTGAGACAAACCTAGACTTGAGAGTGTCAAACGCTTTCTGGTGTATGGAGGTCCAGATAAAGGGGACAAGAGGGCTAGTTAATGCTGTCAAGGGAGATACAATGGAGGAAAACCCAACTATAAATCGTCGGTAAAAATTAGCAAAGCGGATAAAAGATTGTAATTGTTTGGTGTTGCCAGGGATTGGCCATTCCGTGACAGCACGGACCTTGGATTGATTCATCGATAGCCCCCCAGGAGAAATATGGAAACCCAGGAAGTCCACCTCTCTGACATGGAACGAGCATTTTTCGGGTTTGGCAAACAATGTGTTCTTCTTTAGGCGTGATAGGACTTCCCTGACATGAGAGACATAGTCCTCCAAAGAGGAAGAAAAAATCAGGATGTCGTCTAGATAGACCACCACATACGTATCCAAGATATCAGAAAAAATGTCAACGATGAAATGTTGGAACGTTGCAGGTGCATTACAAAGCCCGAAGGGCATTACGGTGTACTCGAACAATCCCTGTCGGGAACAAAACACGGTTTTCCATTCGTCACTGCGCCGTATACGGACCAGGTTATATGCCCCTCTTAGGTCTAGTTTGGTATAGATCGATGCCTTAGTCAGCCTATCCAGGAGCGTGGAAATAAGAGGGATAGGATATCTGTTCTTTATTGTGATGGAATTCAATCGCCTGTAATCCACGCATGGGCGCAAATCACCCTCTTTTTTTGGTACAAAGAATATAGGACTAGCAGCCGGAGAGCAAGACGGCCGGATATGACCCAAACGCAAAGCCTGTTGTATATAGTCCTTTAGGGTTTGTTCCTCGGATGGTGATAGAGAGTAAACCCTTCCCTTGGGTATGGGAGCTTCTGGAAGGAGGTCGATAGGGCAATCATAGGGCCTATGCGGAGGTAGGCCTTCCGCTATGGTTTTATCAAAGACCATGTGGTAATCTTGGTATTCCTTGGGAATGCTTGCCATAACGGCTCCCACGGTGTGTGCTGACGTGCCGTCAGGTGCCGTGTCACTGATATGGGAGGAAGCCATAGCGCTGAGAATAGAGGCAGGAGATGAGGGTGACTCAGGTTCTATGAGACAGAAATGTTGGCATTCCTCTGACTCAAATAGCACTTGTCCCGTACCCCAGTTGATTAACGGATTATGGTGTTTCAACCAGGGTATTCCCAATATGACCCCGAACTGGGGTGTGGTAATGAGGTCGAACGACAAGTTTTCCTTGTGGGTACCTTGTATGACCACCTCCAACGGTGCGGTTTGATGCTTGATCGGGCCGGAGGCTAAAGAAGTGCCATCAACAGCCTGTACCGGTTCGGGGTGATCCTTTTGGATCAGAGGTAGGTTAAGACGATGTGCTAGCGCAATGTCCATAAAACAACCCGTGGCTCCGGAGTCTATCACTATCTGAACAACGTGAATGATGTCTCTGGTGGGTTTCAATAGGGCTTGTACTGTAACAGGTCTGATAGGACCAAATGCAGGGTCAGCGGGGGTCGTGAATGGGCTCGCCGGTGCCCCCGGTATCATGGGCGAGCCTTCTGAAAACCCGGCACTTTGTTTCTCGGTCGGCGGGGGCATTCTTTTACATAATGTCCGTTTAGACCACAATAGAAACAAGCGTTGTTGGTTCTTCGAAGTTCACGTTCTGACTGTGTTATGGGACTGCGGATTCGCCTATTTGCATGGGCTCAGAACCGACGGAAGATGGTGCTAGAGATGGCTGCCCAAACGTGGATTCCATCCTTCGTTCGGATTTGCGGGCGTCCACCTGTAGGGCAAGGTCTACAAGGTCTGTGAAAACAGAAGGAAGGGCAGGGACCACTGAAAGGGCGTCCTTCATAGCACTACTGAGTCCTCGGTAAAACACGATCGCCTTCTTTTCCTCAGGCCAAGAGGTTTCAGCGGCGAGTTGGTTATACCGGGTGATGTACTCGATCAATGTTTGTTTACCCTGTGTAAGGTCCATTAGTTCCAGGTCCCTTGCCTGGGCCTTGTAGCGGATATCAAACACGTTAGCCATCTCTGTGACTAGAAGCTCAAAGTCATATAATACGGGATGGTTGCCCTCTAAGAACGGATTTGCCCAAGTGGCCGCTATGCCTGATAGATGAGGTAAGAGAAAAGCGGCTTTCGTAACCGAATCAGGGAAGGCCTGAGGTCTGCACAAGAAATGGAGTCTGCATTGATTTATGAAGGTGCGGTAGGTCCGTGGGTCTCCCTGAAAGCGTTCTGGGGCAGCAAGAGGAGAGGAGGTTGGGATCAATACAGGGGCAGGAGCGGGAGCAGGTGTGGCCTGGACAGGAGGGGTGGCATCCCTAAGCTCGATGTCCGCAGATGGGGGATGATGTGCGCTTTGTAGGAGGTCTAGGCGGTGATGAATGGCAGCTGTGGCTGTGGCCATGTCAGTCCTGAGAGCCGCTACGGCCTGCATTAAAGCGGTCACGGGGTCCCTGGCGGAGGGATCCATACTCCAACGGCCAGAGGCTTCACAGTCTGTTACAGACTTGATGGTCGTGCAGAGTAAGGATACCTCCGTCCCCAAGTACTGCACAGACAACACCAGAAATACTGCCTGTGTGGTCTTTGAGGCCACAGGTGAAGTGGTTCGTAGGCCTGGACTCGGGAACCGCCGGAAAAGGACCCCTCGAACGCTGTAAGGCAATAGGTTATAGGATAAGCACAAAGCAGTTGGCAAAAGTAGAACCCCAGGGAAATGATCCTAAATGGCTTACCTAATGTGTTGGTAAAGATGTTCAATAACAGCAGAGAGGCGTTGGGAATTCCCCAAATGGTTGAGGGCAGATGGTGGGTATGCAGACAGGCAAGCGCCCAGCGTGAAGGCCAGAGGCCAAGAATCCAGGACAAGAAACAAATCCGTAAGGCAGACCAGGGACAGACGAAGGGTCAGGCAGCGAGAAAACCAACAGTTCCAAAACGAGGTAACAAGAGGCAAAGGCACTAGGAATCCAATGTAGTAAAGGTAGTCCGGCAACTGGTGATCCAAAGTCAATACTTGGGCAAGGCAAAGGCAATCCGTGGTACAGAAAACGTGGTCGAGAAAAATCCGTAGAGTCAACAATGAAACGAGCGTCACGGAATCCAGGTGGAAACAGCTGTGAAGCGACGCTCATTGACTTCCGGACACTTTTATCCAAGGAAGGCGTATCACGTGATGGGGATGACAGAAATCACGTGATACGGAAGTATTGCTGCAATGGAAATGGAGAGTCACGTGACGCGTGACGCGCGGATCCTCCGAGGTCCATTCAGGGCACCCTGGTGACATGGAAGCCTCCAGTGTAGCTGCCAGGAGCGGGAGGGAAGGTAAGTGCCAGGTGTATGAGAAAACCCCCCGGGTATGATGACTGAATGGGCGCCTGAACATGCGTACAATCGGGTGTGTACGTGAGCGAGTGGGACGGCAAGAGGCCGAGGGTGGGGGCGTGGCACCCGCGGAGGGGTTGTTAGGTGTAGGAGACGTAACAATTGAGGACTAAGTGTGGGACCTGGCAAAGGTCCAGTAGGTACAGCTGGCAGAGCAGGTAGAGGCCTAGGGGGGACAACTACATCATCTTCACCCTCCTCTTCTGCTTCTGACTCGAGGTTATCAATACTAGGTTCAATATCAATATCATTGCTGTTATCTACATTAGCTGGAGTGGTAGGTTCCTCTGAACCACCATCCAGACTTTGGTTTGCTAACAACCTTTCTATTAGCTCCATTTTCTTGCCTTTAGTCAGGAGATTGTTATGCTTACAGAGAACTCTTAAAACATCAGCAGTTTTTGTAGCAAGGGACTCTTGACTATAAATTTCCATAGTTGACAGGTTTAGAAAATAAACTTTTTAGTGCTAAGCTTTGTGGTTAGTTGCACTAAGGTATCCATAAGCACACTAAAATGTATACTCAATACAAATCCCACCGCTGCCACCAGTGTTAGGCGGAAACCTGTGCAGTTCCCTTAGGGACCACTGCAAAAGGCTTAAGACTACAGGTGTTGGCAGTAAACCCAATTGGTAGCAGTCTGTACCACTCCGATTTACCTGGTAGCTGTGGCTGAACAGCCAGACTTCTCTCAAGAACAGTTAGACAGTATATAGAGTATACAAGATAGGTACCAAAATACAGTAGCACAAGCAAACACTGAACAGAGCTTTGGTATCAAAGTATATAATTATTTATTTAAAGACACACTTAGAAACACTCCAGCACTATTATTGTAAGCAAGTTCAAAACACAGTCACTATTAATATATATACATCCCTTATTCCTCATGAGACAAGTCTTAGTTAACACCACTTATTTTCAGACAGAGGTGAGCGCTTAACTAAAGGTGGCACTCCAATAAGTTATCAAAAAAGGGAGGGAAAAGGCAGAAATTAGAAAAGCACACAACACAATACTTTAGAACCACTCAGCAAGGCAGGAAAGTCAAAGACTACTTGTGAGCAAAAGGTTCAGAGGCCCGGCTCCCTCTTAGAGAGAGTAGAACACCAATGCGCCCAAGATCACACAGTTTAAAAGGCATGAAAAGTCTTGCAGAGAGTTTAAAAAGGAATTAGTTCAGCTCAGAAAAGTTCAGTTAGCCAGCCTAGAGCCAACCCAAGTGGTAAAATGAGGATTTACCAGACACCCCACACAGACCGTTGCGAGGGAGGCCAGGCAGACACAGTACCTTGAAAGTGGAGAGAATCCTCCAGCGGGGGCAGTTGTTCCTGGCAGTGGGTGCAAGTCGCGGCTTCGTCCAGAGGAATAGATCTCGACGTGGAGGAAAGCTGAAGGACGTTGCACTGCCTGGGAAGAAACTAGGCGCGGAGTTCTCCGGTTGAAAGGTACTACCCTTTTATTCGCGGTAGTGGTAAAACATGGTATCCCGGTTGCCGGGGTGCTTGGCACAGGCAAGGCGGCCACGAGATGATCCGGGCAGTCGAAAAGGCGGGAAACTGGTTATCCCCACCAGTCAAAGGAAGAAGACTCTTCGGGATGAAGATCTCCTCTGTCGTTGGAAGAAGTGGTGAGTCGGTTCAGCAGGGCTCCACCGGTGGTGTCGTCGTTGCAGGTCGGCTCAGCTTCTCCCTCTTCGGATTCTCTGGTCCTGTGGCGACGTCTGAAGTTCCAGTCCCCAAAGCCCTGCTTTTATGCAGAAAACCCCCATTCATCAGTCCTAGCTGTCACTCAAACATGCTAAGTGGTGAGCCGGGCGGCTCACCACTGGGCCAATCACACAAGAGTGCGACTTGAGTTGCTGAGGCAACTCAGTCCAGGGTGCCTCAACCCACCTCCCACACATCCTGTAGACCCACAGAGAGTGGCACCACTTTTGGAGGCTTCTGTGTAGAAGCCCACCAAAAAGTGGAACAAAGGGCTTGACTTGGGTTGGAGTTACAGAGGCGAACACAAACGCCATTTTAAAACCGAGTCCTGGCGAAAAGACCCAACCGGGGAATAAATATTAAATAAATAGCCCAGCGGTATCTTTAACATTGCACCAAAAAGTGGTGCGTTTAAAATGAATGGGAAAATCCCATAGAAAATATTCTGGTGGAATATTTCACGTGGTAACCACTGCCACCAGCCAGAAACTCGACGAGGGGGGACTGCACAGTGCCCCCGCGAAAAACAGACCCAGGGGCAATCTAATTACCCCTACCAGTACTTCCACAATATGATGGTTTGTACTGGTTCTGTTCCCAATTTAATACTAGTAAAGTCAATGGGGACTTGCCCTGGGAGACAGTAGTCAGTCCCAGGGTATGGAGTCTATGTTTGGGGGTCACTATGACACCCCTGTGTTACTGCACTGAGGGTGCTGTGTAACACACTTACCAAAAACCACATGAAACCCTATGGAGTAAAAGACCCCATAGCCCATAAAACACATTACAAAGTCAAAGGATATCTCAAATCATGTCTAAGAGTGGGAGAAAAAGAGTCTCACTCTTAGCAGGAGAAAAAAATAAACCCCAAAAATACAGCAAAGCTGCTGGGGGACTCACTAGGTTTGGGAAATTAGCCTTAAGAGAGAATTCTCCCTAACACTCCCGTATTTGAAAGAGACTCAGTTGCCTTCAACAGGCAGATTCAGTCCTATGATGTCGCTCTTGCAGGAAGTTTCTTCAGCAACCGGACATGAGGCTTGATTTCACCATAACATTCATCATGCAAACAGTCAGCACACACTTGTCCTAGTGTCAGAACATTGGGTATGTGATCCGATGCCACCAGAAGCACATGTTCTTCCAGGTGGTCTGCCAATCTGGACTCCCTCGGGGTGGCGGCCCTCGGGTGGCGTGACAAGAAATCAGCCGGATTGCCAACCCGGACCGGTGCGCGATCACAACATCATATTCTTGCAACTGAAGTAAATTATTCGATCCGAGGTGGTGGGCGAGGGGATGAGCCAGAGAAAAATGGGAACAAAGGCTTGTGATCAGATAGCACTTTAAACAAAATACCAATAAAGGTAGGGGCAGAAATGGCGGCAGCCCCATATTCTGGCAATCGCCTCCTTCTGAATCTGTGAGCATCTTGATTCAGGTTGCGTCAGAGACCTGCTGGCATATGCAACTGGCAGAACCTCACATTTCAGCGTACATTGAGTCAGCACTGTGCTCAGGCCATGGGGACTCGCAACCACCACCAACTCCGTTGACAGAGCAGGATCAAAGTACAACATGGTGGCATTGTCCACAAGAGCGTCTTTTGTCACCTTGAACGTCGCCTGGTGCTCACCGTTCCACACCCAGTGTGTCAATGCCTTCGTCAGCATTCTCAGAGGCTCAAAGATCGAGGCTAAATGAGGGATGAAACGGCCACAATAGATACCTAGGCCTAGGAAACTCTGCACCTCTGACTGGTCGTTCGGGGCTGTGGCTGCCTTAATGTCCTTGGTTTTCTGTGGGTCCACAGACATGCCATCTTTGTGGAACATAAACCGAAGAATTCCATGCGGCCTTTCAGGAATTCACACTTGTTCTTATTTAAGGTGAGGCCGTTCTCCTGTATCCTGATCAGGACTGCGCGCAGTCACAACACATGTTCGCTGTATGTTGGAGCAAAAATCAAGATTTCATCGCTGATAATGACGACCCCAGAGATGCTAACGACAACCACTCTGATGGTGCTCTGTAAAAGCTTGGCAGCCGAGGAAATGCCGAAACTGAGACGCTTGTACCTATGCAGGCCCACATGAGACGAGAAAGACATGATGTAACGTGACTCCTCGTGGAGTGGGAGCTGGTGGTAGCCTGCCCTCGGGCCAAGTTTGGAGAAGTATTAGGAGCCCTGAATATCCACCAGCAGATCATCAATGGTATGGGTGGAGTGTCTCTCCCTCTTCAAGGCCCTGTTTGTGAGGCGCATGCCCACGCAAATGCGAATTTCGTGTTAGCTTTTGGGTTTACAAACTATGACAAATGGAGACACCAATGGTGTAGGGCCAACTGCCTTTTCAATGATATCTGCTTCAAACAGGTTGCGCAGTTCTTGCTTCACCATCGGCCTCAGGTGAAATGGGACCCAGTGGTGTTTGAGCGTCACTGGCTTAACTGTGGGATCCATGTGGAGGTGTATCTAATGCAAGCAATGACAGCCAATGCCTTCGAAAATATCAGCAAATTCAGCCAGCATATCATTGATGTCTTCTACGTGAATCCCAAAAGCAAATGTAACCAGCTCTAGCTCTTATGCAGTGTCGCATCTCAAGAAGGTGGCAGTGTCCATTTCAATGCCATAGACGTTGCCATGTGCAAACACTGTGATACTACAAACCTACCGCGACCCGGTAACCTACAAACCTGAAACCTGATTATATATTCATCTGTCAGACAACCTTGCTAGATTGCCTCGGACCTTTCTGAGTTATGCCTTGTAACTGTACATATGTTTGTATATTTTCTTGCATTTATTTTTTGACTATGTGCTCCTTTTATTCATGCCAAATACTGTAATAAGCTTAACATTTCTTGTATACTGCTGCGGCCAAGGGTTTGGTGCACATTACCAAATAAACAAACAAACAAACAAACAAACAAAATGCACCCATAATATACACAGGACCATGTGTTAGGGAAAACGGGCTGTCCCTCCCTGTTTCTTGGCCGCTGTTCTGTTTTCGCCTGACTGGCACCGGCACTTCCAGGGTGATGTTTCACGATGGCCTGCACCTCCTGGAAATCAAAGGTCTGGAATGCTACTTCCATTTTCCCAGTTCTGACTTATGGTCATGTGAATGGCTCAGCTCGAGGATGTGTTGCAGTGCGATTCCCGGTTCCCTCAAAATCTGGCGTCGCAGTTTATTGGAGTGACATACTTGAATTAACTGAGCTCTCACTTCATCGGTTTCATCCTCCAGAGAGCATGTTGATGACGGTTGCCTCAAACAGGCATCAAAGGCTTCAATCGGCTCCAGTGTTGTTTGCCTTAGCTGCGGCAGTTGGGATTGCTCAAAATCTGCAAAACTCTGGGGGTTGAAATATTCAACCAGGGCCCCCTTGGCACTGTTGTAAAATGCGTCATTCGTAGGAGGTTTTTGAAGATCTTGTGTATGCCAGGGCCTGTGTGGAAGAGGAGGGCAGACATTTTCCACCCATTGTCAAAATCATCATTAGTGTCAAAATAAAGTTCTAGTCTTTTGGTCCAGGTGACCCATTTGGGCCCAAGTGTTGAAGGCATACCCACAATGTTGAATTCTTCAATGGGGATAGATACACCTCCATGCTTGCTTGCCACACATAACCTCGGAGAAGCCATCCAAGGGATGGCCTCATTCTCTGAGTCAACTATCCTTGTCACCAGTTGTGGGGTCCTCTGTTGGATGGGCCTCCTGGAAAACAGGCATGTGCTACCTGTGACTTTGCCACCATTTTGGATGTTCACCTGGCCAGGCTTGCCTCCTGGCACTGTTCCCCAGCTGTAAGAGGGAGCCCTGCAACTTTTCAGTGTCTGCTCCCGACCTCTTGGTTTCCTGCCTCTCTCACATCATTCACAAGTAAACTTGTGAAGTTTTCTCTTTTCTACCCACAAGCTCAGCATATGTTTTGTTGCCCACGCAGCATTTCAGAGATTTACTGCCCCCTATCCAGGCTATGCAGGAATTAAAGAATGTTGGCAGCACATGTTCGGGGACTTGGGAAATGTAGTGTTTATGATCCATGACAATGGACTTTCAAACTACCTAGGTGGTGAAGTACCACGTGTTGGAGGCGAGCCTGTGGGATTCCACTGAGAGGCACATTGGGTAGTGACTGGAACTGCCCAGTCCAGTCCCTAGAGGCTTGCCCCTCTCACAGGATACTCGCAGGATAAGATGGATAGTATATCCAACTCACCACATTGTGTAGTGCATAGAAGCTTTAGTATTGACCCTTTTCTGCGTGGTTCAAACCACTACTGCACACTACCCATGTCCAAATCACATTAAAGCTAGATATGGGACATTTTTTTGTTTTAACTCTTAAGGTTACCATTGATGAAGGTGGTCTTTCGTGATATTCCAGAAACCACATCCAATGCAACACAGCGCACAGGCTCAGTTGTGCAGAAGACCTTCTCTAGTGATGTGGGTCCTTATTGATGGCAGTGGCTGTGACAGGGCATTAGACCAGGGATCCCTGGCCCTGGGTGACTGTTGGAGAGCTGCCTGCACCTGCCGGTGTTCCAGGAGACTCATCCAACAGAGGACCCCCAGAGCTATGATGTCTCCGCCATCTTGGATGTTCTCCTGGCTAGGCTTGCCTGCCGGCAGCGTTGCACATCTGTAAGAGGGATCCCTGCGTCTTTTCACAGCGCCTGCTCCCGACCCCAACCACTTTATTTCCTAACTTTCTCACATTGGACGCAAGTAAACTTGTGAAGTGTTGTCTTTTCTAACCACAAGCTCGAGAGAGAACAGTCACCGAGGGTCAGGGATCCCTGGTCTAACACCGTGGCAGAGCCACTGCCATCAATATGAAAGCCACACCACCAGAGAAGGTCTCCAGTGCAACTGAGCCTGTGCGCTCCATTGCCCTGCCTTTATTGGCCATGGTGACGCTTCTCTGCATCACACGTGAATGCTTGCATGAGGGCAAGTGTGTGCTCGACATCCGCTAACATCGCGGTGCCGCAGTGACAACTAGAGCGTCAACCCGCTGTCTAACATCAGGCAGCACATAACACCGTGGAGCAAACAGGAGCGATACAATTAGCAACCGCAGAGATACTACATTAAAGGCATGCAAAAAACGTGCTGAGGATCAACCAATCCCCAACTTGGTAACACGTCTCCAACAAGTCAAACAGCAGGGCTGACACATAGAAAATAGATGAAAGCAGCTATTTTGCAACTCCAAATTCCATCCTTTTTTCACAGCCTTCAATCAAATCTCAATTTCACTTCTGTATGGTCTAAGAAACTTGACACAATTGTGACAAGTGCATTGCTTTAAAAATTGGTGTTTTTCATTTGAGATGGTTTTTCACTCCCCTTCCATTGTTTTAGATTGTTTTGGTTTTGAGCTAAACATGCTAGCCGTTTCTATGAAAGCTAGTCTGTTGGGAAAATCTGTCAACGCCTGCCTCTTCTACAGGTTGAAGTCAGCATTAGGCTCTATGGTTGTCATTACCAGTTGAGCAAATTGTTTTAGGAAATGATGCTTTCAGCATTTGCCAACTTCGCCGGTGGTACATTACAAAATAAGCAAAATTCTACGTTTTGCATAGGTGGTGGCTGCTGGAATACCTCTGCAGGTATTCCACAAATACCACCACTATCAGTGGTAACCTTAAGAGGTTTTTTAAAAAAAGAATACCTACCCATTCCTACCTTTGATTTGATTTGGACATGGGTGATGTACAGGAGTGGTACCAACCATTACTATCCATTTTCTATGCAGAAAATGGTAACAACTAAACCTTCTATGCATTACTTAGTGTGGTGTGTTGGATATACTCTCCATCTTATCCTGTTAGAGGGGCAAGCCGCTAGGGACTGGACTGGGCTGGTTTACCCACTACCTGATGTGCCTCCAGTAGGATCTCACAGGTTCGCAACCACCACCGACACGTGGTGCTTCACCATCGGGGTAGTTTGAGAGCCCATTGTCATGGACCATGCACACTACATCTTCCCAAGTCGCTGAAAATGTGCTGCCAACATTATGTAAGTTCTGCAAAGACCGGATAGGTGACAGTCAATCCCTGAAATGCTGTGTGAATAACAAAACAAGTGCCGAGCTTGTGGGTAGAGAAGACAAAACTTAACAAGTTTACTTGTGTATGATGTGAGAGAGGCAGGAAACCAAGAGGTCAGGTGCAGGCACTAAGAATAGTTGCAGGGCACACTCTGCAGAATACTACTGGCAGGCAAACATGGGCAGGAGAACACCCAAGATGGCTTCAACATCACAGGTAGCACATAAGACAGTGAAGCAAACAGGAGAGATTAAACTAGCAACCGTGGAGATACTCTGTTAAAAGCATGCAAAAATATGTTGAGGAACAACCAATCCCCAACTTGCTAAAAATTCTCTAATGAGCCAAACAGCAGGGCTGACACATAGAAGGAAATACACTGGCAGTAGACAAGGGGCTTGAAAAAAGCATGTTCAAGGCGATGGGTTCTGGAGTCTAATCCATAGCAGTGAGGAGTGAGGACGTGCGCCTTACTGATTCCTGCAGGAGCACAGAGAATACCACGTGGGTGAAAATGGTGTCTTTGCTGGAGGAGGTTTTTGGATACTTGAGCCTCGACATAAAGATACAAAGAAGGCTGCAGATACAGGAAACAGATGCTGACCCCAGGTCGTGTAGAGACTTGCTGCCCTACACCCTGCCCACCTGTCAACCACTTTACACAGTTAGTGCCTTCCTGTTTTGCCACCCTTTCCCCTACATAAGCAGCCCTCCAACATCTTTCCTTTGCAGTTGATGAGCAGGTGCAAGAGGATCTAGGTCACGTGGCCTAAGCCATGCGCACCTGTCCATCAGTTTAAACTGTCGGTGCCTTCCTGGTTTTCTGCCCTTTTTCCCTTAGCAGCCCTCTAGCATCTGTCCTTTGCAGTTGGTGTATAGGTGCAACTGGATCTAGGTCACATGGCCTAAGCCCCACCCACCTATCAATCACTTTAAACGGTTGGTGCCTTCCTGTTTTGCCGTCCTTTTTCCCTGCATAAGCAGCCCTACGCCCTGCCCACCTGTCAATCACTTTACACAGTTTGTGCCTTCCTGTTTTACCACTCTTTCCCCTACTTAAGCAGCCCTCCAGCGTATTTTCCTTTGCAGTTGGTGAGCAAGTGCAAGTGGAGCTACGTCACATAGCCTAAGCCCAGCCCATCTGTCAATCACTTTAAACTGTTGGAAGCTTCCTGTTTTGCCACCCTTTTTCCCTACTTAAGCAGCCCTCCAGCCTCTTTCCTTTGCAGTTGGTGAGAAAAACCTGCCCCCCTCTTCTCATTAAGGCAATCTGCATATTCGTTAACACTTCATTGTGTGAAGGCAAGGTTCCAGATGACTTGAAACAAACCATGGTCACGCCTATATTGAAAAAAGCCAGACTTGCTAGGGATAATCCCTTGAATTACCACATGATATCTAATACCCTGGTGAGCGGGTGCAAGTGGATCTAGGTCACGTCGCCTAAGCCCTGCCCACCTTTCAATCACTTTGAACTGTTTGTGCCTTCCTGTTTTGCTACCCTTTCCCCCTACTTAAGCAGCCCTCCAGCTGGATCTAGGTCACGAGGCCTAAACCCCACTCACCTTCTTAGCCCTGCCACTTCCTTCCTGCTCTTAACTCTTAGATCAAGCGCATCATATCACACCTTTATACATTTTTCTCTATCTGTTCAGTTTCTTCTGAAATTGAGGAACATGCCTAAGGACTACTCTTTGTCACGTAATTTAAAATGCCTTACTCTGGACAATATCGCGCCATTATTGGATAGTAACATTAGTTTCTCGCCGAATACTTCTCTTTTAGCCATGTCTTCGTGCTTGGCTTTCAATATGGCTAGCATCTCTAAGATCTTAGCACCATTGAAGCCCAAGAAACAGAAGAATGAAGATTTTAAAAGTCAACCTTGGTTTACGGCTGAGCTTAGAAAGTTTGAAGCCTTAATGACTAAGGCCTTTTACTCTTGGAAATCCGATCCAACTCCAGCCCGCCTGCAATCCTATAAAATCTTAGCAAACGATTATACATTAGCTATACTGGATGCCAAACAGAACTTCCATAACATAAGAACAGCTAATGCTGCATCGAATGTAAAGGAAATTTGTAAAATCCTCAAAGAACAGTAGGTAGTCCCCCCTCCAGCAGATCAATTTGAGATTAAGGACTCCTTTTGGTGCCAGCGTATACAAGATGGCATGCAAAACAAACTCTTGGGAATAACAGCGGGTATGCTAGAAAGAAAGAAAGATCTACCTTTAATGGTCATTAGCGTGCACCACAAGCCCCCTGTAAGTAATTTGACGGTTCCTCTATTTAATTTCCACACTATTACAGAGGAGTCTTAACAGCAAGTGATTGAAAAACGAAAACCTACCCGGTGTAAAGGGGTTTCTTGTTCCTGCTTGATAATAAAAACCTGCCCCCCTCTTCTCATTAAGGCAATCTGCATATTCGTTAACACTTCATTGTGTGAAGGCAAGGTTCCAGATGACTTGAAACAAACCATGGTCACGCCTATATTGAAAAAAGCCAGACTTGCTAGGGATAATCCCTTGAATTACCACATGATATCTAATACCGTGGTGAGCGGGTGCAAGTCGATCTAGGTCACGTCGCCTAAGCCCTGCCCACCTTTCAATCACTTTGAACTGTTTGTGCCTTCCTGTTTTGCTACCCTTTCCCCCTACTTAAGCAGCCCTCCAGCTGGATCTAGGTCACGAGGCCTAAACCCCACTCACCTTCTTAGCCCTGCCACTTCCTTCCTGCTCTTAACTCTTAGATCAAGCGCATCATATCACACCTTTATACATTTTTCTCTATCTGTTCCGTTTCTTCTGAAATTGAGGAACATGCCTAAGGACTACTCTTTGTCACGTAATTTAAAATGCCTTACTCTGGACAATATCGCGCCATTATTGGATAGTAACATTCGTTTCTCGACGAATACTTCTCTTTTAGCCATGTCTTCGTGCTTGGCTTTCAATATGGCTAGCATCTCTAAGATCTTAGCACCATTGAAGCCAAAGAAACAGAAGAATGAAGATTTTAAAAGTCATCCTTGGTTTACGGCTGAGCTTAGAAAGTTTAAAGCCTTAATGACTAAGGCCTTTTACTCTTGGAAATCCGATCCAACTCCAGCCCGCCTGCAATCCTATAAAATCTTAGCAAAGGATTATAAATTAGCTATACTGGATGCCAAACAGAACTTCCATAACATAAGAACAGCTAATGCTGCATCGAATGTAAAGGACATTTTTAAAATCCTCAAAGAACAGTAGGTAGTCCCCCCTCCAGCAGATCAATTTGAGATTAAGGACTCCTTTTGGTGCCAGTGTATACAAGATGGCATGCAAAACAAACTCTTGGGAATAACAGCGGGTATGCTAGAAAGAAAGAAAGATCTACCTTTAATGGTCATTAGCGTGCACCACAAGCCCCCTGTAAGTAATTTGACGGTTCCTCTATTTAATTTCCACACTATTACAGAGGAGTCTTAACAGCAAGTGATTGAAAAACGAAAACCTACCCGGTGTAAAGGGGTTTCTTGTTCCTGCTTGCCCCCCTCTTCTCATTAAGGCAATCTGCATATTCGTTAACACTTCATTGTGTGAAGGCAAGGTTCCAGATGACTTGAAACAAACCATGGTCACGCCTATATTGAAAAAAGCCAGACTTGCTAGGGATAATCCCTTGAATTACCACCCGATATCTAATACCCTGTTTCTGCTAAAAATATTGGATAAGGTGGTGTATGGTGAGATTTCAGAACATCTAAATCTGTACCCAATCCTGAATGCGCATCAATCAGGCTTCAGGCGAAGCTTTGGCACCGAGACGTCCCTTCTCGAGTTAAAGTCAAATCTGTTGGACTGCCTAGATAAAGGGTCTCTTTCCCTGCTAGTTTCGCTCGACCAGTCAGTTGCGTTTGATTTAGTCAATCATTCTATTTTGATGTCAAGACTATCTGAGGTCGCTCCTTTTTCATCTCTGGCGGTCTCGTGGATTGCATCCTTTTTGGATAACAGATTTAGTAGAGTATGTTCGGCAATAGCTGAGGCCTTACCTATTCCGGTTTGGACTACTGTGGTAGTTTATTGGTTGGCATTGGTAAGCAGGATGTTCACAGGCTACAGCCACAGACCAGTCCAAATAGGGTGGTAAGAGTAGTGCTGGGCTTGTCGCGAACAGAATATGTTACGGAGGCCAGACGGTCTCTTCACTGGCTCCCTATTGAAGCACGCATTAAATACAAGATTCTTATTATGACATTCAAATGCAGACATGGTATTATGCCATCATATCTTCAGGATTGTATTAGTGATAAGGTCAATGGCAGAGCGCTGAGGTCTAGTGGTCAGAACTTGTTGATTCTGCCTAGATGCAGAACCGCTAAAGCCGAGAAGGGGTCTTTTCACTTGGTGGCCCCAAAACTCAACTAAGAACTAAAAATGCACTTGTTTGCATGATCTTTATGCCTGAGGGTCCACAGTGCGCTATATAAATAATAATCTACTGTAATGTAATGTCTTTCGTGCGGGCATCTGAAGTGAAGGGCAGCCGAGGAAAAAGGAAATTCCTGTTTGGACCAGGAGGACCCAGGCCCCAAACCCCTGCTCAGAGAACAGGTAAACATGCGCCGACATGTGTTTTCTCCCTCAGTCTCCACAGACCAACCCAACCATCACCAGGCAACGCCAACGACATTGCCTCTCCTCTAAGTCATGGACTCCAATTCAGCAACCTCACCCACCTCAGCCACAATCCCATCTTCACCCCTCACTGTCCACAACACAGAAGCTGATGCTTGCCAACGTCTGTTAAAGCTATCACCCGTGCAGCAGAGATCGGCAACCTCATCACTACAGATTATCTTGAAGCCATCTTCATCACCGAAAAAGGCTGAAACCCACCTCCACCCACATCATAGATGTCCTTGTACCCGACAGCCACAGCAACCAACACAGAGACCAGCCGAACCAAACAGGCGGAGGCCTCGCAGCCATTCACGAGACCTTGTGGCCCTGCACCAGACTTGACGTCAACAACTTTGGCCCTTTCAAAGTCTTCTGCCCCTTCCTGCTCTCCCTGACGGACAGTCACCTTCCATCTCATCGTCAGACCACCCGAACCCAACACCGCCTTCATCAGAGACTTCAGCGTCCTGGTCACCACCATGTCCGTCAAGCACACCAGCAACATCTTCCTAGGCGACTTCCACCTCCCAAGGAAACCGATGAAGGAAGTTCTCCTCGGCCTTCTCGACAACCTCAGCCTCACAGAGCACACAAAAGACCCAAAAGACGAGAAAGGTAACATCCTCGACCTAATCATCACTGCGCTGTCTTCCCTCCACTACAGTTCTCCTCTCCTGCTTGACTGGTCTCACCACTGAGCTGTGCCTTTCAACATCCTGCACACTACCCCGTCAAGCACTCCCAGCAGAAACCCATCAGACAAACCTTCAGGTCCTTTAAGAACTTCTCAGTTCTCGCCCTCACCAACTGCCACCTTACATGAACCCTCACCCAAACTGCGACTATCTACCGGAAGCACTCAACGCCACCCTCTCAGCCTCCATCAACCGACATGCGCCTCTGAAACAGCGCACATGCAAATCGAAACTGTCAGCACCCTGGTACACACAAGAACTCAACCTCAGCAAAAGAGTCATCAGGAAACAAGGGAAAACCTGGCACCGCTCCAGGACAGCATCCGACCAGGCGCTCATCAAGTTACTCGGAGCAACCCACCAACAACTAATCAGCCAAGGCCTCCTACTATCAGAACACCATAGCAGAAGCCGGCAACAAAAGCAGAGACCTCTTCAAAGTGGTCAAGCACTGCGTCAACCCGCTACCTGACCCTGCAATACCACACTCTATCGAAAAATCTGCCATCAACACCTTCTTTATCGACAAAGATTCGCCAGCACATAAACAACAGCTCAGCATCCATAGACCCACCTCATGCCCTTCCTCGCAAAATCGCCACACCCCGAACAACTTTCAAGACACTCTCAAAAGAGAACCTGGTAGAAACCCTGGCCACCTTCAAAGCCACATCGTATACAGACGACATCCTCCCAGCATCCATCCACAAGACCCTCCCCGCAGCAGCTCTCTTTCCCTACCTGGTGATCATCAACAGCTCCCTAACTCAAGGCACCTTCCCATCGACCCCAAAGACAGGACAAATCCCCCATCACTAAAGAAACCCACTCTAGATCCCGACAACCTAGGTAACTGTTTCCCCATCACCCATCTTCCCTTCCTAGGTAAGATAATCGAGAAAGCAGTAGCCACACAACTGCAGCAACACATCGACACCAACAATCTCCTCCAAACCTACCAATTCGGGCACAGACCCAGATGCAGCACAGAGACAGCAATCATACAGGTGGTCAACAGCGCCCTCAACATCCATGATGACGGCCACCCGTGCCTCCTGGTTCTATTCGACCGCTCAGCCGCTTTCAACACAGTAGACCACCAGCCGCTTACAGGCACCCTACATCGGCACATGGGAATCAGCAACGTTATCCTACTCTAGTTCAAGTCCTACCTCGCCAACAGTTGTTCAGATGGATTCCTCTAGATCCCCAATGCTACCCGTCACCTATGGAGTCCCGCAGGGTTCCATCCTCTTCTCAGTCATCTTCAATCTATACAAGGAGCCGCTGGGAGCCCTGCCGCCACACAAAACATCCACATCCACCAATATGCCAAACGACACCCAGCTATAGCTCAAAATCGACCTTATCAAGGAGATGCATAGGCTCAAAACATGTCTCTCGCTGATCCAGTCTTAGATGTCCAGAGCATACTTTAAGCTCAACTCCCCCAGACTGAATTCCTACTCCTCACCAACAACACCGAACACCCAGACATACAGACCTGGCTATCAACTATGAACTCTGAGTGCTTCACACCCGAGCTGATCTCCTGCGCCAAGTCCCGCAGGTTCCACACTGGCAAACACCTCTCCTTCAAGACACACATAGCTAAGAAAACTCAGCCAGCTTGGTATCAGCCCTCCCTCCTGCAGAAAGTCAATCCATTTCTCCCTCTGGATCACTTTAGATCCACCGTTCAAGCACTGGTCCTATCCCACCTGGATGGGGCAATGCACTCTTCGAAGGCACCCTGTCATCTTCCCTTGTGCCTCTGAGAAGTGTCCTACACACAGCTCCATGCCTCATCAAGGGTCTACACAGATACGACCACATCCCCCAGCCCTCGTCGACCTTCACTGGCTCCCACTGCACACACGAATCACCTTCAAGTCTTGCTGCATCATCTATAAGGCGGTCGCACTCAAGTCACCTAGCTACCTCGTGAAGAAACTCAGCATCTCCGGCGGACAGCGCACCACCAGAAGCCAGGACACGTGGAGACATGAAATACGCTGCTGCAAAAAAGAAAGGACCAGAAAACAAGCCTTCTCTGCCTACGCCCCAATACGATGGAATTTCCTGCTCGTAGCTTCAGTCTCTCCCCCACGCTCCTGCAATTCAGAAAAGAATTCAAGAACCACCTCTTCAAAGAGTCTCTCCTTCTCAACACCTAGTCCATCACGTCACCCCTAGCACCTCCTGACTCGCTAAATGCCGCCCGCCTCTCTACTCCCCGCCACCCATTACAGCTGTACCCCTCCTCTATGCCCCTATGTATCCTACCCCCGCTGTGTATCAGTTCTGTTGTTCTTTCTTAAAAGTGCTCCGTTATGTATCTGTACTGTTGTATACCTCTGTAAATCGCTCTGTTATGTATCTGTATCGGTGTATACCCTTGTAAAGCGCTCCTTTGCTTCTCGAAGCTAGGTCTGCGCTCAATAAATACCATAATAATAATGGAGAAATCTACCAAAGTAAATGTTGATTCCAGGTCGTGGTGAGGCCTGGTGAAGAAAAGCTGATCATGATGGTCCTGTTGAGGACCACGTAAGTAAACCCTGAATGCAAGGTCATGGCAAGACCAAAACTCTAAAATCCTTAGGTTTGGAAGACCTACATGAACTATCAATCTAGTAGACAACCAAGGATTGGTGATAATCCATCTACTCAGCTCAGAGTCCAAGGTGTAAGACGGAAGCCGAGCCTAACAAAAAGGCTGAGAAACAAGGGACCTGGATACTTTTGAAAGGTCAGATTGAAACAGGATGATCATGGAGGGTTCAGACTGTGACTTCACCCTCGAAGACCATTCTTAGGAGAAGCTTCTTTATTTTGTGCAAGTAGGTTTGAATTTTGTTGTTTAGGATTTGTGAATTCTTTTGTTGGCCAGGACTTGGAACATGTATGCTTTAGCTTCTGGATTAGCTAGGAGGCTAAAGCCATATTAAGCTTAAGTTTGGAATGTTTCTGCTGGCCACATGCTTTGAACACTGTTTTATAAATTAGGGAGTCCAAAGAGGGACAACGATTCATAACACTCGGTTATACTTTGTTTTGGAAGTACACCACAGGAGCTGGAGGACATTGGAATAATACTATTGGTGTTTCCCCTAACCCATATCTCAAAAACTATTTTACTAAAACCTGCTTCTTTCACACAACCAGTTGTTATCAGGTGTAACCAGGCCTCCAGATAAGGTGCATACTAGGCCTTTTTACGCATGAAAATCTTGTAAATACGACAGATTTATTATTTTCCTGTGTACATTTACACACAAGTTTAGAGCAGAGGGCATTGCAAATGTCAGGTTACTTGACAGAAACCCGACGGCTTCTTTTGATTTTTATCTACACGGATGTAATTGCAAGCCATGGATAAGGCCTCTGAAACAGAATGTATTTCTCTGAAGCCTTTCAAAAAAAGTAACTGCACACTGTGATAAAAGGAATTGATTATTTCCGTTCAGCTTCTGCTGTGTTGCTGCTCATGGAGCAAACAGAAGCACTGCGTATATTTCTTTTCCTAGCGTTTTAGGATTGTCAAATTAATAAAATGGAAAACTAAGTTCCAGTTGAGAATTAATTTTTTGTAACAAACTATGCTTTTTTTTCCCAGTGAAACCACATCAGTATTGCACAATTGTAATTTTTCAGAATATCTGTGCTATGTGCATAATCATGCAGAGGTAGATCATGTTTACACTTATAATTTACACTCTTATTTATAAAAACAGTGTCTCAGGAGGATAGCTCAGGGGCAAGAAGCTCGCCTTGGAGGCAAGACGTCGCACAGTACCACAGGTTCGATCCCCGTTTCCGCGCTTAGAAACCTATGGGTATTCAGCACGTTATAAATAACCAATTACATTACAGTGTGTAAAATCATGACTATGCACGGTCTAGTTTACATCCATTCAACCTTGCAGTCAATGGGGTACATTACTATAAATGGTCAGTGGCAGCAGAGTCTTTGCTGGAGGGTGAGTGATTGTCATTACACCAATCACAGGTGTTCAAGCCTGTCAAGTCTTCAAGACTGCGATGAAAAGATCCAAAACCCGACCCTCCAGGAAGTGAAAGTGCTGTTCAAAAACAAACAAATGAAAATTAAATTTGTAATTGAAATAGAAACTCAGCAAAACCTGTCCCTGTGATAATCCAGATAGGTATTTAACTTTGTGTAGCGCTTCATACATGGTTCGTCCAACATCTAGGCACTGTGATTATTATACCTCAGTCAATACTCAGTTAACCGACCTCTCAAGAATGTTAGCCAACAAGATAGTTCAGCCGGTTGAGCACTTGTTGCTGCGACCTGTGCATGATCTGTAGGTTGCAGGTTCGAATCCCGGCAAGGCCAAATGAGCCTTTCATCCTTTCAAGGTCGATAAAGGAGTACCAACTTCGGTTTGGTGATAATTGTGATAAATATGTTCTATGTACAGCGCTTCGCCAAAAGCGATATATATATATAAATAACCATTTGACCATGAGATTAGATATAGATTTAGCATGGAGTCCTTGCCTCTCTGCACTGTTGTATCTTAATATTGGCATACCATTAGGTAGTAATAGCTCCAGGAAATGAACATCAAAAGTCAATTATGCTATAGAACCTCAAAACAAAAAATAAAATTCATGTTTGCTTTACTATGTAATTCGCTAGGTTTTTGTGTTTTCAGCATTTAAATATATATAGGAGAGATCATATGGCCAAACCTTAGAGAAATAATGAAAGGTGTATTCCGTCATAATGCAGAAAGCTGCCACATAGTAATGATTTCCATACAGTTTTTGCACACGTCGGCTGGATGTCACATACATTTTACTCTCTTGCAAAGGAGAAAATTCATTTTTACTCTCTTAAAATCACATTTACTCTCAAAGTATAAAAATAGGGAGTAAAATACTCCCACCTCAAAATCTTATCTGGAGCACTGGGTGTATCATTGTTAGACCTCTTCAATGATGGGTGGTGGTTAGAGGGAGCATCAGAGACCCCCTTAAACAGTAAAACATTTGTTTTATAGTGTTGAAGGAAAGTGCTTACCCTTTCATTCTGCACAGTAAACTATGTTACAAATGTTTTTCTGGACCACTTTGGAATTTTTATGTTTTTCCTCTAAATCTGAGCTGGAGGTAAAAAAAGTCGAATTTCAAATGAAAATCCACCTGGAATACCACCAGCGGTATTCCCAAGAAATAGCACCAGCTGTATTTCAAAGCACCTTAAATTTAGCGGAGAGTAAATCTGGAGGTATTTTGCAAATATCACCTGGTTTACTGCTACCATAGCACTTATAATGAACCCCTAAGTCACTAATGGGCGGCCAGAGGAGAGATAGAGAAGTTTTACATGCTACAGAAGCAGCAACCTGAGTATCTGTAAGAAATACATTACTGCCCTGTAACTCCTGTTCTCCAACATTTGCATCTTTCATAGATTCAAATGGTATTTGAATATTTCCCATCATCAGGCTGGGAATCTTCAATAAAATTAAGCAGTTTCACAGAAATACATAACACTGAATTCACTTTAGTGTTCTCTGGGTGTTGCTTTGAGTCATTTACATTTCAGACAGTAGGCAGTGTCTCCCCTAGCTCCACCCCTGGAGGCCATCTTCAGATTCGGATAGCGCACAAAATAGTGAAATGATTAGCCATATATAGGTAGGCTGGGGGGTGAGGGGGGTTCGCATGTGAACCTATGAAATATACCAATGATGGAGAACAGGATTCACCGGAAAGTAACGTATTACTTCTCCGGCATTGGATCTTTCATAGGGTGATATGGTGTTTGTGATGCTGGAAATGCATTGGAGGGACAGGGCCTCCATGTCCGTGTCCATGTCCTTGTCCTGTTCTCCTTTTATCATGTGTGTTCTGTGTTCTTTTCTGCACAAGAGTCCATGTGGGACTCCCGGCAGTGCAGCTCTTCCTCTTTTGGCTTTTGTTTACAGACCCTTGCCATACCCTTATGGCACCCATGGGTGGGGGTACAACTCCCACCCCTAGTGTATGTTTTTGGGCACCTGTGTGTGGCCCACAGAGCAGGGTATGGGCTGGTGGCAGCTCCATGGTGAATTGACAGGTGCCCTGAGTATCCTCCATTTTGGGATAAAAGGCCCTACCATTGGAATCAGTTGATTCCTGATAGGAAAGAAGATGGCCCCTCTGGCCTCTTGCTTGCCATTGCCTGTTACCTTGTATTCCCAAAGCCCTGACTCGGTCCCTTCCCCTGACTGGCTGTTGGGTGGAAGTTCCACATATGGTATTGTGGGGAAGTCCAGGCCAGACTGGCTGGAGTCTTCCCAGTGACTGTATGTTGTAGGTACACCCTTGGGGTGGGGCCTGGGTGAATGGAGTGTGTGACCAATATGCACTTCTTGTTGTGGATGTCTGGTTTCTAGTATGTGACACAAAGACTAAGACAGCCCAGCCCGAAAATGGTATGAATGCAGTGCGGAGTGCTGAATGGCTAGGTACTTGTCCCAATACACATTCCTTGATGTGAGTGTCTGGAGGGAGGAGAATGGCTTGAATGCATTGTGAGCCTAATTGGCTGCTTGCTTGCCTGAATGCCCTTCTGAGTTATTGGTTGCCTGAGTGTGACCCAGCAGAGTGAATGAGAGACCAAATAGTATATCTGGGGACCTCTCACTGCTGGAAATTGTTCAGAAGCTGAAGTGGAAACTTGAAACTGCTTATCCTTGAAGCCCAGCTGGAAGAAGAAGACTTGCTGCTGCATTTGCTTCGACCCGATCTGAAAGCTGTCGAGTTTGTCAAGGACTGATCCGAGAGAGGACCTGGTAACCTTCGCCAAAGCGCCCTGGAAGCCAGCCTTTGAAAGACTGCTGAGCGGGGATCGCCGAGGAGAACGAAGAGAAGCGCCGGACAGCTGTCCACCGTCGTCGACCAGGGTTTGCAGGTTTGCTACAACCGCTGGAGGCCTGTCGAAGCTGTATTGCCCAGAATCAGGGACCGTTTGACGCAGTGCCGCTGATGATCGGAGTTGCAACGCTTCACCTTTGCCTAAGAACACTTGAATCCAAGGACTCCCTTGTCTGCACCGTCGACGGCTTTGTTCTGCCAGAGAAAGTCGAGGCCGCTGAAGTGCCGAGAAGAATCCACCGGTGGGTTTCCTGCCACCCTAAGACCACAAAGATGCAGACGACCCGACACCCTTGCTGGGCCAAAGTTCTTCATTGACTCTTTGCGGCAACGAATGACCATCGTCGAGGGGCACCGCAAGCCTCGTCTTCGCAGGACGTCCACAACCGATCGTTGATGAGCACCGCCTGGACCGAAGCCGCTGCCACAACGCCATCGAACTTTTCATCGAGGACCCTCGACGCCAAGTTCTCCTTCTTCGACGACTATCGACGATCCGTGGCTTCTGCCTTAAAGGGGGCCACTCAAGAAGCCTCATCAAAGAAAATCGACTATTCCAGGTACATTGGGGTGGTAGAAACACTTAGAAGGAAATAAGGCTCATAGAGAAACAATATATGGACTGGGCTTGTATTATATCTTTATTTACAGGTTGCCCAGGTGGGGGATCCTCATACAGGACTGTGCCTAGCGGTAGGGGGCCAGTATTCTGCCTATTGTTTTAACCAAGCTGCTTTCCTCCTATTTCTATTGTTGGTTCACTTTATTAATTGTTTTGTATGACATTTCAACTGAGTACAGTTGATGCATTTTAATGGAATCAGAGTAATAGAGGTACCACATAGAAACTGTATATATTTATCATTTTAGATTAACTGGAGCACAAAGTGTGTTATTGTATGTGTACATAATCAAAGCCATAAAGAACTGTGTTTTCACTAACATAGTGTGTGGACATTCCTTTGTGGGTGCTTGGGGACTACACTGTACTTAAGAACCAGCCTGCATCACCTCCTGAGAGCTGAAGCCTTTGACTGCTTGACTACATTACTATATAGAGAATCTTGGCTGGGGTCCTCTGTGCCTCTCCTCGGCCATATAGAGAGCAGGAGTACAGATACCCCCCCATCCAGTCTTTACAGTGTTTGAATAGATTAGAAAGCAGTGTGAAATACCTGGAAATGCACTTTTAGGCAAGCAGGGAGGAGGATAATGGCCCATCTTGGGTGAACAGGTTTTGAAGGACCGCTTGTCCAGCCCTGGACTCCTCTGCAGAAATTCCTTCGATGCAGTAGAGTTTGACGCAGGTGTGTAGACCTCCACCTGGCCGCCCTTTAGATGTCCGACAGCAGCATTCCTGCAAGAAGAGCAGCGGTAGGCGAGAATGCTCTTGTAGAATGATCCCAGGGCCAAACCCGAAAGCAGCCTGTTAGCAAGCTGATGGCAGAAAGGTATGCAAGTAGAGAGCCATCTGGAAATCAAAGCCCTAGAACTGCCCCTACCAGTCGCAACAGGCCGAAAGGCAACCAATAGTTGCAATGATTTTCAAAAAGGCTTGTTAAGATCAACACAGAATTTGAGCGCCCTCATGACATCAAGGGAGTGAAGAGAGCATGCATCAGGTGTCGTTGGAGAGCTGAAGAAAACAGGCAGGGCCATGAGCTCGTTGAGGTGAAAAGAGGATGGCACCTTGGGCATAAAAGTCAGATTGATCAGAAGGAAGACCATGCCTTTGTGAAAAATTAGGTAAGACAGTTAAGAGGAGAGTGACCGAATCTCACCTACCATCCTGGCCAAGGTGATAGCCACCAGAAACACCATATTTTATAACCAGGTTACTCACCGTAGTGACCACCTTACTCCTAGTCCATACTCCCCTTTCCTCCATACTTATGTGACATTCCTCCAACCTGTGGCACGGGACCGGAGCGCTTTGTAAAAGCATCCAAAAATGTCAATAACATTTTTAGTCCTTCCTCTCTTTCTACGCGGGGCCGAGCACGCGGCCGTAACCCCGCCCATCTCGGCTCCGCCCCGCGCTTCGCCCATCAGTCCTTTTCTATCGCCAGGTCAGAGACCATTTAGCAATAACATAGGAACCTTATTAGAGGGGACGGCGGGCGGGCGCATGGAGGAAAGAAAGAGGACTATAAACTAGGACTAAGGTGGTCACTACGGTGAGTAACCTGGTTATACTCCTACGTCCCGTCCCCTTTCCTCCATACTTATGGGAGATTCCCAAGCACTCCTTACAGGAACTATGGGTGGATGGAAAAAAACCCTTACTGAAAAAGGTTCTTCAGCACAGCCTGACCAAACTGAGCATCAGCTCTTGAACTCAGGTCTAGACAATAATGTTTCCAAAAACCCGATGGGGAGGCCCAAGTAGCTGCCTTTGCGATGGTCTCCCAGGGCACATATTTCTGAAAGGCAACTGGGGCTGCCTTGCCCCGCACCAGGTGTGCATGAATACCTTTAGGAGACTTCAGCCCTTGAACGGTGTAAAGGTGACGAACAGTTGAGAAGAGCTCCTAAGTTCAGAAGTTCTGTCAAGATAGAATTTAAGAGCCCTTCTAACATCCAGACAGTGTAGAACCCTTTCCGCCTCTGAAGCGGGGTTAGGGAAAAAGACTGCCAGGGAAATAGACTGGTTTAGATGGAACTCACAAACCACCTTCGGCAAGAAAGCAGGGTTTGTCTGTAGGACCACCTTATCCTTGTGAAAAGCCAAGAAGGGATGTTCCACCGACAAAGCTTGGAGCTCACTCACACGCCTTGCCGAAGTGACGGCCACCAAAAAGTACGCCTTCCATGACAGGTGCTTGAGATCCACCGTGGCCATTGGTTCGGAAGGCTTATGGCACAATGCTGTCAGAACCAAATTTAGATCCCACGCCGGGTGCGGACTGCGTATCGGAGGATAAAGGCGTGTCAAGCCTGCAAAATGTCTCTTAACCACTGGATTAGACAGAGAGTAAGAACATTGGTCCGTAGATAGGTAGGCGGAAACCACCGAAAGATAAGTTCTACATGACAGAACGTGAACTCCCGACTCTGCTAAGTAGGATACAAAGGACAACACTGTGTCAATCGTAGGCCGCCTTGGGTCCAACTGCTTGTTTAAACACCAATGACAGAACCTAAGCCATTTGCTTCTGTACTGGGACCTAGTCGAAGGTTTCCTGGCTGCTTGGATAATGCGCATGTTATCCGCAGACAGTCTAAAATGTTCTAAAGACCTGAACTCAGGCACCATGCCGCCAAGCTGAGTGATTGTGGGGAGGGGTTCCACAGTTGCTGCTCCCCCTGGTGAAGAAGATCGGGGGTCACTGGTAGCCTGATCGGCAGATACACTGACAGGTGTTGAAGTTCTGAGAACCAAAACTTGGCTGGCAACCACGGGGCTATGAGCAGAAGAGAACAGTTCACAGAGTTCGTCAATTTACAAATCGTCGGATTAACTAGAGGCAGAGGCGGGAAGGCATAAGCCCTCATATTGTGCCATGGAATTTCGAGAACATCCCCCAGAGAGGAGGCTCCCAGTCCGTTTCTGGAGGCATACAGAGGAAGCTTCTTGTTTGCCGCCGTAGCGAAGAGGTCCACTTCCGGATTGCCCCAGCGCAGGAAAATCCATGAGAGGACCTCTGCCTTCAGTTCCCACTCATAGCTGACTATAGTCCACGGACTAAGGGCTTCTGCTGTGACATTGAGCTGGCCCGGAATGTGTACTGCTAGTAGCCAGACACCATGCTGAACCGCGCACTCGCAAATCTGGATGGACAGCTCCACGAGCGGGGGAGACTTAGTGCCCCCTTGCTTGTTGATGTAAAACATCGACACCACATTGTCCGTGCGCATCCGGACCACTTTGTTGGCTATGATTGGTATGAACGCCTTGAGCGCTAAGAAAATCGCCAGGAGCTCCAGATGATTTATGTGCAGGAGCTTGTCCTGAGGTGACCAAAGATCCGAGACCTGAAGAAGATCCAACGTCGCACGCCACCCCAGAAGGGTGGAATCCGTCGTGACCGTTATCGTCGGGGCTGGGTCCTGAAACCCCGCCCCCACCGACAGGTTGCTGAGAGACGACCACCAGTCCAGATCCGCTCTCATGGAAGCCGGAATCGTTATCAACTTGGTGTCCGGATCGACAGCCTGAAGCCAAGAGCTCCGAAGAGCCATCTGAGTCCGCCTCATCTTGAGGCGAGCAAGAGGAAGCGCCAAAACACACGAGGTCATGAGGCCCAGAAGCCTCTGAAACCACCAAGCCAATATGCTCTCCGACTGCGCAAACATCTGACACGTAGCCAACAGATCCGCCATTCTGTCCCCGGTCAGGTACACTCTGCAGTGGATCGTGTTCCAGCGAAAACCCAGGAAGATCAACTCCTGAGAGACCGTCATGGAAGATTTCTGCCAGTTCACGACAGCCCAAGGAGGAACAGGAGCTGGAGGAGAGACTGAAGATTGCAGGCGGCTTTCAGCGGGCAAGGGCAGCGCAAAAGCCAGTCGTCCAAATACGGATATACATGGATACCCTGCAGACGAAGATAGGCCGCGATCACCAACATCATCTTCGTAAAGACACGCTGTGCCAAACTTAGGCCAAAAGGAAGCACTCGAAACTGGAAATGCTCCTATCCCATAGAGAAACGGAGATACCTCCTGTGTGGACCCCAGATTAGGATATGCATGTAACCATCCTGAAGATCCACCACGCTGAGCCATTCGCCCATCTGCAGGGAGGACCGTATCTGGCCGGGCGTGATCATCTTGAATTTCTCTTGGGGTAGGAAAAGATTGAACTGGGAAAGGTCTAGGATGGTGCGCAGGCCAGCCTGGTTGGGTTTGGGCACCGTAAACAGCCAGGAGTAAAAGCCCTCCCCTCGCTCCCCAAGAGGAACGGGTCCACAGCTCTGAGGTCCTGCAGTTTCTGCACCTTGGCTTTTAGGGCGGGCGATCCCGACTGCTGGAAAGGAGGGTTGAAGGGTGGGGTAGGGGGTAGGGGTAAGCGGAAGCCCGCCCGAGTGACTGACAAGACCCACCTGTCCTCGGTGATGGTCTGTCACACCTCCCAATGAGACGCAATGTGTCCTCCCACCGGGGTCTCGTGCGAGCGAGGAAAACCCTAATTTGGCAGGCTTTTCAGTGGTGTTACCACCTGAACCTGAGGAGGAGGCTGAGGAGCGGGAGAAAAACCGAGTCCGTTGCTGCCTCTGGCGGTTATTACCCAAAGGAGTAGCCACTCTGCGGGATTTCTGGTCTAGGAAGCCCCTGAAACCAGAGGAGGGCCGGCTTTGCGACAGCGGTCTCTGGGTCCTAAAAGGGGTTTTAACCAGGACTGACAAGGACTTAGCTGTCTGGGTGCTGTCCTTCGTTTTGGTGAGCTCCACATCCGTTGTGGAATGAAAAAGCTCCTTACAATCAAACGGCAGGTCCAACACCTTGTCCTGTACCTCCTTCGAGAACTTGGTGGCATGCAACCACGCCTGTCGAGAGGTGTCAACACCCAGCATAAGGCCCCGAGCCGACGTGTCGACGTGATGAGCTGCGGTCTCAAGCAGATCCTGGGCCAAGACTCTGGCGTCAGATAAACCCGCCTTAAAGTCTTCCAGATTCTCGACCGGAATGAACTCCTCGAACTCTGACAGACCTTTCCATATCTTCATATTCGCCCCCGCTAACACCAGTTCCGCGTTAGCCTGCCGGAGCTGCAAGGCCGAGCAAGCGAAAATCTTCCTCCATAGGGAGTCCAGAAGTTTGTCCTCTTTCCCCCGAACCTAAGTCGCCGTCGTAGAAGAGGACGCTGCGGCCACAACTGTGGAGGAGGGGGGCGGACAAGATGACAGGGCCACCTCTTCCGAAGAATGCAGCCTGTATCGCGCGTCAATTTTCTTATTGATGAAAAGTCCAGAGTGTGGCTTTTCCCAGACCCTGCGGACCTCGGCCAAAACGTCCTTCTGCAAGAACAGGCCGGTACGCTCCGAAGGAGACAAGGTGAATGCCCCCGAAAGCACACCCTCCTGCGGAGCGGGTGCCTAGGGCACTGGAACATCCAATAGGCACATCATGTCCAGTACCCGGTCGTGAAAAGCTCTAATAGAGCGGGGCTGGTCTTCGCTGTCCTGTTCGCCCTGCGCATCATCCGACAGGTCAGGGTCCTGCTGAACCTTGTCAGGCACCGCCTTGTCCACGGGGCACAATGGGGGCAAGGGCGGGAGGGTCGTCGGAGGCACCGAAGGCAAGGGCGGCGCCGTCGGAACCACTGGTGGAACGGGTGGAGCCGGAGGCGCAGGCGGGCATATCTCCCTAAAAAGACCCATGAAATACTCTCTCATGGGGTCGGTACACATGAGAGTCTGAAACTTGCCGAAAAAGGCGTCCTCTGGAGACGGTTTTGGAGCTGCCGGAGGAGGCCTCTTATGAGGAGGATAATTCCAGGGACGCAACGGAGAGGGCTGCTAAGCAGGCCCATCCCCGAAGTGTCCACAAAAATAAAGGGTGCCGAACCCACAGGTAATGAGATATTGTGCGGAAGGGGCATCCGTCCGTTCCAATCGTAGTCTGGACGAAACGGATGCACACAAGGAATCTTATGTTCACCCATAGAACCAACTCATACACCTGAGGCCGATGGCGTAGTTGTAGGGGTAGCGCCCAAAATGGCCGCCGTGGTCATGGCAGGAACAGCCGCCATTTTGCCATCACCTGAGGGGAACTGCGACACGTGTGAAAGTGAGGCAGGGGTCCCCGTCGGTGGATCAGGGGTCTGTATTTTAGCCTTTACACAAGGAACCTCGGCCGAGCCGGTACTATGAGGCCTGGAATGTTTTTGTGACATACCAATAGCCAAACTAGCCCTCACAGGAAGGACCTCGGCACTGCCGGTAAAGGAAGAACTTTCACTCCTTGCCCCCTCAACAGTTCTGGCGTCGCCACAAGAGCGGGAACGGTGAGGAACAACTTTTACCGATAAGGCCTTGCCAGGCCTCTCAGAAATGTTGGTCACTTTAGCCTCTGTACGAGGGACCCCCGACTCAGGTCCGGTAACAGCCTTACTAGCGCAGACCTCCTACATCTGTTCGGTGACACCAAGCCCAGCCAAGGCCTGGGGGCGCACCCCGGTACTTTTGAGGGAAGCCGATAACGAGGCCCCAGAGCGAGCTCCGGTACCCCACGACTCAGTAGAACTGGGTCTACAAGCAGCCCCCACAGGAGGGGCCTCGCAGCATGCTACGATATCCACAGGCCCCTTACCGAGATCCTCTGAGAAAATTCTGGTACAATTATTAGGCCCAGAAGGCACCTCACGGCAATCCCCGGTAACAGAGCGATCAATGCTCCTCCTGGCTCGGGAAGAGCCCGGAAAGGTATCTCCCGGCCGGGGTGCTCTGAAAAGTAAAGAACTTACCGGGGGTTTCTTCTTTTCGCCAATAAACGCCTGAAAATGCGAAGGAGGAGTACGTTGAAACACCTCCTCCTAGCGCTCCAACCGACGTTGAAGTGCCCGGACCGAAAGGGAGTCGCAATAAAAACAGGAGTCCCAACGGTGATCCGGACCCAAACACTCTGGACAAAAAGGATGGGGATCCGCCCTTGCGAAGCGTCAGTGACACGATGAACAATCTGGAAAGTCTAGTTTGAACGACATAGACAGACTAGTACACGATCGCTAGCGAGAGCCAGAGAGGAGGAAAAAAAGGGAAGATCTTCCGAGAATGCAAGCGCATCCAGTCCCGAACGAGCAGAGAAAAGGACTGAAGGGCGATGCGCGGGGCGGAGCCGAGATGGGCAGGATTACAGCTGCATGCCGGGACCCGCGTAAAAGAGAGGAAGGACTAAAAAAAGTGACATTTTTGGATGCTTTTACAAAGCGCTCCGGCCCGTCCCACAGGACGAAGGAATGTCCCATAAGTATGGAGGAAAGGGGACGGGACGTAGGAGTATGAGAGAAACTTGATAATGGAGATCTGCATTGGCTCAAATGTGGCCCCCACCAATCTGAACAGAACGACGTTCAGCGCCCAAGAAGAGGCAGGCTTGCATACAGGGGGAAAAGTCCAAAAAAGTCCCTTCATGAATTCTTTCAACAGCCTATGTGACCATAGCAAAGGTGCTACTGCTATGCACATGAAGCGGGAAATGGCAGCCAAGTGAACTTCAATGGAAGAATGATCAAGGACACTGGTAGCCAAGGAGAGCAAGTATGGCAGGATCTGTCACATCTGAAAGTTAAAGACATCCACTAAACAGTGAACCTTTTCCATTTCTTGTTATAGCAAGACATGTTAGAAGGAGCCTTTGCCTTGGAGAAGCCATCCTTGCAATTCAGAGGCATGTCAATGTGATGGAGTACTAGAGACATAGAAGCTAAGCTGTGAGGTTGAGCAAGGACAGGATTTGATGGTGGACCTCACCCTTGTTCCTGGACAGCAAGTTGGGCACTGGCAAATGCTTTATTGGTAGGGCAGAGGACAGAACTAGTTGTTCCAAGAACCAGAACTGACTTAGCCATGCAGGCATCAGAATGATCAGTCTGCATGGCTGCTATTTGACTGGAAAGGCATATAGGAACCTTCCATTCCACGGAAACGTGAGGGCGCCTACCAACCTGGCTGGTTGAGGGAATCTGATGGCAAACAAGTCACATTTGGAGTGGTCCTTTTTGGCAAACAGATCCACCTCTAGCTTCCTCCATTTTCGGAAGAGGACTTTCACTGGGCTTTGGAGGAACTGCCATTCGTAACAGGAGCGGATTTCACTGCTGATAGAATCGGCCACAGAGTTGTGAATGCCGGGAAAGTGTAAAGGGGACAGAAACATTCCCTGGGCCAGAGCCCATTTCCACAGTCACTGCGTCTCAGAGGAGAGGATTGGCATTCTGGTACCACCTTGCTGTCAGATGTCGAACATTGTGGTCCTGTTTTCTGCAAACACCCTTACCACCTTCTCTTGCAGATGGGGAAGGAAAGACTTGAGGGCCCAGAACACCGGCTTGAAATACAAAATGTTGATGTTGAGAGACTTTCCCTCGGTTGACCATAGGCCTCTGACATGAAGATCGGCGGTGTGGGCTCTCCAGCCCTGCATGGATGCATCTGTCGTCACAGTAAAATTATGGCTTGGGACTGTGAAAAGAGCTCTGCTGTAATGTTGGTGACATCCTTCCACCAACGCAGCATGTTGTGAAAGGGAATGGTGAGGTAGAGTTTGTCGTCTCAGTCTGGAGACCTGATCCCAGTGGGCATCCAAGAATTCTTGGAGGGCATGCATGTGGAGCCTGCAATGTTTGATGAGCGGGATGCATGGAATATCATGCCCAAAAAAGGGACATGAACACTTCTGCTGAGGAAACCAGATGCCAAGGCCACACTTGCAGCTTAGACAGGATTGAGTTGACCATGTAGGCCGACAGGGTGCCAGTGGAAATCTTGGTGTCCAGGTGTGCTGCGCACCTAGAAGAGGCATTTGTTGAGACGCTGTCATAGACGACTTCTCGATGTTAGATCGGCTTCCATGGCCGTGTGTGTTGTAGGCCTTGTGATTTTTTCAGAGTATTGTGCTCTGAAGAGCCAGTCGTCTAAATAAGGCAAGACCTGGATAACCGGCTTCCTGAGATTTGCTACGTGTGCCGCAAGGAATTTAATAAAACCCTCTAAGGGCGGATTTGAGGCCAAAGGAAAGAACCCTGAATTGAAAGTGGCCGCCGGCCACGATGAAGCAGAGGAATTTGCAGTGGTGAATGGGGACATAAAAATAGGCGCCCACCATATCTAGGGGCATTAGAAAATCTCCCTTTGCAAGTTGGCTGAGAATTGATTGTAGCATGACCATTTGAAAAGACAGACAGTAGAGGAATTTTTTGAGATATCATAGGTCGAGAATAGATCTTCACCATGCCTGACTTTTTTTGTACCAGGAAATAACATAAGATGCCCTGATTACACTAGAAATGAGGGACTCGCTCTATAGCTTCTTTGAAAAGGAGCAATAGTACTTCTAGCTGAAGATGTTTTTCTGATTCAGTGGCAGGGAGGGCCTTCGATGGCCTTTGAACGAATTTGAGGGTGTTGCCTGGGTTAACTATTGAAAGAACCCATTTGTCAGATGTAATTTGTTTCCATCAATGTTGGAATGAAGATAGGCGCCCTACCACTGGGGTGCTGAAATGAAAAGGCACTGCTGGGCAGGCGTCAAGACTACTTGTTGGACTGGCCTTAACATGGAGAAGAGTTATAGCGCCTGTGGGCACCTCTGTAAGGTTGCGATCAAGCCTTGTACTGCTCGCATGAGGCGTCCATGTCCCCATGTATGACTGGGAGTGGTACGATGAGAGGTAGTCTCTGTCGGATCTTGTGAAGAGGTTGTGGTTCGATCGAAAAGACTGAAAGGCCCTTTGTTGCTGCAGAGTGCTTAAGGACAGGGCTGTGTCCATTTTAATGGCTTGTAGAGTGTCATCGTCAAAGGACATATCAACGGCCTTCGCCTGTACATTTGATCTAAAATGTGTGGCATTGAGCCAACCTTAGCATCGCAGGGCTGCGCCGTTGCCTATTTGATGGAAACCCTTGTTGGTAATATCAACACCCACTGAGATGACATGGTCACAGGTGGATCCGCCCTCTCTCGAAGCCCAAAAGATTCCTGTTTCTTGTTGTCAGGGAGGAACTCCAGTATGGAAACAGAGTTGTTGGTCACATCTTGCCAGAAGAGCAAGCAAATTTCCGGCCTTGATTGCAGTTGCCTACATATAAATGGGTCTCTTGCCGAAAGCATCAAGCTGACTGCCTTCTTTGTTCAGAGGTGCTTCACATGGTGATGAGGGGTTAGCCGATCTCTTTATAGCCACTACAAAGACAAGAGAATTGGGGCTTGGCTGAGTGTACAGTCAATTCGGGGAATCATATATTTTTTTTTTATCAGATCAGTCCTTCAGAAGAGCCACAAAAAAACTTGTCATGGAAACCAGCTTGTCTTCAAAGATGTCATCCAAGATTGTAATGGACACCATTGAATTCCGTGCTTTTTTCCTCTGTTGGTAAAGGAAACCTTCTATCCTTCCCACAGTCAGAATGAGGTAGAAAGGAGCCACCAGGGGACGCCGTGATGTGTTGACGCTCCTCGGCCAGTCTCTGACTATGGGCGCCTAAAATGGGGATCTGGGCCCCCCCAGCATGCCACAATTGATCTCTTGACCCCCCAGGATTTGCTGAAACTTGCGAGCACCTGTTGAGTGTTTTTCCGACACTCGGAGCTGCCGTCGTTCCTGAGAACGGACCTTCTAGGTTGGTGAGCGGGGCCTGGGAGGTGGCTGTCCCCGCCGAGGAGCTCCGTGTCGCGCTCCCCAGTGGTCGGCGGGGGAGGGGCAGTCGTCGCGCGGACAGCTGCTGCTTTGGCGCCCAGGCCCATTTCCATAGACATGTGGTGCTGTCCCAGACCGGAGGGAAGGGGCCGGCGGAGGGGACTGTAATCGCCTGCCTTCATCAAGGAGCTGCCAGCGAGTGTGAAGGAGCTGGACATTTCAGCGCTCCCCCATTGTGGCCTAGTGCAGGAGGTGTTGTCCGCCTAGTCGGGGCGGTAGTGAATGGGTCTGGGGGGACCCGCTTGTTGGTGGATCGGGGGCTGCGGGTGGTCTCCTGCCACTCCTGCTGGCCATCGATGGCTTTCACTGCGGCGGTGAAGAGACGGGTATCGGGGTGAGCTGGTGCCCCGCCCCGCGGAGGTGCTGTCTGAGAGTATAGGGTTCTGTGGACTGGAGCCTAGGAGTTCGCTACAGCAACGGCAGAGGTCTGGCGAGAGCTCTCAGAAGGTGGTCCTGCCCCTGGAGTGTGGCTTGCTTGCCAGCCCGTTAAGTTTCGTTTGGACACTTGGGAGCAGCGGCGGTCCCCACGGAGTTGAGGAGGTGCCCTGGGACCCTGTGGTCGGGCTGTCGCTCCGGGGCCTGGAGGGAGCGGGCCCGGTGCGGGGCGTGCTCTCTGGGGTGGCGGCACCCATTGGCATAGCTTTGGAGGAGCTCCAACGCTGCGGTGTGGTCTTGCTGGCGGGCTCCTTTGCCCGGGCCAGGTCTGCTGCGGGGGCTTGAGTCTGTCATGATGCCTACCTCTAAGGAGCCAGGCCGGGCCCAGCAACCCCAGAGGCAGACATCATTTTCCCCAGGGAAGTCTCAGCGGGCCCAAGTCGGGGCCCTTTGGACTCAGTCCTGGCGCCTTAGGCGCCAGGCTCATAGCGGACCCCAGTCCTGGCGCCTTAGGCGCCAGGCTCATAGAAGAGGATATGTGTTTAAGTGCTTGGGTGCACACTTACCTGATGCAGACCTTGCTGCTTCATCCAGGCCCTCTTGAGGCCTGAATGGGACTACTTAACCTGTAGGACTACTTCACCACCCGGGTGTGGTCGGGGAAGGATACATACCTGATTGGTGGAAGGATACATACCAGGAACTTCTTCCAAGGCTATTTAAACCCCACCCGAACAGTCACACATGCTTCGCGTTGTTCTGCACCTAGCAGCTGGACGCTCACCGTGTCAGCTCCTGCATCCTGACTTCAGCCACGCCTGCCAGCACCCTGGAACACCTGCAAGGGGAGAAAGGAAGAGAATAGGAGAAGAAAAGCCCTTACCTGCTAAATCTGCATCCCGGAGTCATTTCTCCAACGGCCCTGAAAAGGAAGACATCATTTTAAAGGCATTTCGTTTCGATCGCTGCAGCGCTGCATTTTACTCACCTTTGCAAGGCGCTTCCATCTTCAGCAGCGATCTTCCGGATTCAGCTACGCCCCGGCGCCTAGAGGAAAAAAGACAAGAACAAAGGTGAGAGGGAGAAAAGGAATAAGGAAAGCTCAGTTTCCTTTTAAGTCTTACCTGTTGGATTATTCCCACTGCATTTCGGGTCCTGCCGCTTCCTGGCATCTCCGGACCCCGGCCCCAATGGGGAAAAAAGACAAAGACATTGAATGAGCGAATGCAAAGACATTACCTGAGCGCTCATCCAGAACTGTTTCACTTCGGGTCGGCGCCATATCTCCGGCACTCCGAACCCCGGCCCCTAAGGGGAAAAAGACATAAGCATTAGCGCTTGCTGCAATTAGACAACGAACATTATTATTAAGCTTGAACTTTTGAACAGAACTTTTACAGCGCCTTACCTGAACAGTCAAGCTTACCTGAACTCCCATCAATCCTCAATCCAGTGAAGTAACTGGGTTTCAACGCGCCCCTGCATCAGAAGCAGGATGGAGAGCTCATCCTTCCAAACCCTAAGGTGAGGCTTCACGGGGAATCGTGGAGGAGGTATCGTGGAGGGTTGGAAGGGAGTGGGAGGCTTGAGCATTGTTCCACAGTTGGTAGTACTCCCTTTTCACGCACAGGAGGGTATCCAACGAGCCAGGGAAGCCAGAATAGAGGGGCCCTTCCTGTCCATCTTCAGAGTTCTGCGCCTTCGACGCCGCGCCTCTGTGGGAACCAGGTGAGCGTTACAGAGTCAGGCTTTTTCTCGGAGGGAGAGGAGAGTTTCTTCGGGATTCCTGGTCCCCTCTGTTTAAGGTGATGCGGCGGGGATCTCCTCCGGGGCCCGACGACACCTGGCTCTACTAGCCCCGGTTGTCCCCCTACCTCAGCTGGGTTGTGGTCTGGTCCGGGTGCTGGAGAGGCGGTTGCTGGAGCGCTGGTGTGGGGTCTGGGCGAGGGGCCTACTGTAGTGTTTGCTTGGGGATTTGCCTTGCAGTGAGGCCTCTTGTGCCTTGCAAACCACCCACCTCTAGGAGCTACAGCCTTTCAGTACCGTTTCCCCACTGCTAATGGACTGGTCTCGATCACTGCAGAGGTTTTGGCGCACTCCCGATCTCAGCATGGAGAAGAGCGGCTCTGGTCCTGCCTCCCATTCGGAAACTAAGGAGGTGCATACGATGAGTCAGAATATGGCGGCTCTATTGGAGGAGATAAGAGGCTTCAGAGCGGACATTAGCAAGAGACTGGACTCCTTGGACAAGAAGTTGGATGCGGTTGACGACCGGGTCCAAGCTTTGGAGGCTAATTAAACGTTGTTGGATCTCTTTGAAACTCAGTTCGATATGCGCCTGGCAGAGCTCGAGAGAAGGGAGGAGAAGGTCTTTCTTAAATTGGACGATTGGGAAAATAGGGAGCGGCGGTCCAACCTGCGATTCTTCGGCATTCCAGAGCAGGAGGGGGAGACACAATCTGACATTATGAGAGCAGTCAGAGCAATAATAAGTACACTCTTTGACGGCGGTAACACTAATGAGCCGACAATAGATAGAGCTCATAGAGCGGGGGGTCGTGCTGGCGACGCGAGATCAGTCCTGGTAAAGTTTCACCATTTTTCTGAGAAAGAGAAGATCTTGGACTTGGCCCGGAAGAAGGGGCACATCGCCTGGGAGAGTTCCAAAATAACGATTTATCAGGACTTGTCGGCATTCACTCTAGCGCGCAGGAAACTCTGTGGCCCCTTGACTAAATGGTTGCAGTCTAAGGGAGTGCGATACAGATGGGGTCATCCCTTTTCTCTTGCATTTGAAGTTGAAGGCTATAAGTACTCGCTTGTTACGGAAGCCGACATACAGAGGGTGACAGGCGAACTCTTGGGAGATTTAACTGAAGGAGTAGACACTTCAGATGGTCCTGGAAAAAAAGTTCGAACAGAGGAAGCCCTCCCGGTTTGTGGAGAGGCGCAGAGTTCGAGGTCATAGGAAGTTTAGGGGAGTGACACCACCCTCCCCGAGTCAGCCTGCCTCTTAACTTGTTAAAGAAGGCTGTTTTCTATGTGGTGCACATGGGTGTTCATGGTGTACACTGTTTTTTGGTGGGGAGTCCTGAGGGTCCCTGGGGCTCTATGGTCCTCGTCATGCCCTGATGAGGCTGGCATAAATAAGAGGGGCAAATGTGGCCAATGAGAAGGTGCATGGAGTATGGGGGAGTGGGTTTGAGTGCGGTATGCGGGGGTTATGTGTGCGGCATGTGGGGGGGGGGTTCAGAATGACGTGATATTTTTGAATCATGGGCAGCCCGGGTAGAGGCGACCAATGGTGGCCTGGTGTGGCAGCGGTTGGATGGTGCTGTCAGGCCAGGCGCTCGGTAATGTGGGGGCTGGGGGGTTTTGGGATGGGGGTCAGGGGGGTTTCAAATGGTTTGGGGGTGGTTTGACTACTGTTGTGGTTTTTGCTTGGGGGAATTTTTGGAGCGTCATCCGACAAGGTTTTTTTCTGAGCGTTTGATCGTTCAGGGACCAATGCCTAAATGTTCTCATTTAAATGGGTGAATGTGATTTCCCTCTGGCGTTGGGCTTGTTAAATGTGCGGGGCCTTAATTCCCCATATAAAAGGTCTTTGGTGGTCAAGGAGTTCAATAGGTTGAAACTCGACATTTTATTTCTTCAAGAGACTCACTGGGTGAAGGGAGTAGAACCTGTTTTGAAGGCAAGGTCCATACACAAAGTCTTGCATGCTTCCTCCAAGGTCAAGAAGAGGGGGGTGGCGATGGTGATCTCCCAGAAGGCCAATTTCTCTCTTCGTGCCCAGGTCTGCGATCCAGAGGGCCGCTTTGTATTGGTCAAGGGTGACTGTAGGGGAACCAGGGTCACGTTGGTTTCCATTTATGCGCCAAATGAGGCCCCTGATCGCTTTTGGTCAGATTTGAAGCTCAAAATTGTAACCTTTACTGAAGGTGCGCTGGTGGTGGGGGGCGATTTTAACATGGTTCTTGATTACATGGGGGATAGGATCCCCAGTCGTCCGGCGGTGGACTCCCAGATGCAACAGTGCCTCGCGTCTTCCTTCCAGTGCACCAACGATGAATTAGGGCTTTGGGACTCACACTTGGCGCGAGAAGGCCCTGATACCCTTTTCACCTTTTTCTCGAAGCCCCATTCGTCATTCTCTAGAATTGACTATGTCCTGGTCGATAGGGGGCTTTCCAACAGAATCTCGGAGGTTTGTGTGGAGGTGACTGCGTGGTCAGACCACGACATGGTGAGGGTACAATTAGGGATTCCATTTGTTCTTCCAGTGCAGAGGCAGTGGACATGTAATGACCTCCTGCTGAAGGATAAGGTGTTGGCTCGGACTGTCCTGACCTCTATTGAAGAATTTTTTGAGTCCAATGATGATGGGCAGGTGGGCCTGGAGGGGATCTGGGAAGCCTTTAAGGTCACGATCAGGGGTGTCCTTATTGGGTTGGGGGCGGCGAGGAAGAGAGAGAGGGGTAAAGAGGAAAAGCTTCTTAGGGACAAAATTGAGGCTATTCAGCCGAAGGGTAAATTGAGGTCTCAGATCTTCCCAGGGAAGTTGGCAGAGCTTCAGCAGCTCAAGGCGAAATTAGCTGCTCTCCTGGTGGGGCAGACTGAAAGGAAATGGTCCTTCCTTAGGCAAAAGTACATGGAGAGGGGTGAAAAAGCCGACAAAATTCTGGTGTGGAGACTCCGAGAGCTTAGGGAGAGTAGGCGAGTGGAGGCTCTTGCCCTGCCGGACGGGAAGCTGTGCAGAGAAGACTCTGCGATTGCGGCCGAATTCTGGAAATTTTATGAAAATCTATACAAATTGAATATGAGGGAGATGGGGCGGACATAGATAATTTTCTGGAGGCTTTGCCAATTCCCTCTCTGTCCTCCGAGAGAGCCACCCTCTTGGAGAGCCCTATTTCGCCCCAGGAGGTGATAGACACTATAGGTGCTATGAAATTGGGTAAGGCCCCGGGGGATGATGGGTTTACTGTTTTTTTTTATAAAACATTTCTGGGTACTTTGGCTCCATTCCTAGCTAAATTGTTTAATGGTGTTCTGGACTCGGGGCATCTTCCCCCTTCCATGCTTTCGGCCCGTATTGTTGTAATCCCTAAGGAAGGAAAGGACCAGAGGAATTGTCAGTCATACCGCCCAATTTCGTTACTAAGCACTGATGTGAAGATTTTAGCTAAGCTTTTGGCAAATAGATTGACAACTCATCTCCCTGCCCTAGTGCATGGGGACCAGGTGGGTTTCATCCCGGGGAGGCAGGGTAGCGACAATATTAGCAAGTCACTCGGGCTGATGCATGAAGTGGCTCTTTCGGGGGTGGAGGCTTATCTGTTATCCCTAGACTCAGAAAAAGCCTTTGACCGGGTTGAGTGGGCCTATCTGAGCAAGGTCTTAATGAAAATGGGTCTGGGGGACAGATTTTGTAAGTGGATAGCTACTCTGTATAACGGCCCCTCAGCCAGGGTGGCAGTCAACGGCGTGACCTCGTCTCCTTTTTTTCTCTCACGGGGAACCCGCCAGGTTTGTCTGGTTTCGCCTCTGCTTTATGCTCTGGCGATTGAACCCCTGGCGATAGCAGTTAGAGAACATCGGGGTATAGCAGTGGTCAGGTGTGGCGAGCTGGAGTTTAAACTATCTTTCTTTGCGGACGACCTTCTGGTGTATGTAACTAATCTAAGGCAGTCGGTGCCGAGTCTCTTTAATCTAATTAGCACTTTTGGCTCCTTCTCCGGGTTGAGAATTAACCGTATGAAATCGTGCTTGATGCCTATGGCTAGCTCTGGCTTGGAGGTTGGGTAGGGGATCACTTGGGAAGGTATCAGAGTTGAATGGGAGGCGACGCACTATTTGGGGGTATTGATCCCAAGGGATCTAACAAAGCTTTATGAGGTCAATTTCCCTCCGGCTTTGGTGAAGATTCTTGCCGATCTCCGGCGGTGGTCCCCTTTGACGTTATCATGGTTCGGCCATATGGTGATGATCAAGATGAACATGCTCCCCCGTCTGCTCTACTTGTTTGCCTCCCTCCTGGTCACTATCCCAGAGTCTTTCTTTAGAGCTCTCCAGTCGGCGGTGGGTCGCTTTATCTGGAGGGGGAAGAAACCGAGGGTTAGGTATGATACTTTGACTCTTCCGCGTTCGTTCGGGGGTTTTGGGCTGCCTGACTTTCGTCGATACCATAAGGCGGCTCAGTTGAGGGTGTTCTTGGAGCACTTAAGGGATGAGATGAGAACGTATTGGTCATATATTGAGGATGTCCATGTCCACCCCAGAAAAGTGAGAGACCTCTTGTGGGCAGTGGCAACCCCCCTTCCTAGAGCTGTAAAAGTACACCCCACCCTGTCAGTGTTGTGGTCGCTGTGGAAGAATGATAGGGGGAATGTGTCCCTGTCCTCTTGGCCATCCCCCATGTCCTTGGTGTGGGCACCCCTTTTGATTTGGGTAACAGAGATTTTCGGGGAATTCAACGGTGGTCAGATGGGGGTCTGGAGCGTGCAGCCCAGCTGTTTAGGCAGGGTGTATTTATAGACTATTATAGTCTGGTGGATTCTCTGGGCGCTCCTCCGATCTCTATCTTTGACTATGTACGGGTGAAGGGCATTATGACCAACCCACACTGAGTAGCAGACCTAACTCGCCCCCACACTCCGTTGGAGAGAGTGTTTATCGATTCCAATAGTATGAAAGGCTCCCTGTCCAAAATTTATAAAGCGCTGATTACGGCAGATGTTGAGCTCAGGCAGCCCTTTAAGAAACATTGGGAGGGCTGGGTATGGGGGGAAATAGGGGAAGCTACATGGTCAGCCATTTTTAAGGTCCTTTTTCGGGTTCCCTGTATACAGCGGCAATGGAACATAACTTCAAAATGCTGCACGCCTTGCATCTTTCTCACGAGTGGGTTGCCAAAATGTATGCAGGGTTCTCCCTGTTTTGCCCGAGGGGGTGTTGTCAACAGGCGTCCTGGTTTCATCTCTGGTGGGATTGCCTTTCTGCCCAGTTTTTCTGGTCTGAACTCTTGAGTTGGATTAAGGAGATTACGGGAGCTGATCTACCCTTGCAGCCTCTTGTACTTCTCCTTGGTGTGTGGGTCGTGGAAGAGGAGGATATGCCCTTGTCGCGAGTGGTCCAAGCTATGTTGCGGGCGGGGAGGCTTGCTTTAGCTCAAGGGTGGAAATGTGCTGTGATGCCTTCTAAGGAAGACTGGTTAGCAAAACTCTGGGTGATCTTCACGTACGAAAAACTGTCGGCGATTACTCACGACACCATGAACTCCTTTTTGCAAGACTGGATGGTGGTTTTGCTTCATGAAGATTGTGAATCAATGAGACTTTGACTTATGAGACTTTTCACATGCCTCGAATATTTGTGTTCCCGCATAAGATGCCATGGCACCGTCCTTTGTTTCTATGATTTGAGCCCTTTGTGCCAGTTTTGACTGTAATTTTGGTCCTGATACAGTGTGATGTTTCTCTCTCCTTAGTTTCTCTGTGTATGGTTTGGGTTGAGTGGGGGGCAGGTGTGGGTGGGGGAATGGGGTGGAGTTGGGTTTGGTTTTTTTTTTTGTCTTTGTTTCCTTTCAGTGTTTTGTTTTTGATCAATAAAAACTCATGTGAATTTTTTTTTTTAAAAAAATGAGGTAGAACATCTTTGCAGCTTTAGTCATGGTACAATGGAAATCTCCAATCTCATCCTCCAGCTCTCCATCAGCGAGCACAAGATCATCAAACCCGTCCATACAGCAGGATTGAGTTGAGGCTGTATCCGGATGTCTATCCTCATAGGAATCAGTGTCTGAGGAGATATCTTGTGGCTGTCATTGTTCTGGTGCGGGCAGGCGGTGATAGCAGCATGAAGGCCAAGGCTTGGATGGCGCAGCAGGTTTTGGGTCCAGAGGAAGAGGATTGGCCCTTGTTTTAAGCTCTGATGCTAAAGTTTGTACAGTGCATAAAATGTCCAAAGACAGTTGCTGCGTTTAAGATCATGATTGCGCAAGGCCATTGGGAGTGGTGCTGATGTTGGAAGCACTGGTAAAAGGAGGACCCTGTGCGGGAGTCAATCCAGGTAAATCCTACTCAAACTCAGAAAACAACCCAGCCAGGCCCTTAAAGTCAGAATCAAAGGTGTGTTCCTTCCAGGATGTCCTCAAGATGAACATTGGAAGTCACTGACAAAGTGTGCAGTGTCTAAGGCTGCAGTGTGAACACGGACTGTGTAGGCCTTTTAGGTGAACTGAGTGTTAGGCAAAGTTTGTATGCAGTACCCTTTGGGACCACTGCACACAACTAGGACTACAGGTGTAAGCAAAACCAACCTTTAGTACAAGTCTGTACTACACAGTGTTGTGGTAGCGTTGCTGAGCAACCAGGTTTATCTCAAGAGGGGAATATGAGCTGTAATGATGTTACGCAGAGGTCTATGATCACAAGTATTCATATAGACTCTTATACTCAAGGTTTCTTGGTAAAACACTTATTAATTTATTTCACAGTCAGTTATAAAACATTCACTAGAAGGAGGCAATCTATAGCACACACAAATATACTTCAGTACTTCATACTATCAGTTTCTGAGGCATTTAAACTACTTTGAAGAAGGAGCAAAATGGCTTTCAGAGCATTTGAAGTAGGAGCAAAACGGCATAGGTTAATAAAAAGATTACAGTTACTCTAAAACAGTGCAAATAGTTTGGGTTCACCAGGGGAGTCAATTCAATGCAATAGGTTAGGCCAAAGTCAATGGGCTAAAGTCTTGTATAGGATGAAGCAGTTCTGGTAGTGAAATGGAAAAGTCTTTTCCAGAGTTCTCAGAAGTAGTTTGTAAAAGAAAGATTAATATGTTCGGTCACACGCTGACTAGGCCTGCAAGTTGCCAAAGTTTCAAGCACTGTCGCAGTGAGAGGTAAGTTCTCTCGGTCGGGTTTTCACAGTACCTTACAATGAAGAAAAAGATGCAGCTGAAGACTTCTGTTCCTGGCAGTTCCTGTAGATCTCGCTGTTCCTGAGCCTCAGTCATGGGGACAAGAGGGAGGACGTCGGGAGACTCCTGCACTGCACTGGGACTGGTCGAAAAGCTGGGAACTATCAATCTTCAATTTCGGTAGCTGTACTCAAGCACACAAACTGGTGTCCTTTTCCCTGGTTATTCGGTTTTCTGCAGCACGCTGAGGAAAATACAACCATCCCTGAGAATGGTATCCAGGTAGCTTAGTGAGTTGATTGGTCCCACCAACTCAAAGGGAGAAGTCGTCCTTGAAGGGCTACTCTGTCGAGATGAACTTGGTGATTCGGACCTGCAGCAGGGTTTCACCGGGCAAACCAACGGTCCAGGAGTTGCAGCAGCCGTCCTCTTCCAGCTCCTCTTCGGTTCTTTTGTTCCAGTGGTCGACTCTGCCTTCCAAGCCAAGAGAATCGCCTTTTATTCAGTTTCCTCCCATTCATTCCAGCCTAGCTGCCACTCACGCAGCAGAGTGGCTGTCCTTGCCAGACATTCAGCCAGCCAATCACACCAGAGTGCATTTGGGTCTCCTAGGAGACTAAGCACAGGGAGTTTCGGGCACCTCCCTCACTTCCTGCCCACCCGAGACACTCGGGCGCCAGCGGCGGTCTTCAGTCCTGAAGCATGCCAAAGGCATAGGAACAAAGGGACCAAACCTGGTTTAGCGCCCAGAGACAAACTCTAGAAGGACCTTTCCAAAAAGAAATGGCGAAAAAAGAAGACTGGACCCTGTTTTTACAGAGGGGGCTCAGACGCCATCTTGAAAAACATGGCTCCCGCGATTTAACGCTACCGTTGTTCGCGGTCGGGAAAAATCATGGTAGTTCGTTGTAAAACCACTGCCACCAGCCATTTCGAGAGGAAAGGGTAGCATTTGACTGCTACATGAGTTTCTGGACACAGGGGATACTAGGTAACCCCTCCAGCATCTAGGAATTTGAAAAGACTAGTAAAGTCAATTTCACTTTACTTTCTCTAGGAAGCAGGAGTTTATCCCAGAGAAGGTATTTAAACCTTGGGACAGCCTAAAAGGATTACCAGTGTCACTGCACTGAGGGTGCTGTGTGACACAAATGAAAAGATGATGCCTATGGAGTTATCTAAAACTCCATAACCAAAAAACACAAGAGTAAAACACACATCAAAATACATGAGAGAGTGGGAAAAAAGGCTCACACTCTCTCCAGGTAAAAATAATCAAGTCCTCAAACTCCAGCAAAGTTGCTGGGGGTCTCTAAGGTGAAGGGAATTAGTACATTTATGAGAATTCTCCCAAACACTTAGTAGTACAGGAGCCGTGTGTGAATGCACTGATGAGGAGTGCATAAATGAGGTGGTTGATGGGATTTTCGGCAAAGATTTTGATGCAGTGGTTGTGGAGGAGGTAGTCGATGCGGTAGTCAACAGAGGAGACATGGAAGGTTTTGCACTCATTGACGAGGAGGTCACCAACAGATTTGTCAATGGTTTGAGCTTTGTGGATGAAGGTGTTTGTGTTGTCAGCGGAGCTGTCGATGCTTTTGGAGCAGTGTGGCTCGAAGACATGCCTGACGATGAGGATTTCATCAGCAAGGAGGATGGTTTTGGTGACTCGTAGGTAGCAGCAGTAGGGGTAGGTTTGTCAGGCATGTCAACCTATCAACGACTGCCCGAGCACAGGAGGGATCACCTTTCTTCACCATTTTGCCACAAGAACTCTCTTTATGGGATCTCAACCCCTTGGAAGAGGGAATTTGCTCTTAAGGCCTGTTGGACGCAATGAAGCACAGCTCCTCGTTGAAGCAGAGTCTGATGCTACAGTATCTTCATCAGGAAAGTCTCCTGCGTTATTGGAGGAGGTCTAGAAAATAGAGCAGGAATCCAGATTATAATCTCTGCAAAGACAATGAAGACACTCCTGATGTCTAGCCTTAACATAAATGTTCATCAGTTTACAGGTGCAACTAATCTTGAAAAGGCTCTTTTTGGTTTGGCGTCAGTCATGGTGAGGGGAGGAACACTTAAGGTGCCTCAACCCTGGAGGAACACAGATAAACGTATGTCCCCTGTAGGGGAGCATCAAATGAGTGCCTTAACTTCCAAATACCACAATAGAAAAGTACATATCTGTCACTTTCAAACTATGCCAAAAGTAAAGCTGAGTGATGAAGATTCTTGGAGAAAACATCAAATAATTTGGAACGTTTGAAAGAACTCCCAAAACTAAACGTGCAGTAAAAAATCTGAACACGGCCTGCAGGGGTGGAGCTATGGGAGGCACTGCCTGTTGACTAGAGGGTAAATGACCCAAAGCACTGCTAAGAGAACACTAAAGTGAATGCAGTTTCTTGTATTTCAATATAACTGCTTAATGTTCTCGACGATTCCCAGCCTTAAAACAAGCACGTGAATCTATGAAAGGTTCAATGACAGAGAAATACAGATTTCCATTCTCCTAAACATCCTCCAAGAACTCGAGCCCAGGCATGTACAGCTGCTCCCAGGGTGATGAATTAACCTCGTCTGAAAGAAGATACACTTTTCATTTAGAAAATACATTTTTGCACAGACTTATCCTGTGTTGTTCTTTTTTAGGCATGAAGTGACTGCAATTTTACTTACCTTTTCTAGGCGGGTGGTTTTTCCATGTAAGATTCCACTTGATTCCCAGTTCTTTGCCATATTCATCCCCATACCAGACAAAGAGCTCACAGTGGGTATTGATTGCCTTACAGGTTCGGTAGTATATTTGTTCAAGATATTGGAAGGCAACCAAGTTTTGTTCCTCCTCATTTCGCGCACAATTAACGTATCTAAAATAATTCAAAAGTCATAGCAGATTTTAAGTATATATTTACTGTCTATAAATACGTTTAAGTGCAAGCTGTGTACGATAACACACATTTTAAAATTGCATTTCTGGAAATAGAACACGTGACTTTGGGCCTCATTCCGGGTTTGGTGTAAATTCTGTATTAATCTCCTGAATTACTGCGACAATCACTTACCGTTACCACCACTTGGTCCTGAGGATTTACCATGGGATTACCAGTTTGGTAAGGCATTGATAGTCCCCATTTTTGGAGTCCATAGGACTACCAGGGATGTTGGTGGAATTGCTGCAAACGGTAATCCCGTCATGGTAATTCAGCCAATTTTTGGCATTGTATACCTCCAGAATAATGCTGGTGATAGATTCTCCACTTCACCGTTGAACTCGGGATTTGGTGGTATGGTAAAAAGAGCGATAATTCTGTTACCGCTAAAAACGTGGTGTCAACGGAATTGCTGCCACTTTATTCCTGCTCTGCCAAACTCGGAATGAGCCACTTAGTATCCGAATTCTCAATCATGTGTATTTTCATTAACTTAATCAAATTTAAACCTTTGTGCAGGATTGTAAGGAAACGACTTTGAAAGTAGCTAAAACACGATATATGTCATTTTACTTTTTTTAAACTCATTCAGTTACCAATCTATTTTTTTTAAAAAAAAACAATATGTTGCTTACATTGCAACTTTTAACCTTCCTTTTAAAAAGATAAATTAAAACAAGAGGAAAGGGTCTAGGACTGTTAATAAAGTGAAAGAATGTTCTCACTTTAAGTTACTACAGTGAATTAAGTGAACTCGCTATCCTTTTATGTAAGGACGAGAGCTTCTAGGGAATGTGTTGATCCAGACGCTACCTGTTGCATCTTCCAGTGGGTGGAAGGAGCGGGATTCTGCAGGCTCGCCACCCAAGCCAAGACACGGTATAATACCTCAGGGGGATTTGGAACACCCTTCCTAAAAGCCATTCAGAAACAAATTACTTTGGAGATATGAAAAAAACTTGGTGCAAAGTTCTCACACAACATTGTATGACACAGGCGTGAATCCAATGCCCATTGCAGTTTTTAGTACAAGCTTCCTATGAGAAAACCCTGCATGTCGGTGTACAAGCCGGACCAGCACAACATTTACAGACCAAAAGCCCAAAATTGGTACATGAGAAAAGATGCTCTCAAGCTCACCTAGTGGGACAAAGAAGCAAACCTGAACTTCGTGCTTGGACATAAGTGGCCATAAGATGCAGTAGGGAATTTTCTCTCTGCACTAGGATGCCACAAATACACAAACAGGCACAAGAAAGATTATTAGATGGCCGTAAAGTTAAGATACGTATGCAACAGCGCTGGATGAGCAGGTGGGGAAAATCAGTTCATGTTCTGCCACAAAAAAAAAACAAGTAGGCGGATTTGAAAATCTGTTAGGATAAAGCCAATCCCTAGGTAAATCCAAATCCCTGAAATAAAACATACCCCAGCTAATCCTATGGGCTGACACAGTCCAGGAGTGCAGAAGGGCTATGAAAGAGGGGGTAGGCTAGGAGAAGAGTTAAGCAGGGAGCAAGAGAGCTTCACATAGAACCCTGGATACCTGGGGAAAGCACTGCCTAAGAAAGCAGTAGTACACAATTTGGCAGCGTTGCAACAGGTGGTCTGAGGGAAGCTAACCAAAGAACTAACAAAGGACTGGGTTTTTGTGTAGAAAGAGGCCTAGGACAGTGCCCAATGAAACTTGTACTATTACAAACAAAAGGTCCTGGCTCCTCTCAAGTCCTCGCCCTTAAGGATCCAAAATCAATGGTTTGGATACCTAACGGCCTACCCTCCTCAGTTGCAACAAATTACACTCACAACCGTCATTGAAAACATATATGTATATTACTATACTTTATTACAAAATTCATTCCATATTAAAAAGATTTTTTATATATATACAACCAGCATTTCAACCACAGTAATTCATAAATGTGGAGCAACAAAACAAAACTTAGATGAAAAAATATAAAAAAGGTAAGAAAAGAAAACAAAACAAAACACCAAAGATAGAACTAAAGGGATTCTGTGTTAAACATAAAAAGAAACACCTGCATCTTTAATAAACAGAAAAGCAGCAAAGCAATTAAAGTAATCAATATTACTCATTAGAGGTTGTTATTAATATTACAAACACACATCCAATTGCATACTAAACAACACATAAAAAATACACAATATGTAACATTAGCATCTTAAGTATGAATACAAATCTGATGTCTAATTATGGATCTATTAAATTAATATTGAGATCCTATTATTACTTCTAAGTAGACAGCAGCTCTTAATGCCTAATTAAAACCGTGACAGTTATCTCACAGCCAGAGAAACCGTGTTGTTCTTCAAGAGAATTATTCACGGGAAATTCTTCAGGGGGGATGTACTGTAGACAACAATCGGAATTACAAACACTTATAACAATTCCAAGTATTAACAGTGCAACCTGATGTAAGCAAGCGGGGGCAGCTCTTTGATGAAAGGCTCTGAACACTGTGTGGTGTCAGCCTAAACAAACAAGACGGAGAGGAAGAGAAAAAGAAAGAGACAACCATATTTATCAGTTGAGTGTACCAAATACAAACTCTCAGAGCCAATAGTTTATAGGCCTTTTTTACGAATCAAAATTTTTAGAGGCTTACCTCACTGCCAACTTGTTATTAGTAGCAGGGGTAAAAGAAGAGTCTTCGCGTGAGGAGCTTCCGCCCTCTACAAAAAAGTGGGAATGCAATGCCTTGTCAGTGGTGTAGCAAAACACGCTCCATTAATCAGATGTCAAAAACACATCGAAAGGTCACCGATGAGATTCCAATACTATCTCAATCTTAAGACATGCGGCAGAAAAAACTTCATTTAATACCAACCACTATCACACACTATCAACAGAGTGTGCCCTTATATAACACATGAGCTAATAGTATGACAGTGTTCTAAAAACCCAATAAAAATAGCAGCCCTCCATTCATTGAAGAAACTGTATGGAAAACCCCTACCACTCAAAAATGAATTACAACAAACTCGTTTAGTTATCTGGATGAATGACTGACCTTAGGCTCAGGGTCTTGTAATAACAATGGTGGCAAGAATTAGAAGTCTTCATGCAGCCGAAAATTTTAAAAGCAGGCACGATGTCAACCGCTCTCTCACTAATTACCATCAAGAGCACTTCGCTGTATCAGCTAAGAAGTACACATGGAGAAGCAACCGTCACTACTTATGTATGCGAAAAGCACAGATGAGCGGGTTGGTAAATGCGATATTAACAACGTTAAATACCGGCAACACGTGCTCGTGTGGTTCATCTCTGCACTTACTTTGTTGTGCCTCCACTCCGCGTGCGTTCGTATTTAGCAAGCTCCTCTCGCACGTCCTACTGCATCGGTAGCATTACCTCGCTAACTATTGCGACGTGACTAAATGCTACAGCAGCTGTGCATTGAATAACAATAGAAACTAAAGACGGCGGCGGAGGTAAGGTGTAGATGGAAACGGTGGGGGCCATTTTAACAAGGACAAAGCTACTGCATAACTGAACAGACCACCTTGTGTATTAAAGTCCGGGCCACCTCGCCTAGGTCCGCTCAGGATTCCTGATTGTAAGGAGGCAGTACTCGCAATTGAACATAATGATACCTTGTGAACATACTATTGTTCTAACGAGGTATTGATTCACGATTTGACATTGACAGACGCAGTTAAAGTAAGCAGCATAGCACGACTAGAACTACTGTTTTGTTTTACAACCGATGTATTCTGTTCAGTAAAATAACATAGTTGACGTCAAAAAACCTCAATATTGTAATTAATTGACTGTTCAAATGTAGCTCACACATTGGTCCAGTCGATCTGGTCATTGAGACCTGCCTCTACTGAGTTACAAAGGTAAATTAATCTCTGTTCTTTCTCGTGCAGTCTTTTCTTGATTGCAACTGTATTTTCTTTACTATCAACTTGTAAGAAGACACTCCAAATTAAGGATTCCGGTGTGTGATCCATGGCTGAAAAATGTCCCACAAGGAGAGCTGTCATGTTTTTATTTCTAATACAGCTTTTATGTTCCGTAATCCTTGTTTTTATTTTCCTTTCCGTCATGCCAATGTATATTTTGTGGCAAGGGCACCAGATCACATAAATTACCATCTGTGACTCCGTAAGTGTCAACTGTGATGAACGTATTGAAATATCATTTCTAGTTACCATGCCTTTAATGTTCTGACCTCTCTTGAATGCACATATTGGTCTAGCCACAGGGCATTCACCCGACTCGAGAATATGCCAATTTCGTCTAATAATGGCATTCACCTTATTCGAAAGGGTGTTGAATGTGCTTACAAATACTATTTGATCAGTGTTTTTCACTTTATTCCGGTACTCAAGAAGAGCTTCTCTATTGTTATTCTTTGCTCGTTTGTGAGCTCTCCTCACGATCTTATGGGGATACTCTCTTGATAATAACTTGGAACTTAAATTCGCTGCTTCTTCTTCGAAAGTAGTTGTACTAGAACTGTTTCTTTTCAAACGAAGAAATTGGCCAACTGGTAAGTTGTTTCTAATGTGGCTAGGATGGCAGCTGTTAAATAGTAACAAGGAGTTACGATCCGTCGGTTTATGGTAAGGCTTAACCTTCAACGAGTTGCTAGTACTATCGGCCCATGTAGTGATGTCCAAAAAATTAATTTCAACGGTACTTGTAGAGGCTGTAAATTTAAGAAATTGATTTTGTTCATTCAGCCATACCTTGAATTTGTCAAACGACACTGTATCACCATCCCAGATGATCAGAATGTCATCTATAAAACGCCTCCAAATCCGTAGGTGACTCAAAAACGGATTGGAGGGGTTATAGACGACACTTTTTTAAAAAAATTCGACAAACAAGTTCGCCGAGGTGGGGGCAACAGATGACCCCATTGCCGTGCAGTGCACTTGTTGGTAAAGTTGATGGTTACAACTAAAAGAGTTTTCTTTAAGAGCCATAGTGGCACACCAAGGTATGAAGCTATTAGGACAATCACCATCTGTTCTTTTAGTCCTGAGGACCTCTTCTAGGACTTCAAGTGTGGTATCTTGGGGAATACACGTATACAAAGATACTATGTCAAGGCTAACCAACATCTGATGCTTATTGTCAAAGGGATAGTCTTCGATTAACACAATAACTTCGGTGGTATCCTGTATGTGTGAATACATCTCCGACACAAATGGTTTTAAATACTTGTCTGCAAATTTGGACAATGGTCCTAACAATGACCCTGACCCAGAGACGATTGGTCGGCCTGGCGGATTTGTAAATGATTTGTGGATCTTTGGCAAGATATAAAATTTGGGGATTGATGGTTTTTTAGCATTAAGATAATCATATTCTTGACGACAAATCCATCCTCTTTCCAGAGCCTTTCTAGTTTTTTCTTCGATCTGTGCTTTCAGGCGCGGTGTAGGATCTTCGTCAATTCTTTTATAGAACGTGACATCAGCTAACTGCCTGGTACACTCTGAAACATAGAAATCGCGATTAAGTAACAAAATCGCTCCTCCTTTGACTGCCTTTCTTATCACAATTTTATCATTGTTTTACAATTGTTGCAAGGCTAACAGTTCGTCTCGTGCCAGGTTTTGAAAAAAATGAGTATTAGTGTTTTTCTCTTCAAGTAATTTTAGTTCGGAGAGCACCCATTTTTCAAAAACTATTGCTTCATGTGTCAAACTTGCAAACGGTGGATGGAAATCAGAAGGATTCTTTAATCCGCTGTTGTTAACTTCACCCTCATAGTTTTTATCTGTGAAGAATTGTTTTAGATGGATTTTGCGGAACAGTTGATGGATCTCAGTCCTCATCCTGAAGCCATCGTAGCTAGTGGTAGGAACAAAACCAAAGCCCTTGTTTAACAATTTTACTTCTGAAGAAGTGGGGGTATAGCTCGATAAATTCACTAATAACCCGTGGTGCTCCTGAGTTGGCGGGGTGCATAATCCCAATCCTCGTTGTGTACTTCCTCCTCTAAAAAACATTGTCTTTGTGGTGGTTGTCCTTGCCTCCCTCTGGAGGAGCTATTGTGATTTCTTCCTCTGTAACTATTCTGCCTGCCTCTGCCTTGTTGTCTTGCAGGGCGATAGCTATTCCTCTGTGGTCTTGAATTGGAGAAATTATCGTCTCCTGAGGACCCTGAGGAAAACGAGGTACTACCAAAATGTACTTTCCGTTGCTTCTGGAATTGTGTTATCGGGTTCTTGGAAGGGTCATATCCTTCTTGAGTATATTTAAACGCCTTCTCGTGTGAGAGTTCAGTGAGATCTTTTTTCATTCTTTTCACTCTTTCCTTCGTGGTAAATTCCTTGAAATCAGCCATTTCCTTCAAGATATCTTCTAGTCTCCGTTTGAAAGTCTCAAGTGGGACCAATTTCTTAATTTCAGCCTCCATGTCAGTTAGTTCTTTTGAGATCTTAATGGACATTTTGCTAGCTGTGTCTATAATCAATACAAGCCAATCTCTCCTGCACTTGTTGGCATTATAACTCCATTTTATCACAAACTCCTTATTATCTAAAAATAACCGGGGTTCGTTGTGGACAATTAATCCTTGGGGAAGAGCACCTGCTCTGAGGTACTCAATCATGATCGAGCCATATAATTCAGTCCTAATAAGACGTTTTTTGAGTTGTAGAAGTTCATCCCAAATACTGAGGTTTGAGATTAATGAGCCTTCCCCTTCCTCTGAAAAAATGGAAGCTCTAGCTAGTAATTCGTCAATATATTTATCATCAAAACTAATCACCTTCTCGGTGGTCATTTTGATAACCTGATGGGAAGATCTTATATTATAAGGACAGATAAAGCACAAATAAAGCACACTCTTCCCTTCTTAATAGGGTTTTCTCTAGAACCAAGGAAGAGTATTTCCAAGAGTATCAAGTGCTTAATCTTGGATTTTAGTGGTGTAAATTGCCATCATAACACTGACTAAGCAAACCCTATTGATGCAAGGGCTAAACATTCCGCACACGAAGAAACAAACAACTCCCACCAAGGTTTTTTTTGGGGAAATAGTCCTGCGGGAGAACCGCACTGGAAACCAAAGAACTAACAAAGGACTGGGTTTTTTTGTAGAAAGAGGCCTAGGACAGTGCCCAATGAAACTCATACTATTACAAACAAAAGGTCCTAGCTCCTCTCAAGCCCTCGCCCTTAAGGATCCAAAATAAATGGTCGAGGTCCTGAGGGAAGCTAACCCAGAGTACTGAGCCATGGAAGGGTGAACTGAACAAACGAACAGGCCTAGTGGAGGATCCCAAAGCCAAATGATAAAATTAGAAAGAAACCTGAAGTTAAAGGTCTTCCTTGAGATTCCCCTAAAGAGACCCCTGGAGGGAGGGTAATATAATATTGTCTGCCTGAAAACAACCCTGAATGAGGGAGTGAAATAAACATTGCACTTGAAGTGAATGCTTAGAAACATAAGGGGAGATACCCGAAGTGAATTGTGGTAAGGCAGAGCAATGACACTCTTGACACGAGATAGTTATGGCTCAACGGAAAACTTTTATTCTGTATTTTGTCAGAGAGAGGGTTGGACTGAATGCCTATAGGAACTAGGGAAATAGGTAGAACTAATGAGGATTTTTCTACAGTAAACAGTGTCGTGGAAGGAGCAACACAAAGTGGGATTCGTCTCCAGGTGTCCAACACATTCAAGAATGAGTGTCCAAATTATATAGTTTGTTACTTATTCCCAAGAGTGTTTGGCTCTGCACGGACACTCTAATCATCAAAATAAACTCCCTAAAAGGGAAAAGTTTCAAAGCCTAATCTTAATGTTTTCTCAAACGTCTGGCTACCTTAAACTATGCACACAATAAATTGGCCAACGAGTTCACAACACCTATTTTGAAATGTCCAGTCCTAGCCTACAACACAAAATGGAAAGGTTCTCCTGCAAAGGCTCTCTCTGCTGTTACTCAGTCTGGACTCTACTCTGGTCTTCACAACGTCTCTCAAGACCTCCCCAGATCCTCAGGCTCCACAGGTTTCCCTTCTCAGGCTTCACCTAAGTCTTGCAACATTGACTTGTAGCTCTCTCCAAGGTCTCTCCAAGGCCTTAGTTTTCCCCCTTATTCATTGTCCGTTTCAGGCAACTGATATTTACACCATTCTGACAGGCGTTATTCTTTTTAAGCATCTCTGGACAGGAACCCGGGTCTTAGGTTGCATGCTCTCACCACCATCCCTGCAGGTACACCCTCTGACCTGGGTTTGACAGTTTCCATGCTATTAGCCTCATAAACTAACTGAAGTTTCCCAGTTGGCATTATCAACATGTAGCCAAGGACTTTGGCTCAGCTTGTCTGCTTCGTTCAAGGATTTGCGCCATTCTGGTGTTTCCCAGATTTCATTATAGTTGTGAGCTGGTGGTTGATTATGCAACCCAACTCGTAATTTAGCTTCCTCCCGGACTAGACTGTGTCAGGTCTTGTGATTGGTTTGATTTCATTTTAAATTTCAATTGACTTGTTAGGTTATTATGTCATAATGCTATATTACTAGAATTTATACTGATCTCCTATCACTAGGCTTTCCACATTGTTAAGGATCTAATGTGGTGTTGGCAACCCATTCCATGGGCTACAAACGCCTTTAGCACCCCGGGTTGCCAAAGCAGTAACCCGGGGTGCTAATAAAAAGTATTTTCATTAATTGAACGGAACGCAGCACGCAACCCATTCATTGAATGCAAATGCTTTGCCAAGATGGCTGCCAAGGTTGTAGAAGGCAAGGCTTCAGTACAGAGTCCCTCTTTCATTACCATGGCGGTCATCCAGGGAAGCTGCTGCGGGCCACAATTGGGTGAGTGGAGTTGGGAGGGGGGATAGGTCTTGTAAAAAAAAAAGAAGGGGAAAGGGAGGGTGGGGGAAGATGGGACTGCAGGGTTGGGAATCAGCCTGCGGGCTCCGTGGAATGCGGGCTGACATCAGAGGTTTCAGCCCATGATCCGCAGAACCTGATTGGCTGCGCCCCCGTCTTGGGTGCTAATGGTTCCAAATTAGTTTCCATGAATGGTTCCAAGGGTTTATTTCTGTGTGCGGTCATCTGTGCAATTTTGGAAATGCTGGAGTCCAGGTAGGTGGCTCTGTGGTACTCTGTATTAGCTTCCCATATGCCTGATTTATTTATTTATTTATTTATTTATTTGTTTATATAGCGCTAAAGCCCGCAGGCATCAGAACGCTAACAGATAGACAAAGACAACAAATAATGATGACGGGACTAGACGGAAGAGGTCTGAATTAACTTAAAGTGGTGCTAGGTGTTTCTGGGTTCTACTTAAAAAGAAAAGTTTTCAGTTTTTTCCTAAAGGTGAGATAGTTGGGTTCAAGTTTAAGTAGGGTGGGTAGGTCATTCCATTTCCCGATGGCTATAGTCGGGAAAGCCTTACCAAGGCCCTGTTGTTTTTTAAAGGTAATGGTTTGTAGTTTGCCTGTGTTTGATGATCTGAGGCTCCGGGATGGTTTATACCATTTGAAATGTTTCTTGAGGTAAGCCGGGGCTGTGCCGTAGAGACAACGATGTACCATGGTAAGAGACTTGAAAGAGATTCTCTCCTCCATAGCCAGCCAGTGGAGGGCTTTCCTTTCTCCAGAGATGTGTTCTCTCCATGTTGTTCCAGTGATCGTTCTAATGGCGTTGTTTTGAATGATTTGGCATCTTTTCAGGCACTTGCTATTTGCTCCCAAGAGTAGGGAGTTTCCGTAGTCTAATCTAGATAGTATAGTGGCCCTAGCAATGATGATGCTATTCTTTTGGTCTAGTAGTGGCCTGATCTTTTTAAGGAGAATTTGATGGTACTGGCAATTTTTTTTGAGGTAGCTTGTGTGTGCTTCAGCTCCAAGAGAGGCTTGAAGATACACGCCTAGTGTCTTTACTTTTGCTGATACTGGGATCTGGTTGTTTTTGATGGTGAATGAGTTAAAGGCAGGGCTCAATTTCTTTCTGGCTTGTGTGGATCCGAAGATCATGAGCTCGGTCTTAGAGCCGTTTAGACACATCCAGTTTTCTTTCATCCAGTGTTCGATGGTATTGTAGAGGGTGTTAAGTCTGTCGTTGTCTATTTGGTGGTTTCCACTGAGTTCAAATACCAGTTGGGTATCGTCGGCGAAGTTGGTGAAGAATATGCCCATTTGGGATAACATGGTGCAGAGGCATCGCATATATAGGTTAAAAAGTAATGGGGAGAAACTGGCTCCCTGAGGGACTCCGCAATCGACTAGTTTAGCGCTAGATGCTTTGTCTCCCCAGACAATCTTAGATTGTCTGTTTTGTAGGAAAGAGGCGATCCATTCAATGGCTCCCGTTGAGCAATTGCCTGATTTGTCAAGGGCCTCGCGGAGTTTGGCATGATCTAGCAGGTCGAATGCCGCCGAAAGGTCCAATAGTATTAGCAGCCCCGCCTTGCCTCTGTCCAGGATGGAAAGCATTTCAGTTTGGAGATCCAATAGTGCTGACTCAGTGCTATGGCTAGATCTAAACCCAGATTGTTGTGGATGGAGTAGGTTGTTTTCATCAATGTAGTTTTGAAGTTGGTCAGTGGCTATTTTATCCAAAATTTTCAACAGAAAATTACAATTTGTGATGGGCCTGAGGTTGGCAGGGTCCTGTTGGTTAAGGTCTGTTTTTTTTGGTAAGGGAGTGACTGTAACTGTTTTGATGGTGTTTGGGACAGTATGGTCTCTGAATGAAGCATTTACCATTCTAGTGAGAAAGGGACTAAAGATATCGGGATTTTCAAGAATGAACTTAGGTGGAAGAACGTTTTCTGAACACGAGGTACACCTCATGGTGGATAGCGTTTTCTTCACTATGTCGTCTGTGATGGATCGAAAATGAAATTTAGGAACTTCTATCTCGATGTTATGTTCTATGGGGGGAGTCTTAACTGGAATATTTATGGTCAGGCAGTTGATGATGGTTTCTCTGGCTTTGGTTATTTTATTTTGGAAGGCGGTTTGGACGTTTTCACAATCTGTTTCCGTTGGTTGGAACGGTGGTGTGAGTGTTGTGGGCTTGTCAATGGATTTAAGGATTTGGAAGAGTTTTCCAGTGGAATTTGCTGCGGTACTTATGCTGTCATTATAGTGGTTTTTCTTCAAATCCACTAGTTTTGATTTATATAGTTGGACTGCTGTCTTCCAGTTGTTTCTGTTAGTTTCGGAGGGATCTTTTAGCCATTTCCTTTCGAGAATTCTTTTGTCCTTTTTAAGCTTAGTGGCTTCTGCGGTGAACCATTTTTGGTGATTTGGGTTCGGCCTAATTTTTTTGTCTTTCAAGGGGGCGTGGGTGTCTAACAATTTAAGCATGCCTTGGTTATAGATTTGAATTATATGTTTACTATGGTCATTGTCCTTGGTGGAGCTCATGATTTTCTGCATTTCCTCAGAGAGCATACTACTCGTGATCTTTTTCAAGTTTCTGGTCATGACAGGTTTAGGTAGGTTAGCTGGTTTTCCCTTATTGAATTTCAATGGTAGAGAGAATTCGATTTTAAAATGGTCTGACCATATGCAGGGGTAAGTACCGAGCATAGTTGCTTTGGGATTGTTAGTAACAATCCAATCGAGTTGATTCCCTGTGTTTGCGGTAGGCTCATTATTGATGATAGAGAAATTGCTATTTTCTAAGTCCTCTTCTAGAGTGATGGCTAACTGGTCCTGTGAGTTCCCCCTCCATCTGTTTATATCACCTAGCATAATAGTCTCTGTGTTGGTTGATTTAGTGCTATTTAATAGGGTCATGATTTCATCGTTGAAGTCAGATACTAAAGATGGGGGTCTATAGATAGTGATTAAGTTGATGCAGTTATTAGGGGTGGGTGTGAGTTTGACGTGGATAACCTCACAACCTGAACATTGAATAGGAGAGGCAAAGAGTTTGAGTGAGTTTTTTGCGATGATCGCCACACCTCCACCCTTTCCTGTATCTCTATTTTTTGTGTAGATGTTATAGTTTGTAGGGACTGCTATGTCTATCGTGGGTCCAACAGGCTCTTGTAGCCAGGTTTCTGTAAGGCAAAGGATGTCTAAATTTTCATCCGTAATGTAGTCATGAATTTCTTGTGCATGTTTAGGCAAGGACCTGGTATTGAGTAATGCAATTTTAAGGTGAGCTATGTCGTCTTCTGATTTTGGGTCGGGTTTCGTGTTAATGGCGGCTTTAGGTGGAGTACTACTTGTCAATGTGGCATTAGTGGATGTTGTCTCATATCTATGTCTGAGGTAATTTTGTACCATTCCTAGTTGCTGTAACCTTTCGTTTCGGGACAGTAGCTCGGTTAGGTTTAAATAGCCCATACCTTATTTAATTTGCTGTATCACTCTTGTTCTGGAGTTTCAGCGTTTTGGGCCGTGAGCCGTCGGACGCCGTGGACCGGCGTAGACCGGCTTCGTTGCAGAAGCGCCGGCGCTGAGGCGCCTGACGTTTCTATAAGTGTGCGCGAGAGCGCTCTGGGACTTGTAGTCCTGTCTGCTTCCCGTCTGTCTAATCAAGTGAAAGAGTCAAGGGAAATAGTTGCTTCAGTCGTTAGGAGGCTGAGCTTCTATTTAGCAATGTGAAAACAAGCAGTACACAAGCAGTAAGTCACGTACGATCAGCGTGACGGGATAATGTAACAATACTTTACTTTTGCTTAAATTGTTCTTCAGGATGGTGCTCTGAGCACTGCCTCCTCTGTGCCTCCTGGGAATGTGAGTCCTGAGTGAGGGCGAGGTTGCAGTTATTTATGAAGCATCCGCCGGGACCGGCGTAGACCGGCTTCGTTGCAGAAGCGCCGGCGCTGAAGCGCCTGACGTTTCTATAAGTGTGCGCGAGAGCGCTCTGGGACTTGTAGTCCTGTCTGCTTCCCGTCTGTCTAATCAAGTGAAAGAGTCAAGGGAAATAGTTGCTTCAGTCTTTAGGAGGCTGAGCTTCTATTTAGCAATGTGAAAACAAGCAGTACACAAGCAGTAAGTCACGTACGATCAGCGTGACGGGATAATGTAACAATACTTTACTTTTGCTTAAATTGTTCTTCAGGATGGTGCTCTGAGCACTGCCTCCTCTGTGCCTCCTGGGAATGTGAGTCCTGAGTGAGGGCGAGGTTGCAGTTATTTATGAAGCGTCCGCCGGGACCGGCGTAGACCGGCTTCGTTGCAGAAGCGCCGGCGCTGAAGCGCCTGACGTTTCTATAAGTGTGCGCGAGAGCGCTCTGGGACTTGTAGTCCTGTCTGCTTCCCGTCTGTCTAATCAAGTGAAAGAGTCAAGGGAAATAGTTGCTTCAGTCTTTAGGAGGCTGAGCTTCTATTTAGCAATGTGAAAACAAGCAGTACACAAGCAGTAAGTCACGTACGATCAGCGTGACGGGATAATGTAACAATACTTTACTTTTGCTTAAATTGTTCTTCAGGATGGTGCTCTGATTGGGCTCTCAAGAGGTTGATTGGGCTCTCAAGAGGTCCTGAAGTGTCCTAAACACTTCTGCTGGGATTTGGTTGCAGGTGACTTTGTGCATTTGCAAGCTCTTCTATTCACAAGGTTTATGCCTGACAAACGCTCATGAAGTTAACATGCTTTACATATGTAATCTGTATTATCTCTGGGGTTTCTTTAGGCCAGATGGCTATTCTTCGTACTCTAATAGCTGATTCTCCCGCTGTGCCCTGAATTTACTACTTTTAAGGTATTCAGGGACTTGGAGTCCTGTGCCTCTAAGTAAAGGGACCGCTCTTTTACAGGGAAGCTGGTGATACTGCCAAGGTGGAAAGGGCCGGCCTGCGGGATCCCATACATCTGCCCTCAGGGAGACACATTGGGTAGTGGCCAGGTAAACTCAATCTCTAGTTGCTCTTACCGCTCACATAAAAGGATGGGGGGGTTCACTTGCCTCAACACAGAATACTGAGAAGCCCAAGGTCTGGGGAAGATATGAAGGGAATGCTGGGAAACCCAGGGTATGAGAAAGGCCTAAAGTAAATGCTACAAGTCAGCGGTTAAGACTTACAAGCCTTAAACCTGAGAGAGTGAAAGGATGAAGAAGGGGCCAGACTGTGAGGAACCCCTGGAAGACCCATTCCCGAAGATCTTTATAGCTATTTTCTGTTCGACAAAGGCTGGAATTTTGAGAGTGTGATTTGTGAACTCTTGTTTTTGCCAGGCTTTTGAACATTTAGGTTATCCTTAGAGTAGCTAGGAGGATAAGGACTTGCTAAAATTAGGATTTGGAATTGTCTGTTGGCCACTTCTTTGTCTTTTAGTTTATAGACTAGGGTGCCCCTGGGTGGACAAGGAATCATGAAGCTTAGGTTAAGATCTGTATTATTTGGACATTCATCCTGGAGTTGTGGAACACACACAGAAAGCCCCACTTTGTGTTGTCCCATACATGATACTGTTTGCTTTAGCAACCCTTATTATGTGTAGATAGTCCCTTAGCTCCTATAGGCATTTGGTCAAACACCTTTCCTGTCAGAATACTGACTACAATCATCTTTACAATCATCTTTACATAACGCATTCAGCAGCTGTCCCGTTTGTGATTTTTCAACCTTTCCAACCGTGCCATCCATAATCCCACAGTCTAGTGACAGGTAGTAGTTTATTTTTATGGCTAGCTAAAGGAAAACATTGATAGCTTTTTATTAATTCCCTTTGAATTGTTTGGGGAAATGGATGACTCTTAATGTATTGAAGGAACATTCTCCCGAGGGTGAAGGAAAAGTTACATTCTTCTAATCCTTGCTCCCCATCCTGTGAATTTTCATTAAATTGATTAACATTGAATACCTCTGGCTTTCTGCTGTATTTCAGAACATGTTAAAAGAGAGAACTCTCTTTTCATTTTTAGCTAAGCAATATATTCAGGAAACCTATGTGCCTCAATGTTCACCTTTTTACAATCCTAATTTAGATTTAACCCCCCACAATCATTGTGAGTTACTTTGAAATAACCTATTTCCACCTTGAGAAAAGGGGAAAACAAAGAGACAGATAGGATGCCGTGACAATATAAAAGGTGAACAATGCTATTTTAAGGCACAACGCCAGCTCTGGCATCACGCTATACACATCACACTGGCAGTTGCATCTCAGTTCATTTTGATGTAATTAAGAATCTCCTTTATAATGTCTCTAGCTTTCTCTTTATGTCTTCTCTTGGGGAGGAAGAAGGGCTACTTATTTATTCAGTGCAAATACCCATTTGGATGACCTTCTCTATCATGGGATCTTTATTAATATTAACAACCACTGACTGGAATTTGTAGTCCATCTCCCAAAAAAGAAAGGGAGAGGGGACATCAGTGACGCTGAAAGGTGAGAGAGAAACATTGATTAGGAGAGTTTACTAGCATGTTTCTTAACCCACCTAGACTTCCCTCATGCATCTGAATTAGACAAAGTTGAGCCGTGAGCATAATGAATGATGTCAATGTAACAGTTTTGTAAATCTTAGATATTGGTACATTCCTGAGGAGAGCTGCACTTTTCCTATTGTTAAGCAAGCTCTAGGTTTACCCAAAAAGAGGCTAATAATTTAATAAGATGAATGATACACAAACACTGGATCTAGCTATGAACTGCTTAATTGCACGGAAACATAGATTTATTGTACCATTGCTAAAAAACAGTTTATTGGACTCTGTAATGTTTTTTAGTCCTGTCTAAATACTTTTGTGGGGCCCTCTTTATATCCCAAGTGTGAAGGGACCTGATGAGGAAATAAAGAGGAACATTAAATACTTTAATGTGGAAATCAAAAACCATTTTAGGAAGGAAATAAGGGTACCTTCTGAGAGACACCTACGTACTGTGAATAATAATATACTGTTCGTTAGTGCAAAGAGCCTGAAATTCACGAACGCTCACGGCCACTAAGAAAGGTGTTTGAAATTATATTTGTGCATTGGTTCGAATGGTGAACTTATCAGTTTACTCGGACCATTATATTCCCATGTGGTAGCGGAGGCCTATTACATCGTTTTAAGCCGTATAAAAAAAAATGCAATCTTGAAAAAGGATACCTGAACGGGGACATTTATGTATGCTGGGAAAGCTGTAAGATGTACGTAAATAGAGGAAAACTGCAAACCAGATTTCACAATAAATAAGGACATTCATTACAGTTTGTTCACAACATGTTATTAGATTCACAAAGCCTTTCAATCCATATGGGCATGGAGCTGCGCTTAGGTGGGAACTGTGGCTACAACAACAGTTTAAACTGAACACAACGTCACGCATGATTACAGACCCCAGGACAGGCGAACCATCCTGATGCTCAATCTTGGGACCCTTGCGCTGAGGTTGTTGAACGCCTTATCCAACAGAGACACTGAGGACGGCTATGACACAGCAAAGCTAGTGCTAACCGGGAAGTTTAAGCCGCAACTCAATCCAGATTTTGAAAGGTTTCAAATGAGCCAAGCCTGCCAATGACCGAATGAAAAGATTGATGATTTTCACAGCTGCCTCTGAGAAATGGCTATAGGCAGTGATTTCCTGATGAAGACTTTGCCGTTTGTCAGCAGGTAATCCACAGATTCTCATCTGAAAAATTCTACAGGGTAATACTATTGGAAGCGAACTTACCACTTGAACGCATACTCACCATGGGACGTCAGTCAACGAGAACAGACCGATGCACAAGTGGCTGAAATGGAGTCCACAATCAGCTGACTACCACTAGACTCGAAGAGCCCGGAGAACAGCCCACCGGCTGTAAACACACTCTGAAAGGGACGGGACAAGCCCGGCCCAAAGCCAAGATGAATCGTGGAAGTGGTGCGGTGTACACCCTGGCGCAGAGAAGGACTGTGCCCAGCACTAGGAGTTACCTGCCACAAATGCAGGAAACTAAATCATTTGGCAGCAGTATGCCTAAGCTCCAACCCCCGTGGTCAACCTCACCACAGGGCCACAGGACCGCTAGAGACCCCGGTACAGCGACTCCTATTATGAGAACATGACAGTACTCACAGCATAAGACCCCGCGTGAAGCAACACCAACGGACAAACCAGGACGAGACGAGCAGTGGACTCACACGATGAAGACTCTGACGAGGAAGAGCACTCAGGCGGTGAATCGTCCCCCCACAGGTCATCACGACACCAGAGACCAAGGAGAGAACGAGTACACATGATATAAGCCACAAAACCACACTACAGCAAAAAAAAACGAGGAAAGAACACCTATCCTACCTGCATAATTTTGGCTGGGGGACACCTACAAAAATGATGATGGACATGGGTGCCACTGTCAATGTAATAACCGCAATCCGCTATGAGAAGCTCTGCCCATGTCCACCGCTGCAGCACAAGTCAGAGCTGTAGGCATGTGGGTGCAAACAACCTTTGCCAGTCAAAGGCTCTTTCAAGACAGAGTTAGCCTATGAAGGAGAGAGATGCAAATCACGCATCTAAATGGTTGACGCAGAGATTTAGATGCTTCTCAGCTGTAAAACAGCAGAAAACTAAGCTGATCCACTCTGCATTTGGGATACGCACCAGAGGAACTGAACACCTCCTATAAAAACATGCAAAACTATTCCAGGACATTGGGTGCCTGAAAAACTGCACAGTCAAACTGTACATTGACCCCACGGTCGAACCTCGGGCTGTCTGGCACAGGAGGGTCCCATTCCACATCAGGGCCGTGGTGGGAGCTGAACTCAACAAGATTGAAGACCTCAAAATAACAGAGAAGACCACTGGCCCGACACCGTGGGTGTCGCCTTTGATGGTGACCATGAAGCCCAAGCACCCTCATTCCATCTGGATGTGCACAGACATGCGGCTGTCGACCTCAGCCATTGGAAGAGAACGACATATCACCCTGACCATAGATTAACTTATAGTGGTCCTAACGGGGGCAACCACATTCAGCAAGCTAGACCTATGCTCAGGATACCACCAGATTAAATTAGCTAAGGAATCAAGGTAAATTACGACCTTCCCAACACACCTTGGCCTGAGGAGATATCAGCGCCTTAACTTTGGAATCTACTCCACAGCTGAGGTGTTCCAACATGAGATCAGAAAGGTCCTACAAGACCTCCCTTGCATGACCAATGTCAGCGACTATATCCTGCTCTACAGAAAGACAGACAAGGAACACGACTCCCGGCTTGCAGTGACGCTCCACGCCTAGAGGATTCTGGGCTGACGCTACAGGCAGAGAAGAACAAGTTAATTACCAACTGGTAACGTTCTTTCGATTGGATGTTCCTCCAACGTATTCCTCATCCTAGATGTATTCCATCCAGCTTTGCTGCTCTTCGGAAATTTTTTCAGCAGAGGGCGCCGTGCGTCGATGTCGTCGAGTCGATGGTCCCTCGAAGGCCTCCGTCGAGGGTGACGTCATCGGGTGTATAAGTAGCACGCGCGGCGCCCGTTGGCCTCAGTTCTGTTTTTCCCCCTTTTTATCTTTGATATTGTACTGTGTAGATTGTGCCGGCAGACAGGTATGAGCCTTGCGAGATTTGAGATGGCAATAACCCGGAAAAATCTACAGAGGGGTAGGCTGGGAGGGCGATGAGGAATACGTTGGAGGAACATCCAATCGAAAGAACATTACCAGTTGGTAAGTAACTTGTTCTTCGAGTGGATTATGTCCTCCAACGTATTCCTCATCTTAGATAGACTCCCAAAGCAGTATGGACAATTCCTCTGGAGGAGGGGGGAGATTTTTCGATACTCTAGATGGCTGAGTATAGTACTGCTTTTACAAAAATTAGCTCCCTAGACTGGGAAGCATCCAGGTTATAGAATTTTGAGAAGGTGTGTAGTGAAGACCAAGTTGCTGCTTCGCAAATTGATCTTATTGGAACACCTCTTTGAAGGGCCGTGGAGGAGGCGATGCCTCTGGTGGAATGAGCCCTTAACCCTTCCGGAGGGTCTTTTTGAGCTAGTCTGTAGCATTCTGAAATGCAGAGCACAATCCAGTGTGAAATTGTCTGTTTTGTCACCGATTGACCCAGTTTCCTTCCTGTGTAACCTATAAACAGCTGGTTGTCCACTCTAAGTCTGGAAAGTCTAAAGATGTAAAAGCTTAAAGCTCTTTACGGATCCAACCTGTGTAATCTTTCCTCCTCCTTCGAAGGATGGGGTGGAGGACAGAATTACCCTCAACACAACTCTGTCCTTATGGAACACAGTATAGGGTGGCACAGAAGACAGTGCACGCAAATTCCCTCACTCTTCTTGCTGATGTTAGAGCAACCAAGAAGGCTGTTTTCCACGTTAGTAATCTTAATGGACACGTGTGCATAGGCTCAAAAGGAGCACACATTAAGAATTTTAGGACTAAATTTAGATCCCAGATTGATACTTGAAATGGGTGAGGAGGAAACACATTAGTGAGTCCTTTTAAGAATTGTATTATCAAAGGAATTTTGAAGTAGGAGCATTCTTCCGATGAGCGCTTGAAAATTGAAAGCGCCGCAATGTAACCTTTTATTTTTCCGATATTCAGACCTCAATGTGCTAGGGTCAGAAGGAAAGATAATACTTCCAGAATCAAACATAGAAAAGGATCGACATTCTTTTCTCTGCACCAGTTGCAAAACTTTTTCCAACGGCAACGGTATAGAGACTTTGTTGCTACCTTCTTGCCGAAAGCAACACCTCCATAACATCATCTGGAAGGTTCCAATCCCTGTATCTCAGCCTTTCAGATACCAAGCATGAAGGTTGAGCGTTTTGACCTCTGGATGGAGAACCTGACCATCCATTTGAGAGAGAAGGTTCTCTCTCTGAGGAAGACGTACTGCAGGACAGATGGACATGTCTAGAAGGTCCGGGTAACACTTTCTCCTGGCCCAATCCGGGGCAATTAGGATCATGCGGCTCCGAAACCGTCTCAGCCTCTTGATGACCTGAGGAATGACGGGAATCGGAGGGAACGCGTACAATAGTGGGAAATTCCACTCCACCACAAACGCGTCCCCCAGGGCTCCTCACGGGGGAAATTCCCTTGAGCAATACCTTTCGCATTTTCGGTTGATTCCGGTTGCAAACAGGTCTACTTGAGGGGTTCCCCAAAGGGCGAAGATCTCTTGAATAACTTCCTGAGCCAGTTCCCATTCGTGGGATACCGTGCTCTGCCTGCTCAGAGCATCTGCCGTCATATTCTCTACCCCGGCTAGATGAATTGCTGTTAAAGAGATCCCTTCCTGAATCGCCCAATACCAGAGCTGCATTGCCTATCTGCACAGGGGTAGTGACCCCACACCTCCTCTTTTGTTTAGGTAGTGCATGGCCACCATGTTGTCCGTCATTATCAGGACATTCTTTCCCCTGACAGATGGCAGGAAGGCCTTCAGCGCTAGTCTGATTGCCCTCAGCTCTAAAAGGTTGATATGTAGTTTGGACTCCGATGGAGACCAACGACCGTTGATTGTCAAGTCGTTGGCATGAGCTCCCCACCCCAGGAGTGAGGCGTCCGTCACTACTGTGATCTCCGGCCATGGTTGCCAAAAAAGTTCTCCTTTTAGGATGTTCTCTGTACAGGTCCACCATAGAAGGTCTTGTCTGACCTTGTTCGGAATCTCAAGAAGATCCGTCATTTGACCCGAGAACTGGGACCACTTAGTTTTTAGGGCCCATTGAAGGGATCTCATCCTCAAGCGTTCCTCTGGCACCAGAAAGATGCAGGATGCCATGAGGCCGAGCAACCTTAAAAAGTCGTAAGCCTGGAGATTTTGGGCATTTTGGAATTTGGAAACCATCTGAAGAATGTCTTGAGCCCTCGACTTGGAAGGCGAGCTCTTTCCCAAAGACGTGTCTAATACAGCTCCTATGTACTGAAGCTGTTGGGAAGGTGTCATCTGTGACTTCTTGAAATTGAGGGAGAAGCCCATTTTGTGGAGGAAGTAGCAGGTGACTTTCAGATGATCCAGTGCTTGCTCGGCAGAACGCGCTCTGATCAACCAATCGTCCAGGTAGGGGTAGACATGAATCCCCCCTCTCCTGAGGTGCGCTGCCACCACTGCCATTAACTTGGTGAAGACCCTTGGGGCGGAGGTCAATCCGAAAGGCAGGACTCGAAACTGATAATGTGAGTCGCCAACTACGAACCTCAGGTATTTTCTGTGTTTGAGATGAATCGCCACATGAAAATAAGCATCCTGGAGGTCCAATGACACCAACCAGTCCTGAAGTTGAAGGGCCTGAAGGATCTGATAAAGGGTAACCATCTTGAACTTGTCCTTTCTGAGGAACTTGTTCAAGTTTCTTAAGTCCAAGATGGGTCTCAGTCCTCCAACCTTTTTGGGGATCAAAAAATACAGGGAGTACCATCCCATGTTCCTCTCCGCTGCAGGTACCGGTTCTATAGCACCTTTCTCCAGCAGGGTTAAAACTTCCTGCTGTAGTAGCGGGTTTGAAGTACTGGGTCTTCGGTGGGACCATGGTCCAGTATATCTGTTAAATCATCCTGGATGAATTCGGCTGATGGTCTAGCCCATCCTAAGTAATCTACTACCTTTGTCATTAATTAACGGTATGATGGACTGGCATGCTCTCCTGGTTCTGGTATGCTAAAGTCGTTTTCAGGAGATGTGTCAATACCACTTGCATTGTGTAATGATTCCACCAAGTCCCTCATTCTGCTTTCTTCTGAAATCAAGCATTCTGGGACATTTGGGGTACCATATTCCAGCCCAAAGGGTACATTCTCCTCATCAGATCTCTCCTGTTCCTCAAAAATTGAGGTCAGGGATTTGAAAAACTTATTTCTGGGGAGAGGCTTGAAAACCTTCTTGTGAGAGAAGGGCCTCAACGACCAGTGGGGGTGTCTGTACTTCTGCTCCCTATATGGTGGAGGAGAGGCACAGGAGACCCCAGCCAAGATTCTCTATTACGGTAGCAATGGTCGAGCAATCAAGGCCTAGCTTCTCAGGAGGTGATGCAGGCTGGTTCTTAAGTACAGTGTAGTCCCCAAGCCCCCACAAAGGAATATCCACACTCTGTATTGGTTCGAACACAGTCTATATATAATCAATATTCAAGGTTATGTACGTTTATCATAATAACTCACTTTGTACTCCGGAAAAATCAACAATGGCAAATATATACAATTCTAAAGTGGTACCACCCTTTGTATTAGATCTCATTAAAGTGCATGAACAATCCCGTACAATGTCACACAGACCAATAGAGTGAAACCAGCAGTAGAGAGAGGAGAGGAAATAAGATGGTTGAGCAATAGGCAGAATACTGGCCCCTACCACTAGGCACAGTTCTGTGTGGAGATCCCCCCACCTGGGCAACCTCTAAAACAAAGATGTAGCGCACGCCCAGTCCACATATTGCTCTGCAAGTCTTATTCTCTCCTATAATGTTTTTACCTACCCAATGTACCTGGTGGAGTCGAGCTCCTTGAAGAGGCGTCGACAGTCGTCGAGGAACTCGCTGTTCGGCGACGGGGAATCGACAGCCCTTCTTGAATGCCTTCCCTTTCAAGCGGGAGGCACGGGGCGTCGAACGTCCGTCGACAAACGAGATAGAACGATGTCGATGAGGCGGCAGCTTCGTCCGAGCGGTGCTCGTCGGCGTCGGAGCGTCGGCGTCCTGCAAGGCAGAGGCATGCGGGGCACCTCGGTGACAATAGTTCTGGACCGCAAAGATTGTAGAGGCGGAGGCCCAGCAAGGGCGTCGAGTCGTTCGAGTCTTTGGGGTCTTCGGGTGGCGGGAAAACCCACCGGCAGGTTTCTCCTCGGCGCGTTGGTCGTCCTCGACTTTCTCCGGCAGGATAAGCGGTCGACGATGCGGTCGAGGGAGTCCTTCGATTGAATGTTCTTAGGCAAAGGAGCGGACGGCTCCGGTCGTCGGCGGCACAGCGTCAAGTGGTTCCCACGGCTGGGCAACACAACTTCGACGGGCCTCCAGCGGTTACACAAACCTGCGAACCCTGGTCGACGGCAATGGACTTCGACGGCGTCGATGTCCGGGTGCTTCACTTCGATCTCCTCAGCGGTCCCGTCTCGGGTCGACAGCCTTTCGAGGGTCTGTCTTCCAGGGCGCTTCGGCGAAGATGGAGCGGTGCTCGATGGTCCCTCGGAGCACGGGAAGAGGGCGCCTTACCAGGTCCTCTCTCGGGTCAGCCCTCGACGATCTCGTCAGCCTTCAGATCGGTCGAAGCAAATGCCACAGCAAGTCTTCTTCTTCCAGCTGGACGTCGAGGATCAGCAGTTCCAGTTACTCTTAGAGTGGAGACTCCACTCCAGGATGCTTCTGAACGTTCCCGAACGTTCTGAACACCTGGCTGCTTCTGAATACAATGGTCGCTTCTCAACCAATGGTTCCTTCTGAACACTTTTCCAGTGGTGAGAGGTCCCCAGATATACTATCCTGTCTCTCATCCACACTGCTGGCACACACTCAGCAGCCAATCATACAGAAGGGCATTCATGCAGTCAGTCAGCCAATCAGGCACACGGTGCATTCAGGCCACACTCCTCCCTTCCAGACACTCACAACAAGAAATGTGGATTGGGACAAGTACCCAGCCATTCAACACTACACACTGCATTCAGGCCAGTTTCGGGCAGGGCTGTCTCAGTCTTTGTCTCTCATGCCAGAAACCAGACAACCACAACAAGGAGTGTATATTGGTCACACACTCCATTCACCCAGGTCCCACCCACAGGAGGTACCCACAACATACAGTCACTGGGAAGGCTCCAGTCAGTCTAGCTGGGCCTTCACAACAATACCATATATGGAACTTCCACCCAACAGCCAGTCAGGGGGAAGGGACAGAGACAGGGCTTCCCAGGACTTTGGGAAAACAAGTTAACAGGCAATAGAAAGCAAGAGGCCACAGGGGCCATCTTGTTTCCTACCAGGAATCAACAGATCCCAATGGCAGGGCCTGGGTATCCCAAAATGGAGGACACCCGGAGCACCTGTCAATTTCAGCACGGAGCTGCCACCAGCCCATACCCTGCTCTGGGGCCACCCACAGGTGCCCAAAAACATACACTAGGGGCACAGGGTTGTACCCCTACCCATGGGTGCCATAAGGGTATCCCATGGGTCTGTTCGCCAAACCAAAAGAGAGAGCTGCACTGCCAGGAGTCCCACAAGGACTCCGGGGCAGAAAATATAACAGAACACACGGTAAAAAGCAGTAAAAGGACAAGGATTCAGAGGCCCTGTCCCTCAGATGCATTTCCAGCATCACAGTCGCCCCCCCCAGACTGAGGTGGAGGGTGTCTAATCTCCCACGGGATAGACACCCTCATCCAGACGGTCAACATACCTTCTGGAAAGGCCATCTGCATTATCGTGACTCTTCCCTGGTCTGTGCTCTATGGTGAAGTCTAGCCCTTGCAGGCTAATGGACCACCTGAGCAGTTTCGGGTTCTCACCCTTCATCTGCATAAGCCACTTCAGGGGCTTATGATCTGTTTGGACCTTGAAGGTAGACCCCGTAAGGTAGGGCCTAAAACGCCTAAGGCTCCAAACTATGCTAAAACACTCCTTTTCAACAGTAGCCCACCTAGGTTCTCTACCCTTGAGTTGTCTACTGATGAATATGATAGGGTGTTCTCTCCCTTTGTCATCTAACTGGGACAAGACAGCTCCAATTCCGGTATCGCAGGCATCCGTCTGGACGATAAAGGGTCGGCTGTAGTCAGGCGCACTCAACACAGGTGCCCTACACAGACTTTCTTTCAAGCCATCAAAGGCCCTCTGACAGTCTTCGGTCCAATTAACCTTCCTAGGCTGCTTGGGTGACGTTAGAGCTGTCAGGGGGGCAGCTATGGTCCCAAAGTCTGCCATGAAATTGCGATAGTACCCAGTGAGGCCCAAAAAGGCTCTCACCTGGGTTTGAGTAGTGGGAGTCTCCCAGTTCTGTACATCCTGTACTTTACTGGAGAGAGGTTGGATTTGACCCCCTCCTACCTCATGACCAAGATAGGTAACTTTCCCCTGAGCTATCTGGCACTTGGTGGCCTTGATAGTGAGGTTAGCCCTTTTCAAGGCCTGCAACACCTTATCCAGATGTGTCAAATGCTCTTCCCAGGTGGAACTGTAGACGGCAATGTCGTCCAAGTAAGCCACACAAAAGGCTTCCAGCCCACTGAGCGCATGGTTGACCAATCTCTGGAAGGTGGCAGGGGCATTCTTCAACCCAAAAGGCATGACCCTAAACTGGTAGAGTCCCTCAGGTGTTGAGAAGGCCGTCTTTTCCTTGGCATGGTCCGTCAGAGCTATTTGCCAATAGCCTGAGGTAAGGTCAAAGGTGCTCACAAACTTGGCAGCACCTATGGTGTCCACGAGCTCATCAGCCCTGGGCAATGGGTGCGCGTCAGTTTTGGTGACGGCATTGACTCCTCGGTAGTCCACACAGAACCTCCAATCCTTGGTACCTGCCTGGGAACTTGCCTTGGGGACAAGGACCACTGGACTGGACCAGGGACTGGTTGAGGGTTCAATAACACCCAGATCCAACATCTTGGTGACCTCAGCCTGGATGTGGTTCTTGACGGTATCTGACATACGGTAGCACCTGCTTTTGACAGGCACACTGTCACCAGTGTCAATTTCATGCTTACACCACGGTGTAAGGCCTGGCTTCAGTGAAAACAGAGAGGCATACTGTTGGAGAAAAGCCCTACAGGCCCTCTGTTGCTCGGTTGTCAAATCTGGAGAGAGATGTACTCCCGCCACTGAGCCATCCTGAGGGTTGCTATGCAGCAAATCAGGAAGGGGCTCACTCTCATCCTCTTCTTGCCCGGAAGCTAGCAAGAGACATGAGACCTCTGCTCGTCGGTGGAAAGGCTTGAGCCTGTTGACATGGAATATCTGAGGGGCTACCCCAGAGGCTCCCATGTCAACCAGATAATTGACTTCGCCCATCTTGGAGATGATCCTGAAGGGTCCAGTCCACTTGTCTGCCAAAGCTCTAGGCTTGATAGGCTCCATCACAAGGATTTCCTGTCCCGGAGTCCAATCCACTTGCGAGGCTTCAAGGTCATGCCAGTACTTATTCAATTCCTGGCTGGCCTTGAGATTTGCTGTTGCCTGACCCATCATCTGTGTCATCCTCCGTCTGAGGCCTAACACATAGTCCCCCACTTGCTTGGCGGGACCTGGAGGGGTGGCTTCCAAGCCTTCCCTGATCAAGGCGAGGGGCCCCCTCACGGGATGTCCAAAGAGTAACTCAAAGGGGCTGAAACCAACACCCTCTTGAGGTACCCTCCCTGTAAGCAAACAGCAGGCATGGCAGGAGGAGATCCCATTTCCTCCTTAGGGGTTCTTCCAAAGCCCCTAGCATGCCCTTGAGAGTTTTATTAAATCTCTCAACCAGACCATTGGTCTGGGGGTGGTAAGAGGTGGAGAACCTGTAGGTTACCCCGCACTCTTTCCACATGGTTTTCATGTAACTAGACATGAAGTTGGATCCTCTGTCAGAGACAACCTCCTTGGGGAATCCAACACGGGTGAAAATGCCCAGGAGAGCCCTGGCAACCACCTTGGCGGTAACAGTCCGAAGGGGTATCGCCTCAGGGTACCTGGTGGCATGATCTACCAAGACTAGGATGAACCGATGTCCACCTGAAGTGGGAGGGTCAAGGGGACCGACGATGTCGATGCCCACCCTCTCAAATGGGGTGCCAACCACTGGTAATGGCTGCAGTGGGGCAATGACACTGCCTCCAGTCTTGCCAGACAACTGACAAGTTGGGCAGGTCCTGCAGTGGGACTCCACCTCTACTCCCATCCGTGGCCAGTAGAAATGGGCAGAGAGCCTCTGCTTAGTCTTCTTGGTCCCAAGATGACCAGCCAAGGGCACCTCATGCGCCAACTGCAGTAGGAAGGGCCTATAAACTTGGGGTACCACCAACCTCTTGCGGGCACCAGGTTCAGGCTTAGTGGGCTCACTAACAAGGAGCTCACCCTCCCAATAAATCCGGAATGTCCTAGGCACTTCTCCTTGTGCCTGGGCCAGGGCCTGTTTCCTCAGTCCCTCGAGAGAGTGGGACTCTCTCTGTCCCTTACAGAAGTCCGCCCGGGAGGGTCCCCCTTCAGCTAACAAGCATTGAAGGTCAGGATGATCCTCCGGGTTGAGAGCCTCTCCCACAGGAGAGTCTTCTGTCTCTTCTCCCACAGGAGTTGAGTTTGGGTTTTCCACGGGACCCAGCCCGTCCGGAGCATGGATCCCAATGGGTGCTGTCGGAACAGCAGGAAGAGAAGATGCTCCCTCCACAGAGGTGGCCTTCTTGGTCTTCCTTCTTCTTGCCTTAGGCCCCGCCTTTGGCTCGGGTACCTGACCCACAGCCAGACCCGGTGTCACCTGTGACCTAATGACTGCAGCAGCAGTCATGGGAAGACCATCCGAGATCAACCCCAACTCTACTAGATCATTTCCTAACAAAATGTTAGCAGGGACATTGTCCTGAACCAGGACAGGAAGCTTTGCTGTCTTGTCTCCAATCACGAGTGTGACTAAGGCTACAGGTGATAATTTGGGAGGCCCACCAGCTAACCTGGTGGTTTGCAGAGGAGCACCTTCATAGTCCTCTGGCTTGAGCAGGGTCCTGTCCACCACTGTCATGCTTGCCCCAGTGTCTCTCAAACCAGTAGAAGGCTGGCCATTCAAGAGGACACTTCTCAAAAACCTACGGGTGTTCTGTGGGATAGTCGCCAGTACTTCTGCATACTGGTCCCAGGCCCCAAGGGACACTAAGGAAATCTCCACCGGAGCACCAAATGTGATCTCGGCAGAGGAGGGGAGGACAGTGGCCTCCACCTCAGACACGGGGTAAGGGTAGGTCAGGCTGACAGCCTGTACTCCAAGTGCCTTACCTTTACACTTGGGGTCACCCCTTTTGTGATCCAGAGCCCCACAGTCCCAACAAGCGCCAGGAGTGCGGGGTACGGTACTGGAACCACTGGGAGCCTGCTTTGCAGCAGGTGGACCACTACTCTTATTCCCACCCCCAGATGACTTATCCCCACTAGATTTTTGGGTCTTAGGAGAGGAAGGTTTTGGTTTACCCGACTGTGACTGCTTGGGGGACTCCTCAGCTTTCTGAGAGGCCCCCTTCTCTTTGTCCTTGTCCTTCCCACTGGAGTCCTTAGGGGACACCCGGTGGGAGACCCACTTGTCAGCCAACCAAGCCAGCTTAAAGGGGTCCAAAATGTTCTGGTCAGCCACATACTGACGCAGCTCTGGTGAACAGGCTTCAGAGAAATGCTCAAAAAACAAGAGGTGGGACAATTCAACAAAAGTCTTAACCTTGTATCCATCGATCCACCCCATCATGTTCATGTGCGCAGCACTCACCCAGTCAACCCAAGACACATTCTCTCTCTTCTTAAAATCCCTGAACCTTCTAAGGTATTGGGTAGGTGTCTTGCCGAACTTGGCAATCAAAGCAGACTTCATACACTCGTACTGACCCCCTTCTTCCACACTCAGCTTCAGAATACAGTCATATCCGGTTTGAGGCACTCTGCTTAACAAACACTTCGCCCAATCTCTTTTATCAACATCATGAATCGCACAAGCCATTTCAAACGCTTCAATCCATTGGAGGATATCCGAACCCTCCACAAATACACCAACCAAATCTTTCATAAACTTGGTGGCTGGGGACCTGACACTCTCACTGGTTCTAGCTGAAGTCTCCACTCTAGCTTTCTCTAGCTGGATTCTCTGACATTCAGTGTCCTGGCTCTTGAGTTCAAGGTCCTTATTTTTGAGCTCCACTTGTTGAGCCAACTCCTCTTTCTTAAGCTCAGCATCTATTTCCAACTTGCGGTATTCAAAGGCCAATTTCATCCTTAATAACTCAAGCTCCAAGGAATTGCTGGGGTTTGGAACAGAGGCAGCAGGAATGGCGGCATTCCCAGAAACAGATTCAGCAGAAACCCCAGGGGCAGAGTCCTCATTGGTTGCATTCCCCCCTCATCAAGAGTTTCACTATCAGTCTGGTAGTCCACCAGGGCAGCTATTAGCTCAGCCCTAGACTTATCCACAAAGTCTAACTCCCTGGCTTCACAAGCACTCTGGAGAGCCTCCAAGCTCATCCGAGTTAATTTGCCATTTGCAATAGACTCCATTGTTTGTAATGCAGTTATCTTGTACACAACTAAACCTTAATTTAATAAAGGGCAAATATCCTTTGTAAGTGGCACGGTTATACACTGATTCTTAAAACCATAAGCATCCCACCGCTTGCCACCAGTGTGAGAGAAGGGCCTCAACGACCGGTGGGGGGTGTCTGTACTTCTGCTCCCTATATGGTGGAGGAGAGGCACAGGAGACCCCAGCCAAGATTCTCTATTACGGTAGCAATGGTCGAGCAATCAAGGCCTAGCTTCTCAGGAGGTGATGCAGGCTGGTTCTTAAGTACAGTGTAGTCCCCAAGCCCCCACAAAGGAATATCCACACTCTGTATTGGTTAGAACACAGTCTTTATATAATCAATATTCAAGGTTATGTACGTTTATCATAATAACTCACTTTGTACTCCGGAAAAATCAACAATGGCAAATATATACAATTCTAAAGTGGTACCACCCTTTGTATTAGATCTCATTAAAGTGCATGAACAATCCCGTACAATGTCACACAGGCCAATAGAGTGAAACCAGCAGTAGAGAGAGGAGAGGAAATAAGATGGTTGAGCAATAGGCAGAATACTGGCCCTTACCACTAGGCACAGTTCTGTGTGGAGATCCCCCCACCTGGGCAACCTGTAAAACAAAGATGTAGCGCACGCCCAGTCCATATCCAAGTCTTATTCTCTCCTATAATGTTTTTACCCCCCCAATGTACCTGGTGGAGTCGAGCTCCTTGAAGAGGCGTCGACAAACGTCGAGGAACTCGCTGTTCGGCGACGGGGAATTGACGGCCCTTCTTGAATGCCTTCCCTTTCAAGCGGGAGGCACGGGCCTCGAACGTCCGTCGACAAACGAGGTAGAACGATGTCGATGAGGCTGCAGCTTCGTCCGAGCGGTGCTCGTCGGCGTCGGAGCGTCGGCGTCCTGCAAGGCAGAGGCGTGCGGGGCACCTCGGTGACAATAGTTCTGGACCGCAAAGATTGTAGAGACGGAGGCCCAGCAAGGGCGTCGAGTCGTTCGAGTCTTTGGGGTCTTCGGGTGGCGGGAAACCCACCGGCAGGTTTCTCCTCGGCGCGTTGGTCGTCCTCGACTTTCTCCGGCAGGATAAGCGGTCGACGATGCGGTCGAGGGAGTCCTTCGATTGAATGTTCTTAGGCAAAGGAGCGGACGGCTCCGGACGTCGGCAGCACAGCGTCAAGTGGTTCCCACGGCTGGGCAACACAACTTCGACGGGCCTCCAGCGGTTACACAAACCTGCGAACCCTAGTCGACGGCAATGGACTTCGACGGCGTCGATGTCCGGGTGCTTCACTTCGATCTCCTCAGCGGTCCCGTCTCGGGTCGACAGCCTTTCGAGGGTCTGTCTTCCAGGGCGCTTCGGCGAAGATGGAGCGGTGCTCGATGGTCCCTCGGAGCACGGGAAGAGGGCGCCTTACCAGGTCCTCTCTCGGGTCAGCCCTCGACGATCTCGTCAGCCTTCAGATCGGTCGAAGCAAATGCCACAGCAAGTCTTCTTCTTCCAGCTGGACGTCGAGGATCAGCAGTTCCAGTTACTCTTAGAGTGGAGACTCCACTCCAGGATGCTTCTGAACGTTCCCGAACGTTCTGAACACCTGGCTGCTTCTGAACACAATGGTCGCTTCTCAACCAATGGTTCCTTCTGAACACTTTTCCAGTGGTGAGAGGTCCCCAGATATACTATCCTGTCTCTCATCCACACTGCTGGCACACACTCAGCAGCCAATCATACAGAAGGGCATTCATGCAGTCAGTCAGCCAATCAGGCACACGGTGCATTCAGGCCACACTCCTCCCTTCCAGACACTCACAACAAGAAATGTGGATTGGGACAAGTACCCAGCCATTCAACACTACACACTGCATTCAGGCCAGTTTCGGGCAGGGCTGTCTCAGTCTTTGTCTCTCATGCCAGAAACCAGACAACCACAACAAGGAGTGTATATTGGTCACACACTCCATTCACCCAGGTCCCACCCACAGGAGGTACCCACAACATACAGTCACTGGGAAGGCTCCAGTCAGTCTAGCTGGGCCTTCACAACAATACCATATATGGAACTTCCACCCAACAGCCAGTCAGGGGGAAGGGACAGAGACAGGGCTTCCCAGGACTTTGGGAAAACAAGTTAACAGGCAATAGAAAGCAAGAGGCCACAGGGGCCAACTTGTTTCCTACCAGGAATCAACAGATCCCAATGGCAGGGCCTGGGTATCCAAAATGGAGGACACCCGGAGCACCTGTCAATTTCAGCACGGAGCTGCCACCAGCCCATACCCTGCTCTGGGGCCACCCACAGGTGCCCAAAAACATACACTAGGGGCACAGGGTTGTACCCCTACCCATGGGTGCCATAAGGGTATCCCATGGGTCTGTTCGCCAAACCAAAAGAGAGAGCTGCACTGCCAGGAGTCCCACATGGACTCCGGGGCAGAAAATATAACAGAACACACGGTAAAAAGCAGTAAAAGGACAAGGATTCAGAGGCCCTGTCCCTCAGATGCATTTCCAGCATCACACTTCTCTGGGAGAGGAGGAGGAAGATGTCTAGTACCTGGCTCTGAGGACAATACAGGTTTTGTAACCTTAACCTTCTCTTTTTCTGGCTTCCCTGGCCTTTGGCGCCAAGGGTTTCAGCGTCGACGTCGATGACAGCGTCGACGATACCGTGGTCGTCGACAGGGTCCGCTTCGAGGGCGTCGAGGCGACCTTCGAAGATTTTCCCTTCAAGATATGATGGGTCTCGGACAGCGTCAATGACCTCGAGCGGTCGACTCGAGCGTTTTTCACTCGGCCTCCTGGAAGGTTTCCTATCCTTCCTTTTTCGATCACCCGGGCTCGAGGGTGCGCGAGTGACAGAGCGATGATGCTCCCGGCCGGCTTCCGAAGAAGGCGCGGACCGAGGCTTCGCTTTTTCAAACACCTCCATCATTTTGACCCTGAATGCGTCCCACTCTTTGGCAGATGAATGTTTCGTGGGGCATTTCATCTTTTTTGGAGACTCGTCTGACGACGAGGTGGAGGGAGACCTGTGGCGTTGTTTCTTCGATCTTTTTGACGAAGAGCGATGGGAATCGCTACGGGACCTCGATCGATGCCTTTCGCATCGAGGAGAATTCTCCTCACGGGATCTCGACTCGACACTAGTGGTTTTTCGATCGATTTTTCGAGCTACCTGTAGCTTTCCTCCTCTCTCTCGCAAGGCCTTCCCCATCATCGCCTGACACTTCGTACAGGCCTCCATGTCGTGGCCTTCTCCGAGGCACCACAAACACTCTCGATGCGGGTCCGTGATCGACATTTTTGACCCGCACGATTTGCACTTTTTGAATCCCGATTTCGGGGTTGTGGTCGGCGTCGATGACGAGGACATATTTCGTTATTATATTATTCTCACAGAACTCGAGACGCGCCGAATGTCCGAAGCAACGTATACTGCGGAAAAACAGAACAGAGGCCAACGGGCGCCGCGCGTGCTACTTATACACCCGATGACGTCACCCTCGACGGAGGCCTTCGAGGGACCATCGACTCGACGACCTCGACGGACGGCACCCTCTGCCGAAAAAATTTCCGAAGAGCAGCAAAGCTGGATGGAATACATCTAAGATGAGGAATACGTTGGGAGGACACAATCCACTCGAAATGCGAGTTTGGAAAGAAAATGCTCAGCTTCTTCGGATAAGTGTTCCACGAAAAAGGCAAGCCTCTGAACCCAAATAAGGTAGCAGACATCAAAAATACCAAGGCACCCGCAAACGCCACTGAGGTTCGCAGGTTCCTCAGGATGGCCACCTACTGCGGGAGGTTTATCCCAGGCTTAGCCACAACAGCAACGCCACTGAGGGAGCTCACCAAAGCAAATGTCATGTGGGAGTCGGGAGAAACACACAAATCCGCCTTTTAACGCATCAAAGACTCGCTGCTGGGGGATGCCACCATGGCCTTCTCCAACATAGCCTGAGAAACAGAACTGCTTGTTGACACCAGCCCGGTCAGACTGTGCGCTGTCCTAACACAGAAAGACCGGGAAGGGATGATTTACCCCATAGCATTTGCAAGCAGAGCACTGACCCCCACTGAGAAGAACTATGCCCACATCGAGAAGGAAGCCCTAGACATCCTGTTGGGGTGCCCACAATTCCATGTGTGCATTGTGGGTAATCCCGTCCAAGTCCTCATGGACCCCAAGCTGCTGGTACTGATATTTAAAGGCTCCGCCCCACACCCTCCTGCACGGATAGAGCACTGGATGCTACAGTAACAACAGTTCGTCATAGAAGTCCAATACAGAGCAGGAGCTGACAACCCAGCCGACATCCTGTCGTGACATCACCCAGCGACTCTGAGAGAATGCAAGAGCGTTACAAAAAACTAATAATAATTATAATCATTGTGTGTGCCCGGCCGAGAACAATGCTACAAGACATAGTCAAAGAAACAGCCAAAGACACCTGTCTACAAATCACCAAAGAAACTATCCTAACAGGGGAATGGAAGACCTACCTAACATCCATCTCACAACACATGGTACAAGCCCAAGAGATGTTGCAGCGCCTATTTGTCATCCGACACGAACTGGCAGTCTCTCTGGAAGGACTGGTGCTCAATTGTAATCCCGACGAGCCTGGACGAGAGGGCGCTACTCCTAGCCCATGACGGACACCAAGGAGCAGTCAAAACCCAGGCTTTCCTGAAATCACAAATATGGATGCCACACATTCAATGAAAGGTACTAGCACGGTATTATGCACAATTGCACAAATTTAAAGGGTCACAATTGACCTTTTCACAATTGACTGTATATATATATATATGGGTTTGGGGTGGGTTTGGGTTGGGTGGGGGGTTGCGGGGGGTTTCCCCCCGCATATATGTTACAATTGACCTTCACAATTCGGTCAATTGTGAAAAGGTCAATTGTAATTCGAGCAATTTGCAAACAAACAATTCGTATACATCCACTAGCACGGGTGGAGGCATGTGTAGCGTGTCAAGTTTCCCGCAGCCTTGGCACCCCGGACCCAATCGCCAGCCCTCCCTGCAGCCAACAGAGGTGGGACACGGACAGCATTGACTTCTACACCATCGCCAATGAGGCATATCTTCTAGTAGCTGTGTACAAATTCACCCGATACTCTGAAGTTGAGCCAGTGTGCTCCACATACGCAACATCAGTGACCATGGCACTGGAAAAGATGTGCGCTGTCCACGGCATCCCTACAACCATTAAGAGTGACAACGGACCTCCCTTCAAGTGCCGGGAGATACAACTGTTCTTTGACCATTTGGGTATCCGTCATCACAGGATCACACAGTAGTAACCACAAGTCAATGGAGATGCAGAAAGGTTTATGGCATCAATGAAACAAGTAGTACGTATCACCAAAGACAAAAGCAGACCGTGCTCCCGGAACTATATAGTTTCCTTTGCCCATACTACCAGACCCCCACTCATCAACACAGGCGAGCCCAGATGCTCTTATGTTCGGAGTCCCGATCCAAGTAGGGCACCCTCTCCATCATGTCTGGGCTCTGCCACCTGTAGGCGCAGAAAGGGTCAAACAACAGCACTAAGTGCACAACAGGAAAGAGGGCCAAGCACAGCAAGCCACCCAGAGCATGCTCCAAGTGGGAGACATGACGCTAGTGAAGAACCGGGCACCACCGATTAGGTTAGCCCTCACATATGAATCGCAACCATGGACTGTTGTAGAGAAGAATCATGGCATGGTGACAGCGTCACAAGGGAGTATGAAGGTGAACCGTAACTCTTCACACTTTTGCAAAGACCCACCGACCATGTGGCAAGCGGTTCCAGAGACATTCGCAGACCATGGTGTACTGACTGACAGAGAAGGAACTGCCACGAGAGAAGAAAGCTCATCCACAGGCCCAGACCAGGAGCTGCCGCCAGTAGACAGGTGGAAACAATCCTCCCAAAAGCTAGGACAACCTTGAGGGAGGAGAGTCATCATCGCAACTCCCTCCAAAGGCAACCAACACCATCCACCAGACTCTGAGGGTTTGTGCTGCACGGAATCTATCGGCGAGCCGAAACATCAGACAATCATAAGACTGTGAAACTTTGATTTGGGTTGTTTTGATATTCAATTTCGGGAGGAATATGATATAGTCATGTGACTTACCCCGATGGCATGATGAGTAGCGTCATGCCATGACTGTACGCTGATGCAATAAAGAGGGCGAAAGTCCGCCAAATGGGACAGTATGTCCCTGACACTATAACGGCTTGTGTGTGTCATTCTGTTCCGGGGCCGGGTAGCCTCCAGGCTCCAGTGTCAATTCATCACACAGAGCTCCGCGGTGGCCCGTACAATTCTGATGCGTGAGAGCCATGCTGCTAGGAAAGCGGGTGCACTGCAGGCGCCTTACTTACAGCCGCAGCCAGTGGCTTTCAGGTCAGTGACAGAATTGCTGAGGCACACAAGTAGTAGTTAGCCCCGGCCACACACAGAGGAGTCCATAGATACTGGTGACCCGAACTTGGAGAAGGATCTGGACCGCCTGCCTGACCCCAGTGTCGATCCCCAGGAAATAGGGGATGAGGTGTGCCCCAAACAGTGATGGTGCTCACGTAGTTGCCCTCAGTGCAGCCAAGGAGCCTTGAAACACATAATTTGCTGGCAGCTCTGGAAGTAAAGCTCTTGGAAACACGGGGGGGGGACAGGAGGATTCTGACTGGGGAGTCTCCCCTGAGCTTCGACTCCCTGAGGCATGGACATAGCTCACTCCCCAAATACAGAGCCTGCACCTGGGAGGATACAGAGATGCCCATCTGATCAGGGGGCTCAACATGAGGGTACAGTGGGGTGAGTCGGCCCCGGAGACAGCACAGGGTTGTAAAAGAATGGCCTGTCAGCTTATGGCTGCTGGTTGCTGTTGAGCCTCTCCTTTCCAAGGGGCTATCAGACACTACTAGAGGTCAAAATAAGTGGAGGATTGGAAACCAGTGCTCCCACCAGGCTGCAACTTAACAACCGCAGTGCTCCCGGCAACGGATACCGCACAGCCGGTGCACATGGGGGGGGGGGGTCCCACAGGTGCACAGGGACCGCACTAGGGCAGAAGAGTCATATTTGGAGACGGCCTTTGCTTTTGTGGTGGATGTGGGACTCCCCTCCCTACAGTTGGTCCGTTGAGTGAAGGACACTAGAAGCATCCAAAGTTGTGTGGAGGACAAGGGGAGGGTGGCTGAGCCCCCACTATTTATGTCTTAGAGAACCTCCCTGCCGCAGTATCGATTCCCATGAGACTCGATGCAACAGCACACCACGAATAGTAAAACGTGAAAACATAGCCAATGACCCGGTGTACACAATGGACATATCTGTGCTACTGGAGGAGATAAGGGGCATACGAGCGGACATAGATCAAAGGCTGGATAAGTTAGATCAAAGAATGGACAACAGAAGGGCTGGAAGCCAATCAATCCTCACAGGACATCATGGAATCCCAAATTGATATGCGGCTCTCAGAACTTGAAAGAAGAGAAGGCGAAATCTCCCTAAAAATTGATGATTTTGAAAATAGAGAGCACTGCAAAAACCTAAGATTTTCAGGGTTTCCAGAAAGGAAGGGGAGACAGAGACATAAAGAGGGCAATCTTGGATGTGCTTTGGACTTTGTTTGCGAATGATACAATTGATGAGCCCACCATTGATCATGGCCATTGCGCGGGCGCAGGAATCAGGGGACCCAGAATCATCCTTACCCGCTTTCACTATTATGCAGAGAAGTTTAAGATCCTCGACAAGGTTAGAAGAGAAGGCCTGAAAGGATATGGTAACTCTCAGATAACAATCTACCAGGATCTCTCCACATTCGTCCTGGCAAGAAAAAGATTGGGCAATCCCCTCACCAAATGGCTGAATGAAAAGTAAGTGAGGCATAGCTGGGGATTACCCTTTTCAATCTCATTTGAATACAGGGGCCACAAATACAAATTGGTAATGGAAGATGATATACAAAGGGTCATAGGGGAACTCCTGGAGAACCCAACAGAACAAGAAGGTGACTCTGACAGTGGCAACAGAGACACACTTGGGAAAGTGAAATGGGAGACAGAAGAAGGATTCAGGGCTTCTGCAAATACAAAAAACAACGTAATACACTGCCACTGGGGTAGAAGGGGACATGAGGCCTGGCCTCTGTGGTACTGTTACTCAGTTAAGAAGGGTGTGCTGTCTCTGATGTAGTGGGTCTATCAAAGTTCATGGACTCCACTCAAGTGTGGGGAGGGGCACTGCAGGTGACTTTGTTGGGGGTAGGGCGTACGCCAGAAGAAAGATGTGACACTGTGAGGGGGGCTCACAAGAGGGGGGTGTCTTACAGGTTTGGCTACAATCTTCTGGGAACCACTGGTGATCTGATCCTGGACGGTATATGTTAATCCTGCAGGATTGGATGCTTGATTGATTGATTGATTGGTCTGTGTTTGACGAGGTAAGTTTCAAGTTAATGCTAATGTTTCCTTGGGTTTGTTTCTACTGGCGTTTTTGCGCATTCTTTTTGCACAATTCAGGTTTGTCGCAGCAGGGGGGACTCAGGGATGGTTTCCGCACTAGGAAGCACACGAGAAAGAGTCATCGGTACAGAGTTTGATCTTCTGACAGGGTCCCTCAATGCAAGGGGCGTTAACTTACCAGCCAAGAGATCAATGGTCCTTCAGGTATTTCAGAGAGCTACATTGGACATCCTTCTAGTACAGGAAACCCACTGGCAGAGGGGTAAAGAACCGAACTGAAGAGTAAAATCAGTTGGTGAATTATACAAAGCATCATGCCTGGGGAAAAAGCGGGGTGGCCACAGTTATATCGGCCCATCTGGAATGGCAAATAGACAAAGAACTGAAGGATCCGGAGGGTTAATATGTGTTTGTAAAGGGGAGCCTGAAACGCAGAAAGGTCAACATAGTTTAAGTGTATTTCCCAAACGTGGGACCAATTCCATTTTGGGAAGGGGTGAAGGAATAACCAGGTTACTCACCGTAGTGACCACCTTACTCCTAGTCCATAGTCCCCTTTCCTCCATACGTATGGGACATCTCTCCATCCTGTGGGACGGGACCGGAGCACTTTGTAAAAAGCATCCAAAATTTATTTTTCAAAAATGTGTCCTTCCTCTCTTTCTGCGCGGGGCCCGGCACGTGGCCGTAACACCGTCCACCTTGGCTCCGCACCACGCATCAGCCATCAGTCCTTGGTCAGAGACCTATTAGAAATAACAGAGAAACCTTATTAGAGGGGACGGCGGGTGGGCGTATGGAGGAAAGGGGACTATAAACTAGGAGTAAGGTGGTCACTACGGTGAGTAACCTGGTTATACTCCTACGTCCCGTCCCCTTTCCTCCATACTTATGGGAGATTCCAAAGCACTCCTAACTGGAACTACGGGTGGATGGAAATACTCCTTATTGAAAAAGGTTCTTCAGCACAGCCTGACCAAACTGAGCATCAGCTCTCAAGCTCATGTCAAGACAATAATGCTTCCAAAAAGCGGATGGGGAGGCCCAAGTAGCTGCCCTAGCGATGGACTCCCAGGGGACATACTTCTGAAAAGCAACCGCAGCTGCCTTGCCCCACACCAGGTGTGCATGAATACCCTTAGGATAGGAGGTTTCAGCCCTTGGACGGTGAAAGACTCCGTAATGCAGGTGGCGAGCCACCGAGAAATAGTCGCTTTAGACGCCTGCTTATCCTGAGGGTTACCGAAAGTCACAAAAAGTTGAGAAGAGCTCCTAAGCTTGGAAGTCCTATCAAGGTAGAACTTAAGGGCCCTTCTGACATCAAGACAGTGCAGAACCCTTTCTGCCTCTGAGGTAGGGTTCGGAAAAAAGACCGGCAGGGAGATCAAGTGATTCAGATGGAATTCAGTTACCACCTTCGGTAGAAAGGCAGAGTTTGTCCGTAGGACCACCTTGTCCTTGTGAAAGACCAAGAAGGGATGCTCCACTGACAAAGCCTGGAGCTCACTCACCTGCCTTGCTGAGGTAACGGCAACCAGAAAGGACACTTCCCATGACAGGTACTTGAGGTCCACGGTGGCCATGGGTTCAAAAGGCTTATGGCACAGCACCGTCAGGACTACATTTAGGTCCCACGGCAGGTGCAGACTACGAACTGGAGGGTAGAGGCTTGTCAAGTCTGCAAAATGCCTCTTGATGACTGAGTTACTCAGAGAGTAGGAACATTGGTCTGTAGAAAGATAAGCAGAGACCGCTGAAAGGTAAGTTCTGCAGGACAGAACGTGAATACCGGACTCTGCTAGGGAGGACACGAAGGACAGCACAGTGTCAATCGTAGCCACCCTTGGATCCAACTGCTTTCCCAAACACCAATGACAAAACCTGAGCCATTTACTCCTGTATTTGGATCTAGTTGAGGGTTTCCTGGCTGCCTGGATAATACGCAAGTTATCCGTAGACAAGTTAAGATGCTCTAAAGACCTGAACTCAGGCACCATGCCGCCAAACTGAGCGATTGTGGGGAGAGGTGCCATATCTGCGGTTCCCCCTGATGAAGAAGATCGGGGGTCACTGGTAACCTGATTGGCGGGTACACCGACAGGTGTTGAAGTTCTGAGAACCAAAACCTGGCCGGCCACCAGGGAGCTATGAGTAGGAGGGAGCAGTTCACCGAGTTCCTCAGCTTCCAAATTGCTCGAAGGACTAGAGGCAGAGGCGGGAAGGCATAAGCTCTCATGTTGTGCCATGGAATCTCGAGAGCATCCCCCAGAGAGGATGCTCCCAGCCGCCCTCTGGAAGCATACCGAGGAAGCTTCCTGTTCACCGCCATAACAAAGAGATCCACCTCCGGTGTGCCCCAACGCAAGAATATCCATGAGAGGACCTCCGCCTTCAACTCCCACTCGTAGCTGACCACTGTCCGCCGGCTGAGGGCATCCGCTGTGACATTCAGCTGGCCCGGAATGTGCACTGCAAGCAGCCAGACACCATGGAGCATGGCCCACTCCCAAATCTGGATGGACAGGTCCACAAGGGGGGGAGACTTCATTCCCCCTTGCTTGTTGATGTAATACATTGACACCACATTGTCCGTGCATATGCGGACCACTTTGTTGGCAATGACCGGTCTGAACGCCCTGAGCGCTAGAAAGATCGGCAGAAGCTCCAAATGATTTATGTGCAGGAGCTTGTCCTGAGGCACCAGAGGTCCGAGACTTGTGGAAGATCTAAAGTCGCACCCCACCCCAGGAGGGAGGAGTCTATCGTGATGGTCGCCATGGGAGCTGGGTCCTGAAACCCTGCACCCACCGACAGGTTGCTGAGAGATGACCACCAATCGAGGTCCACTCTCATGGAATCCGGAATCATTATCAGCTTGGACTCCGGGTCCACAGCCTGACGCCAGGAACTCCGAAGAGCCATCTGGGTCCATCTCATCTTGAGACGAGCAAGAGGAAGAGCCAGCACACACAAGGCCATGAGGCCCAGAAGCCTCTAGAACCACCAGGCCGACATGCTCTCCGACTGCGCAAACATCTGACACGTGGCTAACAGATCCGCCATTCTGTCCCCGGTCAGGTACACTCTGCAGTCGATCGTGTTCCAGCGAAAACCCAGGAAAATCAGATCCTGCAAGACCGTCATGGCAGATTTCCGCCAGTTCACCGACAGCCCAAGAAGGAACAGGAGCTGAAGGAGAGACTGGAGATTGCCCAAGGGCTGCGTAAGAGCCAGTCGTCCAAATATGGATACACATGGATACCCTGGAGACGAAGATGGGCCGCAATCACCGACATCATCTCTGTGAAGACACGCGGCGCCGAATTGAGGGCAAAAGGAAGCACTCGAAACTGGAAGTCCTCCTCTCCCAAAGAGAAGCAGAGATTTCTCCTGTGTGGGTTCCAAATCAGGATATGCATGTACGCATCCTGAAGATCCACCACACTGAGCCAATTGCCCACCTACAAGGAGGAGCGTATCTGGCTGGGCGTGATCATCTTGAATTTCTCTTGGGTAGGAAAAGATTGAACTGGGAAAGGTCTAGAATGGTGCGCAGGCCAGCCTGATTGGGTTTGGGCACCGTAAACAGCTGGGAGTAGAAGCCCTCCCCTCGCTCCCCAAGGGGAACGGGTTCCACAGCTCTGAGGTCCAGAAGTTTCTGAACCTCGGCTTTGAGGGAGGGCGAGCCTGACAGCTGAAAAGGAGGGTTCAGGGGTGGGGAGTAGAGGTAAGCAGAAGCCCGCCCGAGCGACTGACAAGACCCATTTGTCTTTTGTGATGGTCTGCCACGCCTCCCAATGAGACGCAATGCGTCCTCCCACCGGGGTCTCGTGCGAGCGCGGAAAACCCTCATTTTGTAGGTTTATCGGTGGCGGTGCCACCTGAACCTGAGGAGGAGGCTGAGGAGAGGGAGAAAAACCACGACCGTTGTTGCCTACGGAGGTTGTTCCCCCCAGGGGTATCCCCTCTGCAAGCTTTTCGGTCGAGGATGCCCCTAAAGCCAGAGGAAGGTCGACTTTGCAACAATGGTCTCTGGGTTTTGAAAGGAGTCTTAACCAGGACAGACAAGGACTTAGCTGTCTGAGTGCTATCCTTCGTCTTGGTGAGCTCTACATCCGTTGTAGAATGAAAGAGCTCCTTCACATCGAACGGAAGGTCCAACACAATGTCCCGCACTTCTTTTGAGAATTTAGTTGCATGCAACCATGCCTGCCGGGAGGTATCAACCCCCAGCATAAGGCCCTGAGCCGAGGTGTCTACGTGATGAGCCGCAGCCTCCAGGAGATCCTGGGCCAAGACCCTGGCGTCGGATAGGCCTCCTTTAAAGTCTTCCAGCTTTTCGACCGGGATAAACTCCTCAAACTCCAACAGACCTTTCCACATTCGCATATTAGCTCCCGCTAATACCAATTCGGCGTTGGCCTGCCTGAGGAGCTTGTCCTCCTTTCCCAGAACCTGAGTAACCATCGTGGAAGAGGATGCTGCAGGCCTGGAATGCAAAGTGGCCGCAGCCACTACTGTGGAGGAGGGGGGTGGACAAGAGGACAGGGCCACCTCTTCAGAAGAATGCAGCCTGTATCTTGCGTCAATTTTCTTATTGACAAAAAGTCCAGAGTGTGGCTTTTCCCAGACTCTGCGGACCTCGGCCACAACGTCCTTCTGCAAGAACAGGCCGGTACGCTCCAAGGGGGACATGGTGAACGCCCCAGAAAGAACGCCCTCCTGCGGAACGGGTGCCTCGGGCACTGGAACATCTAAGAAGCTCATCATGTCCAGTACCCGGTCATGAAAAGCTCTGATAGAGCGGGGAAGGTCCTCGTTGTCCTGATCGCCTTGGACGTCATCCGACAGGTCAGGAACCTGCTGAGCCGTGTCAGGCACTGCCTTGTCCACAGGGGACAATGGAAGCAAAGGCGGAAGAGTCTGGGAAGGCACCATAGGCAAGGGAGGCACCGGCGGAACCACCGGAGGAACGGTTGGAGCCGGAGGCGCGGCCGGACATATCTCCCTAAAAAGCCATTTGAAATACTCCCTCATGGGGTCGGTACGCATAAGCGTTTGAAATTTACCAAAAAAGGCATCCTCCGGAGACTGTTTCGGAACCTGATGAGGCTTCTCATGAGGTGGACAAATCCAAGGACGTAACGGGGACGGGCGCCACAATGGCCCCTCCATCGACGTATCCACATAAATCAACGGTGCCGACCCTGCAGGCAACGAAACATTGTGCGGAAGAGGCATCCAAGCGTTCCAATCGTAAACTGGCCGATAAGGATGCGCACAAAGGGACTCTATGTTCACCCAAGGAACCAAGCCCTACACCTGAGGCCGATGGTGTAGTTGTAGGGGTAGCACCCAAAATGGCCGCCGCGGTCGTGGAGGGAATGGGCGCCATTTTGTCCTCATCTGAGGGGAACTGCGGCATGTGAGGAAGTGAGGCAGGGGTCTTAACTTTAGCCTTAATATAAGGAACGTTGGCAGAACCGGTACTGTGATGCCTGGAATGTTTCTGTGACATTCCAACTGCCAAATCAGCCTTCCCAGGAAGGACCTCAGTCTTGCCGGTAAAAGAAGAGCTTTCCTTCTTTGCCCCCTCAACAGATCTGGCGTCGCCGCAAGAGCGGGAACAGTGAGAAACAGTCTTCACCGGTAAGGCCTTGCCAGGCCCCTCAGAAATGTTGGTAACTTTAGCCTCTGAAAGAAGGACCTCGGACCCACATTCGGTGACAGCCTTATCCGCGCGGGCCTCGAACATACGTTCAGTAACAGCAAGCCCCACCAAGGCCTCGGGCGCACCCCGGTCTTTTTTTTGAGGGAAGCCAACAGAGAGGCCTCAGAGCAAGCTCCGGTATCCCACAATTCAGTAGAACTGGGTCTACAAACAGCCCCCACAGGAGGGGCCTCGAAGCATGCTCCGGTATCCACAGGCCCCTTACGGAGACCCTCAGAGAAAACTCTGGTACAATTATTAGGCCCAACTGGCACCTCAGGGCGAACCCTGGTGACAGAGCGATCAACGCCCCTACTGGGCCGAGAGGAACCTGGAAAGGTGTCCCCCGGCCGGGGTGCTCTGAAAAGAACTTACCGGGCGTTTTTTCTTCTCGTCGATGAACGCCTGAAATGTGAAGGAGGAGTTCGTCGGAACACCTCCTCCCACCGCTCCAACCAACGTTGAAGTGCCCGGACCGAAAGGGGGTCGCAGTAAAAACAGGAGTCCCAACGGTGATCCGGACCCAAACACTCTAAGCACGATGAACAGTCTGGAAAGTCTAATTTGAGCGACAGAGACAGACTAGTACACGATCGCTAGCGAGAGCCAGAGAGGAAAAAAGGGAAGAAAATCTTCCGAGGATGCAAGTGCGTCCAGTCCCGAACGAGTGGAGAAAAGGACTGATGGGCGATGCAGAGCCAAGGTGGGCGGGGTTACGGCCGCGTGTCGGGCCCCGCGCAGAAAGAGAAGAAGGACAAATTTTAGAAAAAAATGTTTGGATGCTTTTTACAAAGTGTGCCCGTCCCACAGGACGGAGAGATGTCCCATAAGTATGGAGGAAAGGGGACGGGACGTAGGAGTATAACTGATTCTCTTTGGGGAAGGGGAGCTAATAGTTGGGGCAAATTTAACATGGTGTTGAACCCTTTAAGAGACCGAAAAAGGTTGAGGCAAGTGACAAGAGTGCAGCCCAGTGCCAGTGAATCCAAGTGCTTTGGGAGGGTGAACCAGGAACTAGGACTCAGAGATTCCCTTATTGAACCCACGGAGGGGGACAGGCCATTCATGTACCATTCACAAGTATACAGCTCACATTCAAGAATAGACCTAATTTTGGAGGATACAGATCGGAAAGCACTGATCATAGAATTGCAGGTGCTCCCTATCCCGTGGTCAAACCAAGATCTGGTAAGAATTACAATAGGCAACTGGCCTAAATAAGGGTCTAAGGGTGGATGGAGGTGTAATGAATGCCTGCTTAAGGATAGCGAATTCGTCCAGACCCTCCTAACAGAGATTAAAGAGGATTTTGAACACAATGACAACAGGGAGGTGAAAGTGCAAACTCTATGGGAGGGCTTTAAGGCTACTATATGGGGGTCCTCAGAAGGATGGGTTCTCAGAAAAAGAAAGCAAGAGGATCAGCTCAGGAGGAGAATAGTGGAATTACAATTGGGTGGGTCCTCGGGTAACTACTGTACCCCGGCAAAAGCCAGAAAACTTCGGCAGCAAAGGCAAATCTCAAGGCGATTCTGATTCAGGACATGGAAAAAAGCTGTTATTCGTGAAACAGAAATATCATGAAAAAGGGGACAAGGTTGCCTAAATTCTGGCATGAAGATTGAGGGAGGAGAGGAAAAGAAAAATGGTAGTCTCTCTTAGACCAGATGAGGGTGGTCTATGTTTTATGACACAGCAAGCATTGGAAGGGAGTTTGACAAACATTATGAGGAATTGTAAATGTCAGAATACTCGGTGACAGGTCACATATTGTGACATACCTTGACCAATTATCAATTCCGGGATGAGAAACAACTGAGTTTGGGGAGTGCCCCCCACTTTGGAAGCCATCTGTTCCTGGATCCTGTCTGGAGGCTTGGTTTGGTGCAAGTCCCAGGGCCTGACTACCAGGAGGGGTGTAGTAGCAAGGAAGCCCAGGACCACCAGGGCCCTACCCCTGGGTTGTCTAGAAAATGGTGGGAGCCACAGGCATAGGCCATATAACCTCTCTGGCCCAGGGTTGGTGGAGATAGCACAGGTCAGCACTTGGGGTTCCAGGAGAGAGCCCATGCTTGGGCGGGCTGGTTTTAAGAGTGCCCCGTCTCTCATTGATCCCTACCCGAGGTAAAGGGCCCATGTGCATGAGACAGGTGAGAAGACAACTGAGAGAACCACCTAGCAGTGCAGGTTCTCCAGGCATAGCCCTTCCCCCTGCCCCTCGGGACGATACTAAGGGGTGATCCCCCAACATACATTTAGCGGAGCACAAGACGAAGCAGTACTCTCAGCTGGCGGTAGGTGGCTGGGCCATTTCACCTGCCCCTCCCATGGACTGGAAATCCTATCTGGAGAAATGTAATCATATGCATCGGGGAACGACGGAGGCTTCTATTGGGTCGCAGAACATGGCGAATGACGCTGAGGATGCTGTTGCCACCAAAAAGGACATTGCAGCCCTGCTGGACGAGATTCGGGCATGAGATCCGACACAGGGGGGAGAATAGACAAGCTTAATAAAAAGGTCGAGACACTGGAGGAGAGAATCCAGGGCCTGGAGAACAACCAATCTTCCCTGGACACGGCGGAGACGCAAATGCACATGAGGTTATCAAAACTAGAAAGGATAGAGGCGGAAATTACATTAAAGATGGATGACTTTGAAAACAGGGAAAGGAGGAATAACTTGAGATTTTTTGGCTTTCTGGAGAAGGATGGGGAAACAGAAAGGGATATATATGGTGATTGATCCATGAAGTGGCCAAACAATTGTTCTGCGGCAACACCGTTTAGGAGCACAAAATAGACAGGGCGCACAGAGCCGGAGGCCGCACTAGAGGGCCGCGTTCGGTTTTGGTCCTCTTCCACAACTACACAGAGAAGATGAGAATCCTGGATAAGGCTTGGATGGCCGGCCCGGTACAGCTTGGCTCTTCCAGGATAACAGTCTTTCAGGACCTCTCGTCGTTTCATTTAGTGAAATGCAGAATGTGCACCTCCCTGATGAAATGGCTGGCTGAGAAGAGGTGAGATATAGATGGGCGTTTCCATTTTCCCTCTTGTTTGAATATGAAAGCCATGACTACAAACAGGTTACCGAGGCTGACATTCAGAGGGTCACAGGGGAACTCTTGGGGAAGCCTGTGCATCCAAACCAAGACCCGGACGGCAAGGTCAGAGAGGGGCCATGGTCTCTCAAGGAGGCACGTAGAAGACGAATGCCTGGCTCAAGGAAGTTTGAAAAGTTGAATACCCCTCCTAGGGGCAATACTTGATCCACTCTGGGGTCTTGAGCATCTGGGGTTGGTCGCATGCAAGTGGCCGTTAGGCCTGTTAAAAGTTTGGAGCAGGTATACAAGTTGTCGGGTTTGACGGGGGTGGGTAGTTTGCTGAAGGTTTCTTAGAGGGAGAAGGGAGGTACTAGGATCATTCTGCTGAGGTTCTACACCCGTTTTGATGAGGCTTTCATAGATCGGACTTGTTTAGCAACCTCATCAGGGGAGAAAAGAGGAAAGGAGGAGAAATTGGGTGGAGGGTAGCTGAAGGATGGTCAGCAGGAAAAGAAGGAGGGGGGAGAGGATAGGGGGCAGAGGAGAGGGTGGACAAGATATCCTGGGTTTTAGAGATAAAGTGAGAGGCAAAGGGCCTGGGAGGCAAGAGGAGGGGTGGAGACTGCAGCAGGATTGGCCATCTCCTTACAGATTTTAAAGAGTGCGGCTAAATTGTTATAAGCCGCAGAGACATGGGTTGAATGTGGGCTCTCTTCTTGGTGCGGACAGAGAGTCGGTATTGCCTTTGGAGCAGGCGGTAGGCCAGTTTGTCAGAGGATGAACAAGAAGCCCTCCATTTCCTCTCAGCCACCCTGCACTTCCGTTTAAGTGTATCAAGGTCAGAGTCATACCAAGAATTGCACTTGGCTTTGGACTTCAAGCGGATCCTCATGACAGGAGCAAGAGCATCAAGAGTAGCAGAAATAGAGGAGTAAAGCAGGGCCAGGGCTGTGTCAGGATGTGAGTCAGTCTGGGGTGCAGGGGGGTGGGGGTCAGAAGGTGGCAAAAACCTTGACTAACACACGCTTCATGGGATGGATGTCCGAGAAGGTGGGTGGCAGTCTTGGGGTAGGCTTGGCTTGAGGAGAAGAGATGGAAAGATGAGAGGAGAGGAGGCAGTGATCACTCCAGGATAGAGGAGTGGTGAGGGGAATAGAGAGAGGGAGACCAGAGGAGATCAAGTTGAGGGTGTACAGACAGCAAGAGTGGATCCCCCTCCATTTGCCTATACTTGGCGTTGAGGCGGCGATTGACAGGCTGGGCCAAGTGTGGCTTGAGCCACCCCTTTTTGGCCAAGGCAACAAAATCCTTCTGCATCAGGATCCCCGTTCTGGCATGGGGGCGTAGAGTGAGGACTTCTGCCAAGACCCCTTCCTCCGGCTGCTCGACCTCCAGTTGGGGAAACCCCAAATATTCTGCCAAACCTGCAAGCCATTCGTGAAAGGCCTTGGCTGACGACGGTGTGTCGGGGTCATCCACCTCATCTGTGTCCACCAGAGTGTCTGGTTGGTCCGGAGCGGGTGGAGGAGTACTGGGCGCCGTGGGCTGCAGTGTGGAGACCGGCACTGGTGGGTGCTGTGGAAGCTGGTGCCGAACCGCCTGTACTGTGGGAAGTAGGGGAGACGGAACCGAAGGAGCCGGCAGCGACAGCAGGAGATGCACTGGGGCCTGTGGCCATAGGAGAAATGACTATGGGCGCTGGTATAGTGACCAGACGGAACATGTCCCTGATAGCATCCCGAAAGATGGCACCATCTGAGGGGTTCGCATCAGCGCTAGGAACCTTTAAAAGAACCTGTCTTCAGAGGATGAAGGGGTGGCAGGTGATATTGAAAGAGTGGCTGGAGGCTGCTGGGGCCAGAGTGCACTCTGCCTCGGTTGCAGGGGAAACCTTCCTTGCGTTGCTGATGGATAAACTGTAGGCCATGTACCTGGTTGACACCAGTCCCATCTTGAAACTCGTTTGTCCACCTGCTCCGTTCCTAGGAGTGGCATCGGACGAGCTGCCATTTTATCTGGCGCGGCAGCCATTTTGTCGAGCTGCGTGCCACGTGCCGAAGTCGTGTTGCTTAGCTCACTGGGCCCGGCCTTCTCCAAGACTCTTGATGTTGGAGCATGAGACTCACGCTGCACCTCAGGCCGGGGCCAGGAAGGCATATTGCCCTTGGCAGTGTTGCCGGTAGTGCTGCGTGCAGGCACCCCCTCGGACATTAGGCTGGTACCAGGGCGTTGCCCCTCGGGTGTAGACCCAGTAAAAGAACCTTGTGGTCCCTCAGCACTGCGCCCGGAAAGACCTGATGACCCCTTGGCCGTGAGGCCGGTAGCTGGATTAGCCTCGGTATGTGTGCTGGTGCGAGAACCAGAAAGGTTCCTCCTGCTTGGGCGTTTCCTTGAGAAGGAATCGCCCTTACGGGGTGCAATGGAAAACAGCGGCTCTCCCTTGGGTCTCGCTCTCTGTCTGACAAAGTCTTTCAGGTCCTCTGGAGGCGACCTTTCAAAGAGCTCCCTCCACCGAGCTAGCCTGATCTTCAATGTGTGTGGAGTAAGTGCATCGCACTCGGTACACCCTTCCCAGCAGTGGTCAGGGCCAAGGCAGCGGAGGCAAAGAGCATGGGGGTCAGACGTAGGGAAGAGCCCCTCGCAGGCTGGACACCTGCTGAAGCCCGCTGAAGTCGACATGCGCCTGCGAGGAGCATGGCCCCGGAGGACCAAGTACCTGATTGATAAAAAGAAGACAAACAGAAAGAAGAAGTATCCGGGGTATTACATGGCCGAAGCCAAACCCAGCAGCACTGGGGAAATCAGATCTTTCCCGTCGATGCGGAAAAGGGGACTGAGGAGTGGTGCCAGGGGGTGTGCAACCGCTGAGGCGCTGCACTTAGTGAATTTCGCGTTTGGGGTTTACCTCGAGGACGTTCTTCGACAGAATTAGCAGACTGGTGGGTGACCCAGTGCGGTTACACATCGACAACACGGTCCAGCCTGTCGCGCTGAAGCTTTGGAAGGTGCCATTTCATCTGAGAGAACACATAGGGCCTCATTACGAGTGAGGTGGAATGAGTTAACGAGACCCGCTAAAGGAGGCGGACCCGTACCGCCTCATTCTAAGCTCCCCTTGCGGGACCCGGTAAGTAACACCTGGTCAAAGCAGGCGTGCTTACCAGGTCCCGCGAGGGGAAGAGTGAGCAAACAACGGGCCACTCGTAATCGGCCCGTTGTTTGCTCCCTCCCCCATTCCCATTCAGCCCTATGGGGGCTGAAATGGGAATTGGGAAGGTCCGGGCCCGGGTTCCTGGAGGGAGGAATTACCAGGCCCTCCGAACTCAGAATGGCCCAGTAATTCCCCATTCTGGGAACCCGACCCGATTTCAGCGTCAGCCATGCCGCCAATAGCGGCATGGCTACCGCCATAATCGTAATGAGGCCCATAGAATCTTAACTGGACAATCTGGTCAGGTTGGACATAATCGAGAAGGTGGACGGACCAACTCAATGGGTTTCACCCATTGTGGTTGCAAGAAAGCCCAAGCAACCCGATGCCATACGCATCTGGCCAGACACAACAGCACAAATACTTATCATGTATGTTGTAATACATGACCAAACGCAATATCTGTAACAACAGTATGATGTCTTATAGTATTCATAATGTGTCAACAATCGCTATCATGGCTGTACCATTTAACTAAGTTATTGCAAGTAACAGCGCCTCAATGCCCCTGGGCTGCTTGCGCGCTATATAAATGGGAATAGTTTCTTACCTGTAACTCCATTTCTCCAGCATTGGTATCTTTCATGGATTCACATGCTTAGAATATTCCCCGTCGACAGACTGGGAACCCTCGGTAAGCTTATATAGCCTTTTCCTATAGGAAAACTTTCGACACTTTAGTGTCCTATCTACGTCGTTTTGGGCCGCGCACGTACGCCCTACCAAGACGTAGCGGTATAAATGACCCACCCCCGCGGCTCCTTCCAGATCTCGACCCCTCCAAGTGGAACGGGGTGAAACCAGAAAAAATGCGAAGATTGCATTTTGGGGAGGCCGGAGGGCGCATGTGAATCCATGAAAGATACCAATGCTGGAGAAATGGAGTTACAGGTAAGAAACTATTCCCTTCTCCAGCATTGGATCTTTCATGGATTCACATGTTTAAAATAGAATGCACAGCAGTGAACGCGAAACAATGAAGGAGGTGTAACTACAATCGAGCAATCACCCCATTCTGCCAAAGAAAACGAACCATGATTACATAAGATTCGAAATCAATCACCTGTCACCGTACTGCATACCGCAATATACATAAGTTAAAAAACAGGATACATAAAGCACGCATTGGAACCACATACGCATGTTCGTGCATATAATTAAAAACGTATATATATATATATATATATATATATATTAATATATATATATATATATACCTATATATATATATATATACCCATATCTGCATGTATAAACACATATCGAATCAGCATAGAACCCTCTCGAAGAGAAAGGGCTTACCTTATTGAAAGAGATGCCGTAAGACTGCTTGACCCATTTGAACCCCGTCCGCATGCTGTCGTTCAAAGCAGTAGTGGCGGGTGAATGTATGGGGCACTGACCATGCTGCTGCTCTGCAAATGTCTGCCAGTGGGATCCCCACCCATAATGCCGTCGATGACGAGGTCGCTCTGGTCGAATGGGCTCTCGGACGTCCTTGTAGCGGCTTTCCCGCTTTCGAGTGACAGAAAGCAATAGTCGACGAGACCCATTGAGCCAGATCGAAGTTGCTGGGTACGATGCAGGTAGAATTTTAGAGCCCTCTTGACATCGAGGGTATGCAGAACCTTCTCCGCTGCCGACGATGGCGTTGCAAAGAAGGTGGGTAGGACCATGGTAGAGTGTTTATGAAAAATAGTAGGAACTTTCGGGACGAAACGAGGACTCGTCGACAAGATCACCTTGTCCTTGAAGAATCTGAGATACGGAGGGTCTATGACCAATGCTTGTAACTCTGAGATTCGTCTCGCCGACGTTATGGCTATTAGAAAAGCCACTTTCCAAGATAGAAACTTCATGGACGCCGTAGCCATTGGCTCAAAGGGTGATTTCATCAAACCTGCCAGTACCAAGTTAAGGCTCCACGTTGGTGGAAAACGCTTAACCGGGGGAAAGGTCCGAAACAAACCTCTCATTAAATGTTTAACCAATCTGTCACTAAACAAAGGCGTAGAGTTCCTCCTTCTTGTGAACCTAGAGATGGCCGCCAGGTGAACCTTTAGAGATGAAAAAGACAAGCTGCTCCTCGCCAAATGCAACAGATACGGGAGGATCTGTTCCGGAGTAACTCTCAGAGGCTCCACTTCCGCCTGCCCTTGGCACCACACACAGAATCTTTTCCACTTACACCTGTAAGACTTGTTGGTGGACGGGGCCCGCGCAGCCTGTAATATTTTCCGACAGTCCGATGGAATGCTCAAGACCCCAAACTCCGAAAAGTCAGGAGCCAAGCCGTGAGGTTGAGACTGTTTGGGTCATGATGCCACACCGTTCCTTCGTCCCGGGACAAGAGGTTGGGCTCTTTTGGGAACGTTATCGGGTGGTCCGCTGACAGATGAAGGAGGTCGGAAAACCATGGTTGTCTCGGCCAACACGGCGCTAACAGGATGACTCGGCACCTGTACCTGCGTATCCACTGCAGAGTTCTCCGTATCAGGGGAAACGGAGGGAAGGCATAGAGGAACTTGTCCGTCCACGGGAAGGAAAAAGCTTCTCCCACTGAATTCTCCTGTGGCCATCTGCTGGTGTACATTTTGCACTTCCTGTTTGCCTTCGTGGCAAAGAGGTCCAGCGTCGGTTGCCCCCATTTCCAGAAGACCTTCGCCAAATGATCGTTGTTTATTTCCCACTCGTGAATCTGGTCCATCTGTCTGCTGAGCGAGTCTGCCTGCTCGTTTTTCACTCCTGGCAGATGATGGGCTATGATGGATACATCGTGCTTCAGCGCCCAGTGCCACACCTTCTGAGCTTCGATGGAGAGGGTCCTGGACCGCGTACCGCCTTGCTTTCATAAATAAAACATTGTTGTGGTATTGTCCGTCAGAACTCTCACTGTGGATCCCCTGATGCGAGGCAGGAATGCTCTCAGGGCCCAGCAGACTGCTCTCAATTCTAGAATGTTGATGTATAGGAGAGATTCTTTCCGAAACCAGCGGCCTTGTGTCTGCAGAGTGCCCATATGCGCTCCCCAGCCTGTTAGGGACGCGTCCGTTACCACTGTGAACTGGAATTCCGGTTCCTGTAGAGGCACTCCCTTGGAAATATTCCGACAATTCCTCCACCACCGTAGGGTTGACATGAGCTCGACGTCGTCGATGGTCAACTTGTCTGACCAAAGGCCCTGAGACTGCGTCCAACGATCTGCCAAAAACTGTTGAACTGGCCTCATGAAAAGGGCGACAGTTGGGCACTAGATGAATGCAGGACGCCATAGCTCCCAGGATTGACGTATATTTTCTCACCGACAACCTGGAATTGATCTTCAGCTGGCCTGCCAAACGACTGAGCCTGGTGATTCTGTCGAGGGATGATTTGACTAATCCCAGCTGGGTGTCGAACTGGGCACCCAGAAACAGTAAGCTTCTGGGCGGCGTTAATGAGGATTTGTCGAAGTTTATCGCAAACCCCAATCGTTCCAATAGGTTCAATGTGTTCTGTAGACTGTCGTGCGTCGATGACGGGGAAGAACCCCTCACCAACCAGTCGTCGAGATACGGGTATACATGGTGGCCCTGCCTCCTAGGCCAGGCTACCACCGGAGCCAGGCATTTGGTGAACGTTCTGGGGAAAGATTTTAGCCCAAAAGGGAGAACTGTGAACTGGTAGTGATTGTGTTCCACCACAAACCTGAGGTATTTCTTGTGTCGCAGACATACCGGTATGTGAAAGTACGCGTCCTGCAGGTCCAGAGACGCTAGAAAATCCCCTTCTTGAACTGACCTTATTACCTCTTGGAGCGTGAGCATCTTGAACTTTACGTCCTTCAACGACTTGTTCAGTTCTCGCAGATCTAGGATGGGACGCCATTTTCCATTCGGCTTTTTCACCACAAAGTACCAGGAGTAAACCCCTTGACCTCTTTGCGACGACGGGACGTGTTCTATAGCCCCTTTTTGTAGCATAAGTGCTACTTCCTGCAGCAACACGCTCAGATGGGAATGAGCTACACGCACCGGTGGAATATGCGGAGGGTTGCTTTTGAACTGCAGGAAATGTCCGTATTCTACTGTGTCCAACACCCATTGATCTGTGGTTATCAGCTCCCATTCCTTGATGTAACGTGATACTCTGCCCCCCAGAACGTTCAGATGACCGTCATTGCTGACTCTTAGCTCGCTTATCCCTCGTAGACGACGAGAAACCTGCCCTTTTCTTAGGGGCTTGGTAGTCCCGGCGCTGTCTAGCTGCCTGTGAAGCATGTCTGTATCCTTGAGAGGAATATGTTGATCTACCGAAGGAACAGTCCCTGGAAGAGAACCTGGAGTTCCCCGAAGCTCCTCTGAAGGGACGAAAAGACCGGGAACCCTGACCACTGTGGAGAGCTCCCAAAGAACGCGCTGTGTCCGAGTCCTCCTTCATGCCCTTCAGGGCTTTGTCGACCTTCTCGCCAAAAAGGAGGTCCCCTTCGAAAGGCATATCCAGTACCTTGTACTGCACCTCGGGTCGGAAGTTGGTGCATTTCAGCCAAGCTTGCCGTCGGAGGACCACACCATTGTTCACCTGCTTGAAACCCGACTCTGCAAGATCTACTGCGATGTTAATTGCATGATTTGAAGCTTCCTCACCTTCCCTGACTACTAGCATAGCCGCTTTCCGATGTTCATCCGGAAGGTGTTCGAGTATGGGTGCCTGCCACGTTTCCCTGTCGTATCTAGCGACTATGGCAAGAGAATTGCCCGCCTTAACTGTGGTAGCACCTACCGTCAGGACCTTCTTGCCGACCGCATCTTGGCGTCTAGCATCACTTTCCGGGGGGGTTGTACACTTGTGTTGAGCCCTCGCCTTTCTCGCCGCCGCCGCCGCCGATACCACAGAGTCAGGTGTCGGTTGTGAGGAAAGGCACTTGGGAGTAGAGTCCTCGGCCTTGAATTTCTTTTCCAGACGACCTTTAACCGCTGGCTCTGAGAAAGGGTGACGCATGGTCTGCAGACCTTCCTTCCACACGTGTTCTAGGATGGGCACTGAAAACACGGACGTTCTCCTTTGACCCTTGTGGTCGAAAAGAAAGCAATCTTTCTTTTCCTCTTCCTGTGCCAGCACAAATTTCTTGCAGGCTTTAGCCATCATGTTATGGAATGACCCGATATCGTCTGGAGGAGATGGCTGGGCCGGGCTCCTCGGCGTTTCCAACTCCATATCGGACTCCCAGGTCGGATCCCTGGAGGGGGAAAGTGAGACTATTGACGACGCCCTGCTGCCTGATTCCGAGTCCAACAGCTCCCCTTCCTCGCGGCGTGGAACCGAGAGGCTTGATTCCGGAGGTCCTGCTGCGGGGGTTGCAGGTGGAGGACGGCGAGACGGGCCAGGATCGTCGACGACCAACCCGGCCGGGGCTGTTCGAGGCGGTCTATTGTCCAGTGTCCGTAGCAGAGATTACAGCGTGGATAAGACTTCCAACGATAGAATCGATTGTGGATCCAGCAGGGGGGCAGAACCCGGACAGCTTTCGGAGACCGGTTTGATAAGCTGCAACCCCAGGTCTGCCGGGGCAGCTACCTTTTCGACCTCGTCCCCCCGACGACACCGACAAGGCCTCTTGCTGTAGGAGTGTGTCCGGTAAAACTGGGTCGTAGACCTCCGGGCACCAGGCCCTTTGCGGGACATCCATCGACGAAGCCATAGTTGTTCCTGTCGGTGTCGTCGTCTGCAATGCAGGTGCGGTAGATGTTAACTGCGTCAATGGCAGAGAAGTCGTCGACGACCGCCCAACCGTCGACGACCGTGGTGGTCGTGCAGGTTTATGCGTTGCTCCCGCCTTCTCTGAACTCGACCTGCGTTTTTCCTTTTCTCGACTCGAGGCCGATCCATGACGATCGCCTGAGGAGGATTTGGATTTGTCTTTCTCTTTTCTCGTCAAAGATGAGGACGAAGAGGCACCTTTCGACGCCGAGTCCTTGGAGCGGCCTTCCGATGACTCCTTGACCACCGGTCTAGGCTTCTTCACCGGGGGCTCCGATGACGATGAGCGGCGTGGGGCCCCTGAAGATTTCGATGCCGAGGCCACGCTGCGTGTTGAGCCCACCTCTGAAGGCGGGTAAGCCCCCGCTCCATCATTCAACCATGCGACAAGTCTGCGACTCCGATCCTTAAGGGTTTTCTGGGAGAAGCCCTTACAAATGTCGCAGTCGTCAGCCGAGTGGTGAGGGTGCAGACAGTAAATGCAGTCCATATGCGCATGCCCCTCGTAGACCTTCTTTAGGCCGCACGTAGCGCACGGGCGGAAAAGAGCTTTTCCTGACATCAGGAGAAGAGTGCAACCTAACCAAGTAGAAAAAACACGTGGTGTTCCCACTTTGGAGACGGTCGAAATCTGGAAGGAGCCGCGGGGGCGGGGCATTTATACCGCTACGTCTTGGTAGGGTGTGCGTGCGCGGCCCAAAACGACATAGATAGGACACCAAAGTGTTGAAAGTTTTCCTATAGGAAAAGGCTATATAAGCTTACCGAGGGTTCCCAGTCTGTCGACGGGGAATATTCTAAGCAGGTGAATCCATGAAAGATCCAATGCTGGAGAAATAAATAAATAAATAAATAAATCTGTGTGGACATGCGCCTCCCGAATAGAGCGATCGGACGGGTGACACATCCTGCCCACATTGGACGACTTCCTGTCGGATCTCCAGGGTGCACGCTATTTCACCAAGTTGGGCCTCTGTGCCGGTTACCATCAGCTTGTGTTGGATCCTGAAACCTGTTACATAACCACGTCCACTATGCACAAGGGCCTATACAGGTACAAGTTCCTGAGCTTTGGAATATCGTCGGCTGCAGAGGTGTTCCAAAACACCATCAAAGGGGCACTTGCTGGCCTGAAGGGGGTGAGAAACATCAGTAACAATATAATGGTTTACACGTAGTCTGAACAGGAACCTCCAGAACGAGTCGAGAATGTTCAAAAGCTTATACAACAATTGGGTCTTACCCTGCACCAAGACAAGTGTGAGCTGATGCAGAGGAAAATTGAATTCTTTGGATTCGTGTTCCAGGAGGGTGGTATTTCCACTGATCCGGCGAAGGTCAAAGACATACAGGAGGCCTGTGCCGCGGTGAATGTGTCAGAAGTGCGTAGCTTCCTGGGGATAGCCACATAGTGTGGAAGGTTCATAAGGAACCTGGCTACCCTAGCTGAACCGCGTAGGAAACTCATGAAGAAGGAATGTGTGTGGAGGTGGACAGCACTGGAACAGAGCACGCTTGATGAGATAAAAGGGGCCCTAACTGCAGAGGACACGATGACCCGGGGAAGAGGTCAGAGATCACAGTTGAGGCCAGCCCGTTTGGTCTGGGAGCTATGCTTATGCAGCCGGATGAGAGTGGATTGGACCGACTAGCGGCATTCGCCAGCTGGGTGCTGTCGGCAACCGAGCGAAGGTAACCCCAAATTGAACAGGAGGCTCTGGCGGTGCAGACATTACCACCTATTCATCTATGGCAAACCTGTGAAAGTCATCACCAACCACAAGTCCTTGATACCGATCATGACAGGATCTTCTTCCAAGCTGCTGGCGAGGATTGAGAAGTGGCTACTCGCTCTGAACGAGTACGATGTCGAACTGACATGCCGCCTGGGAAACACTAACGTCATCATCTCGCAACAGAAGGTATTTCAAGCACATTCAATGTGCAAGTACAACAATCCTGTGACTACAAAGAAACAAATGAGACAAGCCTTATAAAAGGCTGTCAAATAGGCAGGCAAACAAGGAAATGCCATATGTAACATTAAGCAGTATTAAAGTTTGAAATACAACGTGATCCAGAATGCAACATTAAAAGTAATATAAAGTTATGAAAAGGACACATAACTGATGACATTATAACAAACAGTGGAAATCGAAAACATCACATTGATGGGAGTAGGCAAAAATGGATCTCGTAATTCCATGCGCTATATCTCTCTATATAGAGTAACTATGCAGGCAGTATCACCACACAATTTGGCAAAGGTTCATCATCTGTAACAGTTAACAGTCATAACAAGTCTGGTTAGGATAATGTCAAGTCTGTCATAGCAGCACACACAGGACGTAGACAACCACCAACACATGTGTAAGGATAAGCATTATATCTGCTGTCCCCGAGTGCCTACAATAATACATGACTTTGAACACCTGTCTGGCCTTTTGCTGTGCACCGACTGACAGCATGTCTGCTACATTTCCAAAAGATGAGACATCCAGTTACCCTGATACACGTGGAACATCTGTCTTCACCACAACCACCTGAGCAAAACCCTCCAACAACATTGGTACCACCTCTACCACAGGACCACACCCTCTACCGCCACTATCATCACCAGTGGTGCTGTATCTGGCACAAGTGTTGCAAGAACCTGGTAAAGCACCCTAAAATCTCTACCTAGCCTTCCCAGCCATTACCATATTAGGCAGTCAGGGACAACTACATTCCCCCACTTGTCAGTATTGCATTTAATCTTACTCCAAATACGAAAGGACAATGAATCAACTAAAACCATACTAGCACACAGTGACTGTTTTTCAGAACTGAAGCTACCAACAGCACATCAAAGCTTGCTTGCTTGTCCTCTCAACCCTACCAACTAACTAACCACCCATACCCCCCTTCTTTTCAGATCCGCTAGAGCGCCTGGAGACCATGAAAAATGGCAGCGGTGCGTGGTACAAGTCACATTAACATAACATAACACTTGCAATGACCAAAAGACAACAAAAGATTCCATAATACAGATAATCTGACTAATCTGAGATAGAATTAATATTAGAACGTATTGGAAATTTCAGAAGATTCATATAAATTGTTCATAATTTTTCAAAGTAGTCATTAACGTTCATAATCAAAGGACAATGTAGCATATGAAAAAATAGACACAATTTCCTTATCTATTTTACTTCATGCAACATAGTACAAAATCAGAGTTATTTCACAACTTAGTACACAGGGCGGGGGGAGCAGCAGATCAGGTTTCTTGGATCGAGGGCTGAAACTGCAATTCTCGGCTCACGCTCCATGGAACCTGGAGGCTGCTTCCCCAGCCCTGCAGCGCCATCTTCCCCCCGCCCTCCCTTATCTTTTTGTTTTTACGGTTCCCTCCACCCCCTGTCTGATAGGGAGAATTATCCAGAATGGCTAATTTCCCTTACCTACTGAGTCCCTCAGCAGCGTTGCTGGATTTCTAGGATTTATTTATTCACCTGGTAAGAGTGTGAGCCTTTTTTCCCACTCTTACATGTGTTTTGCTGTGTGTGTTTAACATTTATGTGTTCATAGACTGTGGAGCCTCACCTACTCCATAGGCATCATCTTTTTACTGTGTGTTACACAGCACCTTCAGTGCAGTGACACAGGGTTGTTTTTTTAGACTTCCCAACTCCAACTCCATTTTCTGGGGCTGACTACTGTCTCCCAGAACATGTAAAGTTGCCATTGACTTTATTAGTCGTTTTAAACTCACAAACCCAGTACAAACTATCTTACATAGAGTTCTGGAAAGGGTTAATAGCTATCCCTTTTTGTCTGTTTCTCATGGAACATTGTTTCGTTCCCTTTTCATTAAGATTTGGCTGGTGGCAGTGGTAACTACCCTATTTTTCCTACCACAGTTATTTTAAATAGCCTTGGTATTGTTTTAGCCTATCTTGGTAGCCTCGAACTTAAACCCGCTGGACCACATTTACTTTTAAACAGTTCTGGCTGGGTTTATTCGCCATTTCTTTTTGTAAAGGTCTTTCTTGTGTTTTACTCTGCGTGCCAAGCCAGGTTTGGTACCTTTGTTTGCCGACCTTTGGCGGGCTTCTGCTTAGAAGCCCTCCTTAGGCGCCTGAATGTCTGAGGGGGACAGGATGTGAGGGAGGGGTTTGAGACTCTCTGCACAGGGTCTCCTTGAAGACCCATGTCGCACTCTGATGTGATTGGCTGTGGTGACTGTCCCGGCGGGACAGCCACCCTGCTGTGTAATCGACAGCCAGGCTGCATGAATGGGGGAAAACTGCATAAAAAGCATGTCTCTGAGACTGAGAAGGCAGAGCCAACACTGGATCGTGAGTACCGACGAGAAGCTGACAGAAGAGGACCTCTACCATGACTGAACCTCCCGGGGAAGCTCTGCTGCGGGTCCGAATCTTCAAACTTCGACGAAAGGGAAGATCTGCAAGGAATCTTCTCCCCTTGAGCTGATGGAAACAACCAGTTCACCAAACTGCAAGCAAGGCCTCCCACAAGCTCTAGAATGGTTTCTCTGCTGCCACAAAGCTTTGTTGCACATCACAGGAAACAGGGAATCCAGGAGGTCAGGAAACAAGCAGACACTCTACATGTCCTCATGCTCAGCCTGAGGCTACAATAACATTGGGCATCTCAGTCTAATTGAAAGATAAGCAGACGTTTGTAAGTGGACTAACTAGTTCCCTCCATGTTTCTGTTATAGAATAAGTGGACTGCCCTGGGCATGGCTACAAACATTACGCACTCTTGAAGATTTTAGAAACCTCTAAAAAGAGCAAACAGCCACATGATTCAAACACAGTGTGGAAAAGTGGACTGGTGGTTGTGTGCAGATAAGCACACAGTTGTGGGTGGAGAGTTTGAACATTGTTATAACCCTTCTAACCCCATACATCATTATAGTAATGCTCAGATAAGGATAACTTCCATGTTTAACAAGTGCCATATTGCCATTGCTTTTTGAGACATATGTTTTAATGTGCATGTCCCAACCTCGAAGGCTTTCCTGCTTGCTACCACACAGAGCTTGCTTCCACAGTCCTCGCTTCTGACTTGTTTCCCTTTTGGCATATAGAAGCTTTCCAAGACAAGCCGGCTTTAGCAGATGGAAGTTGTCATATAGTAAGCAGGATTTCATACAAACAGCCTTGTCTGAACTATAGAAATAGCTTAGATTCCAACCTTAAAATGTGTTCTGTTTGTTTCTCTGACTGATCATGCCTTCCTGAGCATGAGAACGCTGCCTTTGCCTACGACTTGTATGCTGAGACACTGTCCATTGAAAGGCATGAGTTCTAGGGTATACAACCCAGTGACTGGAGGGAAGGGGGGTTGCTGCGTTAAGTCTTGTTTTACAATTGGGTTGCTGTTTGTCCTGTGTATGCTGCTCTGCTGATTGCCATTAAAGGTTGTTCATCAATCCACTGGAAGAGCCTGTGGTTAATTTTCCACAACAAGATTGGGGCCTGCGACTTCGGATTACTGTTGGTCGCTGGACGTGACTCCCAGTGATCCCTGTGGGCCCAGGTAAGATGTACTCTGTAAAGGACCGGAGGAGGGTATCTGTACTCCTGCTCTCTATATGGCAGAGGAGAAGCAGAGAGGACACCAGCCAAGATTCTCTATGCGGTAGTGAAGTCGAGCAATCAAGGCTTAAGCTCTCAGGAGGTGATGTGGGCTGGTTCTTAAATACAGTGTGGGCCCCGAGAACCCACAAAGGAATGTCCACACACTATGTTAGTGAAAACACAGCTCTTTATATAAATAAGGTTTACGTTATATACCCAATCACAATAACACACTTTGTACGCTGGTAATACTATAATTGCAAATATATACAAGTGTACATGGTACCACTCTTAACTATCGATTCCCTTGAAATGCATCAACTGCTAACAGTTCAAATGACATACGAATCCGTTAATAAGATGAATCAACGATAAACACAGAAAGAAGGAAAGTTAAATCAAGCAAATGGCAGAACACTGACTCCTGTTACCTAGAGACAGTTCTGTGTGAAGATCCCCCCCACCTGGGCAACCTGTAAATAAAGCGTATTGACAAGCCTAGTCCAGATATGCTTTATATAGTCTCGGGTCTTTCCAAAGGTTCTACAACCCCAATGTACCTGGTTACGTAGAGTTCTTCAATGCAACAGCGACGGGCCCTTCTTGAGTGACTCCCTTTAAGGCAGGAGCCACGGGTCGTCGTGATTCCGTAAAGAAAAGGAGAACGTTATCGTTGAGGCAGCAGCTTCGGTCCTTGCGGTGCTCGTTGAAGATCAGTCGAAAACGTCCTGCAATAGATGAGGTGTGTGGTGCACCTTGACAACGATAGTTAGTTGCCACAAAGAGTCAATGAAGAACTTTGGCCAAGCAAGGGCGTTGGGTTGGCGGCATCTGGCATTGGCAATCGGGACGTAACCACAGCTGGCATCTGGATCTTCTCTGGAGTCCCGGAGGTCTACGGGTGGCGGGAAACCCACCGGCGGATTCTCCTCGGTCGTCAGCGACCTTGACTTTCTCCTGCAGGAGGGAAGCGGTCGACGGTGATGAGCAAGGGAGTCCTTGATTCAAAGTGTTTCTTAGGCAATAGAGCACGGCGGCTCCGGTTGACGAGGTCACAGCGATACCTCCTGGATCTCGGTCGACGGTGACGGATGGCAATGCCAGGGTGCTTTACTTCAATCTCCTCCGCGATCCCCTTCTCCGGTCGGCAGCCTTTCGAGGGTCTGACTTCCAAGGATCCTTTGTTGAAGATTAGCTGGTGCACGATGGTCCGTAGTAGCTCAGGAAGAGGTCTCCTTACCAGGTCCTCTCATAGATCAGTTCCTTGATGGTCACACAGCTTTCAGATTGGCGAAGGAAAGCAACAGCAATTCTTCTTCTTCCAGCGGGCCTCAAAGTTAAGCATCAGTTTCGACTTCAGCTTCTGAACAATTTCCATCAGTGAGAGGTCCCCAGATATACTATTTGGTCTCTCATTCACTCTGCTGGGTCACACTCAGGCAACCAATCATTCAGAAGGGCATACAGGCAGGCAGCCAATCAGGCTCACAGTGCATTCAGGCCATTCTTCTCCATCCAGACACTCACAACACAGAATGTGTATTCGGACAAGCACCTAACCATTCAGCACTCCATAGTGCATTCATACCAGTTTTGGGCAGGGCTGTCTCAGTCACTGTGATACTAGACACTAGATACTAGACACCCACAACATGAAATGCATATTCGTCACATACTCCATTCACCCAGGTCCCACCCCATGGGCGTACCCACATTATACAGTCATTGGGAAGTCTCCAGCCAGTCTAGCCTGGACTTCCCACAACACCATATATGGAACTTCCACCCAACAGCCAGTCAGGGGGAAGTGACAGAGTCAGGGCTTCCCGGGACTTCAGGAAACACAGTAACAGGCGATTTCAAACCAAGAGGCCACAGGGGCCATCTTGTCCCCATCAGGAATCAACTGATTCCAATGGCAGGGCCTGGGTATCAAGCAAGTCTGATCTAAACAGAATGAACAAAAATTTAAATAGAAAACGGTTGGCCACCGCATTTAAGAGTAATTGTGAAGCATCACATCCATGCTCCCTACTGACTTAAGATAACACCACAAGACCACACAGACGGCCAGAGTAGAGTAGTACAGACCAGGAGCCAGAATGAATGTGCCTTGTATGAATGCAAAGATGAGATTGGATGAGAGCCCAGTACTCATCTTGTCACACACTTTTCACAACTCTTGAAACCCTATATGTGCAGCCCCGTTGCGACCCCTACTTTTAAATCCACCCTCTTTTCAATTCTAGTACGGGAGCTGAGCTAGGCTTTGTTTCTCACATCTATGTGTCTTGTCTCCGACCCTTCCTGAACCATGTCTCTGGTAAGCTGAGTACCGCTCTGTATTGGGAACAGTGTAACAGGGGGTATAGACTGTGAATCAGCAGTCATCCAACACTTCAGCGTGTCACTGACATTTCTGTAACGGGGGAGGAGCATAGTCCAGGTGTCTGCATCCAAACCTCTGAATAGTTGGTGCAGAGCGGTCAACTGTGAGCCGAACCAACCCCACCAGCCTCAGGATATGCTGGTTCCCGGTCCAGGCAGGGTTAGGGAAGGACCTGGTTGCGTAATAAGTCATCCCTTGTCTCACCCCTGCAAGAATGGGCTCAGGTCGGTCTAGACAATTGCCACTTCCTCGTAAATGAAGTCCAGCTCACTTCATATAGACAATTATTGCCTCAAAGCTTGTACGTTTCTGGATAAATGGAAGAAATATACACAGAATGAGTCACCTAGACACTTTACCCAGGAAGGCACATTCGATTTAGACATAATAACAATCTAATCCAAGGCGCTAGAGAAGAAAGGAGTCAAGAGCATCAACGACGGTGGGATAGCTATCTAGACTGGTATACTGAAGCCACCAAAAGACAGTCTGAATCAAAGACCCAAGCACTGAGAGACACTCAGAAGACGCTCCAGGAGCAAATAAAGACACAAAAGACAGAGTACCCCAACCTACAGTTCCCGGCACAAAAGAATGGGTTCAATCACCTATACACTGTAATCCAAGGAACACCCCACCAGAGTAATCCCCTTAAGACATTCTGGACTCTAACAATCCAGCCATATTAAATACCACCCCCACTTCGCGGCCAGAAAGTCTTGGATCACCGGTTAGCAAAGATTCCACCCAACCACCGACCTATCTCCAATCCACCTTGTTTGGTTCTGGAATTGGCCTGCTTTCAGCCGCACTACAGGCTCAGATACCCCAAATCTTCCAGTCAGCATCAGCCACTGACTTCCGTACCTTTCAGGGATTCACTGATTCCCCAGCCACAACTAGCACTGGTGCATTCTCACTCAGGCATCTGCCAGGAGGAGGAAACACCCTGGTTACCGTGCATGCACCCTGGAGCAACACTGACTTATTTAATATTGTGCAAAACTTTCCCAAGATAAGTGAAGATCCAGTTAAGTTCCAAGAGGAGTTCTAGGTTATTATTGACTGCTACCATTCCACTTTTGCCGATTTTATCAACCACTGCGTGCAGCCCTACCTGCTGACAATTTTGCGTTGTTAAAACAAAGTTGTAACTGGCCAGACAAAGAACCTCTCACTGATGGGCTAAAGGCTTTCACTGGAGTGCAAACTATTATTGAAATCTGTCTGCGAAAGACTGATTAGGTCAAAATATTTGCCTGCAGACAGGCAAAGGGTGAAAATCCATCAGAATATCTCCAGCGACGGAAAAGATGTTTCGAACAACAATCAGGGTTTATTGATGCAGTAGTCATAGTCCCCCAGGTCGCTGTGGCACAGTTCTTTATGGGGTTGCAACGGAAAGGGCGAGGGGGACGGAATAAAATCCGTCCTCATAGATTGGGAGGGAAAGAACTTGGTGGAGGTTTTACTAGCTGCACAACATTTCCAATAAAACATGGAGAGACAAAAAGCCAGTTCTGAAGCCAAGCTTCTGGCGCTGCAGATGAACAAATTACGTACCCCTGGTCATTTTCATTCGACTGGATGTTCCTCCCACGTATTCCTCATCTTTGATAATCTCCTCCCAGCGTCAGCTGCTTCAGGAAATGTTTCCCTCTGTAGAGGGTGCCATGCGTCTTCGACTAAATGTCCCTCAGCGGCCTCCGTCTGCTCTCGAGCATGATGTCACTGGTAGTACACATAGCACGCATCGCGCTCGTTACTTCAGTTCTAGTTTTTCCCTCTCTCTTCAGAGCACATACATTCAAGAGATCAAAAAGACCAGACGTTAAAGGGAGGAAGGGATAGGATGGGAGGGTGATGAGGAATACATGGGAGGAACATCCAGTCAAAAGAACATTATCAGGGGTAAATAATTTATTCTTGGAATGGATTGTGTCTTCACATGTATTCCTCATATTTGATACACTCCCAAAGCAGTATGTGTAGGAGGCGGGAGTAAGAATTGTATTTGTCATTAATGCTGTGAAGTACAGCCTTCCCAAATCCTGCTTCCTGTCCCAACGCAGAGTCCAGGCAGTAATGTTTTGAAAATGTATGCAGAGAGGACCAATTGTCATCAGCACACATGTCTTGCAGTGGTACCCTGTTGAAGAATGATTGAGGCAATATACTTGTGAATATAAGGCTTAGTTATTATTAAGAGCCCCTGGAGGATACAAGCCATCTAAAGACCAGTAACACGGTTCAAATGAATGGTTCTGGAATGCAGGGGCACAAATGTGATGTAACACAGTATAACATCTTCCCCCCTACAACATATCAATTAAAGAAAAGTAAAACAGGAAAAGGTGGGGAAGGAAAGGGGAAAACAAAATGAAAAAATTAAACTAGTTCTGAAAACACAAAGGATACATTCTTCAACAAAGGCTGTGGAGATTAACCAAAAGGATGACACCTCATCACCGATGAAAACTAATAATAAATATAGTTCTTTTTAAAGTTCTGGATCACTCTTCGGTTCCTTTTTGACAACATGTCTCCTGCCCCATCAGTCTTTACTCCAGGATCTTGAATCTCTGTACTGGAACCACAGTCTTGAGCACCTCCATCCTGTGAATTCTTTACTCCAGATCCTGTCACTTCATGGGTGCCCTTTACCATCCGTACAACATCATCGCAGGACCATCTCTTGACATCATCCAATACCACCGACTTCCTTGAACAGCTTATCACTCTCTGCAGGGATCTAAATTTTGACTCCACTTTCATCACTTTCTTGGGCTCCTTTATGCAAACCCAATCCCTATCTTTGATTTTATTCTCCTCCACAACGTTCCTCCGGTCATAGTACTCTTTGTACTTGGCTTGTTTCTCCTTTACCCTCCTTGCAATGTCACCAATATCAATGCATCTGTCACTTGCAAACATCCACGCAGGCCTCAGTCTGTTAGATGCCACCCTTCCCCTCATCATGAATGGTTCTACCTCCGTCACCGAATGTGGTGTTGTCCTGTACGTGTTGAGGGCTTCCCTCAATGTCTCTCTCCATGGATGCGCATTTGCAAGGGCTAGTTGAATGATACTTTTAACAAAGCCATTCATCCTCTCTACAAGTCAGTTCGCCATGGGATGATACAATGACGTGGTCCTATGTTCTATTGCCCTCTCTCTCAAAGATGACTGGAATACTGTTGATAGAAATTGGGCCCCATTGAGAAAGATTGAGGCAATATACTTGTGAATGCAAGGCTGGTTTATTATTAAGAGCCCCCAGAGGGCGGCAGCCATCTAAAGACCAGAAACACAGTTCAAATTAATGGTTTTGGAATACAGGGGCATTCCAGAACCATTCAGTGATGACATACACAAACGTACCCCTCTCTGTAAAGCCGAAGAAGTGTCCACACCCCTACTAGAATGCGCCCGTAGGCCTACAGGAACGTCTTTACCCGTTAACTTTTACCATTCTGCAAATGCAAAGTATAATCCAGCGGGACAAGTTTTTCTTAGTCACAGTCAGTCCTAGCTTGTGTCCAGTGTAACCAGCGAACATTTGGCCGTCTTGCCTAAGGTTTTCCATCTAAGGTTCTCTTAGTGTGAAGATGATACAGTCTTGTCTCCTCCTTAGATGGATGAGGTGGATGATAAAAAGTAGCAAGGGCAATTTTCTGAGCAAGATACAACTCTGAAACTACATTTGGAAGAAAGATGGGAGGGACTCTCAAAAAACCTTTTTTTTAAAAAAAAAAGGTGGTAAAAGGCGGCTTACATCAAAGAGCCTGAAGTTCACTGACTCTGGGCGCCGATGTAATGGCCGTTAGGAAAACCATTTTGAGAATCAACATCCTTAGAGGACATGAATGTAGTGGCTCGAATGGAGCACACATGAGATACTTGAGTACTAGGTTCAAGGGACTGGAGGGAACACATAAGTGAGCCCTTTTAAGAATTGGCCTACAATAGGGATCTTGAAATAGGATCCCTGTTATGGAGCATGCTTAAAAATGAATAGCGCCGCTAGGTATCCTTTCACAGTGCCAACCTGGAGCCCCTGGTTGGCAAAATGAAGCAAAGAGGATAACACCATCGGTGTATCACAAAGAAAAGGATCTACATTCTTATCTCTGCACCAGCTGCAAAACCTATTCCAATGGCAGCGGTACAAAGACTTAGTAGCTGGTCTTCTAGCAGAAAGCAACACTTCCATGATGTCTTCTGGGAGGTCCCAATATTTATTATTTATATCTCAACCTCTCAGAAAACAGGCGTGAAGGTTGAGGGTCCTGATCTCAGGGTGAAGAATGCAAGCTCCCTCTTGCAAGAGTAGGTCCTCTCTTTGGGGAAGACGAATTGAAGGGCAGATGGACATGTCTAGAATGTCTGGATACCACATCCTCTGGGCCTAATTTGGAGCAATGAGGATCATGGTCTTCCCAAACTTCCTCAACCTCCTGATGACGTGAGGAATGATGGAGGCTGGAGGAAATGCATACAGGAGTAGAAATTCCCACTCCATTACGAACGCGTCTCCCAGGCTCCTCTTGGAGGAAATTTCCTTGAGCAGAACAGGTCGTACTTCCTGTTGACACTGGACGCAAACAGATCCACTTAAGGGTTTCCCCAAAGGGTGTAGATCTGTTGAAGGACTTCCTGAGCTAGATCCCACTCGTGGAAGACTGTGCTCTACCTGTTCAAAACATACATCGCCATGTTCTCTTCCCCGCCAAGGTGAACGGCAATGAGAGAGATTCCTTCTTACAGTGTCTAGAACTAGAGCTACATTGCCTCTCTGCACAGTGCTAGTGACCATACACCTCGTCTCTTGTTGAGGTAGTACATGGCCACTGTGATGTCTGTCATTATAAGGAGATTCACATTATTGTATGCTGTTTTCACTTACATGCTGCAGTCTTACCCAGTCTTAGTAAGACGACACGTGGATGTTGTTACATTTTTGGGAAATCCTACAAACAGTCCTTATATTTTCAAGATCATCATTGCGATCATTTTGTAATTTCTGATATAAAAAGTGCTGTTTATAAAAGTAATAAAAAGTATACGTTCAATTAAAATAATGTGAATTTTCTAAGCTATAAGAGCATCACTTACAGCAAGAAAATCAATAGGTTTCTTTGGAATACTAACTGTAACCTCATTTTGTACAATGATTTGTCTTTTCTTCCTTATTTTTATGGCATTTCGTCAAATAATGATCAATAATGCAGATGAAGTAGTTAACAATGAAAAATCTACTCTTATCCCTAACAAAAGCACAAGTAATATTTTCCCTAATCTTTCTAAACAAATTATCTGACTTAAGAGAGATGCTGAAGAAGATCATGAAGATATAAATACATATCTTGATAATTCAGCCCATTTAAAGAATGATATGTGTTATCAGCACATGAAGGAGGTGGGGAGGAGAACGTTAGATGAGAGGTGCTATGTGTGTTCTCTCATGTCTTATGTCATGAACACAGCCAGAACATTTATTGCAAGAGAAATATCTGTACATGATGTGAGTTGCCTCAGCCATCTAGCAGTGTGTACAACAAGAGGACAATTTGTAGGAAAATGGGCAACCCTACGATGGAGGACGAGAAAGACATTCCCATATGTAGATGAATACATAAACACGCAGAAAATGGAAAAAGACCCAGACTGGAAAAGTTGAATACTTTTTTATTCACTCAGTGGTGACTGGAGACCAGATAAGGATTGTTGGGCAAAAGAGACTGAGGTGTGCAGACAACTGGGAAACGTCAGGATTGCCAGGATGCTGGGAAAGACCTCAGCTATTAGTATATGGACGAGTAGCAACCAGTACAGGGTTGGAAGGCGGAATGCTACACTTATTGATGACAGCAGTGGTGCAGATAGTACAAGTAGTGAATGTCTGAAATCATGGGACAAATATGCGAAACTGCTAACTGTTCAAAAATGAAGCAGGATCTGTTTCCATACTGCCAATAAAGAATGGTGCATTGTGTTTCAGGAACAGGGGTTTGATTAAAGTGGGAGAAAACAAGGAATGTAAGCACATAATTGACGTACCATGAATGAATGGAGGAACTGCCTGCTGACGGACCACTATTGGGCCTGTGGATCCAGAGCTTACATGCAGCTACCTAAAAATTGGGAGGGAAAAAGCTCTATAGTGAATATATATATTCCTGCATTGGTGATTCCCCAAAGTGATTTCCATATTGAAGAATTTCCAAAGATGGATGCTGTGAGAAACCTGAGGGTATTCTCCCAGGTAAACCTCAGGTAAACCTTATTCAGGTGGCCAGGGTAGGGCTGGCGCTCTCAGATCCCAACCCTAAGGGTGGACGAGCAAGGGAGGATCACCTGGATGGGGGAACCCAAGGTTAAGCTTGGGAGATTGCCCCACGTGAGACCCAGTATTACACTGGGAAAAGGGATGAGGAAGACAAGGTCCTTGAAGTCTTTGTGGGTTGTTTCACCTCGACCTCCCTTCCATTCAGTAAGAGTCCTTTTAAAGAATCCATCATCCCCTCTAACTCTGATAAATCCATTACTCAGCCTGCTGCCTTCAGAAACCATCCCTCTCCGAATCCTCTTTTTTCTGTTCCCCATCAGAATACTCCCAATCATTCTTTTCTGTCCCTCTGATTGCTGTTTCCTACCTGCATACTCCAGGCCATTCTTTTCCAAACCCTTCAGTCAATATTCCTGCGCTTCCCATCTGCGCAGAAGAAACACTACCATTCACACAACTTCCCTTGTTTATTTTGTGAACCCTATCAATCCCTTCCCTTTGATGGTCATCTTCCGAACTCCCAACCGGTTCCGACAAAATACGACGATTCCCACAATCCCTTATGTTCTGTCCTCCATCCCGGTCATTCTCATCCATTTCGCAAACCCTACCCATTCCGTTCTTTTCAGTCTATCACTCAACCCCCTTCTTACAATAGCACCATTTTCCAATCCTATCCCGTAGGACATCCCGACATGCATACTGTTTTACAGACTGGTAATAAATCTATGTACCTGGCATGTCCCAACCCGAGGGTCAGGCAAATTCAAGCAATCAACTTTAAGCACACACCCCTTATGTCCCTTCCTTTTCCCTAAAGGGATAAAAGCTGGAGCAGGCGAGCACAGTACGAGCAAGGCGAGGAAGGCAAGCACGAAAGACGGCACAAGATGGCTACTTCCAGGCGGCAGTTCAGGCGACGGAGAAAGGTGGTGGGAAGCAAGAGGGTGGCGAGAAGAGAAGAGACCTTGCCCTTTTCATCCCAGACCTGCAGAACCTTCGTCAGAGGGAATCTAAGACTGTAGAAAATAGCCCCAGTATCAGGCTGCAGGTGTCAGCGATATGCAGAGCCAGCCCACGTTGATACGTCAGGGCAGAGGAAGCTCCCTCATCCGTGGTATCGGCCTTGACTTCACAGAAGCTAAAGCGCTGCGATTAAGCAGCGCTGGTGAGTCAAGGGGAGAATTGATAAAAGTCTGGACTGTGTTGCGTGAGAATCGTAAAGTGGCAAGGTTTGAACAAAGCACCTGAACTTTAAGTGAACTGTAAAAAGTGTAAAGGGGACACCAGCTGAAGAGGAAAAGCAACACCACGTGGGTGCCGAATCAAGAGACTCTGGACAAGCCCCATATTGAGAAACTACAGAAACCAGAAGGCTTTCAAAGACACACAAAGTGGAACATACGTGAGGTTCGAGCAAAAGCCCCGTACATTCGAAAGACTTTGTTTCGTGAAATTGGCATGAAAGCAAGGGAAGTGAATCCCGTATGGTAAATAAGAAAAGGGACGTGATCCCCGCAAACATTTGAAACAGTAGAATAAGTAAACAAGGGTCCGATCCAGGCAGAGGGAGATCTGGGGGTGAAACTAAACTCAGCTCTGGCAGCCGAGAAAGGTCCAAGCCCGGCAGAGGGAGATCCAGGGGTGAAGCCGTCACCCAAGGGCTGGCAGTCAAGAGAGGTCCGAGCCTGGCAAAGGGAGATCCAAGGAAGTCATCACCCTATTTTGAACTTTGGAATGCAACTGGGAAAGGTTAGCCCAGAAGAGGGGCACCTTGTGAGAACCCATCACCCAACAAATAGTGGGAACAAACTTTTCATTTGTTAAAGGAACTTTTGTTTTTGTTGTTGACACACATTAGGCCCTGAAGGCAAGAGACTTTCAGAGGAAACGAGACTTGGCCATCGAAGGTCCTGAGAACCGCCAGTGGAACTGTTGTCTCGTGCTGAGAACTGCCATTGGAACTGTGTTCCAAGTCCCCTGTTCCCAGCCTACCGTGTGCTAAAACATGGGGAAGGGAGACTCACTGCCTTTGGAACTGTCGTCTCATGCTGGAGAAGCCTGAGACAGTACTGTGCTCCAAGCTCCCATCCTACCCTGTGCTAAAACGCAGGGAAGGGAGACCCAAACCACTGCATCCTGACTTATCATTTCAGAACACTTCTTTCTTTCTTGAAATCTATCCCACATACCCTTTTTGTAGTAGTTGTAAAGTCTGGCAATAGGTTCCTTAGTATAGGCCCTTTTTATTTTGACAAGTTCCATATCACATGTCTCCTGTACCGTAGGAGGCCCTTTTAATTTTGACAAGTGTTTCGGCTCATTCCGAGCCTTTCTCAAAACAGGGCATATATTTTAATCATAAATCACAGCATTGTGATTTTTCAAATGTAGAACGAGAAATCCCATGTTTGAACAGAGAAGCCGACGCGTGAGATAAGGGAGTTGCTGCATTTTGAAGGTGGGATTCGAACCCAGGGACCAATGCACAAGATTTACATTTCTCGTTCTACATTTGAAAAATCACAATGCTGTGATTTATGATTAAAATATATGCCCTGTTTTGAGAAAGAGTAACCATTTTGAACGTGTCCTTCCTGAGGAACTTGTTCAAGTATCTCAAGTCCAAATGGGTCTCAATACTCCGTCCTTTTTGGGGATCAAAAAGTAAGGGCAGTACCATCCCCGGTTCCTCTCTGCTACAGGTACCAGCTCTATGGCACCTTTCTCCATCTCTAGCAGGAAGAAGACCTCCTGCAGAAGGAACAGTACTGGAAGCCCGATGGAGTGGCTCCCTGGTGTAGGATCTGGAGGCCTTTTTAAGAAAGGGGGGGCAGTAACCCTGGGCTACGGTCTGCAAGGCCCAAGCATCGGAAGAAATGCCCCGCCATTCTTCCAAATGCTGACTGAGCCTGCCCCCCACAAAAGTACTGTGGACTAAGGACTCAGAGAGGTTTTGGCGCAGTTGTCAAAGCGGCTGATGCAAAGAGGCTGTTGCTTGGGTGGACTTTGCACCACAACCTCGTCCACCTTGAGGAAACCTTTTCTGACCTATTTCGGCCTGTCTGACCTCTTGTCCTTCCAAAGGATGTGTAAAAAGGGACGACCCCTCCTACCCTGGGAAGTGGTGGTATGTGGCTGTTGTGGCTGCCGTATTACAGCACAAAACTACTTAGCTGCCACTTTAGATGTCTGAAGCTTCTCCAGACTCTCATTAGCCTTGCTACCAAAAAGATGAGGCCCATCAAAGGGCATGTTCAATAATTGACATTGAACATCAGGTGCAAACACAGACTTCCTCAGCCAAGCAAATTTGCGCATCACTATACTAGCTGCCATGGCTCTACTGACACTGTCGGCAGAATGTAGTCCAGATTGTAAAGACTCACACATGGCTTCTTAGTCATCTTTAACAATATTCGGGAACCCCACTCTTTCCTCCCCTTCCAGGATGTGTTCTGCAGCCATGGCTAGGACGTCCAATAGCGTATAGGTACTTTTTGCTAGGGCACAAGTAGGGTTTATAGATTTCGATGCCATGCTACTGGCAGAAAAGACTCTCTCAGCTAGAGTGTCGAACCTTTTATCATCTCTGTCCGGTGGTATAGTTGGATAGGCGGCAGTCCTGGATGTAGTAGTGGCAGCCTGTACTGCCAAGCTTTCGGGAGTGGGTTGCTTGGATAGAAAATCTGGATCTACACTCGAAGGCTTATATTTTCTAGCAAGATTATTGTTAACTGCTGGGTTCATATCCAGAGTGTCCCAATTTGCCATCACCCTCTTCTGTAAAGCAGAGTGAAATGGTGACACAGGATCCTTCTGTGGACCCTTGTCTAAAATGTCAATAAGATCATCCTACTTAAAAAATGCAGCAGTCCTTCCCCATCCCAGATATTCTGTGACCCTATTCATGAGTGACCTGTAAGAGGCCTCTGCATGCTCTGAGGGATATGAAGCCACAAAATCCACCTCAGGAGAGGTATCAAGGCCATTTGCATTCTTCAAAGAATCAAACAAGTGTTCCATTCTTGATTCCTCAGAAATGAGGGCTTCTGGAACATTTGGGGTATGTTATTCAAGTCCAAATGAAGGAGTGTACTGATCAGAGGACTCATTTTCCTCAAAGATGGATGACATGGGGCCTAATTACGAGGTCAGTAGTAACCCGTTGGTGCAACCGGCCGGTTGCCGCCGCCACCGAAACACTGAATCCGCTGCCTGACTTCCCGGTTCCACAGGGACATTACAAGTCCAGGCGCAGCGGGAAGTCAGGTGGCAGATTCAGTAACTCCCCATTCCCGTGGAGTCCCATAGGATTCCATGGGAGTGGGGAGACGAAAGCACTGCACCGTTGCTAACGGTGCTGGTGCTTCCGTGACGACTCTGCCTACCACGGCTGATGCGCTTGGCAGGGTCATACCTGCCGGCCTCAACAGTACCTGCAGGCAGACTCGTAGTGGGGCGGTTCGGAAACAAGGGTGCTGGTGAGTTTACCGGCACCCTTGTTTGTAGACCGCCACACTCAGAATGAGGCCGATGGGTAAAGTTTTACAAATCTTCACAGGTTCCGTTGAAGACGTTGACGGCTTCAACCCCGAAGGCTTCAACGCCGAAGAACCCGACCCATTACTTGACAGAGTCACCGAGGAACGAGGTTCAGGGCTCTCCTCAACTCGAGGCTTCAAATTCACTCTAGGGGGTCGAAGGTTTAGAGCTGGGGGTGTTACTTCCTATACTTCTTGGGGAGTCATTCACTACCTGTTGCATCCTGCCTACAGACCAGGCAGTATTCGGCTGGCTGTGGCCCACAGTCCTCTGATCGGGCACTGAGCATTGAAAGAACACTTTTCCTTTTCACAGGACCACCCGCTATATTTCCAGATGTTTCTCCAAGGCCAGAGGTAGTCGGGTATCCCGGAACCGTTTCCTAGTAGCTATGACCAACTGCTATGCTGTAAATCGTCTCTGATGGGAAGCAGTGTGAGTTCAGCTAGTCTTGTAATTCTTTACACTTCATGTCCCACTGCAGTCCTTTTCCTGCTGCCATCACAGTGTCCATTAGTTGCTGTAGCTCCCCAGGTGTCAGCCGATTGAGGGTTCCAATGACGTGGAGTTCCCCATTTTGAGAGCTATGCCCCAGATATAAGCCTGGTGGTTTCAAGACGGCCCACACAGCTGTCTAGAGTTGAGTCAAATATATACCCCTAGCTGCAAGTGCTGTATTTGCCCCATTCCATATCTTATTAACTACATCCCGTTCTGCGGTCCTACAAAGAGCTCCTCTTTCTGTTGTTGCAGGCGATTTGTGGCACGACCTGAGAAGTTTAGAGAATGGGGCCCATTACAAGTTCACCGGTGATTGTATAGAATATAGGTGCAAGGGAAGTGCAAAGAGGAGGGGAAAATCAAGAAAGGTTCTCTAGCAGTTCTTGCCGGTGCGCACACATGCATGGGCCCAGCTGGCAGGGGTATTTTGCCCCTCACGCAGATGTTATGCAACATGGCACAGGCCAGAACAATCTGTCCCACCTTGTCTGGCATGGACATTAGCGCACCCCAAGACCGATGCAGGAAACCGAATCAGGTCTTCCAGAGGCTGAAGGTGCGCTCTATTGTTACCCTGATCCTGCCATGATCTCTGTTATATGCCACTTCCTGTTTTGCTTGGGGATTCCTCAGAGGGGTCATTAACCACAGTAGCTGTGGGTATCCAGAGTCACCTACAAAGGGTCAAGACACAGGTGTCACTCATGATGATCAGTAGTTGTATTGCTTGTTACGGCGGCATCTCAATAGCCAGTCTGTGCATGCATGTCCCATGTATCAATGCACCACACTGGTCTACATTCCATCTCCTTCATGTGGATTGCTCTGCTCAGGGGGTTGTGCCGTCTGACATGGTACTACTTGCACACATCTCACGACCAACACACTTTGCTTCTTGGGTATTTGACAGACAGGGCAGCATGCCGGGCGTGGGGAAAGGGTGGTCTGGGCCTGTGCATTGCTCCCAGGCATGGAACATAATGGGAGTCTGGGTTACATGTGCAGGTCGTCTGTGTGGCATCCATGATGTCTGGTTTTCCTGGGGTACTGAGTGTATGCCATGTCAATTGACAGGGTAATGTCCCTCTGTAGCTGTTTGGCATTGTGTCATTCCATGTATGGGGTTTCATTGGGTGCTTCATTTTACGGCTACACCATGGGCACCATTGTTGTTTGTGTGTCCTGCCCCTTGTCGTTGTACACCCCCCTGTTCTCACGCCAAGTGTGTCTGGACAAGGCAGCCTATTCCGGTTAATTGAGTGTCATTCGGAGTACTGAGCTAATTGAGACTCACTGTACTATGTTGTGTCTCATGACTGGACGTCGACCTTGCTCGTTGTTGGTGGAGATGTCATCTTCTGACTTGTCCCCAGCCTCTTATGGCTGCCCTACTTTGAAACCCCTAGGTGGCCAGGGCCATCACTTTACTGCTATTGCATGTTGAGGGATGTGTGGTGGTGCATTCTGGTACCTGTAGGGCATTGTGTGCGGATGTCCCATTTGGGTTGCAATGGCTGCTGCTCTACTCATGTGCTACTCCTGTGGTTGCAGCCGTCATCTGTGGGGTGCTCTGGTGGGTGCTGCTTGTACTGGTCCTTGTTAAGACAAGCATTCACAACATTGTTGCCCCCCCTTTGCCTGTCACTCATACAGTAAGGTAGGTGGGATTGTACATGTACCCACCCAATATCCAGGCCCTTTATCCCCTATAACGCCCCATGTACGCCGGCAGCATCCTGTTCCGCCGGACCATTGAGTCATGGGTTGATCCTGATAACCAGTCACAGCAGTGGATGATGAGAAGGTCGGCATCACAAGTGACCTCAGCATTCAGTGAATGTAATTGCTCCCGGTTTCTGTAGACCTCCTCTGAGGAGTGGGTGACCACCAGCTAGACCGTTGTGCAGTCCATTGCTGTCAAACATTGGGCATGCATGCAATGGCATAATAGTGGGCCTTGTTGGCATTTATCAATGTGCTGCCCCACATGGTGCAGGAGTACCTCCAGCACCTGCACCAGCACTCTGGAGAGGGGAGGCTGCGAGATGCCATGCAGCTGGCTCACAGAGTGCTGGAATGTTCCAGTGCCCAAGAAGTGCAGGACCGACACCAGCTCCCAATGTCCTCCTGGATGTGGGTGAGAAGGTCCAGTATTGTCTCCCTGTTGAAGCAGTACATGGAAAGTATTTATGTGTCTGTAAGTGCCCAGGGTGTGGCCTTTGCATGGGGGATCACTGCATGCCTTGCGTGGCATCGCCTCCTCTACACCTGCATCCCCATCATCATACTCCTCCTTCTCTCTATGGCCTCCTTTTGCCTCTGGTGGTACTCCAGTCCCTGCAGCTCTAGGTTGGCCTGGAGCAGCTCAAGGTCGATTTTTGCAGCAATGTGTGGCAGCATTTTTGTGTTGGGAAGTGTTTTTGGAGAAGTTGTGGTCCTTTTGTAATCTTCCTGTGTGCATTGGGTGCACTTGGGTGACTTGGGTGCACCTGGGGCCTTATTTCCTTCTGTTTATTGGCTGCTGCGAGGTGTAGGTATCTCTATCTTGGTTTTGTCAGCAATATGCACAAAACACACCTGTATTATAGGCAAATCCCGACTCGTAATCGGCCGGTAATACCATAGTGCCGGTAATACCGGCACTGGTTGCTGGTCCATCCGGATTTACCATTGACTGCAATTTGGGATGTGTTTGTACAGACACCAGTAATACCGGCAAGGGTGTTCTGGCTAACTCGTACTTGGCTGGTACAGTAAAAGTTACGGTAACCAGAATTAGCTGCACTTTTACTTTATACCGGCAAACTCGTAATGAGCACCAATGTGTCATCACTTGGAAGGCAGATAATGGTACAGTACATAACACAGTAGCAGGGGTCACATTTAGCACCAAATATCTATACCCCCACCTAGCCAATTTTGACACAGTGGGCCTCATTACAAGGCTGGCGGTCTGGAAATAAGGGTGCCGTTAGCAGCGTACCTGCACCCTTTCTGCACAGTCAGACTACAAATATGCCTGCAGGTGCCGTTTCTCCCGGCAGGTCTGACCTGCCCCTGTAGGCATGGTTTTCACGTAAGCACCAGCACCGTTAGCACCAGCAGTAGCATCAGTGGGTTACCACCAACATCTTAATAAGGCCCTGTGTCATAACACAATGGCTGATTGTAGACCTGGGTGTACTTCGCTAATTCACTAAACCTAACCTCTGACAACTTCAACTGTTGAATCGTGGTACAAGTCCTGTTACCAATATCCTTGGAAAAATTACTGAGTATTAGTTGAATTCGAGCAAACCTTTGACATCCTGTTATCATTCTTGGGTTCTAATATTGTCAATAGATACAATTTTAATTGCATTGGCCGACGTGGCCCTTTGATCAGCATCGCACTTAAATCCTCAATGCTGCAAAACCCTGGCATCACCAACCGGTGCATAGCAAGAGGCAAATTCACCAGGTCTGACAACAGAGCTCATATTCCCAAGTTGTCTTGGTGCAAACACTACCGTTTTGCTGGGTGTTTGTGAATATCAATAAATGCATTTGGAGATCATCCAATTCCTTCTCTCAGTGTAAAGAACAGAATAACAGTAATGAAGTAAGTCTGAAATATGGGATGCCGTTGGGTATTGTACAGATATGTCAGGGGTTTGTTAGTACAGGCTGAGTACTATCTCTTTCTAAAGGTAGTGGTTACTGGAGGAGATTGTGACTCTGTACTTAAAACATGAAGGTAGTACTCGTCACTCATCCAGTTTGGCGAAGCGTCACATGGATACAGCACTACTCCAACAGGACATTCGGCTGGCCATGGTATAAATCCCAACCACATATCTACTCCACATTTCCAGGTAACTCCCAAATTGCACGTTCCACCCTCCCAATTGACGATGAACCTCTTCTTATACCACAGGCACCCCTGTACTTCAGAGGTGGTAACTATGTTATTGAGTTTATAAGTGGGAGCTGGCTCTGAAGCAGAAACATTGCACACAGCAGAAGCCGGATGAGACTGACAGAACAGATGGAATATGTTGCTTACCTGTAACACCTGTTCTCCAGCATTGGTATCTTTCATGGATTCACATGCTTCGAATATTCCCTGCCGACAGGCTGGGAATCCTTGGTAACATTTTATTATAGTTTATTAGAGTTTTTAAGCTCACTTTAGTAGCCCATCTATGTCCTTTTGGGTGTATTGTGTCTCAACCAATGGGATGTCGAGTGACAAGCCCCACCCAGGGGGCCACCTTCAGATTCTAATCCCTGAGACATGAAAGTTGGCAAAATGTAGCCTTTCTCCCACAGGGGTGGTAGGTGGGTGCATGTGAATCCATGAAAGATACCAATGCTGGAGAACAGGAGTTACAGGTAAGCAACAAAATCCTTCTCCAGCATTGGATCTTTCATGGATTCACATGCTTTGAATAGGTTGCCACAGCAGTGAACATCTTGTAATAAGAGGTGTACTGGGAGAAGGCATACCTTATTCAAACAAGCATTGCAGGACGGCTCTTCTGACCTTTGCTTCAGCTTCTCCTTGTCCTTCCATGCAGTAATGCTTGACAAAGGTGTGCAGGACTTCCCAGGTTGCTGTCCAGCATATGTCTGACAGGGGGATCCCTATCCTTAGCGCTGCTGAAGATCCCACTGCCCTAGTGGAATGAGCATGAACAGGTCCCTGTAGCGGCCGTTTGGCCTAGGTGTGCACCGTGGAAATTGCGGCGGCAACCCATTTGGCAATACCTTGTTTTGAAATAGGCTGACCTTTGTTAGGGGGCCCAAAAGCCATAAATAGTTGAGACGTGCGCCTGAAGTTCTTTGTTCTGTCTATGTAGAACTTTATAACTCTTCTAAGGTCTAGCGAGTGCAGAGCCTGTTCCGCTGGTGTGGATGGATGTCCGAAGAAAACTGGCAGAGTAACCTCAATTTGTAAGTGGAAGGTGGCTAGCACCATGGGAATGAACATAGGGCTCATTTTCAGGACGACTTTGTTCCTTTCAAACCGGAGATATTGAGGTTGAACAGATAGCGCATGTATTTCTGACATCCGTCGGAAGGACATGACTGCTTCTAGAAAAGCAGTCTTCCAAGACACAAACATGGTCTGTGGTCGCCATTGGTTTCGAACTGAGGTTTCATTAGGGCGGACAGCACAGTGTTTAAGCTCCACTGAGGTGGTGCTTTTTTCTGAGGGGGGTAGGTGCGGAATAGGGCTCTCATGAACTATTTTACGATGCATGCTCTGAAAATGGGAGCTTTTCCTTGCTTTCAGGAGTGTCTAGAATTTGCTGATAAATGGTCTTTGATGGATGAGTGTGATAAACCATCTTTGGCTAATTTTAACATGTTCGGTAGGATTTGGTAAGGCTCCACACGTTGAGTTGAGTTGAGTTTATTATTTATATCGCGCACCAGACCCGAGGGTAACCGGGCGCGTTGTTCAAGGATACTTTAAACTTTACAGGTTACATATGATTACAAATAGTGATTATACATAGTAAAAATTACATAATGCAGGCCATGGTATATACATGTAACATAATATAAGCAGGAAATATGCAGTAGGGAGAAAGAGGATATATAATTATGTACATAGTACGTTTGTAGAGCAGTGGTAATGGACTATCGGTCATTTTCTTTGATCCAATTGATACAGTTGGATCTGAAGAGAGCGTAGGATTGGGGGGATCTCAGGCCGGGCGGGAGGGAGTTCCAAAGCTGGGCAGCTTTGACCGTAACGGATCCAACTGTTCTTGAGAACACCAATTGCAAAACCGATCCCACTTGTTGATGATTTGTTTGTGGACTCTGCCCTGGCAGTCCTTAGGATGTTTCTGCACTCCTGTTTGAGTGGGACTTTTCCGAACTCATTGAAGTCAGGAGCCAGGCCTTTAGGTTGAACACCCCTGGATTGTCGTGTCGCACCTGTTGGTTGCACATGGTCAGCAGATCGGGGTCTTGCCCCAGAGGAATTGGACGATCCTGGGACAGGTGAACAAGCTCTGCAAACCACGGTTGTCTCGCCCATGTTGGCGCTATGAGAAAGACTGTGCACTTGTCCGTTGCAATCATTTGTAGGACCCTGTGTATGACTGGCGTTGGAGGGAATGCATGCGTGAAGATTCCTTCCCATGACATTGTGAACGCGTCAGCTAGTGATTGATGGCGTGGATATCTGCTCATGAAAAGCAGGAATTTCTTGTTCTCCCATTTGGCAAATAAATCGATGGTCGGTGTTACCCATCTGTTGAAGATTTGTAGGAGTTTCTTGTCTACCAATTGCCAATCGTCTCACTGGTTGTTTACCCTGCTCAGCTGATCTGCAGATTTATTTTCTTTTCCTGGAAGGTGAAATACTTGTAGTTGCATGTTGTTTTCGATGGTCCAGTGCCTCAGCCGTTGCACTATTCTGGAGAGTGCCCTTGAGCTCGTGCCTCCCTGTTTCCGCACATAATACATTGTGGTTGTGTTGTCTGTGAACATTCGTACCACTTTGCCTTTGAGCACTGACTGGAATGAGTGGAGGACGTGAGCCACTGCTTTCAGCTCCAGTATGTTGATATGGAGATGTGCCTCGGTCGGGGACCAACGGCCCTTCACTGACAGGTGGTGTGTGTGCGTGCCCCATGCGGTTAGTGAGGCATCCATGACCAGGGTTTCTTGAAAAAGTGGGTCCCTGAATGGGACTCCCTTGGAGATGTGGGATGGTATGAGACACCACTGCCAGCTGTCTGTGAGCGACTTTGTTCCTGGCAATATGTTGTTCCATGTTCCCGTTAGCTGGGACCACCGATCTTCTAAGAATTCTTGTAGCATCACATCTGTAACCTGCAATGTTGTATTAGGGGAATGCAGGACAACATGGTGCCTAAGAGTTGCATGACAGCTCTGACTGTGATTTTGGCGCCTGGTCAAACTTTGTGATTAGACAGGGTATTGACGCGGCCCTCTCTACCGATGGGCGTATCCGGCCCTAGTTGGTGTTGAACTGTGCCTTAGGAACACTAACGTGTTTGATGGCTTGAAGCAGGACTTGCTTGAATTTATTGCAAAGATGAGGTGTAAGAGGGTGCTGGACACCTGCCGGATCGCTCTTTGAGCCACTTGGTGAAATGGTGCTCGTACCAACCAATCGTTGATATATGGATATAGATGATATCCTTTTTTCTTCAGCGATGCGGCTATGGGAACTAGGTATTTTGTAAATGTTCTTGGGACTGAGCGAAGGCCACATAGGATGACTTTGAATTGGTAGTGGTTTATGCCCACAACGAATTTAGGAACTTCCTGTGACTTCTGAGAATGGAGATGTGAAAGTATGCGTCTTTGAGATCAAGTGACTCTAGGAAGTCGTTCTCAATTATTGACTTGATGACATCTGCCAACGTGACCATTTTGAACTTTTGTTACTTGACATATTTGTTTAGACTTCTGAGGTCCAGAATTGGTCACCATGAGTCTGTTTTTTTGATGAAGAAAAATCTAGAGTAGGATCCTTTGCCCCATTTGACTTTTTCGATTGCGTTTTTCATCAGCAGTTTCTCCACCTCAACCGGGGGTATTGTGTGTAGTATCCCCTAGTCCAATTGTAGGTGCTCTATTTTATTAGTGTGTTTAAATATGTTACCACTAAAAGCCTGTACCAATCGGGGACTGAGTGACCCATTGAAAAACTGTACGTGTAGGCTAAAAGTAAGGGAGGATCTCAAGCATTTTTTGCAAATATGTAGGTGGTACTTAAATCTGCGAATAGATCTTTTAAGGCCCTTCTTTTTTGGAAAATCAGATAAGGGACTGTAAAACAGCACTGTATTTTATTTGGAACGGCCCAGACCTTGATTTTATTTTTAACTTGGGTACCTACGTGAGCAAGACCATGATAAGACAATCAAAGAAAGTTTTAAATTGAAACTGAAGTGGGGAGAATTCCCTTTTTAACATTGTGTTTTAACTGATTTTAAATTTTGTATAAAATGTTTTCTTTTTGTTTTACAATGATGTGTTTAATGATGTATGTTAATGGGGAAATCCGATCAATAAAGCTACATACTTACTACTACTACCTCGTCCTTTAAGATGTTTAGGTGCGGATAGTGTTAAAATATTGGGAGCATTGGTGGGGGGGGGTTCCTTGGAATTCTATGGTGTGACCCTTTTTTAGGATGTCTACCACCCACCTGTCTGTGGTCAACTGTTGCCACTGCTGTAGATGGTGTTGCAAGTTGCCTCCTACTTGCTGCAGTTGGACTGTGGGTGTGCATGTCCAACAGATGTCAGGCTTGTTTTTGTGGCCTGCCCCTAGAGGCAGATGTTGTTTGTCGCCTTCTTGAAGCTTGTCTGTAGTATTTTTGCTTGTATCGGTAAGACCGGCGATACCCCTGGTAGTATGCTTGCAAATATGAGGATGCCCTCTGGTATACCTTCCCGCCTCTTATTGTTGATGTAGAACGACCAGAGGCCCCTTGGAAGGAGCGAAAAGTGCACCTCCCTGTCAATGCAGTGAGCAATTTTGCTGTATCAGTGTCTGTTTTTATGGGTTTTAGGGCGTCATCTATTTTGGGACCAAAGAGTTGGTCTCCCTCAAAAGGCATGTCTAGCAACTTTAATTGATCATCTATTCTGAAATCTTTGCATTTTAACCATACCTGTCTCCCAAGTACTACCCCATTACTAATTTGTTTAAAACCTGTTTCTGCTATGTCCACTGCGATGTTGATAGCATGGTCTGAGGCGTCTTCACCCTCTCGGGGGATGTCCAGGGCCTGTTATCTTTTATCATCTGGTAGGTAGTCTAACAGCTGTGTGAGCCGGTTCCACATCTCGTGGTCATATCTCGCGATTATTGCCAGTGAGTTAGCCGCTTTTACTGTTGTGGCTCCTGTGGTTAGGACTTTTTTTTACCAAAAGCATCTTGTTTCCTGCTGTCATTGTCAGGTGCTACTGTGCATTTTTGACCTTGCGCGTTAGACTTTCTGCACGCTGCTGGTGATACCACCGGGTCAGGTGTCGGCTGGCATGTAAGGCATACAAGGGACACCTAAGGTGTCTTTAATGTCTTCTCCAAACAGCCTTTTAATGCTGGTTGCGAGAAAGGCTTTCCCATGAGTAACAGCCCTTCTTCCCAAACGTGGTCTAGGATGGGAGTTGACATTACCGCCTTCCTGCGCGTGTGCATTAAATCAAAAAGGAAGCAATCCTTTTTCTGCTCCAATGGTATTAGGCCAAATTCCTCACAAGCCTTTTGTACAGTATTGTGAAATGCAGTTATGTCATCTGGCAGAGAATGGCGCAAGGGTTCTTCAGAGTCTTCGATCAGACCCAAGTCTGTGTCCTCCCAGTTATCTGGCTGCGTAGATTTCGAGGTAGAGATAACAGTGTCTCTGTTACCTTCCTCATCGTTGGTGGTAGAGGATTGGAGGTGTGGTCCTGGGGAGGCCCCTCATGTTCTAATGGGGCTGCTGGTCCTGTTCGGTCGTCTGTACCTCATAGGCTTGACAGGCGGTACCCTTGGTTCGTTCACCCGGTTTCTATCAGGCCTTCTGGATTCCCCCCAAAAGGGCCTGGCGGCTCATCGGGTGTTTGCGGGTGGGACTGGTTTACAGGTAGCCTGGTCTCCAGTTATTGAAGTCATTGAAATTGCACAGTCTAAACTCTTCACTGAAGAGATTTCCGCAACAGCGAAGCTATAGAATTAATAAGGTATGTTAGAATTGATAGTTAACACTGGGATACTACTTTTACTTTAAGTATAGCAAGCATGTAAACATACCAATCCTCCTTTTTCTCATTGTATTCTAACAGAAATAACACTTGCAAGCCAAGGTTTCGTCTAATACAACCTTAAGGTATCTTTTAGCACTGTCTATCTTAGCCAATTGGTCATTTCAGACCTCAAAAGCCTGTGTTAACAATGCTCTAATAGCTTTGCTCTGTTCCTTTTCCCCTCTCTCTCTCTTTTTTCTTTCTCTATTCTCCGCCTATAAATCCCTCTAATCCCAACCGGGACCCATCAATTATAATCACGTATGTATCAACAACAATCGCAATCAAAATTGAATGGTATGGCACAAATGAATTTTCATTTAATTTTTCCCTCTCCCTCCCAATGTTTAATTGAACTTTTTTGATTATGGTTGTTACGTGTCTTTTTGTATTATTCTATGGATATTTCCCCAAAAAATGGGTTGTTTTTTGTCGTCCTGCCCCTCCATGTGTTTCCGTGTATAAAATGTTTAAATGTATATATTGGGTACGGGGTTGTGTTGGTATGCCAACCCCTCTTGTTTTCTCCCCCACTTCCATGCATTTTATGTTTCTTTCAATTAATTTCGCAATGATACATAATTGTTTGTACGTTTTAATTTATTTTTGCTTAAATGTATTATGTGTAAACCCATCAGCCTCAGATGAAGAGCAAGAATCGCTCGAAACACGTGTCAGGCTGTTTTCAAACCACAATAAACCTGCAATTGTAGCAGTTTGTAGTATCTTTTGGTGTCGGCGCAGCAAGACTGGAAAACCCCCTTTCTTTGTTTCGTATTTCACAGTGGTATATCTGGGCAAGGTATCCTCAACATCCAGTCCACTGCAGCCCCCCGTTTACCTAATTTATGGTGCAAGCGCATCGTTCTACTTTTGGTTTGTTTTGCCCACCCACTTTTCCAGAATAAAAGCAGGCAACAAGGAGGGTCAGAATAGACAAAGGTCTGGCTTTGACCTCAACACCTATTTAACTTCCCCTATTTTAGATCATAGGGTGTGCTGTCAAGACCAGTGCTTTCATAACAGGGTACCAGGGGCAGACACTAACCTTAAAAAGGGGAATCCCCCCAGTTGTATAAAGACAGAAGACTGAAGAGGCTGCAGCGTGGTGAGGAGCCGTGTCTCCATGGAGCTGGATTGGGGAAAACTGTGATCTGTTGGCTGCATCCGGACCAGTGCTCGTTCCCCTGGGACGTGTGCGGATCCCAGGGGTGCCTGAGGGGCAGGTGGTGAGACCCTGATCTCGACACACACACATCCCGAGGAAAATGTCCACCAGCGCTGCGCTACTCAGTGAGTTTTATGAGAGAGAGACCCAGAGACATTGTGAACTATATTCTTTAGGAACCAGAAGAGTCAGAGCCTGGAGAAGGGAAGCTCAACCGACCCAGAGAAATTGTGAACTATATTCTTTTGGAACCAGAAGGAACAGAGCTTGGGGAAGGGAACCCGCGAGAGACCAGAGACATTGTGAACTATATTGACTTTGTCCAAGAGCCCTACCTGGAAGATCCTGAGGTAACCCTTCTTGCATTAAACATTTTTTTTTAAACTGGAAGAACTAAACCTGATGGTAAGGCTACCTGCAATCAGCCTTGGTTTGCATTTCCTTTTGAACCACCATTTTTTCTTTAAGAAAGACCCAACATCACATTTGTTTTAAGAGTGAGGGCAAGCATAGCTTTTGACAAAAGACAGATTTTAGTTTTGGACTTACGGACATCGACGGCCCTTAGAAGCATCAGTTGAGGCAACAACTGCATTAGAGTTAGGGCTAGTTAGGCATTACACCAACCCCACAAAGTTTTATAATAAAGGTTTTCAAACTGTTACTTTTGAGTCTGTGTGTCTCTCTTGATACATGCCTGCCTCACATGTGTCTTTGTTTTTTAACAGCAGTGTGACGACGGCATGTGGTATGGTGACCTCCATAGAGACCCAAACACTATGTTCCCAGTCTGCTCTACTGCCATGACCACTACTGACCTCAAACAAAGGGGCATTCCAGCAGCCACTGGTTCTAAATCTTTACTTTAGTAGGCAATGGGCCGGAAATCTATTCTGTGACACTGTGTGACCACTGCCAAGGCAAATCATCTCATGACAAAGTAGCACAAAACGTTTCTTACAATCAGGTAAACCTAAAGCAGGGCCTTCAGCCAAACAGAATTTTATTTTAGTGAATGCTGTTTCTGCTTCGGGCGTCCATTTTAGTGGTTCTTTTGTATTCAGCTTGGTGTATACCTAGAGAGGTTTTCTAATTTTCCCATAGCCTGACATCGACTGCCAGTAGTAACCAACAATCCTTAGGAATGCCCTTATCTGTGTAATCATCTGATGTTTTGGAATTTGGTAAACTGCCTCCTTTCGGGGTGGGGCTATCAATCGATAATCCTGTTATAATGTCATAGCCTAAGTAGTGCATTCTCTCTAGGCAGAGCTGCAATTTCTCCTCAGATGCCCTAAGCCTTTCATGGTTAGGGCTGTCAGCAACACCTGTATGTTCTGTTTGCAAGCGCCAGTTCAGGCAGAAGCTATTAAAAAGTCATCCACATAATGAATGAGCACATACTTTCCTGGCAGTTTTACATTGTATACATTCTTCTTTAACGGCTGTGAGGAGAGGGTCCAGGACACTGTGTGCCCCTGTGGCAGCTGGGTCCATGTTCATTAGATCACTTTATGTGAAAATGCAAATATATACTGGCTGTCCGGGTGCACAGGCACAGAAGAAAGCAGAGCACAAATCTACCACTGTGAAGTGAGTGGTGAAAGGGGGAATACAGAAGAGTACCGTAGCTGGGTAGGGTACTACTAGGAATGCCGTTATCACAACAGCGTTAACAGCCCTTGGGTCCTGTACAAAACTGCAAGATGCCTTCCCAGGCTTTTTCATTGAAAAAAAAATGGAGTGTTGCAGGTGCTACTGCCAGAAACTATGAATCCCTGGTCTCTCAATGCTTCAAAGGCTGGTGTAATGCTGAGTTCGGACTCAGGTTTCAAAGGGTACTGTGGTATCACGGCTAATCACTTGAAAGGATCCACTTCAATTTGTACTGCCTCTGCCGTATGTATATAACTTACATCATTATTGAGCATGTACCATAGGGAGGCGGGATGGAATTTAACAGTGCCTGCAAATCTCCCTCCATTGTAAGACATGATAAAATGTGGACCTCTCTTCTTCCTCCTGAAGCATGATCATAACTAGTTGCACGTTCGTAGGGGACACTGTGAGAAACCTGAGGGTATTATCCCAAGTAGACATCGGGATTTGCTTATTCAAGTGGCATGGGAAGGGCTGGCACTCTCAGATCCCAACCCTGGGGGTGGATGAGCGAGGGAGGATTACCTGGGTAGGTGAGCCGGGGGTTATGCTCAGAGCAATACCCCAGGTGAGACGCGGTACTATACTGGTGAAAGGGACGAGGAAGACGAGGTCCTCAAGGCTTTTGTGGGCTGTATCAACTCAACCTTCCTTTCACACAATGAATCTCCTTTTCTTGAAGCCACCATCCCCTCTGCATCTGATGAATCCATTAGACACCCTGTGGCACTTAGAAAGCACATTCCCCAGAATCCCTGTTTCCTTGTTTCCTACCTGAATACTCCCAGTCATTCTTCTTCACGTCCCATTGATTATTCTTTCCAGATCACCCAATCTACTGTGACAAAACCCTACCAATCCCGACCCTCTGGTTGGTATCCCTACATATTATCCCCACCAAAATATTGCTGTACATATGGTTGTTTGTCTCGCCATAGGCAATATTTTGGGGGGGGATAATTTGTGGGAGTGGAGGTTGCGGGGGTGTCCCCCGAACATTTAAAAAAAAAGGGGGTGTCCCCCGCAGGGTTCCTGGCTCAATATTGCAGCAAAAATATGGCGATATTTTTGTATCGCAATATTTTGCAGGTATATTAACACATGGAACCATCTGGTTATCGTTCCCAGAAAACCCCTGGTCATTCCCATTTGTTCCAAACACCCTACGAAACTCACCCTTCCGAACTTACCCAAACCCCTAGCAAAAGAACTATAATCCAATGCAACACCTCTTCATCTCTATACCCTGTGGGTTAGCCGAACACTCTAACTTCCCCCCCTTTCTGGCACGAACTCGTTCGCACAACACGAAAGACACCAGACTAATTCTAAAACTGTCCACCTGACATGTCCCAACCTAAGGGTCAGGCAAAGTCAGGCACACACCTGATGGCCCTTTCCTTTCCCCACAGGGATAAAAGGTGGAACAAGAAAGCACATGACGAGCAAGGCAGACCGCACAACATGAGTGCTAACTTAGTACGGCAGTTCAAAAGGAGGCGAAAGATGGCGAATACCAAGAGGGTGACAAGGGGAGAAGAAACCTTCCCCTTTCCTATCAAGGCCTGTGAAACGTCCGCAGATTGAAGCATAAGACCGTGAACAAAGGCTAGCATGTGTTGCCGCAGATGATACACAAGACCCTCCTGCGCTGATAGCCAAGCCAGGAAGAAACGCTGGACTCCGTGGTACCAACCTTGATTCGAAGGAGAAAAATGCCAAGCAGATCATCACAGTGAGTTGAGGGGAAGTCGATGAGAAACCAAGCTCTGTTGAACAAGAGGTAGCAAACCGATCATTTAAACTTTGGAAAGCTTAAAGGAAATTTTGAGAAAGTGAGGGGAAAGTCTGCAACAGAGGCGTCCGGCACCATGTTTGTTTGTTTGTTTGTTTATTTTATTTTATAGTGCGCACCAGACGCTGGGGCATCAGGGCGCAAGACATAAGAATGCGTTCAGCTTAGTTACATAGGTACATGAAATACATCAGAGATAAGGACAGTGTAATTTACATGAGAGACTAAATACAAAGTGATGGAGGTGAAATACAGAGTAAGTGTCCAATATGGACTAAAACACGGTAAGCAAATCAATATACAGAAGAGTATACCATGAGGAAGAGTATTCCTGGGAGTATTAGCAGTCAAGTAAATGGTTAGCAGGATACTAGGGCTGGTATCTACGTAGTAGAGGCAGCTGTGATATGGCTAGAGCATGGCAATTTACTTGTCATTTTCTTTCAGCCAGTCAGTCATGTCTCTGTCTAAATTTAGTGAAGGATTGATATTCTCTTAAGCAAGGAGGCAGGGAGTTCCGCAGTTGAGCTGCCTTAACTGGGAAGCTGTGTCCTCCAATGGTGGATAATTTGAAGCGTGGTACTAGGAGGCTGTTGGAGTTGGCTGATCTGGTCGGTCTGTGGAATGTTTTTCTGATAATCCTATCAGTTAGGTATGGCGGTACTTTATTATTTAGGCATTTGTGGGCAAGGGTGGCGATTTTAAGTCGAATTTTGTCGAAAGTAGATAGCCATTTGCATTTTCTCCTGGTGGAGGAAATATGTTCCTTTCTGTTAAGTGCTGCTCTAAAGGCGTTATTCCGGAGTACCTGTATTTTTTGGATGATCTGTTTGCTCGCACCAATGTAAAGGGTGTGATGCTGGAAATGCATCAGAGGGACAGGGCCTCTGAATCCTTGTCCTTTTCTGCCTTTTATCGTGTGTTCTGTTATGTTTTCTGCCCAGGAGTCCATTTGGGACTCCTGGCAGTGCAGCTCTCTCTTTTGGTTTGGTGAACAGACCCATGGGATACCCTTATGGCACCCATGGGTAGGGGTACAACCCTGTGCCCCTAGTGTATGTTTTTTGGCACCTGTGGGTGGCCCACAGAGCAGGGTATGGGCTGGTGGCAGCTCCATGCTGAATTAGACAGGTGCTCTGGGCGTCCTCCATTTTGGGATACCCAGGCCCTGCCATTGGGATCAGTTGATTCCTGATAGAAAACAAGATGGCCCCTGTGGCCTCTTGCTTTCTATTGCCTGTTGTCTTGTTTTTCCCAAAGTCCTGGGAAGCCCTGACTCTGTCCCTTCCCCCTGACTGGCTGTTGGGTGGAAGTTCCATATATGGTGTTGTTGTGAAGGCCCAGCTAGACTGACTGGAGCCTTCCCTTTGACTGTATGTTGTGGGTACCTCCTGTGGGTGGGACCTGGGTGAATGGAGTGTGTGACCAATATACACTTCTTGTTGTGGTTGTCTGGTTTCTGGCATGTGAGACAAAGACTGAGACAGCCCTGCCCGAAACTGGCCTGAATGCAGTGTGTAGTGTTGAATGGCTGGGTACTTGTCCCAATCCACATTCCTTGTTGTGAGTGTCTGAAAGGGAGGAGTGTGGCCTGAATGCACTGTGTGCCTGATTGGCTGACTGACTGCATGAATGCCCTTCTGTGTGATTGGCTGCTGTGTGTGTGCCAGCAGTGTGGATGAGAGACAGGATAGCATATCTGGGGACCTCTCACCACTGGAAATTGTTCAGAAGCATTCAGAAGCTGAGTCTCCACTCAAGAGTAACTGGATTTGCTGATCCTCGACGTCCAGCTGGAAGAAGAAGACTTGCTGTGGCATTTGCTTCGACGGAACTGAAGGTTGTCGAAATCGTCGAGGACTGACCCGAGAGAGGACCTGGCTAGGCGCCCTCTTCCCGTGCTCCGAGGGACCATCGAGCACCGCTGAATCTTCGCCGAAGCGCCCTGGAAGTCAGACCCTCGAAAGGCTGCCGACCCGAGACGGGACCGCCGAGGAGATCGAAGTGAAGCACCCGGACATCGACGCTGTCGAAGTCCATTGCCGTCGACCAGGGTTCGCAGGTCTGTGTAACCGCTGGAGGCCCGTCGAAGTTGTGTTGCCCCGCCGTGGGAACCACTTGACGCCGTGCCGCCGACGACCGGAGCCGTCCGCTCCTTGCCTAAGAACATTTGCCTTGAAGGACTCCCTCGTCCGCATCGTCGGCCGCTTTGTCCCGCCGGAGAAAGTCGAGGACGACCAACGCGCCGAGGAGAATCCGCCGGTGGGTTTCCCGCCACCTCACGACCCCAAAGACTCGAGCGACTCGACGCCCTTGCTGGGCCACCGTCACCCACAATCTTTGCGGTCCAGAACTAGTGTCGCCGAGGTGCCCCGCCCGCCTCTTCCTCGCAGGACGCCGACATCTCGACGCCGACGAGCACCGCTCGGATCGAAGCCTGCCGCCTCATCGACGCCGTTCTACCTTGTTTGTTGTCGGACGTTCGACGCCCCGTGTCTCCCGCTTGAAAGGGAAGGCATTCAAGAAGGGCCGTCGATTCCCCGACACCGAACACCGAGTTCCTCGACGCTTCTCGACGCCTCTCGACGATCCGTGACTCCTGCTTTAAAGGGGGTCATTCAAGAAGGATCTGTCGACGCCTCTTCGAAGAACTCGACTCCACCAGGTACATTGGGGGGGTAAAAACATTATAGGAGAGAAATAGACTATTGAACAATATATGGACTGGGCTGGTGTTATATCTCTTTATTTTACAGGTTGCCCAGGTGGGGGGATCTCCACACAGAACTGTGTCCAGTGGTAGGGGCCAGTATTCTGCCTATTGTTTCAACCCTCTGTTATCTCTCCTCTCTCTATTGCTGGTTTCCTTCTTATTGATCTGTGTGCCATTTTAACAGTATTGTGAATGCACTTTAATGAGGTCTAATATTAGTGGTACCACTTTAGAATTGTAGATATTTACCATTGCTGATTTTCCTGAGCACAAAGTGCGTTATTGTGATAAGTGTACATAACCCTTGAATATTAATTATATAAAGACTGTGTTTTCAGTAATACAGTGTGTGGACATTCCTTTGTGGGGGCTTGGGGATACACTGTACTTAAGAACCAGCCTGCATCACCTCCTGAGAAGCTAAGCCTTGATTGCTCGTCCATCGTTACCATATTAGAGAATCTTGGCTGGGGTCCTCTGTGCCTCCCCTCTACCATATAGAGAGCGGAAGTACAGACCCCCCTACCAGTCTTTACAGCTGGTGGCAGCGGTGGGATGCTTATGGTTTTAAGACTCAGTGTATAACCGTGCCACTTACAAAATATCCGCACTTTTGTTAGATTAAGGTTCGGGTGTGTTCCAAATAACTGCATTACAAGCAATGGAGTCCATTGCAAATGGTAAATTGACTCGGATGAGCTTAGAGGCTCTCCAGAGTGCTTGTGAAGCCAGGGAGTTAGACTTTGTGGATAAGTCTAGGGCTGAGCTGATAGCTGCCCTGGTGGATTACCAGACTGATGGTGAAACTCTTGAGGAAGGGGGGGATGCAACCAGTGAGGACTCTGCCCCTGGGGTTGTCGCTGAATCTGTTTCTGGGAATGCCACCATTCCTGCTGCCTCTGTTCCAAACCCCAGCAATTCCATGGAACTTGAGTTATTAAGGATGAAGTTAGCCTTTGAATATCGCAAGTTGGAAATAGAAGCTGAGCTTAAGAAAGAGGAGCTGGCACAGCAAGTGGAACTCAAGAATAGGGATCTTGCGCTCAAAGAAAAGGACACTGAATGTCAGAGAATCCAGTTAGAGAAAGCTCGAGTGGAGACTTCAGCTAGACCAATTGAGAGTGGTAGGTCCCCAGCCACCAAGTTTATGAAAGATTTGGTTGGTGTGTTTGTGGAGGGTTCAGATATCCTCCAATGGATTGAAGCGTTTGAAATGGCTTGTGCAATTCATGATGTAGATAAAAGAGATTGGGCTAAGTGTTTGTTAAGCAGAGTGCCTCAAACTGGATATGACTGTATTCTGAAGCTGAGTGTGGAAGAAAGGGGTCAGTATGAGTGTATGAAGTCTGCTTTGATTGCCAAGTTTGGCAAGACACCTGCCCAATACCTTAAAAGGTTCAGGGAATTTAAGAAAAGAGAGAATGTGTCTTGGGTTGACTGGGTGAGTACTGCGCACATGAACATGATGGGGTGGATTGATGGATACAAGGTGAAAACTTTTGTTGAGTTGTCCCACCTCTTGTTTTTTGAGCATTTTTCTGAAGCCTGTTCACCAGAGCTGCGTCAGTATGTGGCTGACCAGAACATTTTGGACCCCTTTAAGCTGGCTAGGTTGGCTGACAAGTGGGTCTCCCATCGGGTGTCCCCTAAGGACCCCAGTGGGAAGGACAAGGACAAAGAAAAGGGGGCCTCTCAGAAAGCTGAGGAGTCCCAAAAGCAGTCACAGTCGGGTAAACCAAAACCTTCCTCTCCTAAGACCCAAAAATCTAGTGGGGATAAGTCCTCTGTGGGTGGGAATAAGAGTAGTGGTCCACCTGCTGCAAAGCAGGTTCCCAGTGGTTCCAGTACCGTACCCCGCACTCCTGGCACTTGTTGGGACTGTGGGGCTCTGGATCACAAAAGGGGTGACCCCAAGTGTAAAGGTAAGGCACTTGGAGTACAGGCTGTCAGCCTGACCTACCCTTACCCCGTGTCTGAGGTGGAGGCCACTGTCCTCCCCTCCTCTACCGGAATCACCTTTGGTGCTCCGGTAGAGATTTCCTTAGTGTCCCTTGGGGCCTGGGACCAGTACGCAGAAGTACTGGCGACTATCCCACAGAACACCCGTAGGTTTTTGAGAAGTGTCCTCTTGAATGGCCAGCCTTCTACTGGTTTGAGAGACACTGGGGCAAGCATGACAGTGGTGGACAGGACCCTGCTCAAGCCAGAGGACTATGAAGGTGCTCCTCTGCAAACCACCAGATTAGCTGGTGGGCCTCCCAAATTATCACCTGTAGCCTTAGTCACACTCATGATTGGAGACAAGACAGCAAAGCTTCCTGTCCTGGTTCAGGACAATGTCCCTGCTAACATTCTGTTAGGTAATGATCTAGTGGAGTTGGGGTTGATCTCGGATGGTCTTCCCCTGACTGCTGCTGCGGTCACTAGGTCACAGGTGACACCGGGTCTGGCTGTGAGTCAGGTACCCGAGCCAAAGGCGAGGCCTAAGGCAAGAAGAAGGAAGACCAAGAAGGCCACCTCTGTGGAGGGAACACCTTCTCTTCCTGCTGTTCCGACAGCACCCATTGGGATCCATACTCCGGACGGGCTGGGTCCAGTGGAAAACCCAAACTCAACTCCTGTGGGAGAAGAGACAGAAGACTCTCCTGTGGGAGAGGTTCTCAACCCAGAGGAGCACCCCGACCTTCAATGCTTGTTAGCTGAAGGGGGACCCTCCCGGGCAGACTTCTGTAAAGGACAGAGAGAGTGCCACTCTCTCGAGGGTCTGAGGAAACAGGCCCTGTCCCAGGCACAAGGTGAAGTGCCTAGGACATTCAAGGTTTATTGGGAGGGTGAGCTCCTTGTTAGTGAGCCCACTAAGCCTGAACCTGGTGCCCGCAAGAGGTTGGTGGTACCCCAGGTTTACAGGCCCTTCCTACTGCAGTTGGCGCATGAGGTGCCCTTGGCTGGTCATCTTGGGACTAAGAAGACTAAGCAGAGGCTCTCTGCCCATTTCTACTGGCCAAGGATGGGGGTAGAAGTGGAGTCCCACTGCAGGACCTGCCCCACTTGTCAGTTGTCTGGCAAGACTGGAGGCAGGATCATTGCCCCACTGCAGCCATTACCAGTGGTTGGCGCACCATTTGAGAGGGTGGGCATCGACATCGTCGGTCCCCTTGACCCTCCCACTTCAGGTGGACATCGGTTCATCCTGGTCTTGGTAGATCATGCCACCAGGTACCCTGAGGCAATACCCCTTCGGACTGTTACTGCCAAGGTGGTTGCCAGGGCTCTCCTGGGCATTTTCACCCGTGTTGGATTCCCCAAGGAGGTTGTCTCTGACAGAGGATCCAACTTCATGTCTAGTTACATGAAAACCATGTGGAAAGAGTGCGGGGTAACCTACAAGTTCTCCACCTCTTACCACCCCCAGACCAATGGTCTGGTTGAGAGATTTAACAAAACTCTCAAGGGCATGCTAGGTGCTTTGGAAGAGCCCCTAAGGAGGAAATGGGATCTCCTCCTGCCATGCCTGCTGTTTGCTTACAGGGAGGTACCTCAAGAGGGTGTTGGTTTCAGCCCCTTTGAGTTACTCTTTGGACATCCCGTGAGGGGGCCCCTCGCCTTGATCCGAGAAGGCTTGGAAGCCACCCCTCCAGGTCCCGCCAAGCAAGTGGGGGACTATGTGTTAGGCCTCAGGCGGAGGATGACACAAATGATGGGTCAGGCAACAGCAAATCTCAAGGCCAGCCAGGAATTGAACAAGTACTGGCATGACCTTAAAGCTTCGCAAGTGGATTGGACTCCGGGACAGGAAATCCTTGTGATGGAGCCTACCAAGCCTAGAGCTTTGGCAGACAAGTGGACTGGACCCTTCAGGATCATCTCCAAGATGGGCGAAGTCAATTATCTGGTTGACATGGGAGCCTCTGGGGTAGCCCCCCAGGTATTCCATGTCAACAGGCTCAAGCCTTTCCACAGACGAGCGGAGGTCTCATGTCTCTTGCTAGCTTCAGGGCAAGAAGAGGATGAGAGTGAGCCCCTTCCTGATTTGCTGCATAGCAACCCTCAGGATGGCTCAGTGGAGGGAGTACAACTCTCTCCCGATTTGACAACGGAGCAGCAGAGGGCCTGCAGGGCTTTGCTCCAGCAGTATGCCTCTCTGTTTTCACTGACACCGGGCCTTACACCGTGGTGTAAGCACGAAATTGACACTGGTGACAGCGTGCCTGTCAAGAGCAGGAGCTATCGTATGTCAGATACCGTCAAAAACCACATCCAGGCTGAGGTCGCCAAGATGCTGGATCTGGGTGTTATTGAACCCTCAACCAGTCCCTGGTCCAGTCCAGTGGTCCTTGTCCCCAAGGCAAGTTCCCAGGCGGGTACCAAGGATTGGAGGTTCTGTGTGGACTACCGAGGAGTCAATGCCGTCACCAAAACTGACGCGCACCCATTGCCCAGGGCTGATGAGCTCGTGGACACCATAGGTGCTGCCAAATTTGTGAGCACCTTTGACCTTACCTCAGGCTATTGGCAAATAGCTCTGACGGACCATGCCAAGGAAAAGACGGCCTTCTCAACACCTGAGGGACTCTACCAGTTTAGGGTCATGCCCTTTGGGTTGAAGAATGCCCCTGCCACCTTCCAGAGATTGGTCAACCATGCGCTCAGTGGGCTGGAAGCCTTTTGTGTGGCTTACTTAGACGACATTGCCGTCTACAGTTCCACCTGGGAAGAGCATTTGACACATCTGGATAGGGTGTTGCAGGCCTTGAAAAGGGCTAACCTCACTATCAAGGCCACCAAGTGCCAGATAGCTCAGGGGAAAGTTACCTATCTTGGTCATGAGGTAGGAGGGGGTCAAATCCAACCTCTCTCCAGTAAAGTACAGGACGTACAGAACTGGGAGACTCCCACTACTCAAACCCAGGTGAGAGCCTTTTTGGGCCTCACTGGGTACTATCGCAATTTCATGGCAGACTATGGAACCATAGCTGCACCCCTGACAGCTCTAACTTCGCCCAAACAACCTAGGAAGGTTAATTGGACTGAAGACTGTCAGAGGGCCTTTGATGGCTTGAAAGAAAGTCTGTGTAGGGCACCTGTGTTGTGTGCGCCTGACTACAGCCGACCCTTTATCGTCCAGACGGATGCCTGCGACACCGGAATTGGAGCTGTCTTGTCCCAGTTAGATGACAAAGGGAGAGAACACCCTATCATATTCATCAGTAGACAACTCAAGGGTAGAGAACTTAGGTGGGCTACTGTTGAAAAGGAGTGTTTTAGCATAGTTTGGAGCCTTAGGCGTTTTAGGCCCTACCTTACGGGGTCTACCTTCAAGGTCCAAACAGATCATAAGCCCCTGAAATGGCTTATGCAGATGAAGGGTGAGAACCCGAAATTGCTCAGGTGGTCCATTAGCCTGCAAGGGCTAGACTTCACCATAGAGCACAGACCAGGGAAGAGTCACGATAATGCGGATGGCCTTTCCAGAAGGTATGTTGACCGTCTGGATGAGGGTGTCTATCCCGTGGGAGATTAGACACCCTCCACCTCAGTCTGGGGGGGGCGACTGTGATGCTGGAAATGCATCAGAGGGACAGGGCCTCTGAATCCTTGTCCTTTTCTGCCTTTTATCGTGTGTTCTGTTATGTTTTCTGCCCAGGAGTCCATTTGGGACTCCTGGCAGTGCAGCTCTCTCTTTTGGTTTGGTGAACAGACCCATGGGATACCCTTATGGCACCCATGGGTAGGGGTACAACCCTGTGCCCCTAGTGTATGTTTTTTGGCACCTGTGGGTGGCCCACAGAGCAGGGTATGGGCTGGTGGCAGCTCCATGCTGAATTAGACAGGTGCTCTGGGCGTCCTCCATTTTGGGATACCCAGGCCCTGCCATTGGGATCAGTTGATTCCTGATAGAAAACAAGATGGCCCCTGTGGCCTCTTGCTTTCTATTGCCTGTTGTCTTGTTTTTCCCAAAGTCCTGGGAAGCCCTGACTCTGTCCCTTCCCCCTGACTGGCTGTTGGGTGGAAGTTCCATATATGGTGTTGTTGTGAAGGCCCAGCTAGACTGACTGGAGCCTTCCCTTTGACTGTATGTTGTGGGTACCTCCTGTGGGTGGGACCTGGGTGAATGGAGTGTGTGACCAATATACACTTCTTGTTGTGGTTGTCTGGTTTCTGGCATGTGAGACAAAGACTGAGACAGCCCTGCCCGAAACTGGCCTGAATGCAGTGTGTAGTGTTGAATGGCTGGGTACTTGTCCCAATCCACATTCCTTGTTGTGAGTGTCTGAAAGGGAGGAGTGTGGCCTGAATGCACTGTGTGCCTGATTGGCTGACTGACTGCATGAATGCCCTTCTGTGTGATTGGCTGCTGTGTGTGTGCCAGCAGTGTGGATGAGAGACAGGATAGCATATCTGGGGACCTCTCACCACTGGAAATTGTTCAGAAGCATTCAGAAGCTGAGTCTCCACTCAAGAGTAACTGGATTTGCTGATCCTCGACGTCCAGCTGGAAGAAGAAGACTTGCTGTGGCATTTGCTTCGACGGAACTGAAGGTTGTCGAAATCGTCGAGGACTGACCCGAGAGAGGACCTGGCTAGGCGCCCTCTTCCCGTGCTCCGAGGGACCATCGAGCACCGCTGAATCTTCGCCGAAGCGCCCTGGAAGTCAGACCCTCGAAAGGCTGCCGACCCGAGACGGGACCGCCGAGGAGATCGAAGTGAAGCACCCGGACATCGACGCTGTCGAAGTCCATTGCCGTCGACCAGGGTTCGCAGGTCTGTGTAACCGCTGGAGGCCCGTCGAAGTTGTGTTGCCCCGCCGTGGGAACCACTTGACGCCGTGCCGCCGACGACCGGAGCCGTCCGCTCCTTGCCTAAGAACATTTGCCTTGAAGGACTCCCTCGTCCGCATCGTCGGCCGCTTTGTCCCGCCGGAGAAAGTCGAGGACGACCAACGCGCCGAGGAGAATCCGCCGGTGGGTTTCCCGCCACCTCACGACCCCAAAGACTCGAGCGACTCGACGCCCTTGCTGGGCCACCGTCACCCACAATCTTTGCGGTCCAGAACTAGTGTCGCCGAGGTGCCCCGCACGCCTCTTCCTCGCAGGACGCCGACATCTCGACGCCGACGAGCACCGCTCGGATCGAAGCCTGCCGCCTCATCGACGCCGTTCTACCTTGTTTGTTGTCGGACGTTCGACGCCCCGTGTCTCCCGCTTGAAAGGGAAGGCATTCAAGAAGGGCCGTCGATTCCCCGACACCGAACACCGAGTTCCTCGACGCTTCTCGACGCCTCTCGACGATCCGTGACTCCTGCTTTAAAGGGGGTCATTCAAGAAGGATCTGTCGACGCCTCTTCGAAGAACTCGACTCCACCAGGTACATTGGGGGGGTAAAAACATTATAGGAGAGAAATAGACTATTGAACAATATATGGACTGGGCTGGTGTTATATCTCTTTATTTTACAGGTTGCCCAGGTGGGGGGATCTCCACACAGAACTGTGTCCAGTGGTAGGGGCCAGTATTCTGCCTATTGTTTCAACCCTCTGTTATCTCTCCTCTCTCTATTGCTGGTTTCCTTCTTATTGATCTGTGTGCCATTTTAACAGTATTGTGAATGCACTTTAATGAGGTCTAATATTAGTGGTACCACTTTAGAATTGTAGATATTTACCATTGCTGATTTTCCTGAGCACAAAGTGCGTTATTGTGATAAGTGTACATAACCCTTGAATATTAATTATATAAAGACTGTGTTTTCAGTAATACAGTGTGTGGACATTCCTTTGTGGGGGCTTGGGGATACACTGTACTTAAGAACCAGCCTGCATCACCTCCTGAGAAGCTAAGCCTTGATTGCTCGTCCATCGTTACCATATTAGAGAATCTTGGCTGGGGTCCTCTGTGCCTCCCCTCTACCATATAGAGAGCGGAAGTACAGACCCCCCTACCAGTCTTTACAAAGGGCATTACAATAATCCAATTTAGAGAGTATGAGGGCTCTAGAGAGAATTAGACAACTGTTAGTGGAGAGAAATTGTTTACTTGCTCTGATTAATTTGCATGTGTATGCAGTAGCAGATGCCAGGGAGTTGACTTGTTTAGTAAAGTTAAGGGTGGCGTCTAGGTAGAAACCTAGAGTCTTCACCTCCTTCGCTACTTTGATGTCATTACCATCAATGGTGAAGTGGGCATAGTCCGGCCTTAGTTTAGATAGGTGAGCCGTAGTGCCTAGGATGATAAACTCAGTTTTATCATCGTTCAGGCATACTCCATGGGTGGCCATCCACGCTTGAACAATGCCATAAATTCTATTCACCAAAGCCAGGTCCAGGGAGTACTTTCCAGTAAGAGGTAGGAGGATTTGGGTATCGTCTGCATAGTTCGTGTAGGTGATACCCAAATGGTCCATTTTGTCAAAGAGGGGCTTGGTGAATACATTATAAAAAGTCGGTGACACACAGGATCCCTGGGGTACACCACAGGTTATAGGGATAGGCTCTGCTGATGCCGAAGGTGAAAAGACTCTCATAGTCCTATTGATCAAGAATGACTCAATCCATATTATAGCCTCCTTAGAGAAGTGTGCTGCAGAGTCTAGGTGGCTACATAGGACTTTATGGTCAACCAAGTGGAATGCCGAGAGGTCTAGGAGGAGGCCTGATTGGCCCTTGTCTCTAAGTTCATCTATGGGTGCCTTAAGAGCAATTAGAGCTGTTTCCGTACCATGTTGGTGACAGAAGCCAGATTGGTGAGATCCTAGTAAGAGGTTGGATTCCAGGAAGTTCTGGATTTGAATGTAAGCCACTTTATCTAGAATTTTTAAGAGAAATGGCACAGTCGTGATAGGTCTGTAGTTTGTGGGTATGGTAGGGTCAAGGGTTTGCTTTTTGAGGAGTGGTGGTACCCAAGATTATTTCAGATTATTAGGGACAGTGCCAGATGTGAATGAGGAATTAATAAATTTAGATATGAAGGGCGTGAGTTCTCTAGCAGCGTCCTTAATAAGTTGTGCAGGGCATTGGTCACCCTTACAGTTGGAGGGTTTGAGTCCAAGTATGACCTTCTCCACCTCAATAACAGAGACTTGTGAGAAGCTGAAACATGTTTCTTGTTTACAGTGTGACAACGGTACTATGCTAGGAGTAGTTCGAGGTGCTAGTGAGGCTTTCGTATGAGCAATTTTGGTTTGTAAATTAGAGAATTTGTTGGTTAGTGCGTGCTGAATGCTGGAGCACCACATTTTGTCTTTGGTACAGTTTTCTTGTGGTGAGATAGGTGTTTCCAATTCTTTTAGAATAGTGAACAGTTCTTTGGTACTAGATTTAGATTATAATATTCTGTTATTGTACGTCTCCTGTTTAGCTAGGAGGATGTCTTTCTTGTATTGGGTTGAGATATTGGTAAGGTTTATTTTATTTTCCGCTGAGGGTGAGAGTCTCCAGGCAGTTTCACATTTTCTTTTGAGTAATCTTAGATTCTTTAAGTGAGGGGTGAACCATGTGTTGAGGTTTCTTTTGGGTTTACTCTTCCTTAGTTTCAGAGGTGCAATATTATCGAGGGCAGTGTTCATGACTTTGTTATAATGTTCAACTAGAGAGTTAGGGTCCAAGTTATCAAGTAGGGAGTTAAGATTAGGTAGTATGTAAGGAAGTAGTTTGTCAGCTGTCATATTTTTTTTGTTCCTCGTGAGGGTTGGTGGGGCAGGCGGGGTAGTCTGAGCTGTGGCCAATTTAGTTGCCAATGTAAATGACAGAAGATAATGGTCAGTCCAAATTTGAGGAGCAATGGTCGTGATAGTAGCATTGCAATTGTACTCTGCGATCCAATCGAGAGTTCGTCCTTTGTCATGAGTGGGTAGGTTCACTTTCTGGGTGAAGCTTAGTTCTTTCAAAGTATTAGCGATGGCAGTAGATTGGATGTCCTTGGTATCGTTGTAGCCTAAATTAAAATCACCTAGCACTAGGGTTTGGGAAGTGTTTTTTAAGTTGTTAGACAAGGCCATGGAGATGGCTTCAGGGAAGGTTCCAATAGGACCTGCTGGTCTATAGATAAGATAAATATTCACGTTTGGGAGTTGGCAATGGGTACTTTGACAGTGAGGCATTCACAGGATTTCAGAGTGGGTGTAGTAACTAATCTCACGGCGAGGTTAATTTTTGAAATAATTGCTATTCCACCTCCTCGAGAGATTTGTCTGTCCGGTCTCAGGATAGTGTAATTATCAGGGACTGCCAGAGAGAGGGCAGGGCCTGCGGCATCATGTAACCAAGATTCTGAGATGGCCAGGATGTCAAGGTTATCTGTTAGGATGATGTCAGATATTTTGGTTGCGTGTGCAACTAAAGACCTTGCTTTTGTTACAGCTCCTTTAAGATTTGGTAGATGGCTTGCTGATGCATGTGGTATAATGGAACTAAGTGTGTCTATAATAGTCTGCCTAGGAGAGTTGGGTTTAGGTCTTTTATAATTGGCTAGGGCTTTTTTAGGCTCGGTAGCAGCTTTGTGGGATAAGCTCTTTTTTTAGGTAGTTTAGTTGCTCTACTTTTTTAGCTGGTAGTTCGTGCAATTTAGATAAGCGTGCGCGCAGTCTTAGATTTCTATCAGCAGTACTACATGGAGCCTGTGTGATAGAGGGTTCTTGTTGTAGGCTAAGTTTATGAGTAGAGGTATCTGACATGGTGAGGTGAGTAGGAATACTGCTTAGGGTCATTGTACAAGTGAACATAGTAGTCAGGGTGTTAGTGATCAGGCTGCTAGTCTGTGATACTAAGATGATAGAAAGGGCAATGTGTAACGTTAGCTGCACTGTCTTGGATAAAGCACCTAGTAGGAGTCTAATGGGACACCAAAGGTACATAATGACAGTGGGTTGTAGGCAGTCCTAGTTAGGCACAAGGGCTGATGGTGGGCTGATTCAGGAGTAGGCACAGTGAAGTGCAGAATATGCGTACAGGTACAAGTGTCCACAGTAGGCTAAGTTATTTTCAGTCACTATAGGGCATAGTTAATAAGGTTAGCGTAGGGCTAGGCTAGTACAATAGGGCACAACAACTAACATAGGGCTAGTCTAGTACAGTAGGGCACAACAACTAACATATGACTAGGCTAGTACAGTAGGGCACATCAGATATCGTAAGGCCAGGCTAGTGCAGTAGGGCACAACAACTAACATAGGGCTAGGCTAGTACAGTAGGGCACAACAACTAACATAGAGATAGGCTAGTACAGTAGGGCACATCAGATATCGTAAGGCCAGGCTAGTGCAGTAGGGCACAACAACTAACATAGGGCTAGGCTAGTACAGTAGAGCACAGCAACTAACATAGGGCTAGGCCAGTACAGTAAGGCACATCAATTAGCATAGGGCTAGGCTAGTACAGTAGGGCACAACAACAAACATGGGACTAGGCTAGTGCAGTAGGGCACAACAACTTACATAGGGCTAGTCTAGTACAGTAGGGCACAACAACTAACATAGGGCAAGGCTAGTGCAGTAGGGCACAACAACAAACATAGGGCTAGGCTAGTGCAGTAGGGCACAACAACTAACATAGGGCTAGGCTAGTGCAGTAGGGCACAACAACTAACATAGGGCTAGGCTAGTACAGTAGGGCACATCAGATATCGTAAGGCCAGGCTAGTGCAGTATGGCACAACAACTAACACAGGGCCAGGCTATTACAATATGGCACCAGGCAACAGTGGTCATAGGTGGAGATAGGGCTGGCATAGTAGCAAGATCAAGGGTTACATGTAATGCACAACTTATGGCAAGTTAGAATGTATACAAATATGAAGGTACAATTATATAATATAAGGTATGTAACAAATACCGGAAGGTGGGATCGGCGTACGCTAATAAATGCAGCATTTACAAGTTTAATGTCACAGGCGTGGTCTGCATTGGTGCTTACCGTGTTCGGCATATTCATGATGATAGCGTTGGCAGCATGAGGATGTTAGCTGCACGACTGGAGATCCTGTGGGTTGGAGGGGCTAGCGGAGGCGCAGGGGCATAATGGAAAGGTGTAGGGCTCGTGGCCCTTGGCTCGAAAGGCACCAGACAGGAGCACAACATGCCTGTGCCTTAAAGGGGTGCCTTTAGGGGAGGGCCGGCTAACGCCTTCCGGCGGGGCCGCTCCGGAGAAATATTTGCCGCGGGCCAATGGGCTGCTGAATGGTTGTTAGGCAACCCGACGAAAACGAGTGGCGGCGGCCATTTTATTTATATCCTCATATTCTGGAATGGCGATTTCAGTCAGCTGTGCGTGCAATCGAGCACATTTCTAAAAAAGCAGTATGCTGCGACGTGGTGCTGACTACCTGCGCTCTCCTGAGATCGGAGCTGGGAGCAACAGCGTGTTGCTGGTTTCTGCTTCCTGGGAGTGGTAGAGCGGTGTGCAGACTTCTGCAGGTCAGCTGGGATGGAAGGGGTCGAGCTGATGCGGGTTGGGCTCCTGCCCACCCGACGCTGGAGAAGAGTGGCACTGGCACAGACAGGCCTGTGCCATAAAGGGGTGCCTTCAGGGAAGGGCCGGCTAACGCCTTCCTGCGGGGTCTCTCCAGAGAAATGTTTGCGTTGGGCCAATGGGCTGCTGAATGGTTGCCAGGCAACCCAATGAAAACAAGTGGCGGCGGCCATTTTCCTTGTTTATAACCATGTGGGTGCTCACGTGATTATCCAAAGGTAGCGACTACCATAACCAGAAGGCATTGGGAAGAGGCGAAGATAGGTCAAAATGGTCATACAGGGGTCTTGTAAAATCCTCTGTACCATTGAAAGTCTTTGGCCGACAGATTGTGAAGAAGGGGAAGTAAATCCCGCATGGTGAAGATTAGCAAAAGTGAACACGGCAGAGAGATGCTAATGGAAAGGGGAAAGTCTAAAAGTCCTGTAAGGAATTGTTCGTAAAGGTCAGCGAGAGTGAACCCGGTAGAGGGAAGCCGACAACCAAGGGAAAAGCCCAATGAACTGTGTTTCGTAAAGTTGGCAAGAGTGAACCCGGTGGAGGGATGCTAAAGAGAAGGGGTGAAGTCTAAGATCCCATAGTGAACTGTTTCGTAAAAGTTGGCGAGAGCGAACCCAGCAAAGGGAAGCCAACAACAAAGGGCAAGGTCCGATGAACTGTTTAAAAAGACATTGAAACCCGTGAATGCAAGAAAAGCCACAGTGAACCCGAATGAGGGAGGCGAGCGTCAAAAGGGGTCTAAGCCAGAAAGAGGGAGATCCGGGGTGGAAAGATATCACCCAAAGTGCATTGAAAAGGAATTGTTTAATGGACTGGTTGAATACGATTTGGTGAAGGGTTTATGCCCGGAAGAGGGGGACTGTTAGGAAAGATTTCCATCTATGTGTAATTTTCCCTCCAGTTGTGAACCCCTCAATTATTTTTGTTGTTGTCTGACCATCCAAGCCTGACATTTGCCAGTGCCATGTTCCTTGCAACATGTTAGCAGTGCACAAAGTAGCTTACAGCACAGTGTACAGGGGTCTTCCTTTCATTTTTAAGGCCCTAGACACCCTCAAAGGATTTTTTGGTAGAAGTACAAATGTGCCTTGGACAGATATATTTGTAACCCTTTCTTTCGGTCCATATTGCGTTTACAGTGTTTGGCCCTGGACAGTAGCTTGGCCACAAAATGGCCAATCTAGGAGGTCCTTTGTTCTGTCGTTTGGCCATCTTGTCCCTTTGCCTTCCCCAGGTCGAGCAGACCCGGGAAAACCCTTATTTGGTCATGCATTCTCCTGCGAAATGCCAAGCTTTCGGGGACTTCTGCATGCCTTGTGTGTGTGCCTCCAGGATGTAGGCTGGACTGTCTAGTTCCAATACACATCCTGGGTGCCAGCGAGTCTGGTGTGCTGGGAATGACTGGGACCACCATGGTCCGTGATTGGACCATTTCTGGCATGGCTGTATGTGAGCAGATCTCTCATTGTGTCCTCTCTGTTTTTCCGTGAAGGAGATTCTGGATAAGAGAAGGGCCCAAACACCCATACCAGGTCGATCTCTTGAGTTCTCACTGAACCTAGGATAGGATCCAAGTATCCCGAAACTAAGAAGCCGAATCGAGGTACCGCTGGTGACCCGCTGGAAGGTTTAGCACCATGAGCCCGCTGTTGTCCTGCAGGACCCCTCTGCCTCGGATCGAACTTAGATGGTCTGTAAAGACGCTTCGACCCATTTGAATAGTGGGACCAACTCTTCACTGCACCTCCACCTTACCCTGAAAACAAGCCTTTTCGGAAGTGTTCCTGGGCCAACCAGTGAACTGACCAGCTTGCGCAGGACTTTTGCTCTGGAACTGCGGCCATTTCGATTTGACACTTGAGACTTTGGAGATCGTAAGCACTGGGTACAAGGCACTCTCCAGCCGAGTTTCGTACATCTACGCACCCTAGGTCTGGAATTAGGAGAGTACGCCTGAACCAGAGTGCACACGGTCACTGTGTCACCCAGCTGTGGTGATCCCTTCACCAGGAGAGGAGAAATTGTCACTGTCGCGCCACAGAATTATCCCTGGAACTCAGCCGCTGAAAGACACAGAGCCACACAATCGCAGCATTTGAACCCACAGCCGAAGTGGACTCGACTGCCGAAGTTTGGTCCGGAGTGCGTCTTGGGTCGGTGAGTACTTGCAACCCTTACCAGTGGCAGCTGGCACATCCATCAATTTTTACCCACGAGTGTCCCGTGAGGGACACTCTTCTTTATTGAGGTAGCCTGCGCTACTGTCCTATTACCAACTATTGGAACCTGTTCTGCCCTCTTGGGGAGACTCTCCTCGAATAGTGGGAACTTATTCTTCACTGCCTCACCTGCCTTCCTGAGCTGCTACAGCCTCTGCAAGGAACCCTGTTTTTGCCCAACCGCACGATCGCGTGCATCTGCATCCAAAAGTACTTTTGAGCATAAGGCTCCACTCTACTTAGGGATTGGACAGCCGCTCAGATAGGGTTGATAAAGTGAAGGACTACCTAAAGTGTAGTCGCACTGTTTGATCCCTTTCTTTACAGGTTGTGAATCCTTACTGTGTGCCATTCCTTTAGGCCATTGGTATCTGTATATATATGTTTTGTAGTAGTGTTGGTGTTGGTTTAGGTATTACTGCTGATCTTTGCTTGTGTTTGATTTGAAAGGCCTTTAATAAATACATATTTATTTTTGATATACACCCGACAGAGTAATTTGTAGTGTTGTTTACTTTGTGTGCTCATTGTGGGCTTTCGATCAGCCTCACCCCTCCTGAGACCTAGTCCTGACAGTCGCCAATGCTACCTTGATTGGTCTGGCTTGTCCAGAAGGTTAACCTGTCCCAAGAAATTAGGCTGGCCCTCTGAACCTCTGCCCACCAGGTCAGAGTTCAGAAATCCATCTTAACAGGAACCAGGGGTGAAGCTGTCACCCAAAATATATGTGGAACAGAACTTTGTGTTTGTTTGTTGAATGTATCAGGCCCTCGAAGGCAAGAGACTTTTATTGAAAGGAGACTGTTGTAATATGCACAAACACTTCAGGACATTTTTGTGGGGCATGCCCTATATTGTCAGAACGGACCATAAACCGTTGGTGCAAGTGTTTTCTACCAAGGGAGTCATGGTGGTATCCCCGAGGATTGCGAAATGGTCAGTACAGCTACAGGATTACAATTTTTCTTTGCATTATTTTCCGGGGAAGTTGAATGTTGTGGCAGACGGCTTGTCCCGTTTGCCTGTTGTGGAAGCGGGCAGTCAGGCAGCCTTGGTGAAAGAGGAAGACTTGCAGGAATGCCAGGTTGCTTTTGTGGCTTCTGCGGTGGAGAAGTCGTTGTGGGATCAGGAGTCTGAGGCCGACCTTGAGTTAAATTGGATTAGGGAAGGTCTAGTGAAAGGTTGGCACACGGTTAAGGATAGGCCTGAAGGGAAAGGTTATGCCCAAGTTTTACATAAATTAGCCGAGGGTCCATGGGGTGTGTCTAGGGGAAGTAGGTTGATATCCCCTGTAAGTCTGAGAGGTAGAATGGTGGAATTGGCACATGTTGGTCATTTGGGTCGATCTTTGACTAAGAGGAGACTGAGGGAGGAGTACTGGTGGCCGGCCAAGGACAAGGATGTTGAACAAGTGGTGAAAGACTGTCAGGCATGCTCTGTCAGTGATAAAAGCAAGGTACTGCATCCACAACCTGTACATCCTGTAGAGGTTCCTGAGCAAGTATGGTCGAAATTGGCTTTGGACATCATGGGTCCGTTTGAGTGTTTAGAGCCTGAGTCTAGATATATGTTGGTGTTGGTGGACTATACATCCAGGTGGATTGAGGTTGCGGAGTGTTCCAATGTCACAACCAATTCTGTTATTGCTTTCTTGAGGAAAGTTTTTGATCGCGAGGGATTACCTGCAAGTTTAGTTACAGATAATGGGGTGCAGTTCACTTCTAGAGCCACGAGAGAATTTTTGGAACAGCATGCCATTTCCCATTATAGAACAGCCCTGTACAATCCTTCTTCTAATGGATTAGTGGAGAGGGCCAATGGTACTATTAAGTCAGCTATACAATTGGCTTTGGCCAATGGTTTGGATTGGCAGGAAGTGGTGACACAATATCTGGCTGCATATCGCAGAACCCCAGCCACGGTTACGGGTAGATCTCCATTTGAGCTTATGAGGGGCAGGAAAGCAGGTACAAGGTTGAGAACCCTGGCTATGGGTGGTGGAGGGCCATGTAATATGGATTTGCAGGCTATTCATCGCAGCATTTTGGCGCGCCATGTGGCCATGGGGTCTTCACAAAAGTTTAGAAAGGAGTTGAATGTTAAGTCTGGGGATGAGGTGCACATAAAAAATCCCAGGATGGTTCACAAAGGTTACAGCAAGTTTTTGCCTTCAAGGAGAGTTGTTAAGGTTGGAAAAGGCCATGTGCAATTGGAGGATGGCTCTGTCTGGAGTAAGAGACGGGTGGTGGTGGATGGCTGCAAACGCGTGGACAGGGCAGGTGTGGAGTCTGATCCGGAATCTCAGGAAACTGTGCTGGATTATGAACCTGTGGGTTCACAAGTGATCAGCCTTGAACAGGAAGAGGTTGTCCCACTTCCAGGTCCTTTGGGTGCAGAAGTGAATGTGGAGTGTCAAAATGCTTCTGATCAGCAACCTGATGTAGGACAAGAAGGGGGTCGTCTGGCCAGGAGGTGTGGCCCTCCTATAAGGTTTAGAGATTACATTTGTTAAATGTGAATTTTACATTTTATGGTGCATCGCACCCTTGTGGTCAATATTTCTATATCCATGAATGCAATTTGTATTAATGATAAGTTATATAATCTTATGTTCATGTTTCGATTGTTCAATCTGTTTGCGATTTATCCTGTCACAGGTTGTTAACATTTTTGTTATGCGAGGGAAGAGGATATGTTGTAATATGCACAGGCTCGTGCAGGGGCACTTGTGGAATGTTGATGCATGTTCAGTAGTCAACATTCCACAGTGGCTGTTAGCTTGAGGAAGCTGAAGCAGGAGGCCTGCGGGGTCTCGCAAATAAATACTTATAATCCTCTTACCTGTGTACGGTGAGATTTCATCAGAGACTTAACCGTTGAAGAACCTGATAGCGGAAACAGAACTGTTAGCTCGTGCTGAGAAGGCTCGTGTGTGTGTGCTGTGCTCCTAGGTCCCACCTTGTCCCGTGCTGAAAACGTGGGGAAGGGAGACCCCTGGCAATCACATCCTGACTTTTTATTTGTGGACACTTCTTTCTTTATTGAACCCTTATCCCACACTCTTTTGGTAAATTAGTTGTAAGGAATTGGCAATAGGTTTTCTTAGTATAGGCCCTTTTACTTTGACACAACGCCACAAGGACTGCCTTATTTTTCATTTGATGGACGACACGTGCTCCCATCTTAGATTTAGGTTTAGAATAGGTGTTTTTCCATCCTGCGCCTACAGTTTAATGAACACCCTTGAACTGTGATCACTTGTGTCTGTCTTAACTGTTGCCACCATGAGTTCCTTAAAGCACCTCCACAAAGATCCCATTTTGGGCGCAGCATATAGTGAACCTACATTTGCACAACAGGACTCGGCCCAGCACGTTCACAGGGGTGGTAGGGCTTAAAAGGAATACATGTGGATAAGTGATGGGGCCCAAAGTGATTATCAGAGGTTCTGTAACCGGGTGTAAGATGAGCATGTCTTAGTTACTTACCAGTAACTGTATTTCTCCAGCATTGGTATCTTTCATAGATTCACATGCTTGAATATTCCCTGTCGTCAGACCGGCAATCCTCAGTGATTTAAATAATTATTAAAATGTTTAAATATATACATTATTTCCATAGAAATATGACTGTAGATTGCCCATTATGGTCTATGAGCCATTCACTTGTGTAGTCCCTCCACCTCACTTTGGTCTTTTATGGCCCTAACCAATGAGGTGGCAGGGTTTAAGCTCCGCCCCAATCAACCATCTTCAGATTTTGAACCGTATAGACTACAGTATGATGGAAGCTGAATGCAGGCGCAGCCTCTAGGGGAGGCGGGTGGGCGCATGTGAATCTATGAAAGATACTAATGCTGGAGAAATACAGTTACAGATAAGTAACTAATACTTCTCCAGCATTGGATCTTTCATAGATTCAGATGCTTGAATAGAATACCAAGCAGTTAAAACATGCCCACATCATATATACATAGATATGCAAAAAAGTTCTGTGAGCCTTTGCCATACAGCAACACCAAGGTTACATACCCAGGGAAAGGCAGGAGGAAGGCTGATCCTACCTTATGTAAAGAGGTGGCGGAGCACTGCCTGGCCAACTGCAGATTCTTTGTTGGTATCTTCTGTCAGGCAGTAATGGTGGAGTGCACCGAAGGAGGCCTGGTGAGAGGGTCGCCTTTAGACTGATGACAGTGGGTGATACATTGAGAAACCCAATGTGCCAAACTTTGTTTTGAAATATGTTGACCTTTAGTGCGTCCAGAGAAAGCAATGAACATTCTGTTGGAGGAGCGGAACGCCTTAGTTCTCTGTAAGGAAAACTTTAGAACCCTCGCCACATCTAGTGAATGCAAAGATCTTTCTGCATTAGATGTGTGATTCTGGAAGAAAGTTGGGAGGACAATGTGCTCCCTGAGAGTCATCTCCGATAAAACCGTGGGAAGGAATTTTGGATGAGTTCTCAGAATGACTCGGTCTTTGTGGAACAAGGTAAAAGGAGGTTCTGATAATAAAGCTTGTAACTCGCTGATCCTCCTGGCAGATGTGATGGCTATCAAGAAAGCTGTTTTCCAAGATAAGAATTTAATTTCACATCTATGAATAGGCTCATAAGGTGGTTCCATTAGAGCTGTCAGATCCGTGTTTAGGCTCCAGGAATAGCACTGATGTTGGCGTAGGTGGAAAAGTACGCATCAGCCCTTTCAGGAAGATCTTAACAGCTGGTAGAGTGAGCAATGACTGTTTATCTGGATTTGTTGTATATGCTGCTATGGCTGATAAAAGAACCTTGATAGAGGATATATATAATCCTGCTTTGGCCAAGTACAGTAAGTAAGGTAGCACTTGCTCGACCGATGCTGTGAGTGGGTTCACTGATGATGTTTCGCACCACTTGGAGAAACGAGCCCATTTCCGGATATAGGTGATCCGAGTAGAAGGAGCCCTAGATGCCTTGATAATATCCTAGTAATCTGCAGGGAGATCCAGATTCATTCGTTTTCGCTGCTCAGGAACCAGGCCTTGTGAGATAGGCTTGCTGGGTTGTGGTGGAGGACCTTGCGGTTCTGTTGTGTCAAAAGCTCCTCATGAGCTTTGAGGTGAATCGGGGGCCAATGGGAGAGGTGTTGTAGGGTTGAGTACCAGATCTGCCGGGCCCAATCCGGCACTATCAGGATCATAGAACAATTCTGTTCCTTCAGTCTGCATAGCACTGTCGCTATGAGAGGGATGGAGCGAAAAGCATTAAGGAATTTCCCTGTCCAATCCACTGAGAACGCATCTCCTATTGACCGATGCTCTGGGTACCTGGAAGAAAATTCGTGGCATTTCTTGTTGGCTTTGGTGACGAAAAGGTCGATCTGCGGATGACACCATTCGGAAAATATTTGTTGGACTTCTTTCCCGTCTAGTTCCCACTCGTGAGATGTCATGAACTCTCTGCTTAGTTTGTCCGCTAGGACGTTGTCCACACCCAGAAGATGTTCCGCTTTGATTTGGACTCTGTGGTGCAATGCCCATGCCCATAGCAGTTGAACTTCTTGTGACAAGATCTCTGACTTGTTGCCTCCTTGTTTGTTTGTGTAATGCATGGAGGTCGTATTGTCTGTCTGGATGGTCACCACCTGCCCGGCTAATACCGGGAGGAAGGCTTTCAGCGCCCACCGTATTGCCCTGAGCTCTAAGACATTGATGTGCAGTTGAGATTCCTGAGCAGACCATGTGCCCTTGGTTTGGTGGTCCTCTAATTGAGACGCCTAGCCCGACAGAGATGCATCTGTCCTGAGGAGAAGGGTAGATGTTGGTGCCTGAAAGGGCATTCCCTGTAACAGGTTTTGAGATTAATTCCACCATCGAAGTGCCTTGTGTAATGTCTGCGGTAGTTGGACGGTATCCTCCCATGAACCGAGTGCTTGTTTCCATTAGTGGTCCAGGGCCTCCTGGATTGGTCTCATGCGAAGTCTGCAATTTGGTAAGAGGAATATACATGAGGACATCATGCCCAGGAGAGATTTGAAAGAGCGTACCGTGGTTGCCACTCTGTCTAGGAACCATGAGGTCAAGTGAGGAATAGCGGCTACTCTGTCAGCCGAGGGTCTTACCCTGGGGATGCTGGTGTCGAAGTCTGCACCCAGAAAGAGAACTGTTTTGCTGGGAACTGGGCAAGATTTAGTTTCGTTTATTGAAAAACTTAACCCATTTGTTCTGTTCTCGAAACTGCCAAGCGTGTGAGTTTGTATGAGCTTGCCCTTATCAACCAGTCGTCCAAATATGGGAAAACTTATATTCCTGTCCTTCTGAGTTTTGCCGCTATTGGTGCAAGACATTTGGTAAAAACTCTTGGTGCTGACTTTAGGCCGAAAGGGAGAACACGGAATTGGAAGTGTAACTCCCCTATTGCGAACCTGAGGAACTGTCTGTAGGCAGGGTGAATGGGAATGTGGAAGTAGGCGTCTTCCAAATCTAGAGTGGCCAGGAAGTCGTGCCGGTTTAGCCAAGGTAAGACCCTTTGCAGGGATATCATCTTGAATTTGATGCACTTGATGATCTTGTTGAGCGCTTTTAGATCCAGTATAGGTCTCCACTGACTGTGTTTCTTTTTGATCAGGAAGAAACGGGAGTAGAAGCCTCTTCCCTTCTGTTGGTCTTTGACTGGTTCGATACCTGCTTTTTGAAGCAGTTTTTGGATTTCGGACATGACATTGCTTAAAAGATGTACCTTTCGAGGGGTGGGAGCAAAGGATGGAGGTTGATCCAGAAATTCTATAGTGTGACCCTTGCGGATCACCTGCAACACCCACTTGTCTGATGTTATTGACTGGCAATGTTGGAGAAATCGGCTTACTCTTCCCCCCACCGGGGTGTGACTTTGAGGAGAAAGACATGATCTGTCAATTTTGCCCTGGGTAGAGCCATGCCTTCCCCTCTGGGAGTACCAGCTAGAGGCTTGGTGGTACCTGTTGTCCTGAAAGGTGTTTCCCTGTGTTTTTTGGCCATAGAAGGGACGATTGAAGCCTCTGAATTTGGAGGATGAGCCTTGAAAAGGACGAAAAGATATTTGTCCTTGTATTTAAGGGAACTGATCACTCCAGCTGTGTCCGTGTCCATCTTTATTCCTTTGAGTTGGTCATTGACCTTCTTACCAAATAAGTCTTGCCCATCAAAGGGAATGTCCAATATTTGAGGTTGGACCTCTGGTCTGAGGTTTGTAGCTTTCATCCAGGTTTGTCTCCTCAGTACAGTACCGGGAGTCATTTGCCTGAAACCTGATTCCGCTACGTCCACGGCTGCGTCAAACATATGATCTGAGGTAGCTTCCCCGTCTGCTATGAATGTTCTGGCTTCTTCCTGGAGATCCGCTGGTAAATGTTTGGTTAGTTTAGACATGCGTAACCATAGCTCGCGGTCAAAACAAGCTGTCCTGGCTAGTGCATTGCCCACTCTGATGGTGAGAGAGGCTGACGAGGATACCTTCCTGCCCATGGCTTCTAACTTACGGCCTTCCTTGTCAGGAGGTGCTGATAAGAGTGATGAAGGATAGGCCAACTTTTTTCTGGCTGCCACCGTGATGATAGAATCTGGCTTAGTATGTCCCCTTAGAACAGAGGTCTTCAAACTGTGGGGCGCGGCTCCCCAGGGGGGCACGGCCGCATCCCGGGAGGGGGGGGGCGCAAGAGCCCAGCATAAAATGTTTTTTTAAAAAGTGTTTTTTTATTTTTAGATTGGAGGAAATGGGCAGGGGCGGCACACATGGTTGTACTGGACAATAATACTGTCTCAGGCACCAATTAAAAAGCGCCCCACAGTTTCAAATGGATATTCATTCCTTTAGTCACAGGCTGTTTGAATAGTACCCATGGGGTGTTTTTTGTTAAAATGTAAGCAAATTGTGATATTTAAAGAATATTCATTCAGCAACAATGGTCAAAACTACTAGCTGCATAGCATGGCGGCTCATCCATAACGGGCGAAGGGGCATCCACCCAGTTGCCCCCTCACCCATTATGGAGGGGTCGAGGAGCCAGCCCAGTGAAACACTGAGAACTCCCTCAGCTGCTTTTTCACACAGTTTCCCTTTGACAGTTCAGTTCCCCAGCCGCACATGCTCACTGAGCAATGCAAGGCTGGGGGTGTTTTCCTTCGCCAGCCTTAGATAGCTCATTGGACATGCTAGCTGGGGCACTGCATGTCTGTATGTGCGAGAAGGAGCTCCTGCGCCGCCTCGCACATACGGACAGAGCAACCTGAGGCGGGGCATTTCAGCACCCACACGCAGGCCCCTTGCAGAAGGTACGTTTATGTTCATTTATTTTTTTTATTTAAATATGTGTATGGATGTGTGTATGCTTGTGTTATGAGTGAGTGTATGGTTATGGATGCTTGCATGAACGATAGAGTGATTGCTGTGTGAGTGTGTGTGTGTGTTTGTTTTGGTCCGTTAAGCTGATTTTGGCGAGAGGGGAAAAGGAGGGTTGTACTCCCAGAACCCCCCTTGATTGGTTCGGGCTCCCTCGCTGCACTCGGTCGCTATGGCATTTTTGTGGGAATTATATATGCCCCTCCATTAAAAAAAATTCACTAGCTCCCACTGGCCCTTGGACTGTGTTGGGAACGGGGTGGGGGAGCCCAGGGACTGAGGTGGGAGCAGGATGGGTGGGAGCACTGGAATAGTGGTGGGAGCGGGGTGGGGAGAGCCTGGGGTCTGTGATGGGGTGGGGAGAGCCCAGAGACTGGGTAGGAGTGGGTTGAGGGAGCCCAGCGACTGTGATGGGAGCAGGTGGCAGAGCCCAGGGACTAGGGTGCAGTGACGGCGTGCAATAGTTCATAGCTATTTCTATATATTGTCTATTTGGCATTTTTTGGGGGGGGCCTGGCCTGCCCAAATTTTGCTCAGGGGGGGCCAGGTCAAAGAAGTTTGAAGACCACTGCCTTAGACAAAGTGGCACAGTGTCAGGGGCTTTGTATTTCTTTTCCGGTCTTGAAACCAGAGCGGGAGTAGATAAAGATGTAGCCAATATCTTTGTTCCAGATTCCCACATGGTATCTAGAATAGGGATGGTCGTGATTGTACTTCTACGTTTGTCCCTGTGCTCATAAAGTACTGACTTTTTCTCTTCAGATGTGACTTGTAACTTGAATAAGTCTGCATAATGGTATGAAAAGATACCAAATATCGCCGATAATGGTATGAAAAGATACCAAATCGTCTGGTGGTGAAGAATCTCCTGGAGAGTCTTTCTTTCTAGGTTTTTCAACTATGTAATCATCCCATTCGCTATGAGTGTCAGGTTCATAAGTAATCTCCCCTTCCTCGGGGTCTGAAAAATCTCTGAAAGGATCCTCTTGCCAGTCTGAGCCCGATGCGGTTGAAAGCACAATTGTAGGATCTCGAACAGGTGATTTTGGCCTAGGCGATGATCTTGGAGATGGGACCCTTGTCGGTGAAGCACTGAGCGTCCTGCTCCTGGATCTGCGAGGAGGCTCAGGTGAATGTGCCCTTTTATGTGGCTTGCTCCTGGAAGGAGACTCTTTAGGTGTGCTATGCCGAGGCGAGATGCTCCTCTGTGGAGGTGTTACCTCTTTCGGTATGGATGACTTATTCTTTTCCGCTTGACGTCTGTTGAATTCTTCAATGATCCTTTGCATTGACTCTATGAGAACTAGATCAAAAGGATAGGCAGGTTCCTCCGCAGTTGGTTGCTAGGGAGGACTGTGTTCTTTGGGGCTGAGACAAGGTTGCTCGCCAACAAATTCTGTGTCTGAAAACTCCTCCTGAAGAATGATGTCTGAGAGTTCTGCCTTCTCTCCTAAAGGAGAAACTTGTGCTCCTATTGGTTCATGAGTCTCTGATATAGGAGGCACCGTTTTTTCATTGGATGGTGCAACAGTGGCGTCTATGGCGGCGGCTGTTTTGGGTTTTGTTTCCTCTGTGGACAAAGGAATTGACGTTGTCGTCGACGGCGCCATTGTATGCTTCGTCGACGGTGGCTTTGTGGACGATGACTTTGTCGACGGTTGAGTGTGTTTATCCGTCGATGGGATCTTCATGGACTAGAGATTCGTGGACGAGTGATAGGACTCCTTCGTCGACTAATGTTTAGTGGAGGCTGATTTCGACGATGAACATTTGGTTGTCGATGACGAGGTTTGAAGTGTCATTGCCGTGGACGATACGGGTTTCGTCAACGGCTTGGTCGTCGATGGGCCTCTATCGCTATGGCTGCTCATAGACGGCTTATCCGTTGACGATTGCCCCCCCAGGTTTTTTGAAAACGCCTCCTTACCTTTGGAGGTGGTTTTTTCCTCAGGATGCCGTTTCTTGTTATCCCCATAGCCCAAAGGGGATATTTCCACCTTCCTTTTACTTTTGTGAGTGGGAGAGAAACTCCTTTCCACTGAAGAGACCCTTCTCTTAGAAGTTTCCCTTTCAGATGGTTTAGAAGAATGTACAGGAGCTGTCTTGGCAGATTCTTCATCAGAAGATAGACCTTTGGCTTCTAAATGGAGAAGAAGTCTTCTGTGTATGTCCTGTAGGGTTTTGTTGAGAAAGTCCTGCAAATGTCACATTTATTTATATCATGAGGATACAGGCAGTAGATGCATTGCTCATGAGGATCCTTCATGTAGACTAGTTTCTTCATGCACCTTGTGCAGTCCCTGAACAGGGAAGGCTTTTTGGCAGTTGGAAGTTCAGCCATGTTTTGAAGAGGACTTCACTCGACGAATTTTAGGTGAAATAAAGTGTTTTCTGAGCCCAGAAACACAGAGCAGAAAGAGCTTGATCAGGAGTTCGCAAAAAGATATATTTTGGGAAAAACAAATATATCTAACAGGAGAAAGATTTCGAAAAGCTCAGAGAGCTGGAGGATTCCCTCTGTCTGTTAGACTGCAGTGAAAAATCTGAAGGTGGTTGACTGGGGCGGAGCTTAAACCCTGTCACCTCATTGGTTAGGGCCATAAAGGACCAAAGTGAGGTGGAGGGACTACACAAGTGAATGGCTCATAGACCATAATGGGCAATCTACAGTCATATTTCTATGGAAATAATGTATATATTTAAAATGTTTAATAATTATTTAAATCACTGAGGATTCCCGGTCTGACGACAGGGAATATTCAAGCCTCTGAATCTTTGAAAGATCCATTGCTGGAGAAATTAGAAATACCTATTGCCTTTACAGTCTCGGCCGAGATTGGGACATTGACAAAGATGCCCATTTTCAGATCTGACTTCTGGGCCCTCGTATCTACTAGGCAGGCCACTTTCTTCCCTTCCACATGGCACTGAACGTACAGGCTGTCCTGATCTACTGGGATTAAAGGAGCTTCCAGTATTTCTCTGTCTTTTGGTTGTCAGAAGGGGTCTGCGTCATCATGGTAACATTACTGTCTACCGAGACAAATGAGTTTGCATCCGGATTAAGAAAAATAGATTATGCCCATTGCAGTGCATTGGGGGAAAGTCTTGGTCGACCCTGTTGTGGTATTAATATATTACCAGGGTTTCCATTTTCTGATTGGTATGGTGTTTGTGGTCTGTGTGGACATTTGTTCTTCCAGAGGCCTTTTTGCCTAAAATAGTTACAGATTAGGGGGCAAGTCATGACAACTCTTCGGCCTGGTTGGTCCAGCTGTCTCTGTGGTCTAGACTGATATCCCTGATTATCTGGGGCCCCACTGCCTCGGTAGGGGTGCTTCTCCCTGGTATGCCTCTCTGGCACTGTAGTATCATGGAGCCCTGTGATGCTGGAAATGCATCGGAGGGACAGGGCCTCTGAATCCCTGCCCTTCATTGCTTTTTATCATGTGTTCTGACTTGTTTTCCGTACAGGAGTGCACATGGGACTCCTGGCGGTACGGCTCTTCCTGTATTTGGTTTGGTGAACAGACCCTTGGGATACCCGAATGGCACCCATGGGGGGGAGTACGATCCTGTACTCCTAGTGTATGTTTTGGGCTCCTGTGTGTGGTCCACAGAGCAGGGAACGGGCTGGTGGCAGCTCCATGCTGAATTGACAGGTGCCCTGTGCATCCTCCATTTTGGGATGACCAGGCCCTGTCATTGGAATCAGTGGATTCCTGATGGGAAGCCAGAATGCCCCTGGTGCCTCTTACTTTCTATCGCCTGTTATCTTACTTTTCCCAAATTCCTAGGAAGCCCTGACTCTGTCCCTTCCCCCTGACTGGCTGTTGGGTGGAAGTTCCATATGGTGTTGTGGGGAAGTCCAGGCCAGACTCGCTGGAGCCTTCCCAATAACTGTATGTTGTGGGTACGCCCGTGGGGTAGGACCTGGGTGAATGGAGTGTGTGACGAATACGAATTCTGTGTTAAGGGTGCCTAGTATTTGGTGTTTCACACAATGACTGAGAAAGCCCTGCCTGAAACTGGTATGAAAGCAGTGTGTAGTGCTGAATGGCAGAGTGCTTGTCCGAATACACATTCTATGTTGTGAGTGTCTGGATGGAGAAGAATGGCCTGAATGAACTGTGCGCCTGATTGGCTGCCTGACTGCCTGAATGCCCTTCTGAATGATTAGTTGCCTGAGTGTGACCAAGCAGAGTGAATGGGAGATCAACAGTATATCTGGGGGCCTCTCACTGCTAGAAATCGTTCAGAAGTTGATACTCAATGCTTACTCTCGAAGCTGAGCCGGAAGAAGAAGGCGAACCGATGCTCCCTTCCTTGCAATCTGAAAGCTGCTGTGCCTTCAAGAACTGATCCAAGAGAGGACCTGGCTAGGAGACCTCTCCCCGAGCTACGAGGGACCATTGTGCACCAGCTGATCTTTGCCAAAGCTCCCTGATAGAGAGAGCTACGAAAGGCTGCCGTCCGGAGAAGGGGACCGCCGAGGAGAACGAAAAGAAGCACCAGACAGCCGTCCACCGTCGACAACCGCCGTCGCTGACCAAAGCCGCCGTGCTCCCTTTGCCTAAGAACATTTGATGCAAGGACTCCCTTGTTCATCCTTCTCGACCAATTTCGTCCTGCCGGAGAAAGTCAAGGTCGTCGACGACCGAGGAGAATCCGCCAGTGGGTTTCCCGCCACCCGAAGACCTCAGAGACGCTGACGAAGCTACTGAAGCCAGCCGTGGTCACGTCCCATTCACTGATGCCAGACACAGACGACTCGACGCCCTTGCTGGGCCAAGGTTCTTCACTGACTCTTTGCAGCAATGAACCATCGTCGTTGAGGTGTACCGCACGCCTCCCCTGTTGCAGGATGTTTTCGACCGATCGTCAACGAGCACCGCAAGGACCTAAAGCTGCTGCCTCAACGACAACTTTCACCTTTTCTTCATCTCGGAAGTTCGAGGACCCGTGGCTCCTGCTTGAAAGGGAGCGCACTCAAGAAGGGCCTGTCGATTCCCCGACGAAGAACTCTACAACACAAGGTACATTTGGGTTGCAGAACTATAGAAGAAGATAAGACTCTCAGACAATATATGGACTGGGCTTGTAGTGCATCTTCATTTACAGGTTGTCCAGGTGGGGGGATTCTCATACGGAACTGTGTCTAGTGGTAGGGGCTCAGTATTCTGCCAATTGTCTAACCAACTTATCTTCCTCCTAAGTCTATGGTTGATATCGTTTTGCTGTGTTGATTAGTATGCTATTCGAACTGAGTACAGTTGATACATTTTAATGGCATCAGAGTAATCGTGGTACCACCTAGAACTGTATATATTTCCCATTTTAGAATTGTCGGAGCACAAAGTGTATTATTGTGATTGTGTATAGAACACTGAACCTTATTTATATAAAGACTGTGTTTTAACTAATACAGTGTGTGGACATTCCTTTGTGGGTGCCGGGGACTACACTGTACTTAAGAACTAGCCTGCATCACCTCCTGAGAAGCTAGGCCTTGATTGCTCGTCCACGTTTACCAAATAGAGAATCTTGGCTGGGGTCCTCTGTGCCTCTCCTCTGCCATATAGAGAGCAGGAGTACAGACACCCCCTCCAGTCTTTACAGGCCCATCGAGGGCGGCCCACTGGTGCTGTCTGTAGGTCTCCCTCCTCTGTATGTTGGTCTGCAGGTTCTGCACCTTTCCCTGTAAACTCTGCATCTGCAGTTACATCAACGTACTCTTGAATGTTTCCTTCTTTGGTTCCTGATACGCCACACAATGATTTGCAACCGCCACCAGTTCCGCAAGTGATTTGGTCTGCAACCCAGAATACACATTTTGAGTTGTGTTTGCACCTTAGGTAGAAGGCCAGCCATGAAGGAATTAGCTACAGCCTTCTGGGGTGTCTCATTGAGTTTAGTAATGCTGGGTGAACACTAGTTTTAACCTGTCAAATAATCTGCTGGTGATTTGCTTTTATAATGCTTACAATTTGATATTTTAGCCCATTCGGTCTTCCGGGGATAGCTGTCACTGTTCGTTCCCCTGCTTGGAGCAGCACAGCCCCATTGCCTGCATTGAAGGCTGGCCATGCAACCAACTCTATTAGGTGCTGTCTCACTTCTGGGGGCATGACTAGCCTCATGAGTTGATTCATATCAGCCCAAGAAGGATTTTAGCATTGTATACAGTCAGCAGTTATTTAATGAATCACTTCAGGTCTTCCCTGACGTTTGGTAACTCTTTAGCTAGGCTTTGAAGGTCTCCTGGGGTCCATGGGACATGTACAGTAATGAGGTTGGGGTGTTGTTGCCCCTTCTCTTCGCCTCCTGCTGGCATTTGTCTAAGAGGCTGCTGGAGAAACGATAAGGTTTCTTCCATGCACGGTACTGCCCCTTTTCACCAACGGAGTGCATGATGGAGGTTCATCTATCAACAAATGTCCTCTCGCAGCACCTTGGACACTCGTCCCCGGCGGTGCTGGGGCCGATGGCAAGAGCGACAACTGCCCCTGCAGCAGAAGCTCTTCTAGCGGTGGTTGCTTTAGCTCCAGCTGTATCTGTCTCGCCCTTATGGCCGTTGATAAACTAGTGAAGAAATCAACAGTATCCTCTGCTGACTCACTATCATGATCATCCTGGTCTTCCTTATCTTTCTTCTGTATTATTTGTGGTGAGTATAGGTTCATATTCTTATCTCTCGCCCCTCTTGATTAAGGTATTTAATTTGTCCCCTCAACCGGCCATTAACTTCTCTCAGTCCTCTAATTTTACTGTCATTTCTCTGCGTCATTGCTTCAAATCATGCGGCAAACGCCCCTCATTGTTTCGTTGTAACCTTGTCCTTCTGAGTGTTCAGGACCCACTTGTCATTTTCTTGATTTTGGCTCAGAGGAAGATGTATGCTGAGAGAACACACTCTTAAAAGAAGGTCATGTTTGATTTTTCTGCGATGCGGTACGGGAACTGTCTGACCGTTTGCACCCGTCGCGGAATCCTCCAAACTATCCTGGGTTCTAAGAGGGAAAGGGCTGCCAATGTTGCTCAGGGAAGCATGCTTTTGTAGGAGCTTGTGTGAGGGATAGCAAAGATTTTGATGTTTGTCTGCTTGACTTCTGTGTCCGGACTCAATTGGAGATATAGAATGTTGCCCTAGATATCTTGTTGGAATTTTGTAGCCCTCAACAGCGCCTCTCTCTGTAGTAAAGTATCATTCACCATACAGCGACACATGGTGACGGGATGCTTCTATGTGGTCCTGCTGCATTTGTCTTTGCCTCAGTCAATCCCAGTCGATTGGGATTCCAAAGAGAGAAAAAAGTCATAATCCCACAAATCTTTCTAATATTTTAGATGGTAGCTGCCATGAGCGCCTCGATGCTAGCCTGCCAGAAGTTTAATACTGCATTTTTGTAAAATGTCTTCCCATTCATTTCCAAGAGCTGATCCTCTCGCCCAAGGAGGGCAGAAAAGTGGAGGTGCAGCACCATGAGCTTTCCCGGAGAGAGTGGCTGCAGCCAATATGGTCGAGTCGGCTGGTATCTGCACCACTGCACAGCTTTTTGCTGGGAAGAGCCTGATAAAGGAGATTGACTTTCCTAGCAACCGGCGGACGTGAGGCAGGATTTTGCCTGCTCTTTAATGCCTCCCGCTCCATGTCTGGTTGTAGATATGATATGATATGATATTTTATTTATATCGCGCTCGTACACAAGTGTTTCAGATGTATGCCAGACTTGTTTGGAGCTTTCCAAGAAAGCACTGATGATAGAACTTCTGAGTCCAACTGCAGGGTTTTCATGTCTGGTATCCAAAGGTCACCCATAAGGCCTTGCACTCTCATGTGAATTTTGTTGGTCAAAGTGGGTGACTTATCTGCTTCATTCGCAGATGAATCTGGGTCTCCCTGATGGTCTGAGTTATCTGGAGGTCCACCCAGCAACCATGTTGTCTGAGGTAGCTGATGGTTGAACTGAGGCACTGACGGGTGGAGAGTGTGAGAAGTGAGAAGGGGCCCTGCGGTTATGAGGCCAGAGGCTCAATCACCGGGTCTGGATCTCTCTTGGCTTGTCTTGTTTGGCGATTTCCTGTTGACAACCACACTTTCCACCTAAGGCACTTAAAATACCGACTCATGTGATGTGAGTGCATTCAATCCTGGAAGCTCTCAAAGAATCAGTCCACCCTCAATGAATGATTCCGAGGGAGGCTTCCTAAGGACACAGGAATGCCTTTTAGAGCCCAAATAATGGGTGGAACTGAAAGGGGTGGTCAGCATAGCTCCTAACACTTGGGGACCACTCCAAACAAGGTGAGAAGGGTAGGAGCACCAGAGTTTCCACAGGCGCCAGAGTTAAAAACCTTACAGACTCTCCCAAACCAAAGTTTCTGTCGGGGGCCACAGAAGATGAATTGCCTAGTGATTGTCTGGAGTCGGAACCTGACACTAACATAGGAGGACCCTGCACCATACTGGCCTGCAAAGATTGACAGATGGGGATAGAGACTGTGGAGGCTGAGACACACACTAGGGGAAGTTGGAGCTGCACTAGTGTGATCTGTCCGATGCAGAGAAAGAGACTGGGGGGAAGAAGGTATCCAGTGATTTTAACAAACAGAAAATAAAGAATACAATTTTAATGAAACAAAAAAACAAACACTGATTGTTAAAAAATATATTATATATTTGGGGGGTCGTAGGGGTTGGGGGGGTTTAAACTTGGAGAAATGGGGGTCTTGGGAGGATCCCCCCAAAAAACTAAACAAAAAAATTTGATATTTTTTATTGTTTTTGTTTCGTTAAAATGTCATTCTTTATCTTTTAATTCGTTAAAATCACATAGATCCGGAGAAGAAGCGTAGGGGATGAGGCACTGGCATGGTCACATTCTACATGCAAATTTAAAGAGGATGCACACATTGCTGTGCTAAAGTCTCCAGTCGCAACCCGCTTGGCAAGCACTTTCATAAGTATGGAGTAATGGGGATTGGACCTAGTACGCGTTTTAGGGCTCTTCATCCCTCACTCTAAATAGTCAGGTCAACGCTGTTGTTTCCTCAGCAGCTTATACATCCAAATTGATAAGAGTTGGCAGACCCTTCCTTTCCTCAAAAAACTCTATCACCTTGGCCAGACCCTTGATATTGTCGAGGATCGATTACTGCAATTCAATTCCGTCTTCGCAGGAACAAGCTCTAGAAACATGAAATAACTGCAAGTAGTAGAAAACAATGACATAAGAGCAGCCCTAAATATACCTAAAAACTAACACAGCTCCTCCACTAGAAGGAGTATCCACTAGCTTTTGGTTCATGACAGGATTACATTTAAAGTTTTGACAATAACCCACAAATGCATATTGAATAAGGCGCCCAAATACCTTAGCAATCTCATTAGTAAAGTTCAATCTAATAGACCTACGCGGTCTGCTTACACAAACCGGCTTACTGTCCCTAGGTTTAGAAGACAGAAAGCAGGAGGGTCAAGCTTCCCAGTAATAGCACCTAACTTGTGGAATGCCCTCCCTACCCAACTAAGAAATGACACAGCCTTCTGGTCTTTCCAAAAAAAATACTAAAAACGTTACTCTTTATGACTGACCTCCCTTCTCAATCCCACAATTAGAATTCACGATGCAAAGAGGAAATGTAATAATGTGTAAATTCTGTAAATTGTGTAACAACTGCTATAACTTGTAAATTCGTAACAAATTCAATGTCATATCATTCATGTAAAATATAAATAAGTGGTTATCTTATAACTTCTTGCAACTGTATCCTTAAGAAACGTATAGCGCCTAGCTGCCACTGGGCTTTGTGCGCGATACAAATAACCAACTGAATAAATAAATAAAAGGGCCTGCACGCGTGTATGCCGATTGTATTGATTTATTTTTATTTTTGGGCATTTATTGAAGAACAGGGTGTCATTTCAAACAGAAATGACTGAGGGCAGAAGCAGCCCTACATTAAGGTGTCTTTAAATAAGAGCATTTCTGGACTAAATGATTAGCACCACGGGGTGAAGTGGGAAGAGTAGGCACATACATGGGGATAGGGATCAGAGGACATATGTTTAACATTGAAAGCCTGAGGCTAGCATTTGGAACAAGTTACTTACCTGTAACTGTTGTTCTCCAGCATGGGTCTGGCATGGATTCACATGCTCATGAATATTCCCCGTCGTCAGGCTGGGAATCCTCGGTAAAGAAAAAACCAGTATCAGTTTCGTTTCTGATCTGTCTTTCGTAGTAATAACCAATCACTGGTCTCTGCGTCATACTGACCACAGCCAATGACTGCCCTCTACCTAAGCACCGCCTCTGGCAGCCATCTTCAGATTTGGAAGCACGTGAAGTGGCAGTATGACCAAGTGAAGAGCCGCAGAGGGGTAGGCGGGAGGGTTCGCATGTGAATCCATGCCAGACCCATGCTGGAGAACAACAGTTACAGGTAAGTAACTTGTTCCTTCTCCAGCATGGGGTCTGGCATGGATTCACATGCTCATGAATAAAGAATACATAGCAGTACACACATGCACAACCACGGGAGGTGGCAAAGGCTCAACATTAAGCATCACATCAACTCAACATTAAGCATCTTACCTCCTCACCAGGCTCACCTCAGGCGAACAGGTTGCGCAGCACTGCTTGGCCGACCCTGGACTCCTCCCCGGAATCCCGGTCGACGCAGTAGAATTTCGTGAAGGTGTGCGTCGACCTCCACGTAGCAGCCCTGCATATGTCCAGCAGGGGCACACCAGATAGGAACGCCGTGGTAGCTGCGATCGCTCTGGTGGAATGGGCTCTCGGACGGCCAGGCAGCGGTCGGTTTGCCAACCGGTGACAGTACATGATACAGCCGGAGAGCCATCTGGAGATGGAAGCCTTCGAGAGAGCCTTCCCCTGATTGACAGGTCCAAAGTTCACAAAGAGTTGTGACGTCTTCCGAAAACCTTTCGTGCGGTCCACGTAGAACTTCAGCGCTCTAGCCACATCCAGCGAGTGCAAAGTCCTCTCAGCCGGCGACGAAGGCGACGGGAAGAACACAGGTAACACCAAGGGTTCGTTGAGATGAAAGTCCGACGGTACCTTGGGCATGAAGGAGGGGTGCGTCCTGAGCACTACCCTCGTGTCGTGGAAAGTCAAGTACGGGGCCTTGCAGGAAAGGGCCTGGATCTCTCCCACTCGTCGTGCGGAGGTGATGGCCACGAGAAAAGCTGTTTTCCACGATAGAAACTTCAACGGGGCCGAGTGCAGAGGCTCGAACGGAGGTCCCATGAGCTTGGTCAGCACCACGTTGAGCTCCCACGCCGGGGCCGGAGCCTTCACCGGCGGGAACGATCTGAACAGTCCCTTCATGAACTCTTTCACCAGACGATGAGACCACAAGGACGTCCGGCCCGTGGTTCTGGTGTATCGGGAGATCGCAGCAAGATGAATCTTGATGGACGCGTGTGCCAGACCAGCTTTGGCCAGCGTCAGCAGGTACGGCAGTACTTGGGGAGCCGTAATCCGTAGAGGGTTAATCTTCTGTGCGTGGCACCAGACAGAGAACCTCTTCCATTTGTGTCCGTAGCATTTAAGAGTCGAGGACGCCCTGGCCTTTGCAAGAACCTCTCTGCAATCGGCCGGTATGTCGTATCCTCCAAACTCTAGCGCTGCAGGAGCCAGGCCTGCAAGTTCAGCGACTTCGGGTCGTGGTGGAGGATGGCGCCTCCTTCCCTGGAGAGTAGATCCGCGTCCGCCGGCAGCTTGATTGGCGGGGACGCCGACAAGTCCAGAAGGTCCGGGAACCATATCTGCCTCGGCCACGCAGGTGCGACGAGGATCATCCTGCACCGTGACCTCTTGAGCTGGTTGACGAGCCGGATTAGCAGAGGCAAGGGAGGGAACGCGTAGAGGAACAGGCCCTCCCAGGGGAACGAGAAAGCATCGCCCATGCTCCTCGTCTGGGGAAACCTGCTGGCGAACCTCCGGCACTTGGTGTTCGTCGCCGTCGCGAACAGGTCGATCTGGGGTGTGCCCCACCGTCGGAAGAGGCGATCCACCAGATCCTGCCGTAGTTCCCACTCGTGGCACGAGCGCAGCTCCCTGCTGAGTGAGTCGGCGATGGTGTTTTTTATCCCTGCCAGATGAAACGGCACCAGAAGAATCCCTTGGGCGACGGCCCAATGCCACAGGTCCTGCGCCTCCTTGGACAGCGCTGGGGACCTGGTTCCGCCCTGTTTCCTGATGTAAAACATGGTGGTGGTGTTGTCGGTGAAGATCCTCACCACCTTGCCCTTGAGGGACGGAAGGAAGGACCTGAGGGCCCAAAACACTGCACGGAGCTCCAGGACGTTGATATGCAGGGACTTCTCCGTCGGGAGCCAGAGTCCCCTTGCGTGCAGATTTTCGGTGTGCGCTCCCCACCCTTCTAGGGAGGCATCCGTGGTCACAGTCACCTGGTGGGCTGGGGTCTGGAAGTCCATGCCCGCCGTCAGATGCGCGCGGGTGCCCCACCACCGTATCGCTCGTCGGAAACTCTCGTCGAGCTTGATCCTTTCCTCGAAGCTGCCCGTCGTCTGGATCCAGCGCGCATCCAGGAATTCTTGCAACGGGCGCATCCGGAGCCTGCACATGGGAATGAGGTAGATGCAGGAAGACATCATCCCGAGGAGGGACTTGATGGACCTCACCTTGGCCGCGTCGGCCACCAACATCCGTTGCACCTTGCCCAAGATGGTCCTGGTCCTCTCCTCCGACGGGGAGGCCAGAAGGGACACTGTGTCGAGCCTCGCTCCCAGAAACAGTGCGACTTGCGCGGGCACCAGGTGGGATTTGGCGTAGTTCACGGAGAATCCCAGGTCCGTGAGGAGTTGGACGGTCCTTGCCGTGTGGACCACGGCGAGCTCCCTCGTCTTGGCGCGGATGAGCCAGTCGTCCAGGTAGGGGTAGACGTGAATCCCCTCGCGGCGCAGCTGCGCCGCCACCGGTGCGAGGCACTTGGTGAAAACCCTGGGTGCCGACCGTAGTCCGAAGGGAAGGGCTTTGAACTGGTAATGACGCCCTTGGACCACGAATCTGAGGAATTTTCGGTGCCCCTTTAGGATGGGAATGTGGAAGTAGGCATCCTCCAAATCCAACGACGATAGGAAGTCTCCTTCCTCCAGCTGACCCAGGACGTGCTGGAGGGTGACCATCCGGAACTTCTGCGCCTTGATGAACTTGTTCAGGCGTCGCAGGTCCAGGATGGGGCGCCATCCTCCCGTCTTCTTCTTCACGAGGAAGTATCGCGAGTAGACTCCGGAGCCCCGAAGCCTCTTTGGGACGAGTTCGATGGCGCCCTTTCTGAGCATCGCCTTTACCTCCAGGAGAAGTTGAGGGACGTGAAGTTCTTTCCTGGCCACGGGGGGGGACGCGCGGGCACCTTCTTTGAAACTCGAGCGCGTGGCCCCGGGCCAGGGCGTCCAGCACCCAACGGTCGGTGGAGATGGACTCCCACACGCTGACGAAGCCCGCCAGCCGGCCTCCCACCGGGGTGCTTCGGTGGGGGCCCGACCCCACGGCCGGTTCAATCCTGCTTGGACGCGGCCTTGCCGCCTTGGCCTCCTTGGCGACGACGGCGGGGTCCGCCAGACTTGCCTCGTCCTCTGTAGGCCTCTTGCGACGACGAGCGGGCCGCTTGACGGTAGGAAGCGAAACCGCCGCCGGAACTTTTGGAGGCGCCCTTGCCTCCGCCGCTCCGAAAGGGCGTCCGCCGTTGCTGCAGTACTCCAAGGGCCCGGGCCGTCTCAGTATCCGCCTTGATGGCCTGAAGGGAATCGTCCACTGTCTTCCCAAACAGGTTGTTCCCGCCGAAGGGCATGTCCAGGACCCTGGTCTGGACGTCCTGCCGAAAGTCCGTAGCCTTGAGCCATCCACGACGTCGAAGGCAAACGCCGTTGCCCATCTGGCGGAACCCAGTGTCGGCGATGTCCGTCGCCACGGTGATGGCGTGGTCCGAGGCCACCTCACCTTCCTGCAGGATCTCAAGGGCCTCCGCCCTCTTGTCGTCCGGCAGAAAATCCAGCAGGGGAGCTATCTTGTACCAGAGTTCCCTGTCGTAGCGGGCCACGATAGCCAAGGCGTTGGCCGCTTTAATCGTCGTCGCTGCCGATGAGATGACTCTACGTCCCATGGCATCCAATTTCTTTCCCTCGCCGTCCGGCGGGGAAGTCGACGTGGAGGCCGCACCCCCCCCCGCTTTCTTCCTGGCTGCCGCGGAGACGACGGAGTCCGGGGTAGGCTGCGCCCGGAGGCATAGGGGGGCCGAGTCCGGGACCCGGTACTTTTTCTCGTACCGGTCTCTTTTCGCTGGCGTCGTGGAAGGGTTCTTGAGGAGGGAAAGGCCCTCATCCCAAATGTCGTCCAACAGAGGCACAGCGAGGACCGTCTTCCTCTTGGCCTCGCGCCGTTGGTAAAGGAAGCCTTCCTTTTTCTTCTCCTCAGGGCAGAGTTGGAAAAGCTCGGATGCCCTGGCGATCATTGAGTGGAACGATCCAATCTCGTCGGGCGGAGAAGCCCTGGTGGGAGGCGACGACGGAAAATCCTCGTCGTATGCCTCGTCGTCCGTACCCGTCGCTGCCGTGTCAGTCCCCGTATCATCCCCTCGGGTGGACGGGGAGGAGGGCTGGACGGGGCGCGATGGTTGAAAAGGAGGCGGTGGATGGATCCTTCTTTTCTTGGTAGGGGGAACACCAGAAGGTCCCGGTTCTGGATCCCCCGACGGGAGAGGTTCCTCCGTCGGTAACGGTAGTCTCGTCCTTATCTCGGAGCATAAGGACTGTATAGCCAACAAAATGGCCGCTGAGTTGTCTTGCGGCGCTGGCAGAGGGGAATCCGACGGGCGAGCAGGGGCCCCGTCGGTATCCTCGACGATGTCGTCGTCGTCACCTGCGTCGGGGCCCATTCCGACGGGCTGGTCTTGTTCCACGCCTAGGCCGTGGCTTAGGACCTCGATCAGCTCCTCTTCTGAGGTTGAGGCCGAATCTACGACGACGCCCTGCCCCCCCTTCTTCTTCCCCACGGAGGGTTTCACGGGGGTCCTATCGATGGGCACAAAAGAAGACTCCCTCCGAGGAGGCAGGGAGATTCTGGGCCCCGAGGCCGCCACCACTGGTGCAGCCTCCACAGGCTGGGCCAGGGCCGCCGCGACCGTTTCGATAGAGGGCTTGGTCGAATGGATCAAGGCCTTCACCACCTTAGGTGCGCTCACCGCCTTATCCTTGAGGGAGGGGGCACTGCCACGCTCCTCCTCTGCCTTAGAGCTCGACCGGGGCCTCTCCAGGAGCTTCGCCGGGTGCTCGGCCTTCCTCTTACCCGACCCAGAGCGTTGGCTCGTGGTTGATGGTGCCGGGGAGGGTGCGCCCTGCCTGGCGCCCGTAGAGCCCGACCGTTCGGCGCTCCCGGTGCCAGCGGACTCGCGGTGCTTGGCCTTATGTTGGGCCCCCGTCGCCGGGGCGCCCTCAAAGGTCTTAGAAGACCGCTCAGATTTCTTCTTCTTCTCGCCAGACGGGCTCTTACCCTCCAGCCAGCTGGCGAGACGTTGATGGCGGTCCTTCATGGTCCGTTCCGACATGTTGCCGCAAAACGCACAGTCCTTCTCCACGTGCGTCTTGTCCCCATGAAGGCAGTAAAGGCAGAAAGAGTGTTCGTCCTCCTTGAAGACGTTCTGCAGCTGGCATCCAGGGCAGGCCCTGAACAGCTTTCCGGGCGTCGAGCTTCCCTTCTCCTGGGCCATGTCCGAGACCGGGCCTGAGAAGCTTCTGGAGTCCTCCGAAGTGTAGCTCGACGAAATCTTCACCCTTGAGGGGCACAGATGAATCCGACACGGGTCCCCGTTGATCGGATGTAGGATCGGTGGAGCTTGAGGCTCTTTTGACCGAAAGAATCTAAGTTTTGTGGAAAAAGCGCGAAAAAATAGCACTAACGCTCGAGAGCAATAGCACGAGGATCCCAACACATGAACGTGCGGTAAAAATCTGAAGATGGCTGCCAGAGGCGGTGCTTAGGTAGAGGGCAGTCATTGGCTGTGGTCAGTATGACGCAGAGACCAGTGATTGGTTATTACTACGAAAGACAGATCAGAAACGAAACTGATACTGGTTTTTTCTTTACCGAGGATTCCCAGCCTGACGACGGGGAATATTCATGAGCATGTGAATCCATGCCAGACCCCATGCTGGAGAAACTTAGTTACAAAATTGGTGCCGCAGTGGTATTGGAAGTGGAGGAATGTTACCCCCACAGGTGTAGCGTAATGTCTGATCATGTAATACGAGTGGCAGCTGGATTGTGGCTTTAAAGTGGCAGTCTGCCATCTTGGATGTTTTGTCTGCGTGTGTCTGCGGACCGTATTGGAGTCGACACACAGTAAGTGTTTACCATGCTTAGTTGTGATGAGGATTTCTGATAGGTCTACATCTCATTCGACCTGAATTAGGGTGGGATGATTTGCTCCAAATGAAGTCACAGGTCTCCTGACACGGCACTTATAAAGTAAGTAGCCGTTTTAGCTGGCATGTGAATGCCTCCTTGCGCAGCAAAAGGGATCAAATGTCAGTGATAAGGGGATCCTACCCATACGAGCTTCAGAACCATCATATACTAGATTGGGGAAATCCCCTGCCACCTTGGTCATCCTACTAGACTATCCCAGAATAAGGTGAGACTCTTTGTCATGGTGACCTCTGCATCCTCTTCCTCCTTTCTGCAAAGACATTCACCTCTTGCAGGATCTGCTAATGCTTGTTTCCTTCAAACTATATCATGTACCCAGGAATGTAACGGGATGTAGCTCTGCCTGGCTCAATGGTGTTGTAAGGTTTTTTGCGCCTTTACTTTGTGAGATTTGATAGGATGCACCTATGTATCACTTGGCCTACCCATCAGTCAATACCACCGCCATTTAGCAAGAAGTACATGTTGATGCTATTTGTGTAGTTATTTAGGTGGTTTTGGGACTCCAAATGTAGCAAATCCCCATGCAGTTTTTGAAACATGCTATTTGACAAATATTGCATATGTTAAGTTGGGCCACTGTGCACCTGGTATGATACTGAAAATCTTACTGTATTTAAACCTAGGTGGTAATTGTGAATATCGCCTGTTTTACAGCTAATATCTGACTTGTAATGATGCCCATAGTTAAACCCATCCTAACCCCTTTTACTTAGAGAGTTCAATACAGTAAATCATATTTTAGTTGTAGATAAACACCCTAGTACTCATGACGCTTATCCCAACTCTTATCCTGTGAGCACTTCTTACCATGCTTACTGTGTTCACAATTACCTTTAAATGTTGCCCGACATGTCAGTCAACTGTACTGGCTGCCTGCGATACAAGCAAGCATGGCAGGCAGTGTGTACAATGGATCCCTATGGGGTCCGCCTGCTTTATGTTGGGGAAATCCAGCATTTGCACCAGTATGAAAATCCATGCTGGCGCAAATGCTGGGGCATTAGTATGGCGGAGAGGAAGGGAGATGGCAGAAACGCAAGTTGCGACCTACCACTCCTCTCTACCTCCTACAAATGATTGAAAATGAGCTGTGGCATGAATACAAGGCGTTAAAGCCTTACTCAAGGCTTTTACGCCTTGCATTTACGTTACAGCTCATTAGAACCTGAGGTCCTCACTGTCGTACTTCTCTACAATCAGCATACATCAACACAGAACAAAACAGCAAAGCAATCTTGCACTTCTTCCTCTACTTCTACTAACCTAACCCAATCAACTTTCTTGTAGTCCGAAGCGCCATGAGACCATGAAAATAGCAGAAGTGCAGTACATGTAACTAATTAAGCATGCTTCCAGTTCCAACTACTAGCCACACCCACACTGCTGCCTCCTCACAATGACCTATTCAATGGTTGCTGTGTACCAAATGATTTTAGTAACACGTTTTCTGAGATGGCACAAGCCAAAACATCGGTAGGTAGTACTAAAAGAAATGCATATTTCAACGGCTACTGCGTCCACTACGTTGTTTCCAATTAGTAATTTTGAACACCTTGTGTAAAAATAAAGACACACCTGGCATCAAAGCTAAAAATCATATGTACCAATGTGTAAGTAGGAAGGGGGGCAGTATCGGTTACCTCATCCAATTTGAAGTAGATTCATCCTTAGCATCAACGTACTCATAACAATTTCTTCCTTTAGTAATCTGTAAATTAAAAGAGAAAAACATATTGGATTGCGATGTTAGCTTTGTAGAAACTGTAGGACGTTGTATAGATCAACACATTAATAGGCAGGATATTGAAGAATGTATTTATACTGTATGCACGGATGCTAATTTGATTTTGAAAAAGAGTTATGAGACGTCTGTAAAATCAAGCAGCATGTCCAGGTATTATTCAAAATCAACAGCAACTACATAAAACATCAGTTACAAATAACCAATGTGGCAAATGTTGGCATATCCTATAATTTCTGCAATTCGATTTACCAGAAGAATGCATCCCCGGGAGGCAACTATGCTCCAGTGCTCAGATGATAACTCAGTATTGTGATATGGAAGTGAATAATCCTCACATGGGTGAATAGGCTGAACCTGTTCTGAAACATGCGTCAAATCCACTTTGTGGGCTTTATTATGTGTTTCAAAGGACACCAAATAGAAGACAGGAGTGTCCTGAAAACATTCCAGAGTTTCCATGATGGAAAATGGACTGAACAAGGCTGAGGTACAGAATAGAAAAACAACGACATACACAGAAGCTCACAAAATGACTGATAAACTAAGATTCATAAGGCATGCATACAAATGTAGCCCTGGTTTTTCTGGCCCAGGGCAAGGGCACACCTTCCTTACCCCAGGCCAGAGATAGAACCCAATGAAACCACCCAGCCCCCTAGAACAGCTGGATACGAAAAGGGTGCTAAGCAATCTGCAGTAAATCCACGCAAAAAATGGAGGTCTAGGGACTACACAAATGGCCAATTATACTGCCCTATCACCACTTGTGGCTTTGGCGAACTGCGACTTCACGGTGAATCTAAAGAAGTTGGCCACTGTGATCCCCACTAGTGGTCTGGCTACTACCAAAAGACACAAAAATACATTTGGTTGTATTTGAAAATTGGTTATGTCCTGACAAAGGCCGCGATTGGTAGGGACTACAGTTAATGTTGAAGAGACGGCCGAAACACACTGTCTCCACTTTCCAAGAAGCAATGACGACATTGCAAACAAATGGCAGGTCATAACATATATAAAAAGTACTAGCAAGGTTTGAAAGGTCTCTGAATGAACCAGGGGTTTGTTTACACCTTACATACATATTTCGGATCTATGTTGAATACAGGTCTCATGCTGGAAATTTTGTCTTTTGTGTCTGAAAATGAAAATAGATTCAAAGGGATGTTACAGAAATATGTTGAAACGTCTAAATGTTGTCTGTAAAATATGTACATAAGAATGTTTTTAACTTTTGATATATGAATACAAATTATATGTTGGGTAAATAACTACAAGTCTGTTGGTAGAAATATATTGAAGTGGTTTTCGTGTGACATGAAGGTCTTGATCATTTCGTTCTGTATATGTTGATATAATGAGGGGTAGGTGCATCCTCTATCTGATGGCTCTTTTGAGCACAATACTCTTTCTCGCAGCGGCCCTGTGCCCTGGGGGGTACTGCATTCACTGCTGTTCCTGCATACTCTAATTTTCTTTAGGCAGCTTCGCCATGGCAACAGGGAGATTGCTGCAGTCACTACCACACTCCAGCACCTTGGAGATCTGGGCCCATCTCCTGCATACTCTGCAGCACAAGGGGTGGGCCCGGCTCAAGGCCCATTCCTCTTCACCCAGGCCAGAATGATACAGTGGCCCGGGACTTAGCCACGTCACCGCCCTGCCCGGCTTGCACTAGACTGGACATTCTTTGTTCAAGCTGCTCTCCCTCTTCTTTTCACCAGGCCGCTTCAGCATACATGTCCCGGGAAGGCTTCTCTTATGATCTCATCTATTCTGGCCGTGGAGCAGACACGCATCAGGCACGGTCGCATTGCTTGGTCCGGGCTGTTCTGCACATGTGGCCCGGGCTGAGCACCTCTGACCTCCCTGCCGATCTAAACATGTGTTTCAGGGTTTTTGTTGTTTGGCCCCAGTACAAACCAACTGCTTCCCATGCCCTGTGAGTTCCGTGTGCTTCAAAAGAGCTAATGGGAGGCAGCACCTGACTGATTTGCATATGGCTGGACCCCTTTTGCAATGGCGCAGACGGGATAAAAAACAGTGGTGTGGAAGGTTGCCCAGAGTATTGCCAGTGGTTCAGATTAATTCAAATCCTTGCACCCATCACTTTTTTGGTTTCAGTTTGTCTCCCTATGTGAGAGAAGGTATGCCCAGACATGGGTCCCTTAATCGCTGCGCCAGAACTAAGCTGCACCTCACTTATGGGGCTCAACAAGGCCAAAACATGTCTGGGGTTGCTTGTGTTTTCATGCAGAGGGGACATGGCCTAGCAGTTTGGGCAGGACTGCTCCCATTGGTGGCAGCACCTGAAAGATTTGCATATTGCTGACCCCTTTTGCAATGGAGCAGATGGCTAAGAAACTGTGGTGTCGAAGGATGCCCATTGCAGTGCCAGTGGTTCAGCGTTATTCAAAACCTTCCACCCAGCACTTTTTTGGCTTCCTTCACCTTGCTCTGACTCTTCCAGACCGTATTTCCAATGTTTTTTCACACCTCAAAGTTCTCTACCCTGCCCAGTCCACTCCTGGGTAAGGGAGGCTGTAGGATATTTTGGCCCAAGACAAAAGGAAATGCATTGAGCCACGTTGGACCTAAAAAGTGCTGAACTTTGGAAACACACTTCTGTCTGAAATGAGGAAATCAACAAGTTAACAGTGAAACTCTCTGGCCTAAACCATTCAAATGTAGATCATAGAGAGAAGGGTACATTGATGTCATGATGAGAAATATTATAAAAGGCTTCACATGAAAAGTAAATGCAACAGATTGAAATGGCAGTATTTTATTTCAGATGCAACATCAAAAAGGCCTTGTGTCCCCAAGGAAATGCAACCTTCACAAATATACAAGTGTGTGTTGCTAGAGGCATGACCTGAGAAGGGCCCAGTTTCTATTCAGAATGCTTAAGTGACCAGGAAATAATTTTATTGGGGCCTGTTCTGAGATAAGCAAAATGATCACCCATTAGCCTTGAGAGAACGGCTAATGACTTTACCTCAGGCTAAAACAAACAATGGTGTCGCACAGCCTGGATTATATGTTTCAAGAGAACTGAAACCCCGGACAAGAAATGAAACCTAGGGCGTTGTTTGATGGTCAGAATCACATGTATGCAATTATGTGGCCATTGGTTTATATAAGGACTCACGTTGTGCCCATTAACTTTAGAACCATGATACTTATTGAAATGGGACATGTATCATTTTAAAGCTTATCCCAGTGTTGTTTTGTTGCCACCACTTCCATCTACTGTAGAGAGAAAGATACTAGCTTGCCAACAGACATGCTTTAGAGTGGGCAACTACACTAGATAGAGTATAGACCTGGCACTGCTTGATAGCTGAGACAGCGACATACTGGAAGGAAACTCTACCTTTGCTATTTATAAATTACAAAAGCTTTAGATTGTGTTGTAAGGGAGATACTGTGGGACAAAGTTGGTGTATCCCCTAGACCGTCTTTATTTCCATAAAAATCTGACCTTGGTGATGAGTTACAATCCAAAATGTGTTTTTAACTCCCCACAAAACAGCGATTTGAGGATGTGATAACTTAATAAAGTCGATTTCTGGGTAGAAAAGTGTCATGATGCCTACCCTCGGGCATCCGGATCGAGTCCATCAGCCCCGGGAGCAGGCATCCAGATACTAATTAAAACCCCAACAGCCCCAGCTGGGGGCTGTTTGGATTCAGTCCTGGCGCCTTAGGCGCCAGGCTCATCATAGAAATCAGTCCTGGCGCCATAGGCGCCAGGCTCATAGACTTTATTTACCTTATGCAGACCATGCTGTAAATGAGTCCAAGCCAACGTGAGGCCTGGATGGGACTATTTCATTACAGGGACTATTTTTTACTCGGGTGTGGTTCTGGGGAACTTCTTACCTGGGACTACTTTGCAGGCTATTTAAACCACACCCAAACAGCAGCTCATGCTTTGTGTTATTCTGCATCCAGCAGCGTAACGCTCACCATGTCTGCAAGTCAGCATCCAGTCTTCTGCCACGCCCGCCTCGAATCCGGAGCTCCTAGACAAAAGGAAAAGAAAGGAGAAGAGGTTAGATCACTGACATTATTTGATTCCTTACCTGATTCCGGACCCAGCACATCTCTGAGCCTGGAAAGGACATTATTTCAGCACGCGTCGCTTTGCCAGCAGCAGCACCGCGTTATACTCACCAGTCCACCGCATCTTTCAACTCGGCGCTGCCTCCATCATTTTCTTCGTCGAAACCCAGCATCTGGGGGAAAACAAAAGGAATAACAAGGTGAGCCGAGAAAACCGACAAAGACAATCTCTTTGCCACCATAGGCTTACCTGCTTTACCACCGGAGGTATTATCCTTTAATTCGCCGCATCTTCCTATGCCGCTCCTATAAAGGGAGAGAAAACAGCAAGTTTAACTCATGCAACTTTTACCGGACAGTGTTTGGTAATACAGACTCTTACCTGAACGCCATCAGCTGCCTCCAGGCAATATTCTTTTGGACCCAGCTGGAACCTAACGCGGGAATGGAACAAGAGTGAACATCGGACATATTGAACTCTTTGAACTTTATAGACACTGGAGTCAATATTCCTCCGGAACTCCTCCAGTACCTTCAAACCAGTGAAGTAACTGGTATCTACGCGCCCCTGCATGCCATGCAGGATGGAGAGCTCATCATTTAAAAACATAAGGTGAGGTTACCAAGAGGGGATATCGGAGGTGATTAGTGGGGAGAACGAGAACAGTTGGGGGGCCATCACTAAAGTTCACGGGTGGCTAAATCCCTTTCTCCACTTGCAGGAGAATACTTCTACGAGTCCAGCAGACAAGATTAGGCGGGCCAGTCCAGACTGTCATCTCTTCACTACGCATCACGTTGGTGGAGACCGCAGCTGTCCGGGTCCGATCGACACCCCTGTGGGAACCAGGTGAGCGTAACAAAAAGTTAATGTTTATAGCTATTATAATTTTTGTATAAACTGTGAAACATTGCTGTTTGCACCTGCAATCTCCTGCCGAGAGAGGAGTCATCTTAATATGTCAACCACACACGTTTTCACCACCTAGAACCTTTTTAGTGCAAATCTTACATGTAACAAAATGTTAATGCTAGTAGGTGTGTTCATCCTTAGACTCCATGGGCCTATCCATAGAGAGGGTCTGGACCTTGGGGGTGGAGAGGACCGTAAGAGTCCAATAAAATTCAGGGCTAATAAGTTACCACCTCCTGCTTTAAATATTTCAGAGGTGTGGCACAAGCCAGAGAGGGGAGACTTGCCTAAAAATCATCTGGGTGACTACTGAAAGAGGGTTGCAGAATGTAACCTTGCCAGGGAGAACAGCCTAAAATCATCTAGGCGAATACTGAAAGAGGGCTGCAGAATTTCCCCTTGCCAGAGAACTGCCTAAAAATAATCTGGGTGAATGACTGAAAAATTGCTGCAGGATTAACCTGGCCTAAGAAACAGCAAATGGGAAAGGCTAAAAGCTGGCCGAGCTCTATGACCAAGAAGAGCCTAAGAGGTGGGAGATGACAGAACCTGGAGAGGCTGTTTGACCAGACCCCTGTGTTCCTCTGAGCATGTAGCCTTGATGCCTTTACTGAGCACCAACAACTGAGGTTTTCAATGTAAGTAGCTTTTCTAACAGAACCGAGTGTGGGGATTTGTTTGACTTGACACTATCCCCATAGTTAATGGGTGGAGGGTATGGAAGTAAACCCTTAGTATATTTTGATAAACAATAATTCAATAAATTCCCCTATTGCCAAATAACACAGGGGATTTTGTTAACATTCTAAATTAATAAAATTAATTCCCAGTATGGATAAAAACTATAGTCTGTTAATGTAATTGGGTACAACTATTGTCCTTGTCAACCCCAGACTTCTGTAAAGGGAGAGGGATGTCCTTGTCCAAAAATGAAATTCCTAACTGCCACCATTCCTCAGATTTGGTCTTTCAGCAGAGGGGTGCTGAATGTAACTGAAGCTTTGGGTTTGGTGCTTGGTAAGAGAAGTGCTTGGCTAAATGAAGCAAAGTGTAATTCCCAATTGAAAAATACACACTCTCTCCTGAGAGTGACAAAGTGACCCTGATAGAGGAGAGTTTTTTTATTGCTTCAGGGTGAAGAAGGAAGAAGGGTTCTATTAACCTAAAATAGTATCAAAGGTCTGTTGTGCTTTCAAACATGCTAACATTTTTAAGTGTGCAGGGAAATTAAACATACAAGTGCTGCATCTGTGAAATTGCTTTTAAAAATAGAAATATTTAGCATATGATTTAAATCTAAACCTTATCAAGGAATGCTAATGCTCATGATCTTGAAATGTTCCAAGGTATTGTTTAATTTTGACATAAAGGGGTTTGTGGTACAGGAGGTTTTAACTGTTTATTAGACCTGTGTGCCATGTTCATGAGACCCAAAAGTGAAATCCCCAAAAGTGAGTTTTTGTATTGAAGCTTTATTTTGTGCCCCAGAGAAGGTGGCATGTGTTATTGTTTGGTGCAATATTCATTGAACCTATTTAATAAATTGGAAAATGCAAATAATTGCTCCACACATACATAAACAAAAAATAAATTGTTAACGTAGGTATAAATTCCAAAGGCACCCATATAAATTGGTCTGTGGAAAAAATTAAGATCATTAACGATGTTCTATGGCAGAATAGAAGTGATATGCAACATGACTTGGCTAGAGTAGACTGGGATCTTACTCAATTGGTACACATTTATTCTAAGCCATTTGGAATTACGATTCGCTGTGAAATGGTCTTCAACAGTACTCAAAAAAATAAAATCAGACAACCATATGACGTTATGATCGCAGATAAGAAGAAGGCCTACTGAAGAGAAAAAAAATCTTGTTAAAAACAACACTGAAATTAGCTTTGAGGATAAGTTGTCAACAATACGCAATTTAGCAACTAGATATAAAAACTAGTTTTAGCATGGGTGGAGTTTTTGGAAGGCGGGACTCCCTCACTCCTGCGCACTTCTTATTTGGTTGTTTACTATGTCAGACCTGCAACCTGAGTCCTGGTTTGTCAAGGGACCAACTCCGGGGTTCCTTGATTATTTAGAAGATTTGTGAGGTTTGACAAACTGTGGACCTGTAAGGCGCTGGTAGGATTAGATGAGCCAGTTGGTATCAGCTTTAGGGATACGTGCCATGAAGGATGGACTCAGGATGTTTTTTAGTGTTCTGGCTTTAGTATAGGTAAGAGTGGGTTTGTCTGGGATCCATGCCTTTATGTCTTCATCAATTGGTAAGATATACCAATGTCTTTTTAGGATTTTCTGTACTCGACGGCTATCACTGCAGAATTGGGTAATGTATCGTATTGGGCTGTCCTTTGTTGCCTCTTTGCTGGTGTGTACCTTAGGGGTCAGGAACGTGCTGCGTTCTCTATTGTTAGCCATGGTTATAGCTGCTTGAATTTATTGCTCCGGATATCCTCTCTCAAGGAAACGTTTGCTGAGTGTTGTACATTCCTTTCCAAATGCTGGCAGGTCACTACAGTTTCTTTTGGCTCGGAGAAATTCACCCTTGGGGATGTTGTTGATTACAGATTTTTTGTGGCAGCTTAATGCATGCAGGACTGAGTTGACTTCCGTGGGTTTTCTGTAGGTCGAGGTCATGAGTCTTGTACCAGCTGGTGTAATGGTAATGTCCAGAAAATCAATGTTTTCCTTGCTTGAAGAGCCTGTTAATTCAATGCCAAAATAGTTTTTGTTCAAGTAGAGTTTGAATGATTCAAGTTCTTCATTTGTTCCCCGCCAGATCATCAGGATAACATCAATATATCGCATCCAAGTGTGGATCAGTTTGTTAAAGTCATGGTTAGTAAAGGCGCGTCGGCTGTGTAACGTATCAACATGTCAAAACTGTCACCTATGCCTCCAATGATGTTTCTCATTGGTGCTGACTAACTAAGGAATAAAACAACCTCATGTTTGACAAATAAACTTGACTCATCCATTACCTGAGTAAGCTGCCTAACAGCAACCACCGGACCATCTAATCCTACCAGCGCCTTACAGGTCCACAGTTTGTCAAACCCCACAAATCTTCTAGATATAAAAACTGGCATAAACAGCACAAATCCTGTATCAATATTTCATATTGGCTATTATTATTTGGGTGGTTGAGATCATATGATAGCAAAGCTTTCTGGTCGAATTTTAACAACTATAAGAAGGATATTTCACCGGTCGAATTGAATCCTGTGTCAGAAAACAAATGGATGGTTTATACTGAGGACATACATTTTGACCCTGATGATATGGACACCCAAATAAAGAATGACGACATTAATACTAGTATGGCCAATTTTGATATAGATGAGGAACTTCTATGTAACATCATAACAAGATTGAACATTTCTCGCGCCCCAGGACCCGATGGAATACATAATATTGCATTAAAGGCTTAACCACAACTTTGGGCCCGTATATTGGTCCTGCTTTATAAACGCATAGAAAAAACGGGTTATATACCGCATAATTGGAGCAAAGCAATTTTGGTCCCTATTTTTAAGAACGACGACAGGCTAAATCCACAAAACTATAGATTTTTATTTATGATGGATACTAGATAAAAGATCTTTGCTTGTATACTCTTGCAGAAACTATGTAGGTGGGCTAATGAAAAATAAATATTTAGTCCTTTTCAGACAGGATTTAGAAAAAAATATAACACTATTACTTATATATCTGTTGTACAATACCTAATGGCGGAGACAGAGAATACAAGCAGGTCCTACCTTTATTGCTGTTGTGTGGACTTTACAAATGCTTTTGATCTTATGCCCCAAGCACTCCTTTGGGAAAAACGTACCATATGTGGTATTGAAAAGAATTTTCTGTATCATATATAGCTGTTGTACACCAATACATTGATTCCAATATATTTCAACATCGCAGGTCACTGTACAAAATATCAAGATACTAACAGCAGCCTTAAGCAAGGATGTGTGCTAGGACCTATTTTGTATAATTTATTTACAGCATATATGAGGTTAATGTTCCGACAAATTAATAATTTTCCACCCAGGATCATTGGTGTACAGATACCGTGGCTCTCCTATGCCGATGATATTATAATGTTTGATGGTACGCAAAATGGCCTCCAACAGACTATAAACTCTCTGGTGGAATACGCGAAGGCAAACACGATGGTTATTAATATAACCAAAACAACAATACTGCGATTGAGTAAAAAAAATACGGTCTGCTCTTGTTAAAGGGAAAAAGCACTGGTAATCCATACAAAAATTGTTTTATTGTAGACTAAAGAAGACTGCAGAAACATTTATAATCCATTTAAACCTTGCTTCGAATGTGTTAACATCAGATCCTAACAAAGTTAAAATAAAAAAGAAAGCAAGAAGCTGGGATCTGTCAAACAATGTTGATAAACTTCCTGGTAAATCCCAATATTATGATTTGTCTTGACAGTGTTTCAGTAGTCATTTATCTACTACTTACTTAACGAAGCTTTGCCCTACTCACCTCAAACGCTTTGTCTTGTATATGCGCTTGAATGTGCTGCAAACCATGGAGTTTGTCGGCGCTTGGTCAAAAATCCCTTATACGTAAAGACTTTGTCGCTTATGTCATATTGAGGTTGAAACCTGCCGCCACCTGCTTACAAGTTGCAAGACTATGGAATCTTTTTAAATATGTGGATATGTCAACCGTATCACTAATCTAGAAAACTGTTCAGGTGACCAATTTTGGTCTAATCTGTTTGGTGCAACATCATTGATTGTAGTGGCAGCAGCATATAACATATGGAGGGAGGTACTGAAGAAGGTTGGAAAGCATTAATAAGAAGCAGTGTCTACGTAAAGACTTTGTCGCTTATGTCATATTGAGGTTGAAACCTGCCGCCACCTGCTTACAAGTTGCAAGACTATGGAATCTTTTTAAATATGTGGATATGTCAACCGTATCACTAATCTAGAAAACTGTTCAGGTGACCAATTTTGGTCTAATCTGTTTGGTGCAACATCATTGATTGTAGTGGCAGCAGCATATAACATATGGAGGGAGGTAGTGAAGAAGGTTGGAAAGCATTAATAAGAAGCAGTGTCTAATTCTTATTCTTATATTCTAATCCATTTTTAATTGATTATTGTGTTATTGTTTTTTTTTGTTGGTAACTATATATGTTTTTTGTTTTTATGTGCTTAAAGTTTTGTATGGAACTAAATGCACAATAAGTAACATCCACTTGATGAAATCCATAGCAACGCGAACAGGCAACCTTGTGGTTTTCGGGACATTTTGTACACACAGCTATTTTTGCCTCGAAACACTGTATATGTTGTGACAAACTGGAAGTGGTGGTAGCCTATCCAGGCACTATATAAGGGATTGCAGTGAGAAAGGAAGACAGAGCCCCTGTCTGCCTGCCATGCAGAACATGCTTTCACTAAACCTCATTCTCCTCTACTCTTGGTGTCGTGGTCATTTATTGTGCTAGTGTGAGTGAGTGCAGAGGCCTGGCACCCGGGGTAAGTACTGAACCTAAGATAGGGAGGAAAAGCCCTCCTGACATTTGGGGATGGAATCTGGGATCTGCTGAAGAACACTCAGGCTGCTTTTGAATTGCATATGTTCTTGCTGGCAAGATGAATTTCTGCTTGGTAATTCCGTGACCACCACTTTTCCGGCACTGCAAAACTACAAGTTTGCTGGAGGGGGTTACCTGATTTACCTCAAGCCAAGAGCTGGTGGTAAATAAGGACCCCACTGGCAAAACAATTACAAGTTACTCACTGTAGTGACTAACATACTCCTAGTCCATAATCCCCTTTCCTCCAGCTCTGAAATCTCTCCATTGGCTCCCAGTGGATGCAAGGATTACATTCAAAACCCTCTGCATTGTCCACAAGGCTTTCTGGGGCCAGGGTCCAAAATACCTTCAGCTATCCCTCCGCAAATACCTCCCCTCTTGAGTTCTTTGCTCCTCTACCTCTAACTCCCTCAGGGTCAGTCGTTTTTCAAAGAAACAAGCTGGGGGTAAATCTCAAGGCTGGCGCCTCCCTCTGGAACAGCCTCCCTGCCACTCTGAAACTTGAGGAGAACCATCTCCGGTTCTGGAAGCACCTCAAGACCTTCCTCTTTGCTTCTGGCTACACCCATCCTCTCCCCTGCTGATCTGTTCTCTCTCAGCACTGTGTACCTGGCCACCCTCTGTCCCCCAGGCCCAGGTACCTGCTCACCCTGCCACCCTCCCGCACTGCCTCCAGGCTACCCCTTGCACTGGGGTCTGAATCTGTACCCTTACAGTCCCCCTTCTTTTTCTTCCTGCACTTATCAGACCTACCCTGTCTGCTGCCTTAAACCCAGCACTTGCCACTTGCTGGATGCACTACCACTGTTTGTTGCTTTATTCTTTCACCTTTGCTCCGCACTTTCCAGTTCTCCCCCCTTCCATGCACTTTTCCCCTCTCCCTCTCCGATGCACGTTCTCAATTTCACTGGGCCTAGTAAGATCGTTTTGTTCTCCCCTGTTCCCCTCCCTTGCCTTGTCGCACTCTGAAACACTTGTGTACGAGCGCGATAGAAATAAAATATCATATCATATCATATATGTGCATCCCTCGCTACGGACGGGAAAAGTTACCTTTTTCACCAGAAAAAATTGTCTTCCCATTTAAAGTTAGATGAGGCTGGGGTGCGGCCCCGGGAGCATGCGCTCCATTGACTCTGCCCACCGGCGCCACTCCTCAGTCCCCTTTGACGGGTCGGCTTTGTTAAAATGCCTAATGACACAGGTTTTTTAAGGGGGACGTATAAAGGAAAGGGGACTATGGACTAGGAGTATGTTAATCACTATGATGAGTAACTTATAATTACTCCTACATCCCTTCCCCTTTCCTCCATACTGTATGGGCGATTACAACAGAATGACGCCCTGGGGAGGAGAGTTGCCCCTCTAAGAAAACAGGTTTCTTAAAACTGCCTGGTCAAATGCTGCATCTGATTTGGCGCTGACGTCCAAGCAATAGTTCTTGCAAAAGGCTGATGGACAAGCCCAAGTAGCCGCCCTGCTGATTTTTGCATGGGCATGCATGTTTGCTGGGAAGGTCATGTGCTGCCCCTCATAAGCTTATTTGATGGCCGTAAGCATCGACCTTGCGGTAGACGCTTTGAATGCTTGGCTGCCTGGCGTTGACCGCCCCAAAAGTGACAAACAGGGTATCCGAGTAACGGAAGGTCTTAGTCCAGTCTAGGTAGACTCTCAGGGCACATCTAACATCAAGACAGTGCAACACCTACTTTTCATCATACTTCAGATTTGGGAAGACGGTTGGAAGTACTATCTCCTTGTTAAGGTGAAAGGATGACACAACCTTTGGGAGGAATGAAGGGTGCGTCCCAAGCACAATCTTGTCCTGGTGGAATGTCTTATATGGCCCTGATTCCACCAGGGCCTGGATCTCAATAATCCTGTGCGCTGAGATGAGGCTGACCCGAAGCGCTGTCTTGATGGTAACAAGTCTGATGTCCACTGATGCCATGGGTTGAAAAGGCTTATGGGCTAGGGCGGCCAGCACCACGTTGAGGTCGCAGACAGGGTGTGGTAGCTGGACTGGAGGATAAAATCTGGTCAGGCCTGCTAGGGGTTTTTTTGACCACCGGATTGGAGAAGGAGAAAAGGGTATCTCTGGAGTTTCTATAAGCCCCAATGGCTGCCAGACAAGTACGCAAGGTGTCAACTTGGACACCTGAATGACCTAAGTGTGCTGAAAAAGGTGCTGAAAAAGACAACACATTGACCCTCATTACAAGTTTGCCGGTCCGGAATCCGTTGTTACCGTGATGGCGGTGACACTGGTTCCGCGACCGCATGTATGCGGAAGTAAGTTATGATTGCGACTTGGTGGGCGCGCCTCAGCCCAGCGCGGAACCGGTGCCACTGCCATCATGGTAACACCCACAGAGATGGATGCACCGGGCCAAACGGCAGCAGTACATCCCTATCCGCCACGGCCATGCCGGTATCAGCGGATGCAGAAATACTGGTGCCGCTAATACCAAGATCGTGAAAACCGGAAAGAGCAGAGGCTATTACATAATTCACAATCCACCTCAATCCTCCAGAACCACAAGGCCCACAGCACCTGTGACTGCTCAATATCCTTCAGGGAGATGACATCTAGGGTCCCAGCCACCCGCCAGCGGAAACCCTGCTTCAGTGAGGCAGACCTCACTGTGCTCGTAGAGCACATTGTGGAGAATGCAGAGGTACTATTCAGTGCAGATCAGAGGCGCAGCACGCAGCAGAGGAGGAAGGGGATATGGGATGAGGTTGCCAGGAAGTGCATAGCTGTGGGTGTGACAGAGCGGACAGTGAAGGACTGCCACAAGCGATGGGACGACCTGCGGCTACGGGTCAGGAACCTGCTGTCTGCACACAGACAGCAGAGCTGTGCCACAGGAGGGGAACCACATTCCCCACTGAAGCTGCAACCATGGGAGGAGAGGTGCAGCAGCATTTGGATCAGACAGGGATTGAGGGTGTAGGTGAAGCTGAAGCTGGAGCAGACACACCTGGCGAGGCTGGTAAGTACACAGAGTGCAAATAAATTAATGTGAATGAAGAAAGAACTGCACCGCCCCCCCACGTCCCCAGCCAGGGACACAGAGGCACACAGCACAATCCCCATCAACCCCACCACACCCAGCACCCCCATGCCCCCCCAGCCAGGGACACAGAGGCACACAGCACAATCCTCACACCCATACCCCCCTCCCCCCAGCCAGGTACACAGAGACACATAGCACCATCCTGATAAACCCCACCACACCCAGCACCCCATGTACCCCCCCCAGCCAGGGACACAGAGGCACATAGCACAAACCACATCAACCCCACCACACCCAGCACCCCCTTGCCCCCCCAGCCAGGGACACTGAGGCACATAGCACAATCCCCATCAACCCCACCAAACCCATCACCCCTATGCCCCCCAGTCAGGGACACAGAGGCACATAGAACAATCCCCATCAACCCCACCACACCCAGCACCCCCATGCCCCCCAGCCAGGGACACAGAGGCACATAGCACAATCCCCATCAACCCCACCACAACCAGCAGCCCCAAGTGACAACACCACTTGGACAGCCAGACGGCGGGCAACTGAGTGCAACCCCTGATGCACACACCTGAGTGCAGCACCCATCAATGTATGTACTTGCAACTAGATGAAGCATGAGGAGTGTGTTGCATGTGACTGCCCCATACACCACTAATGGCATGCCTTACAATCCCCCACAGGAACTTCATCCGACAGTGACAGGGCTGAACAGTCGACGTCAAGGGGGACTGCATGTGGTCGTCGGCCGAGACAACGGCAGCAAGCAACTGCCAGCACCTCCGGCAGCCATGCATCGCTTACGGTGCACCACACTATGGACACCACCTGCAAACCAGCATGCTCCACCGCTAAATCTCCCTGGAGTCACTACAAGTGGGCCTACAAATGCTGCTGCAGCAACAAGCACTGAGGAGTCTGATAGCCTGGGAAGTGCAGATGGATATCAGGCCGCTGAGGCACCAGGAACTGTGGATGAGGGGGGCAATACCACACCTGAGCAGCTGGCTACATTCAGCCCAATGGGAATGCACAGTCCGATGCGCTCTCCCACACCATCCCTCCAGGAACTCACCGCTCGGCTGCAGCGCATCGAAGAGCGCCAAGACACATTGGCGCAATTCATAGAGCAAGTGCTCCAGGAGGCAAGGCTCCAACGGGAGGAGGCCCGTCTGCACCGTGAAAGCAATGTCACCACTGTGAGGTGCCTTTTGCGCGCAATAGGGCATTTTGCGACCACCAACACGGTGTTGTCGAGAAGGGTCATGAAGGGCAACAACATACAATCAAACATTGCAGAGACAATGTCGCTGGCCCTGCAGGCCATCGTAGGCCGTCTGCCCCCACCAAACCCTGCTTTGGCCTCCGCCAGAAGCACTCCCACCAGCTCTGTGGCCAGCAGCCCTAGGAGGAGGTCGTCACAGCTGGCTGAAGCAACTGGGAAGGACAACCATTGGCCCAAGCGTTGCAAAAAATAGGTTTTACGTCATGGCACAGGAGTCACACAAGTTGGGATGGGGACCATGTCGGTGGGTGTGTACGTTGGGGAGTTCCTTAGTGGGGTTTGTCAGTTGGGGCCAGGTCGGTGGGTGGGTAAGTTGGGGAGGTGGTCCTTAGTGGAGTTTGCCAGTTGGGGCCTGGTCGGTAGGTGGGTACGTTGGGGAGGTGGGGGTGGTACTTAGTGGAGTTTGTCAGTTGGGGCCTGGTCGGTGGGTGGGTACGTTGGGGAGGTGGGTGGGAACGTGTGGTCTTTATTCCAATTACGTACCAGTTTGTTATGTTAATTTCTGAATACACTGTTGTGCAAATGGAAATGATGAGTGGACAATCTCATTTCGTGTGTGCTGAAATCATGTACTCAAGTGCTACAAAATGAAGTGCTAAATGTGCATACATGTGAAGTCCATCAGAAAATATTGTGTATGAGTGCTCTCCGTGCATGTAGTCCATCAATGGCACCCCGGCCTGGTTGTACACCCATCCCATCATCATCATCTTTTTTTCATTTTTTTTTTATTTTAATATGTTTTGGTTTACATGTTTAAACCTTTCATCTATCGTTACTGACACAAGCGGTATCTTCTAAGTGCAAGTAAGTTCTTTCAGTTTTCTTTCAGAACCATATTTAAAAAATGAAAAATGGTAAAGATTTCCTTTTTTGTGCCCCCTTAAAGGAATTTTGCCCATCTATCTTCTGGTTCAAGTTGCGTTGTTGTAGTCATATACATGTCTATAATTAAAGTCTTTCTTTCAGTCAACGCGGGACAGACTATTACGATGTGTTTCAATGTTTCTGGTTCAATTTCTTGTTTACAAAAACGGCAGTGTGCCATATCCATAGGCAACAGTTTCCTCTTTGTCATCAGATCTCTGGTGGGTAAAAGGGTCAGTCGGAACCGCAAGAATGTATCTCTGATTTGCATGGAGGGGAATCTTTGTAGATAAACTGGAAGGCAGTTTGTTGAGTGAGTGTCAAATTTACATTCCATATTTAGTCTGTATTTTCCTTTCTGTTTGATCGTTTCGATCCAGTAATTCTGCCAAATTTTCCTTTTTGCTTTTTCTGGGCATTGACATAGCATTTCTATTGAGATGTTAGCTGTGGATCTGATGTTGTCCATATGAATTTTCCATGCCTTCAGGGCAGATGCTTGAGAAGAAGGTTCTTTTTCTTGTAGTATTTGTAAAGCAGAAATAGTTGAATCTGTGAGAATTTTGCTCTAGAGATCTAATTTTCTCCATATATTGAGTGATTTGAGAGATTGAAGAGCAAGTGTCATGACCCGGCGAAATTGCCCCTTCTGGACCTCATGGTCATTGTCACGAAGGGCTTGTACTCCTTGTTCCTCCCAACATGGCCGTACCAAGCTCTGTGCTAAGCACCAGCCTTCACGTCGTGGCACGTACTATAAATTGGTCACGCCCCTGCGGGTCTGCGCGTCTCAACGCTATCTTCGGTAGTGACCCGACGTGTGTTTACTCTCTACATTAGTTTCCTTTGATCCTCTTACTTCCTTCCTTGCCTTTTAACCTGTTCCTGGATTTCCCCCCTACTTACTCGTTCATCGCTATCCTGGATACCCTGGAACCACGAACTTCCCGGAACTCTGAACGCGTCCTGCAACCTGACGAGGCTTGGGCAAGCCTATTCAAGACCCGAACCATCCACAGGAAGAGTCCTGCGGCCGAACAAGGGAGATCCCGTCACAGGTGAGACGGGAGATTTACGACAGTTTGAGACGCCAAACGATCAATACGGATTCTACCATGGAGAATGCTATTCAGGACCTGATGCGCGGAATGCAAGAACTTTCCACAGAGATGCAGAATTTAAAAGCCGAGAATGCGGCGCTAAGACAGCTTGTCTTGTCACGTGACTCCGCGAACAAGGACAGCGTATTATTGGGAGGAGTGGTTGATAAATACGACGGTTCAACAAAGACCTTACGTGGATTCCTGGATTCTTGTTTGGTACATTTTACCTTCAAGCCCTACTATTTCTCAACTCCTAGGGCTAAGGTGGGCTTCATAATATCACATCTTTCCGGTAATGCCCTTACATGGGCCACACCTTTACTCAGTTCAGGGGATGCTCTCCTGGATGATTATGAAGGGTTCATCGCGGAACTCAAGACCATGTTCGAACGACCAGAGCTGGTCCACGGTGCTCAAGAGAAGTTACTTGACTTCCAACAAGGATCCCAAGACATGTTGACCTATGTTACCAGATTCAAACAGCTAGCCAATGAGGCGGACTGGCCCCTGGAAGCCAGTTTTACCTTGTTTCGCAGAGGTCTAAATGAAGAGATTAAGGACGAGTTAGCCAGGGTGGCACGTCCTAGTTCATTCCAGGCCCTCCTGGACTTGCCTATGCAAATAGACTTCGGAATCCAAGAAAAAAAGGCCAAAAAGAAAAAGAATAAAGTCTCAATTCAAAGAAACTCCCCAGAGAATACTACAAGGACAGAATCTGCCAAGAATCCGAGCACTGATTCTGAACACATGCAACTTGGAGCCTTTCGTGGACCAATTAACCCGCAGGAAAGATTAAGAAGGATACACACAGGCTTATGCATGTATTGTGCCTCAGATAAACATCTAGTTAAAGAGTGTCCTCTGGCTCCTCCCCGACGCTCGGGAAACACCAGCTCCCGATCCTAAATGGAGCAAGGTTTCGGGAGAGCGATGTTTGCTCCACATCAATTCCATCCTTGAACTCTCCTGGACAAAACAAATTGGTGATATTACAGGCCTTTTTATCGCCATCCAAGAACAAGGTCTACCCCATACTGGCCTTGGTGGATTGCGGAGCAATGGGAGTCTTCATTGATCAAGATTGGGTCACAAGTCATAACATTCCATATGAAGCAAGAAGTTTTTCACAGCCAGTGGAAGCAATTGACGGAAGACCTCTTTCCTCAGGACCCATAAATCTGCAAACAAGGGAGATCCATCTTTCCATAAATCATCATCAAGAAAGTATTGTGTTTGACATTGTAAAATCAGCCCATTACCCCTTGATTCTGGGCATGCCCTGGTTACAAAGGCACAATCCATATATTAACTGGACGGCCGGATCCTTATTCCTGGGCTCGGAGTTCTGTATGAACCATTGTTTAAACCTGGATACCTCAGTCACAGCTCCTATAAGTCTACCAAGGTGTCCAGAGACACCACTCATGGTTTCCAATATTGTACAAGTTCCAGAGATCTATCAAGGGTATGCTGATGTATTCTCTACTGCCATTGTTCAAGCCTTACCTCCACATAGACCCGAAGACTGTGCCATAGATACTGAACCCTCAGCAGTGATTCCCTTTGGCAGGATGTTTATCCTTTCAGAACCCGAAAAGGGAGCCCTCCAGGAATACCTAGACACTAATCTTGAGAACGGCCTCATAAGACCTTCAAAATCACCAGCTGGTGCTTCATTGTTCTTCGTTCCAAAAAAGGATACCAAAGAGCTTAGACCTTGCCTGGACTATCGGGGCCTAAATCAATACACACTGAAAGACAGCTACCCACTACCCCTGATCTCGGATATCCTTGAAGCTGTGAGAGGTGCAGTGATATTCACGAAAATGGATCTCCGAGGTGCTTACCATTTGATCCGTACCCAGGAAGGAGACGAATGGAAAACAGCCTTTAGAACACCCTTTGGTCACTTTGAATACCTAGTCATGCCCTTTGGTCTGACTAATGTTCCCGCAGTCTTCCAGCGTTTTATGGATAGGGTGTTCTCTGACATGTTTTTTCTCAATGTTATCGTCTACTTGGATGACATATTGATCTTCTCCAAGGACTCCTTGAAACATGAAGAACATGTAAAAGCAGTACTTCAACGTCTCCGTGAAAATCAACTCTTAGCCAAACCAGAAAAATATTTGTTTCATGTTACATCAGTTCACTATCTGAGATTTGTCCTTAGTTCAGAAGGAATTAGTATTGGCCCTTCAAAGGTGAAGGGCATACTGGCTTGGCCCGCCCCAACATCTGTTAAGCAAATACAATCCTTCCTGGGGCTTTTCAACTTCTACCGGAAATTCATTCCCACCTTTTCCGAGATTGTTCAACCCATTGTTAATCTCCTGAAGAAAGACGTTCCATTTAACTGGTCTATACCACAAGACAAGGCATTCCAACGCTTGAAAGAAGAATTCACTCAGGCCCCCATCCTGGCCCAACCTGACATAAATCGTCTTTTTCTAGTGGAAACTGATGCCTCCAATTACGCCATAGGAGCAGTTTTAAAACAAGAATCCGATGATAAGTTGGAACATCCCATTGCTTATCTCTCACGGACCCTGACCGTCAGCGAGACTCACTATTCAGTTCTGGAGAAGGAGTTATTGGCTATTCGTCATGCCTTCTCTGAATGGAGACATCTTCTCCTGGGTGCTAAATATCCAGTTCAAGTCCGTACTGATCATCGAAATCTTCAGGTCCTACAATCCATGGAGTGCAGGAACAGTAGACAAGCTCGATGCGCCTACTTCTTTGCTCAATATCAATTTCAAATTTCACATGTTCCTGGATCGCAAAACTTGATTGCTGATGCCCTTTCTCGGCGTCCCGACTACGTTCCCTTGGAGGGTAAGATCTATCCTAAAATGTTTCCACCCACAATCTTTGTAGCTCAAGCGATCAATCTCCTGGAAGAAATCAGAGTACAGACTCAATTATCTGAACTCTGGAAGGACATATCGAAGAAAAATCCCTGGCGTCTAACAATCAAGGAAGGATATTTATTCAAGAACAATTCAGTGGTCATTCCGACAAAAGAACTTCAACAGAAGGTAATGAATCTATGCCATGATACTCTTCACTCCGGCCATCGAGGAGTAACCAACACCTTCCGTCTTATACAAAGACAGTTCTGGTGGCCAAGGATGAAGTCCAGTGTAGTTCAATACATCAAGACCTGTGCTATTTGTAGTCAGAACACATACGATAATCAGAGGCCGGCGGGTCTGCTTCTACAACCTACGTTGCCAACCAGACCCTGGGAAGTTATTGCCACTGACTTCATTGTTGAACTACCACCTTCCCGAGGATATACAACCATCATGGTAACCATTGACTTGTTCACTCATCTAGCTCATTTTACACCATTGTATAAACTACCATCTTCCTCAGAACTTGCTGGAATTTTCCTGGAACATATTTTTCGTCTTCATGGCCTTCCTTCCAAGATTATTTCGGATCGGGGACCTCAGTATATTTCACAATTCTGGAAACATCTCTGTCGTTTTCTAGGAATCCAACGTGCCCTTTCTTCAGACTATCATCCACAAACCAATGGGGCAACGGAACGAGTAAATCAAACCCTGGAACAATATCTTTGTTGTTTTGCCACCAAGGTTCAAGACGATTGGTCTCTCCGTATACCTTTAGCCAAATTCTCCTACAATATCTCAGATCATTCAGCTCTCAAGATCAGCCCTTTCTATTGCAGTCAAGGTTATCACCCGTCTGTTTTACCATCAGTTCTTCCAGAATCTACTCCGGTACCTACCCTTGACTCTTGGATTCAGACGCTGATCGACTTACAAAGAGAGGCCAAGGATCAGTTAGAACAGGCCCAGACTCGAACCAAAAGATATGCAGACTCTAAGAGAAGACCATCACCTTCTTATTCAGTTGGCGATCAAGTCTGGTTAGCCTCGAAAATGTTACCTCGACATCTACGACCAAACAAATTAGCTCCTCGCTATTATGGTCCATTTTCTATAAAGGAGATCATCAAGCCTGTCTCCTTCCGACTTAAGCTCCCGGAACCCTGGAAGAAGATACAACCAGTCTTCCATACTTCCCTGTTGAAACCCTACGTTAGTTCTACTCGAAAACCCTTCAAACCCACACCTGTTGTTGTGGACGACCAGTTGGAATATGAGGTGTCCAGGATATGTGATTCCAGGTATAGGAGGGGTCGACTACAATATCTGGTCGAGTGGAAAGGCTACCCCCCTAGCGAGAGAACATGGGAACCAGTTTCTAATTTAAAGACCCCTCGTTTGCTCAGAAGATTCCATCTTATTCACCCAGGCAAGCCTGGAGAAACCAGTCTTCGGTGGGGGCATGCTGTCATGACCCGGCGAAATTGCCCCTTCTGGACCTCATGGTCATTGTCACAAAGGGCTTGTACTCCTTGTTCCTCCCAACATGGCCGTACCAAGCTCTGTGCTACGCACTAGCCTTCATGTCGTGGCACGTACTATAAATTGGACACGCCCCTGCGGGTCCGCGCTTCTCAATGCTATCTTCGGTAGTGACCCGACGTGTTTACTCTCTACATTAGTTTCCTTTGATCCTCTTACTTCCTTCCTTGCCTTTTAACCTGTTCCTGGATCCCCCCCCCTACTTACTCGTTCATCGCTATCCTGGATACCCTGGAACCACAAACTTTCCGGAACTCTGAACGCGTCCTGCAACCTGACGAGGCTCGGGCGAGCCTATTCAAGACCCGAACCATCCACAGGAAGAGTCCTGCAGCCGAACAAGGGAGATCCCGATCACAGGTGAGACGGGGGAGATTTACGACAGCAAGTTCATATCTAATCCGTGCAGTTGGAAATGACGTTGGGAAAAATAGCACTTTCCTCCAGAAGTGTCCTTCTAATTTTTGCCATATCGAACTATCGATGTTAATCATGGTTTCACTCCCGTACAAAAGGATCGCTACCACTTTTTGTCTGTAGAAAGATATGATGACCTTGCCTTGCTAGTGAAAGTACTTTTGCTTGTAGATGTTTACTCCAATTTTTTTCAGTGGGTGATTGATTCAGTCGTATTCCTAAGTATTTCACAGTTGGCACTTGCGTTAATCTTTTATTATATAAATACATTGGTTTCATATTGCATTTCTTTGGGAGCGTCTGGGCTAGTAACATCACTTTTGTTTTCAGCGTGTTTATTTTTAGATTTTTCTAGTTTGTCAAAGCTATTTGTAGGCCTCTCTGTGTTTGTGAGCAAAGAACAATATCATCTGCATGCATGCAGCAGGGAAAGCATGTGGCATTCAAATTTGGAGGATTTGCTTCTGAGGTGTAGGTCTCCCTTTAGAAGTCTGCAGTGAAGAGATTGAACAAAATCGCAGCCAGCGGCAGCCTTGCTTGAGTCCATTAAATGTGAGTATTTCTTCGGATATAGTTCCATCTTTTGATAACCTCACTCTGAGTGATGTATTATTGTAGAGTTGTATTATTGGCTTTAGTACATCATTCGGACATCCCCAGCTCCGCAGTTTTGCCCATAGTTGGTTTCTATTGACTAAATCAAAAGCAAGCTGTTAGTCAATACATGCAGCATATATTTGTCTTTTGCTCTTGATGGCTTCCTGTTTTAGTAAGTTTAATAGTAGTAGGTTCACTTATGTGCCAAGATGTTTGACAAAACCAGTCTGTCTGGTGGCATATATATGGTTTTCTTTAGCCCAGGCGTTTAATCTTTCCAGGAGTATGGTAGCAAAAATCTTTCCCAAAGGGTCTAGAAAGGCAATGGGCCTATAGTTGCAGGGATCTTTGGTGTCCCCCTGTTTGTAGATCGGAATCAAAACCGCTTTTTTCCATAATGATGGAATTTGCTTGGTTTTATCAATCGCTTTAAGGATTTGGTTACAAATATCCGTCCATATCACTTTATTTGTTTTGATAATTTGGTTTGAGAGACCGTCGGGGCCGGGATTCAGTTTTGCAATTGACCTCTCTATGTCATCAATCTCCCATGAGAACTTCCAAGGTGCTTGTTCAGGCCCATCATCTTCTTTCTCTTTGGTATCCGCTGCTTTATATAAGTTCTTCAAGTGAGTATTGCATCTTTGCTCTTCTACATCAGATGTTAGTTTTCGTGTTAAATGTTGTTGAGGGTTTAGTAATTTCCATAAGTCCCTGGTGTTATGCTTGTTAAGCGCTTTCAGCATTCTTTCGGCATCTGTTTGATGTTGTATTGCTCTATTGTTCTTCATCCAATTTTTGAATTGTTGTCTTCGTTGTTTGATTTGATCAAAGTTCGCTCCAGGGAGTCGTTGTAATTGCTTTATGTCTCTTCTCATTTCCTTTTTTTTAATTGTAATCGTTGCCGAGTATGCATGTGTGCACTCGTAGGACTTCATCTTTATTGTATTTGGCAAAAGTTTAAACGTATTTAGTAGATTTGGGTAGTTCAGACGTAGTGAGTCTTCGAATGTAGTGCTTTTTATCTGGGTAGATATTTTCATCAGATCCTCATGGGAGAGTCTCAGACGATTTAAGCCAGAATTTAATTGTAGATCAGGGAGGATTAACCGGGTCTTAAGCGGGTTGTACATTCGCCAAGAGATTATCATCATGACATGATCACTGTTCGCTGATTGTATGGTATATGCTTCAGTGATTTTTGAATGGATGTACGGCGTTACAAAGATATAATCAAGTATGGCAGTCGATGATCCTCGATGCTATGTTGACGATGGTCTATTCAAGTTTTTCTCTACAATGTCGAGTCTTGTGAGACCTCTTGCAAGCAGTTCTTTAGTCCAGCAGCGGGCACGGGGGGTCAGCATCGTATGTTCTATCAACACTCCTGTTCGGTCGAACATATGTATATTACGGTCACTGCACAAGATGACATTTATTCGTGGGTATTTGAGGGTCATGTTATCTTTTGTTGAGCACAGATTGGGCCTCATTACGAGTCTGGCGGTAACCGACCCGGAAAAACCGGCAGGTTACCACCGGACTCGTATTATCATTCCGCCTCCGTGATTCCCGGAATTACCGGGGCATTAAGACCCCGGTGACCCGGGAATTCCGGAGGCGGAATTCTGTAAGTCCCCATTCCCATGGAGTCCCATATGACTCCATGGGAATGGGGAAGTGGAAACACCAGCACCATGTTGTAATGGTGGTGGTGTTTCCATGTCCGCCTGCAGGCGGGTGGTGTTAAACCTGCCAGGTCAGACCTGGCAGGAGTGACACCTCCGGCCTGCAGAACTCGAGATCAGCCGGTCTGGAAAGAAAGTTGGTGGCGGATTTACCACCACCGTTCTTTCTAGACCGGCTGACTCGTAATGAGGCCCATTGTCTATGAACGCTTCGTCAGCGATCGCCATTGGATTCCAGTAGTTATTAATTATACCTAAGATTTCTGGTTCGCTCTGTTGTTTTTCCTTATTCGTCTTCAGAATCGTGATTTGGGTCCAATTACTTCTGTTAGTTGTTTCGATAAATGTTAAATACCTCCAAGAGTTGATCATAGTCAATAGGCCCGCAGATGGCTAGCCTTTTTTATTCCTTATCGCGGGAGCCATAAAAGTCGTAAACCCATCACAAATCGGTTGGATTGATAACCATGATTCTTGAATGCATATAATATCATATTGTGCTAAATCATGTGATTGGTCGCTAAAAAGATGGGTATGCCCACGTGTATTCCATGAGCACAATGTGATTTTAGGGTTGTCTTTCGATAGTAATGGTTAGTATGTACTGTCTTGGTATTGAGATGTTTCAGTTTCAGACCAGTCCATGTCCGTCCATATTTTATGTTTGTAATTCACAGGACTTTGTTGGTTGCATTTTCGGATATCACGGTTTTGATTTTCACTACTATGGGTATCCATTCGGGTGCTTGTCTGTCTCGCTTGGGCTACTCGGTTTCCTGAGTAGTGATCAGCGCTTTGTGAAGTGTTTTTTGTTCGTTAGGCCTCACAGTTTGCATTTCTTTAGAGAAATCGATATCAGTCCGTTGAAATCCAAGCGTTGAAAATGTGTGTTTTTCATTGATTATTATTTGCAACTGATGATTCGATTTAAGAGATAGACGAACTTTGTCTAATTGCAGATCATCTATAAATTCCACCGTTAGGATATCATTAGTGGTTATCTGGTTTAGATTTGGAATCACTTTGAATAATTGTAACACATTAAATCTGTTGAGTATCAGGTCCTCTGTGCTTTTTTGAGTTCTTCTCAGGATTATTGAGCAAACGGTAGCCCTTTTCCGAGGGTTCACGAAGGTAGTTAAGGTTAGTGGGTGATTTGATATTTCCTCATTCAAAAAGATTGAGTGTGGATCTTGCATCGCACCTTCATTTGGCGATCGCTCCAAACCGGAGGTTTCCAGGGTGGTACTGGAGGTGTCTTTGCACATCAACAAATAGGCTGTACTGTGTGATGCACTCATTTGTTCATATTCGTCGACAACTATCAATGATGTGTCATTTGGTTGAATCTGCACTTCTGTCACAAGTCTCTCCCCTTCTGTTACGCTCACCTGGCTCCCAGAGGGACGTCGATCTGAACTGGACAGCTGCGGTCTCCACCAATGTGACGCGTAGTGCCGAGATGACAGACTGGACTGGCCCACCTAGCTTCGTTTGCTTGGCCCGTAGGAGTATTCTTCTGCAAATGGAGGAAGGGAATTAACCACCCGTGGAGTTCAGTGTTAACCCCCATCCCCGCTGTTCGCCCCACTGATCACCTTCAATGTCCCCTCTTATAGTCTCACCTGATGGTTTGGAAAGATGAGCTCTCCATCCTGCATTGAGCGCAGGGGCGCGTAGATAACCAGTTGCTTCACTGGTTCGAAGGAATTTGTGAGTTCCAGAACAATATTGACTCTGAGATTTCCGGCGAGATGCCGTAAGTATATAGTTCGTAAGAGTTCAAATGTCTGACTTTCACTCTTGTCCGATTCCTTGCAGGTTGCAGCTTGATCCTAGCGAAGAGTTCCTCGTGGCAACCGGTAACATTCAGGTAAGGATTTGTATTATCCAACACAGTTCGATAAAATAATGTCAGTATGTAACCTGTTGCTTTCTCCCTTAATCAGGTGCTGAGAAATTCTGAAGTCTCGGGGAATAATGCCTCCGGCGGTAAAATTAGGTAAGTCTATTGTGGTGAGAAGGATTCCCCTTGTTTGTCCCTTTGTTTCACCTTGCTGTCCTTTTCTTCCTCTTAGGGGCCGGGGTGCGGCAAAGATGCGGTCGAGGCTGCGCGGACTCATGAAGAGGAATAGTACCCCCGGCGGTAAAATCAGATAAGTCTATGGGGGTAAGTAATATTACCTCTGTTTATTCCCTTGGCTCACCTTGCTGTTCGTGTGTTCCCCTTAGGTGCCGGAGTGCGGCGGGAACATGCAGAAGGATGCGGTGGATAGCGAAGATGCTGCGAAGGCCGGTGAGTTCAGCGCGGCGTTGCAGCAAGCGAGGCGACGCGCTTAAAATAACTTCTTTCTTCCAGCTCGAAGGCGCAGTGTATCGGGAATTCAGATAAGGATTAAAGGTATTGCTCTTGTTCTAACCTTTTCTCCTTCTTTCTCCCTCTTTCTAGGAGCTCCAGACTCGAGGCGGGTGTGGCAGACGACTGGATGCAGACTTGCAGGCATTGTGAGCATTACGCTGCTGGATGCAGAATAACGCGAAGCGTGTGCTGCTCTTCGGGCGTGGTTTAAATAGCCTCCAAAGTAGTCCCAGGTAAGTATTCCTCCTCGACCCCAACCGAGTAAAAAAATAGTCCCTAGGTAAAGTAGTCCCTTCCAAGCCTCTTTTGGCTTGGAGCTCTTGTAGCGTGGTCTGCATCAGGTAAGTTTGCAGCATGGTCTGCATCAGGTGAGTTTTAATCTATGAGCCTGGCGCCTATGGCGCCAGGACTGACTCTCCATATGAGCCTGGCGCCATAGATGCCAGGACTGCACCGAAATAGCCCCTAGCAGGGCTTGTTGGGCTTGCTTGGAATAACTTGATGCCTGCTTCCGGGGTTGCTGGACTTGATCTGGATCCCCGGGGGTAGGCATCATGACGCCTTCTCACCTGTTTTTCTTGTTTGCTTGCAACCTTCTTTCGCACGGTTCGCGATTTGTATAAACCTGTGTGCTGGTCTTCGGATTCCAGCGTGAGGATAATGATCCAACTCCGGGATACGTTCAGATGTCCAGGATGGGAACCAGGAAGGAACAATGTCCGAGCACATACGAAAATCCAGGAAAAGCTTGAGGGTAAGTTTGAGGAAAGAAAGGAAGGGAGGAGGATTCAAGGAACCGGGAAACAGGATTCAGAAGAAAGCCCCGAGTGAACTCCGGCAACACACGTCCAACTACAGCGAGCTGTAGCGTTGAGACGCGCAGAGCCGCGGGGGTGTGTCTGTTTAGTAGAACGTAGAGCGCAGAGACTGGCACGCTGCTTTCCGTATCAAGCAGCCATGTTGGGAGGATCACTGCATTCAGTCCTCTATGGGTCAGGGACCACGAAGTCCAGAATGGACGCAGGCGACGGTTCATGACAACTTCGTCTGATATTTCCGGATCTTCATCGAAATGTTGAGTCAAATTCATTAACATCTGGATTTGGGCTGTTTCTTCAGTGTTTTCCTTTTGGGGCTTCTCAAGCGGGGTCGAAGATCCTTTCATATTGAGGTTTGAAGAGACTGGTCGTGCACATGCGGCTTCTATTTGTTTGATACTTGCTGTTTTTAGTTTCGTTACTTTTGGCGCAGTGATGTTTCTGAGAAAGGCTCAGGATCCGTTCTGCTGTTTTTTTTACTTAGTCTTTCTTTGGTCTTTGGGATCTTTCGTTGCTGGTGTGAAAATGGCAAAGTTACCAGTTGTTGATACTATTTTGTCTATTGGTAATGCATCATTCAGATTTGTCATCTTTGGGTGTTGTGTGGTGATCGAGGGCAGCTTCAAAGATGGGTCTTCTCTGATCACATCATGTGGTAAGATATTTGTCTCAGATGTGAGGGGACCTTTATCATTCGCGGGAGCAGTACCTAGATTTTTCTCGGTCCGAGTTTGGAGATCTGTAGTTTCAGGAAATTTAGATCGGTTGAAGGACGACATCATTGTGATTAATGCTTCAGTGAGCTGTGATATATCGGTTCAATCATTTCTGGAGGTGTCGAAAAGGCGTGATTGCCATATTTTACTTGTTTCTGCTTCGTAGTCTAAACGATCTTGGATTTTCAAAATAAACGCCTCAATGAATATCTGTTTGGAATGGATCAAAGCGAGAAGCTTAGTTTGATCTTTACTAGCGTCAACACTTGCCTCTTGCATTTTTATAAACGGGATCATTGTTTGAGATGTAACCACAATGAGCATATTCTGAAGGTCCAGTATGGTGGTAGGTATTGAGGTAAGCTGGTCACGAGGGCTAGGTGTTGGTGTGGGAGAGTATGTTGGGGACTCTGGGGTTTTCGATTTATGGTTTAGTGAGATGTTTTCTTTCAAACTGTGTTATTTTTGGGGTGCTAAACTTCTCTGTTGGAAATGGTACTTCAGGCGTCTGATAACTAGATATCTCGTCCATTTCTAGTGCCCGGCATGATGAATTGAGGGTAGAGTGGGATGGATTTCCAAAAACTTATTTTCTTTTCTCAGGGTTGGCCATCAACATTTCGATCTCTTGCATGTCCAGAGACAGTCGAGCTATCTTTGGATTATGTGAAGCCAAAGTTGAATGTGGAGTTTCCTGTGTTGGTTTTGTAGCTACATACATGGACTGCCATCTTCTTTTGGGTAGAGTTGCTTTCTCTTTTAAGGATATAGCAGATGAGCAGGGTTGACATGTCTGGGGCTTCTGCTCAGGTATCAGTGATTCATTAGAGATTATTTCCGTTAAAGTAGAAGCACTTGCCAGATCTTTTTGTGCTGACGTGGGTGACGTGTTTTCTTGTAACAGTAGTGTCTCTTCCTTTTGTTGCTGCCGCTGTACCGCGAGCCAGTGTAATTCGTGTAAAAGTGGGGTCATGCAAGAGCCAAAAGGAGGATGTAGAATCACCCTGGCTGCCATGTTTTGTAACAACTGAAGGCACCAAAGCAGATAAGATGACTCTGCTAGGTAGAGGGAGTAGTAGTATTCAATACTACTAAGAACCAGAGAAGAAGCCACTGGGGCATGGAAGCAAGAGGGGACAGAAGGAAGAAACTTGCGAAGAGTCTGCAGCTTTAAGTGACCAGATTGACAAACAGTGGTGACCTAGTCCTTCATCGAGAAAGAGGCTGAGAGATTTACACCTAAATTCTTCACCACTGCCACTGGAGAAGAGCAGGGCTCAAGAGTGGAAGGCCAAACATCAGGGGTCCAGTAGAGGCTGGCGCTATAACTGAGGAATGAGGCTCAGCGTGCACCGACAGCACGAGGTCACCCCCCTCTGCCTGCCTATATTTGGCATCTAGATGCTTATTCGTAGGCTGTGTGGAATGTAGCTTCAACATCCTTCTGCAAAAGGAAGCCGGTTTTTGTGGTAGAGCAGATGGTCAGCACCTCCACCAATACTCCCACCTTCGGTTGCTCAACCTGAGCCTGCGGGATCCCCAGATACTCAGCGATGCCTGCCAGCCGCTCATGGAAGGCCCTATCTGAGGAGGAAGTGCCCTGATCCTCCTCGTCGTTCGTGTCCCCCACTGTGTCCTGCAGGTCAGGTGCTGCTGGAGGGTGCTGTGGGCTGCTGTGGCGTGCTGACTGGCAATGCCGGTGGTTGAGGCGGTGGCTGCGCCAGGGCGAGCTGCCATCATGATATGCACCTGGGGGAGGAGGTGCGGGAACCTGGGCCTGCACGGGTACCGGGGTCTGGACCAAGACAGGAGGTTGGGCGGTACAGGAAGAAGCATATCTTTGATGACCCCTCCCCACCCCCGAGCATTGTGCCCATTTGAGGCAACCTCATGAGGGTGAGGAACTTCTCGAAGAACCTGTCCTTGCATACTGGTGAGGACCTTACTTGCGTGGGAGCGGGGCCTTGAAGCTGTACCTGTTGCTGTGCTCTCGCCGCCCCTTGTCTCAAGTAGTTAGGTTCTGTGAATCGCCCCTGCGCGGATGCAGTTGAATATGAGGTGGACCAGACAACTGGCATTGACCAATCCCACCTTGACGTGCGTTCAGATGCCTGCGCGCTGAGATTGCTGGCCCTGGTAGTGCCGCCATTTTGTCTGGCCAGGCGGCCATTTTATCCTGTACTGCGCCACGTGCCTGCTGCATGGTGACTGTTGTACTGGGACCAGTCTTCGCCTGCACGCATGACTGCGAAGGCTCAGACCTTCCCTGCACCACAGGTAGTGATCTGGGAGGTGGAGTGCTGTCGGCCATGACGCTGGTAGTGCTGGTATGCGCTTAGGCACCCCTTTGGGATCGAGCCCATTATCAGATCCCCAGTGCTATAGCCTTGCGGCCCCTCAGCGGTGGACAGGGAGGGTCGGACCCCTCGGCCGGTAGCACCTGCACCCGGTCCCCTTGCTGGTCTTAGGGACCCATTTAAACCCTAGTAGAGCTGCCTGGGCACCCATAGCATCCGCAAGCAGGAAAAGCTGGGATTTGGACCTGTTGATCCTGTATCATCGCTTGACCGGATCATAGGATCGCCTGGCCACCTGTACCCCAGCAGAGAAATCCGGATACACGTGAATGGTGCTGGATTCAAATCGTAACAAGCCTTTTTCTCTAGGCAGGCGCAATATATGATCTTTGTCACGATAATTTAAATAAACGTGGGATGATCATGCATGGCGGTGCGCCAGGTTTAGGGGTGGGCACCAGTGCCCGATATGTGCTTTCCACCAGGAAATGTGCTGAAAAGTCCACCTCTGCAAATAATGTCTTCAGAAGGCCCTCCATGAATTGCCCCATGGGCCCTCTCCCCGCCACCTCTGGAACCCCCACTATACGTATGCTATTTCGGAGATGGCAGAGAGTTCTTTTGTGACCCCTTTTAGGAGCTGTATAATACAAAAGGGAAAGCTCGGACAATAATGGGAACTGGAGAAACATGCACACCGAAGAGGAATTGTTCCCATTAGGAATTTTTATGCAAAATGAGTCAAAGAAATTAGCATACCTGTGGGGGACAGCAGGAACATCAGTGTCTGGCAGCCCGCTCCTTCCAACAAACAGTGGAAGGAGAGCGTTTCTTACCTGTAACTACTGTTATCAAGCATTGGTATGTCTCATAGATTCACATACTGTGAATATTCCCTGTTGTCAGGCTAGGAATCCTCAGTTACTTTTGATTCCCCTTGTTATGGGTGTTTTTGGTCCCCACCAATGGGACCCCGAGTAGCCCTAGACTAGACCGTCCTCTTCCTCTTCCCCTCAGATTCTGACCCTGTGGTTAAAGATGTCCATAGGGTGTATGCGGGTTTACCTGCTGGGGTGGAAGGAGGGCACATGTGGATCTTTCATATATTCACATGCTGTGAATAATTATGTAGCAGTACACGGACACTGGCAGTGTATACAGGTAAAAAACCCACCAAAACACCTTAAAGCAAATCCATAGGATTGTACCTTATTGGAATATGTGCTGTAGGACTGTTCTCCCTGTATGCACTTCTTCAGCAGTTTGCTTCTCCAGCCAGTAGTGTTTTGTAAAAGTATGCAGCACTGATCACGTAGCCGCTTGGCAGATGTCTGTGATCAGAACCCCTGACCACCATGCCGCCTGTGCAGCTGCAGTTCTCGTTGAATGTGCATGCGATAGGAGCCTGGAGCAGCTTCTCTGTAGACCTGTGGAAGAAAACAATGGCCGACAAGATCCACCTTGCTATGCTTTGCTTAGAAAGAGCATTGCCTTTATTCGTCGGGCATATGCTATGAAGAGTTGTGTTGACCTTGTGTAGGGCTTAACCTTTCAATGTAGTACTTTAACGTTCGCTTGAGGTCGAGCAAGTGTAACGCCACCTCTGCCGGTGACGAAGGTTGGCTAAAGAAAGCTGGCAAGAGTATTGTGGAATTCCTGTAAAAGTCAGCAGGGACTTTGGGAACGAATTGCGGGTTCATCATGAGGAGTACCCTGTCCTTTTGGAAAAGCAAATAGGGTTGGTTAACTGCGAGGGCTTGCAGCTTCGACACCCCCCTAGCTGATGTAATAGCCACTAGGAAGGCCACTTTCTGCGACAGATATCTTAGTGGAGTAGAGGCCATAGGCTCAAACGGTTTCCTCATGAGTACTGAGATTATGGTATTAAGGCTCCATTCCGGCGATATCCGTTTTACTAGTGGGAAACTTCTAATAAGGCCTTTGAGGAAATGCTTTATGAGCCCGAGTCCTGTGAGGAACTCATGGTGGCAACAGTAAAGACAGACACAATTGATCACAGTTCAAGGTTGTTTATTGAACAATTAATGCAGGGTGGAAAAACGCCTAAACTACACCTAAATCTAAGATGGGAGCAAGCGTTGACTATCAAATGAAAATTGAGGCAGTCCTAGTGGCATTGTGTCAAAATAAAAGGGCCTATACTAAGAAAAACCTATTGCCAATTGCTTACAACTAATTATAGAAAGAGTATGGGATAGAGTTCCAATAAATAAAAGTGTTCCAAATAATAAGTCAGGATGTGATTGTCAGGGGCCTCCCTTCCCCACGTTTTCTGCATGGGACAAGGTGTGACCTTGGAGCACAGCACACACTCGAGCTTTTTCAGCACAAGCCGACATGTCCGTTCCAGCTAGCACAGTACACGCTCAAGCTTAATGAGCCAACAGCTCCGTTACAGGTATCAGGTTCTTCGATAGTAAAGTCTCTTTGCATTCAAAAATCTCTTGCATTCGAGGCCTGATGTATCCAACAAACAAACATAAACAAAACGTTATTTTCCACAGTTCATATTGGGTGACGGCTTCACCCCTGGATCCCCCTCCTCCGGGCGCCGACCCCTCTCGTATTGTATTCAACTAATCAATTAAACAGCTCCTTTCCCAATTAACTTTGGGTGATGACATTTCACCCCTGGATCTCTCTCGACCGGGCCCGGACCCACTTGACAAGAAGGATCATTCACTTCCCTCATCTTCCAATACTCTTATTTTCACAAGTCTTAATGTCTTTTTAAACAGCACTTCAGGCTACGTCTCTGATTGTTGGCTTCCCTCTTCTGGGTTCACTCTCGCCAAGTTATACAGACAGTTTATTCGGTCAACTCACTGTTCATAGGGACTTCAGACTTTGCCCCTTTCTGTTAGTATCCCTCTGCCGGGTTCACTCTTGCCAACCTTTTACCAAACAGTTCACTTGGTCAACTCACTGTTCACAGGGAATTCAGACTTGGCCCTGTCTCGTTAGCATCCCTCCACCGGGTTCACTCTTGCTAACTTCTACTTCTACAGACACTCTGTTCAAGGGCTCACTTCATCAAGAAGGATTTGTTTCACTTCCTTTCACAATCATCCACAGGTCAAAGACTTTCGACTCTACAGAGGATTTTACAAGTCCCCTCTATGACCACTTTGACCTCTTTTCGACTCTTCCCAAGGGCTTCTGTTTCTAGAAGTTTCTACCATCGGGTAATCATCGCCCAGAGTTGTTTGCCTGAGCACCCACGTGGTGTTGGACTTCTCTGTTGCTGGTTTTCCCCCCTCTTTCCCCAATCGTATCTTTAAGGCTTTCAAAGTTCAAATTAGCCGTTGGCTACTTTTCATTCAACACAGTTTGGTTTCTTATCGATTCTCCCCTCGACTCACCGGCTGTGATGAACTGCTTGCCTTTATTTATCCTTGGAGTCAAGGTTGGTACCACAAAGGCAGGCATCCTTCCCTGGCTTGGTTATCAGCGGAGTAGGGTCTTGCATATTGGATACATCTGCTGCAACACACGCTGGCTATTGTTCGTGGTCTTATTTTTCCATCTGCTGAGGTTTCACAGGCCTTTATCGGAAAGGGCAGGGTTACTTCTCTCCCTGTCACCCTCTTGGTATTCGCCGTCTTTCACATTCTCTTGAACTACCGTGCTGAGTTAGCTCTCACGTTGTGTGGTCTGCCTTGCTCGTCTTGTGCTGTGGTGCTCCACCTTTTATCCCTGTGGGGAAGAGAAAGGGCCGTCAGGTGTGTGTGACTCTGGAAACTTGCCTGACTTTGTCTGACCCTTGTATTGGGACATGTCAGGTAAACGGCTCTGGTGTAAATCCGTTGTCTTCTGTGTTGTGTGAAAGTGTTTGTGCCAGAAAAGTGGTGGGGCAGTGTTTTGGAATATCTTACGTGGTACAATGGGGAAAAGGTGTTGAAGGAAGGGGGATACCGTGTCTCACCTGTCGGTGTCCCACTCCCCAAGGACCCCCCATCCAGGTGATCCTCCCTCACTGGTCCACCTGCAGGAACTGGATCCTATAGCGATGGCAGTGTCCTGGCCACCTGGATAACAGCACCCCAGAGACTAGCCAGGGAGACACTGTCAGGTTTCTCACAGTCCATAGAGGGAAACGCCTTTCTACCGTCTCGTTTATATAGAGATGACCGCCAAATGCACTTTAATAGAATTGTGGGAGAGGCCCTGTTTGGCCAGGCCCAGCAAGTATGGCAATACCTCCCACAGCGTCACCCGGAATAGGTTCAGCCTTTCCTGATGTTCCCCACGTTGGGGTTCGCACCATTTGCAAAATCGATTCAGGTGGTATGACTTGTTGGTGACGGGGGTCTCACTGCCGTTAGAATATCTCAACACTCCTGTGATATTTTTAGGCCTCTGACCTCCATGAAGTCAGGAGCCATGCCGTCAGGCTGAGTGATTGCAGGTTGTGGCATAGGATGTTCCCCTTGCCTTGGGTTATCATGTCTGGCCGACTGCTGAGTCCGATGGGTTTGTCCCTGGAGAGTTTGACCACATCGGAGTACCAGGCCTGGCGGGGACAGTCTTGTGCGATGAGAATGACCTTGGAGGAGTGCCGCTGGATCATCTGTATTGTCCTGCGCAGGATCGGGAACGCATATGCGAAGAAGCCGTCCCATGGAAACGTGAACGTGTTTCCCATTGAGCTCTTTTGGGGCGTCCTGCTGGAGTACCTGGCACACTGTTTGTTGTGGATCATGGCGAACAGGTCCACTGTTGGCTGACCCCAGTGCTGGAATAGCGACTGCAGTGTCGATGAGTCGAGTGTCCATTCGTGGTTTTGGGACACTTGCCTGCTGAGGCTGTCTGCTGTCTGATTCTGTATCTCCGGAAGGTGGAATGTCTGGATGCTGATCCCGTGGGTAATGGCCCAGAGCCATGTCAGTTGGGCTTCCCTGGACAATGTCCTGGATCTCGTTCCTTTGTGTTTTGCAGATAATACACTGTGGTGGTGTTGTCTATGAGGACTTTGACCGTCCGGCTCTTCAGTATTGGGGGGAATGACTGAGCGCACACCGAACTGCTCTGAGTTCGAGCACGTTTATTTGTAGGGATGTCTCCCGGCACGTCCATGGCCCCCTGATGTGTAGCCGCTCTACGTGACTGCCCCACCCCTGGAGGGAGGCATCAGTTATTAGCGTTTTGTCAGGTGTTGGATCCTAAAACATTCTCCCACTGCAGATATTGGTCTTGCTTGTCCACCAGTGAAGTCGCGAGCACAATTTGGGAGGAATACGCACTTTATCCCCCCCAATGGTCCGTGACCTGGGACCAGTTAGCCGCCAGGAACTCTTGTAGCGGTCTCATATGGAGTCTGTAGTGTCGGACTAGTGTTATGCAAGATGCCCTAGTCCCGAGCAGTTGGATGTATTGGTGTACTGTTTGTGCTTTGTTTGGTGTGCACATCTTCAGCAGGGTTGTGAGGGTGTTTACTCTGTCGTTGGAGGGACGCACCATGTGTTCCTGGGTGGAGAATTCGACTCCAAGGAATATAAGCTTCCTGGATAGCCGGAATCAGGATTTTCTGTAATTGATGGAAAAACCTAATGTTTGTAATAGAAGCACTGCCATAGAAGACTGTGCTCTCTTCCTGGATGGGTCATGCACCAGCCAGTCATCTAAATAGAGATAGACGCAGTGACTTTGTTTGCAGAGGCTGGCCGCCACTGGTGCGAGACACCTTGTAAAGGTGCGCAGAGCCGACTTCAGGCCGAATGGAAGGACCTTGAGTTGGTTGTGCTATTTCCGGTTCCGTGGATGTATGGGAACGTGAAAATATGCATCCTGGAGATCCAGGGAGCGAGGTAGTCGTGGTGCTGCATTGCTTCTATGACATGCTGTAGCGTGATCATAGTGAACTTCGGGCGCTTTATAAACTTGTTTAATCTCCGTAGGTCTAGAATGGGCCTGCATTTTCCGTCTAGTTTGCGGATGCCGACATACCGGGAGTATACTCCTTTTCCGCTTTGGTCCTTCGGGATTTTTTCTATGGCCCTTTTTTGCAGCATGACCTGCACTTCTTGTAGGAGCGTGGTCTTGTGCGCCTGCGGTTGGTGGTTTGGCGGTATGGGAGAGGGCGTTTGTTTGAACTCTAGTAGGTGCCCGTACAATACCATATCCAGCACCCATTTGTCCTTTGTTATTCCTCTCCAGTTTCGGGCAAACCTGGAGATCCTCCCTCCCAGGGGGCTGTGGGATGGATTGTTACTGTTGGTTCTTGCCCTGCCGCCCCTCTGGGATCCGGAGGACTGCTTGCGGTGCTGATTTTGTGTAATGTCCTTTGATTTTTGGTACCTTTTGTAAGCTCTCTTGTACCCCTGGGAGTAATATGTTGAGACCCTAGAGTATTGCCATCCCTTGTTGGACGAGGACTTAGATGTTCTGCTGGCAGCTCCTCAGAACTGATGAAAGGGCCGATGGTTCTGTAGAGATATTAAAGACTTGACTGTGTCGGTGTCTATTTTAGTCGTTTTAAGAGCTTTGTGGATCTTGGTCGGAACAGCTCATCCCCGTCGAAGGGCATGTGTACTACTTTATGGTGGACATCCGGCTGGAAATCCATATATCGAAGCCACGCCTGTCTCCTCAGGACCACCCCGTTGGCCACCTGCTTAAAACCTGTTTCCGCCAGGTCCACCGCAATGTTGATCCCCAGGTTTGAGGACTTGTCCCCTTCCTTTAGGATCGCTTTTGCCTCCATACACTTCTCTTCTGGGAGATGCTCCAGAATTGGAGCAAGCTTATGCCACATCTCCCTATCATATCTGGCTATGATCGCTAGGGAGATGGCTTCTTTCACCATTGTGGCCCCAATTGCTAAGACCTTTTTCCCAAAGGCGTACTGTTTTCATGCTCCATTGTCTGTGGTATTGCACATTTTTGCTTCTCGGATTTCGCTTTCTGGCTTGTCGCTGCCAAGACTACCGATTTGGGAGACGGCTGAGAATTGAGACATTTCGGATCATTTTCTGGTGGGTTGTACATTTTATCAAGGCAGCCTTTCACTGCTGGGCTTGTGAATGTCCTTTTATTATTTTAAGTCCCTCTTGCCAGACGTGGTCAAGGATGCGAATGAAGACCACTGCCTTTCTCCTATTACCCATATGGTCAAATAAAAAGCACTCCTTCTTATCCTCTGAGACGAGGAGGCCAAACTCTTTGTACGCCTTCATGAGTGTAGAATGGAACCTTGTAATGTTGTCCGGGGTGACGGTTTTGCTGACTCCTTGTCCTGGGGAAATTCTTAAATTCTTGGGGGGGGGGGGAATCTTTGTCCCAATCGTCGCCCCACCACAGGGAGTCGGATTAGAAAGTTGTGGTGTCGCAGGGTTCATCCGCATCTGTTAGTTCCTCCTCGATTTATGATGTGTCGTGGATGAACTAGTTTTGCAGAGTGTCGCTGACAAGCTGGACCTGTGAAGTGTCATCGACGAGGTTGTTTTTTGTGGTGTCGTCGAGGGGCTAGCTGCCCTATGCTTCGTTCCCATTGACGGGCTCACCTCACGTGACTTTTGCCGCTCCTTCTCTCTGGCTGCGGTTGGACGGTGTTTATGCGCGTTATGTGCCTCAGCGGCTTTCTTCGACATGTACTTAAGTGTTTTCGGAGTGGCTGTTAACGAGGGGCTTATGTCCACCACTGTGGTGGCTTTCACCAGCCCCAGGGATTTCGGGTATTCCTTGTGCCCCCCCACCACCCTGGACTCAGCGACTTTGATAAGGCCTCGTCTTCTTCCACTGACTTTGTATGCTTGTGTTTCCGTTTTTCTGTTGACTTGCCACCTTCTGGTCCCGTCTTCCCTCCTGGCGATGACAGGCTGTCTCTGGGTAAAGACGCCTCTCCGGCCCCTTAGTCGGTCTTCTCTTGCCCGCTGTCGACAGCTCTTAGCCGTGGGTGATTCTGTGCTTGGTCTTCTTCACTGGCTGCTTTTCGAACCTGGCCCTTACTCTCAACCACAGTCATTTCCCCACGGGAGCGGCCATGCTCTTGGTCGATTTGACGTCGAAGGCGTAGTTCCTCTCATTGAGCGAGCAGACCAGCCTTCTGTTTCTATCTGCAAGAGTCTTGGAACTAAATCTTGGGGGTACAGGCAGTGTATGCAGTCGGAGTGCTTATCTCCCTCATATATGTTTTACAGGCCACAAGTGGCACAGGGTTTAAAAAGGGATCTCCTTTTGCCATCTATCCCCAACAAGCTACCACACCTTAAAGCAGTAGACTTGATGTTGTAGAAAAAGAAGAAGAAATTCAGCATGTGAATCTAGGAAACATCTAATGCTGGAGAACAGCTCGCTCCACTAGCCGTTCTGCTCCATTTCAAAGGCTTTTAACATCCAGGCGCTGGAGCAAGCAGCATATAGCGTGATTTGCTCTGTGTCTGGCAGCACGCCCCTAACAACAATTCGCAGGAACAGCCCTCGCCACCAGCCGTTAAACTAACAAGTACTTGCACTTTCAATTTAGTGTCATTTATACTCATAAGTAGAAACACAATAATGCTCTCACACTCTGGGCCTCATCACGAGTTGGGCGGTATCCTGGCAGTAATACCGCTGGGATACTGCCCAAATCAATAGCACTACTGCGACTTAGCCTGACACAATTTGCGCCAGATCACGAGTTGCGGCGTGTGGTAAATACCCATTACCCAGGACCCAATGAGCTTGGGAAGCACTTTTACCGCTGGAAGTAATTGCGCCAGCAGTCATAGCACCGAAAACGGCCTGAAAATGGTCATTTTTACCTGCAGCAAAAAGCTGGAGGTATAAATGCCATTTTCCACCCAACTTGTGATTTGGGCAGCCCTTAAATGTGGCGTTAATACTGTTACCGCCACATTTAAGGCCTTAGGCCAAACCCGTGATGCGGCCCTCCATGTTTATTTATTCTCTCGTATAGATGATATATGGGCAATAATATATGAGCAATGAAAATAATAGTCAAGCAATGAACACGTTTCTTACCAACTGGTTACGTTCTTTCGACTGGATGTTCCTCCAACGTATTCCTCATCTTTGATATTCTCGGCCAGCTTCGGCCGCATCGGAAAAGTTTTCTCGGCAGAGGGCGCTGTGCGTCGAAGGCGTTGAGTCGATGTCCCTCGAAGGCCTCCGTTGAGGGTGACGTCATCGAGTATACAAGTAGCACTTGCAGAGCCCTTTGGCCTCAGTTCTGTTTTTCCCTCCTGTTCGTGCTGGTTGTTAGTGTAGGCAGACAGTAGGCAGCCCCGCGAGAACTGAAGTAGTAACAACATAGGAAATTCTACAGAGAGGTAGGATGGGAGACCTATGAGGAATACGTTGGAGGAACATTCAGTCGAAAGAACGTTACCAGTTGCTAATTTGTTCTTCGAATGGATTGTGTCCTCCCAATGTATTCCTCATCTTTGATAGATTCCCAATGCAGTATAAAGAATTTTTGGTGGAAGGAGTAGAATCTTGATATTGAAGCTATCTTATAACACAGAGGGTAGTACTGCCTTGCTGAAAGCAATTTTTTGGGAGTGGGAGGCGTCTAAATTATAATACTTTGTGAAAGTATGCATTGAAGACCAAGTTGTTGCATCACAAATTGATTTAGTAGGGACGCCCCTTTGAAGGGCTGTTGAAGAGGCTATACCCCTGGTCGAGTGGGCCCCCAAACCTTCTGGTCGATCCTTGCCAGCCAATGTGTAGCATTCTGAAATGCAAAGCACAATCCATCTTGACAATGTTTGCTTTGAGACCGCTTGACCCAATCTACTTCCGGTATACCCAATAAAGAGTAGATCATCAACTCTGAGCCTGGAGAATCTAGAAATATAAATGCTTAAAGCTCCTCAAGGGTCCAGCCTCTGGAGTCTTTCCTCCTCTTTACCGGGATGCGGCGGGGGATAGAACGCTGGCAGAATGATTTTCTGATTCAAATGGAAATCAGACACAACTTTAGGTAAAAAAGAGGGTTTAACCCTCAATACAACCATGTCGTTCTGGAACACAGTATAGGGTGCCCTGGAAGATAGTGCCTGCAACTCGCTCACCCTACTTGCAGATGTTAATGCGACCAATAAAATGGTCTTGAAGGTTAACAACCTCAAAGTGCAAGTGTGCAAAGGTTCAAATGGATCACACATTGAAAACTTTAGAACCAGATTAAGATCCCAAACTGGGACTTGAAAAGAAGAAGGTGGAAACACATTAGTGAGCCCTTTCAGGAATTGAACTATTAAAGGAATTTTAAAATAGGAACATTCTTCTGAAGAGCGCTTGAAGATCGAGAGCGCTGCCAGGTAACCTTTTATGGTCCCAACATTGAGACCTTTGTGGGCCAATGATAAGAGGAAAGATAACACCTCTGGAATTGAACATAGAAAAGGATCCACATTCTTTTCCTTGCACCGGTCGCAAAACTTGTTCCAAAGGCACCAGCACAGGGATTTTGTTGCTGGCCTTCTTGCCGAAAGCAACACCTCCATGACATCATCCGGGAGGTCCCAATCCTTGTACCTCAACCTTTCAGAAACCAAGCTATAAGGTTGAGATTGTTGACCTCTGGATTGAGAACCTGACCCTCCCTTTGTGAGAGAAGATTCTCTCTCTGTGGAAGACGAATTGGAGGACAGATGGACATGTCTAGAAGGTCCGGATACCACACTCTCCTGGCCCAATCCGGGGCAATTAGGATCATGTGATTTCCGAACCGTCTCAAACTCCTGATGACTTGAGGAATGACAGGGATCGGAGGGAACGCATACAACAGTGGGAAATCCCACACGAATGTGTCTCCTAGAGCTCCTCTAGGACGAAATTCCCTTGAGCAATACCTTTCGTACTTCCGGTTGATTCCGGTCGCAAACAGGTCCCCTTGAGGGGTTCCCCAAAGGGCAAAGATCTCTAGAAGGACTTCCTGAGCTAGTTCCCACTCGTGGGACATTGTATTCTGCCTGCTCAGAGCATCCGCTATTGTGCCCCCCCCCCCGTCCAGGTGAACTGCTGATAGGGAGATTCCTTCTTGAATTGCCCAGTACCAGAACTGCATTGCCTCTCTGCACAGAGGTAGTGACCCTGTACCTCCTCTTTTGTTTAGGTAATGCATGGCCACCGTGTTGTCCGTCATGATCAGAACATTCTTTCCTCTGACCGAGGGCAGGAAGGTCTTCAGCGCTAGTCTGATTGCCCTTAGCTCCAAAAGGTTGATGTGTAGCTTGGACTCCGATGGAGACCAACGACTGCTCACTGTCAGATCGTTGGCATGGGCTCCCCACCCCGTGAGTGAGGCGTCCGTCAGTACTGTAATCTCTGGCCATGGTTGCCAAAAGGGTTCTCCCTTCAGAATATTTTCCTCGCAGGCCCACCACAGAAGGTCCTGTGAGACTGGATGGAATCTGAAGTCGGTCCGTATATTTCCTGAGAACTGGGACCATTGACTTTTTAGAGCCCATTGAAGCGACCTCATCCTCAGGCGGACCTCTGGCACTAGAAAAAAACAGGATGCCATGAGACCGAGCAATATAAACAAAAGAGGGACTCCAAAACGTACAGGCACTCAAATGGAGCAAACAGACATCTATAAACACAAGGGTGTGCCTGAACATACAAAGTCAAAAAATATTTGTGGAGCTAACAGTATTATTCTCCTCGTAGCCTAAACAATAGATTAAATCAAATTCAATATTTAAATGTACTGGTCTCTCACCAGTCAAAGTAACCTTTATGAGAAAAAAAGGGGAAAAAGGACATTGGCATAAAATAATTATAAACTTGCTTTAATTGTTAGTTTGTAACTAGACAATGTGTCAATTTAATAAGTACATACAACATGAAAAACATACAAAAACAATGCAATTTACAAAGAGAAAAAAACAGGACTATTTAGTCCATACAATCAATGCGAGCAGAATTTATGAAAAGGTTCATAGAAGTAGGGGTACAACCCCACTAGGAAATACACATAGGAACCCAATATATGAGAACTAACAAAAAATGATTTGGTGTTAGCAAAACAGTGAATACATTTTAAATCATAAGAGTTTTCCGAGATAGCTAATAAAACTTAAACTATCCCTAGCTGACCCTTACTTGTCTAAAGGCTCAGATTAAACAATTTTGTGAAAATAGCACAGTACATGCGCCAACCAGAGCCTGATTATGGCTACAACAAAAAATATATATATCACACAGAATATTGTTTGCTAAGCCTAATTTTGGCTATCCATGTAAACAATGTCGCATAGTGCTGTGTGTTAAGCCAGATTTTGGCTGAAAAAAAATTTCGACATATACAATGTCACCCAAACAGTCATTTATCTGCTGTGTTGTCACAGGCTGAAAGGGGGTGTACTACGCCTACCGCTATAAAGCGTGTATGTCCATGATGCCAAACCGCAGGAGAATGTAGTTCCTGCGACCATTACATAGGACTAGTTGATGTTTCGGTGGTATATTGATGGGTAGCAACCACCTTCCTCAGGTACTGGGATCTTCACATTCAGCCTTAATACAGACAGCCTTAATGTAGGGGGTCCTCCTGAAAAGGTAGTAACAGGGGACATTTTGTGAACTCAAAAGGTTTAACTTTAAATGGGAAGAGAACTAGAGAATATACCAATATATGGTGAAGGCATCAGGCCTCAGAGCCCCAGAAACAAGTTGGCAGTACCCCCAGACAGAAAACTTGAAGGTTACCAGAAAGGCGCCCTTAAAGTGTAAAGAGCGTGCCCAAAAACTAAGTCACCTCGTGAAAAAAATAAGTGAAAGATGTGATCATATAGTGAAAAATATGTGTGATAGAATACAAAAAATGCTGTGCAAAAGAAAGGCACATAAATCAAAACATGGCGGAACGTACCTCAGAGGGCACATCATGTGCTCACCATGCAAGATGTCGTGCATTCAGCACATTATTTGGGTTTAGCAATTAGAAAACAAACTGAATCTGGAATTTTCACCTAAAGTGAAAGAGGAGGAGAACAAAGACATAAAGGTGGCGATAGTTTATGTGCAGCGGTAATTTAATACGGCTGGTGTGCAGGTATGGTAAAGGTAACAAGAACTCACCATATGAATATGTGGATGCCCATGAAGCGCTTCATATTTTGCGCAGGACACAAAAACTCCTAGCCTGGGGCTGCTGGTATCAGGCTATGGGTTGATGAGTATGGCAGTGCTGCATAATAGTAAAAAATGACAAGCCCAACATGTGAGTTAGGCAGTGTAAATAAAACGCCCAGCGCGTAGGTAAGTCATGGCTTAGTGAGAAGAGTAAGTAAAGTGGAACTTACTGTTGACTTCTACCACGCAGAAGCAGCAAATGACTTGCTTCTAAAGAAAGCTGCGGCTTGCTTCTGGAAAATGCTGCGTGTATACGCTATTCTTCATAGTGAAGAAAGAGGCAGCCAGTGGGGTGTAGTAGCACTCAACTGGAAGGCATGTAACACTGAATGGAAAAGGTGGACAAAGAAAGAGGACTGGGATTAACAAAGTGAATTGGTAACACTGAATGAAAAAGGCAGACAAAGAAAGGGGACTTGGACTAACAAAGTGAATGGAAAGCAAAATGGAGCCCTTCCATGAATAACCGGACACAAACAAGGGACTAACACTAACATTGCAGGCTTGCTGAGACGTTAGTGAAGCCAGGCATTATTTACTATATGCAAAGGGTACAAATCCTATGAATGAATGACCGGACATAGACAAGGGACTAACACTAACATTGCAGGCTTGCTGAAACTTTAGTGAGGCCAGGCATTATGTACTATATGCAAAGGGTACTAATCCTAGGGAAAAAAACATTAGAAAGCGAAAAGGGGCAGCACACCCCAAAGCATATGGAGTGTTAATTCTACCAAATTCGAAACTGCATGAAAGAAAATTGAAAACCAACCAATAATAAACATTGGTAAAAAGAAACATATAGAAATGCATAAATGCAAAAATTATGAAAAAATTGTAAAAAAGTTTTTTTTGAAGAGGACTAGTTAAAAAATTAGTTAAATAAATATAGCCTTAGTGCCAAAGCGGAGATAGCTCATTAAGACCATTGGAAATGGTGTCCAATTGGAAAATCCAACGAGCCTCCTTTGTGGACAAAGTTTGAGAGGGGTTGGAAGAGTTTTTGACAACATCAATCACGCACCAGCGCAGATCCTCTGTACAGTGGCCGTATTCCATGTAATGGCTCACTAGTGGTGAGTTAATTGACTTACATCGAATCCTGGAGCGGTGCTCCATGATTCTAGTGTGTACTGGCCGTGTAGTTTTTCCAATATATTTGAGCCCACACGGGCATTCAATGCAATAGATAGCCCATGCAGTCTTGCAATTTGAATAGTGTCTCAGTTCCCAAAGTTTGCCATGCACCAGGACTGTTTTTGTCTTCATCGCAAATTTACAAATGGAGCAGGACCCGCAGGGAAAGTTACCCGTCAGTGGGCGAAGGTCCCAACTTGTCGTAGTGGATCTAGAAGATTTTAGTGAACAGGAGGCATGGACTAATTGGTCCTTGAGATTCTTTTGTCTCTTCATGGCGAAGATCGGCAATGGTTCAGCTGGTAAAGCTAATTGTGCCACTGACCAATGCTTCTTAATTGCTTTTTTAATGAGAAAGGAATGGGGACTATAGGTAAGGGCACATACTAGTTTGTCCTGTGGCTCCACATTTTTAGGTAGTAGCAGGGTGTCCCGGGGGGTGAATCTTGCTCGTTTATTGGAATTGGTAATCAATTTTTTGGGGTACCCTCGCTGGTGGAACTTAGTGGTCAGGTTAGTAGCATGTTGGACATAATCTGTTATGGATGTACAGTTCCGTCTAGAAACTGGGAATAGGGTAAGTTTTCTTTCAGAGTGCGTGGGTGGTAACTGTCGTAATGCAGTAATGTATTACGATCTGTGGGCTTGGTAAAAAGAGAACAGACCAGTTGGTTGGCCTTATGTTGAATGAGTAAATCAAGAAAAGGGATTTCGATATTGCTCATATCATGAGTAAATTTAATCGTCCGGTGGCAAGAGTTCAACCAGAGAAGAAAGGAGTCAAGTTCCTGGGAGGTGCCGTGCCAGATGAAGATTATGTCGTCTATATAGCGCCTCCAGCTCTCGATATATTGGCGATATGGATTAATGTCAGAAAAAATGAATTTGGACTCAAAGTCAGCCATAAAAATGATGGCCAGGCTGGGGGCGAAGGCCGCACCCATTGCAGTGCCTTGGGTTTGCTGATAAAATAGATTTTGATATACAAAGTAGTTCCTGGTAAGTGCCAGGGAGAGTAATTCCATGAGAAATTCAGTGGGAGCTTTGAAACTTGATGCAGAATGGGTCAGATTGTTTCTGATACAGTCCATAGCCTCATCGTGTGGGATGTTAGTATACAATGCCGTGATATCTAGTGTGACCAGAAGGCTGGTAGCTGGGTCAAATGTCTTGCCTTCAAATAGAGAAATTACTGCAGTACTATCTCTTAGATATGTCTCTGTTTGTAAGCTAATGGGTTGTAAATATTTGTCAATGAATTGGCAGACTGGTTCCAAAACGGTACCACAGCCTGCTAATATAGGCCGCCCCGGTGGTTTAGCCAAGTCTTTATGGATTTTAGGAATGGCATAAAATTTAGGGGTGGAACAGTTGGGTTTGTTAAGAAATTGTGCTTCTTTTGGAGTGATCCAGGAGTGTAGTAAGGCATAATCTGTGATTTCTGAAATCATCTTCTGGATGTCTTTAATTGGATCCTTGCGGAGGGGGCGGTAACTGCCTGGTACACTGAGAAGGTCTTGTACCATAGTGTGGTATTGAGACTGATTTAGTATTGCTATGCCCCCACCCTTATCCGCAGGTTTGATGACAATTTTTGAGTTACTGCTGAGGGATTTTAAGGCTAGTCTCTCTGCTTGTGTTAGATTGTAGCGAACAGTCCCATGCTGTTTTTGTAGCTGGTTAAGGTCTCTTAGAATACATTTCTCAAATGTAAGGAGTTCAGCTGGCATAGTGCTGTCTTCCGGGATGAATGTAGAGGGTGGGTGTAACCCTGTTTCACTTTCATACGATGCACCCTGGTTATCTGAAAAAAAGATCTTGAGTCTAACTGACCTAAAGAATCTTTTGATCTCGGATTTCACACTGAACCAATCAGTAGGATGTGTTGGAATACATGAAAGACCTTTGGAGAGAACTTGAAGTTCCATCGCTGTAAGCGGTACTTGTGATAAGTTAAATACTGGTAAGTTTACTGGTTCGTTGCTGGTCGATTGCTCCTCCTGCGGAAGCGTGGCCGTCTCTGAGTTCGTCCCCATGGTTGAAATTGGGGAGGGAACCAACCTGGGCCGGGGCCTCGTGATGGACCTGCCCCTAAAAAAGGTTGAGGGGGTCCTTGAAAAGGGTTATAGAAGTGACGATAATAGAAGTCACTATCCGACCCTGATGAACTACTGCTACCCGAGAACGTTACTCGGCGTCTTTGCTGTGCACCCCCTGCTTGGTTCCTTTGGTTTGCAGTGATAGATGTGTAGTTAGGGTCAAGATATGGATATATCACCTCAGTTTTAAATTCTGCATGTCTTTAGCCAATTTCTTTGTTTTCTTTGCCAAGGTAGTGTCTATAAACTCCTGGAAGGTTTTATTAATTTCTGCTAGTTTGTCCTTAGCATTTGTGATTGAGGGACCATTAATAAACAGTTTTTCCGCTGTGTCTAATTCCTGCTGGACAATAACACCTAATCTTTGGGCTGTTGAAATAGTTAGCACCATTAGATCTCGGCTACATTTTGTCGCAATATAGCTGAAGTTATTCTTGTATTCTTGGTCATCTAAATATACACACGGTTCATTTCGGACAATGAGCCCGGCCGGAATGGTATTCTTTTTAAGGTAATCCTTAAGCAAATGACCATGGAGCGTGGTACGAAAATTTTTCTTTTTTAATTTAAGTAAGTCATTAGCAGTGTTTGGGCTAGTGCCTGTCTCATCTAAGCCCGTAGGGTTAAAAAGTGAGGAGCCACGAAGTATATCTCTAATCTGATCATCATCATAGCTCAAGGTTAAGTTGTCGGCCATACTAGGCCGGCCTGTTATTATGGTGATAGAAAACTATACAAGAGAAGAGTATAAATGACATTTTAACAGAAACACGGGGGGAAGAAGAAAAACCTCCTTGGGTTGTCGAGCAGAATACTCAGATGCCAATAACAGTGGTGATCCCTTAGCTACTTGGGATCAAATTAAGATAAAAAGCAAATTATGACCCTCGATATGCAGCCCTGGCTGCAAATACAATATAAACAAAAGAGGGACTCCAAAACGTACAGGCACTCAAATGGAGAAAACAGACATCTATAAACACAAGGGTGTGCCTGAACATACAAAGTCAAAAAATATCATTTGTGGAGCTAACAGTATTATTCTCCTGGTAGCCTAAACAATAGATTAAATCAAATTCAATATTTAAATTTACTGGTCTCTCACCAGTCAAAGTAACCTTTATGAGAAAAAAAAGGGGAACAAGTACATTGGCATAAAAAAATTATAAATTGCTTTAATTGTTAGTTTGAAACTAGACAATGTATCAATTTAATAAGTACATATAACATGAAAAACATACAAAAACAATGCAATTTACAAAGAGAAAAAAACAGGACTATTTAGTCCATACAATCAATGCGAGCAGAATTTATGAAAAGGTTCATAGAAGTAGGGGTACAACCCCACTAGGAAATACACATAGGAACCCAATATATGGGAACTAACAAAAAATGATTTGGTGTTAGCAAAACAGTGAATACATTTTAAATCATAAGAGTTTTCCGAGATAGCTAATAAAACTTAAACTATCCCTAGCTGACCCTTACTTGTCTAAAGGCTCAGATTAAACAATTTCGTGAAAATGGCACAGTACATGCGCCAACCAGAGCCTGATTATGGCTACAACAAAAAAAATATATATCACACAGAATATTGTTTGCTAAGCCTAATTTTGGCTAACCATGTAAACAATGTCGCATAGTGCTGTGTGTTAAGCCAGATTTTGGCTGAAAATTTTTTTCGACATATACAATGTCACCCAAACAGTCATTTATCTGCTGTGTTGTCACAGGCTGAAAGGGGGTGTACTACGCCTACCGCTATAAAGCGTGTATGTCCATGATGCCAAACAGCAGGAGAATGTAGTTCCTGCGACAATTACATAGGACTAGTTGGCATTTCGGTGGTATATTGATGGGTAGCAACCACCTTCCTCAGGTACTGGGATCTTCACATTCAGCCTTAATACAGACAGCCTTAATGTAGGGGGTCCTCCTGAAAAGGTAGTAACAGGGGACATTTTGTGAACTCAAAAGGTTTAACTTTAAATGGGAAGAGAACTAGAGAATATACCAATATATGGTGAAGGCATCAGGCCTCAGAGCCCCAGAAACAAGTTGGCAGTACCCCCAGACAGAAAACTTGAAGGTTACCAGAAAGGCGCCCTTAAAGTGTAAAGAGCGCACCCAAAAACTAAGTCACCTCGTGAGAAAAATAAGTGAAAGATGTGATCATATAGTGAAAAATATGTGTGATAGAATACAAAAAATGCTGTGCAAAAGAAAGGCACATAAATCAAAACATGGCGGAACGTACCTCAGAGGGCACATCATGTGCTCACCATGCAAGATGTCGTGCATTCAGCACATTATTTGGGTTTAGCAATTAGAAAACAAACTGAATCTGGAATTTTCACCTAAAGTGAAAGAGGAGGAGAACAAAGACATAAAGGTGGCGATAGTTTATGTGCAGCGGTAATTTAATACGGCTGGTGTGCAGGTATGGTAAAGGTAACAAGAACTCACCATATGAATATGTGGATGCCCATGAAGCACTTCGTATTTTGCGCAGGACACAAAAACTCCTAGCCTGGGGCTGGTGGTATCAGGCTATGGGTTGATGAGTATGGCAGTGCTGCATAATAGTAAAAAATGACAAGCCCAACATGTGAGTTAGGCAGTGTAAATAAAACGCCCAGCGCGTGGGTCAGTGAGAAGAGTAAGTAAAGTGGAACTTACTGTTGACTTCTACCACGTAGAAGCAGCAAATGACTTGCTTCTAAAGAAAGCTGTGGCTTGCTTCTGGAAAATGCTGCGTGTATACGCTATTCTTCATAGTGAAGAAAGAGGCAGCCAGTGGGGTGTAGTAGCACTCAACTGGAAGGCATGTAACACTGAATGGAAAAGGTGGACAAAGAAAGAGGACTGGGACTAACAAAGTGAATTGGTAACACCGAATGAAAAAGGCAGACAAAGAAAGGGGACTTGGACTAACAAAGTGAATGGAAAGCAAAATGGAGCCCTTCCATGAATGACCGGACACAAACAAGGGACTAACACTAACATTGCAGGCTTGCTGAGACGTTAGTGAAGCCAGGCATTATTTACTATATGCAAAGGGTACTAATCCTATGAATTAATGACCGGACATAGACAAGGGACTAACATTGCAGGCTTGCTGAAACTTTAGTGAGGCCAGGCATTATGTACTATATGCAAAGGGTACTAATCCTAGGGAAAAAAACATTAGAAAGCGGAAAGGGGCAGCACACCCCAAAGCATATTGAGTGTTAATTGTACCAAATTCGAAACTGCATGAAAGAAAATTGAAAACCAACCAATAATAAACATTGGTAAAAAGAAACATATAGAAATGCATAAATGCAAAAATTATGAAAAAATTGTAAAAAAGTTTTTTTTGAAGAGGACTAGTTAAAAAATTAGTTAAATAAATATAGCCTTAGTGCCAAAGCGGAGATAGCTCATTAAGACCATTGGAAATGGTGTCCAATTGGAAAATCCAACGAGCCTCCTTTGTGGACAGAGTTTGAGAGGGGTTGGAAGAGTTTTTGACAACATCAATCACGCACCAGCATAGATCCTCTGTAGAGTGGCCGTATTCCATGTAATGGCTCACTAGTGGTGAGTTAATTGACTTACATCGAATCCTGGAGCAGTGCTCCGTGATTCTAGTGTGTACTAGCCGTGTAGTTTTTCCAATATATTTGAGCCCACACGGGCATTCAATGCAATAGATAGCCCATGCAGTCTTGCAATTTGAATAGTGTCTCAGTTCCCAAAGTTTGCCATGCACCAGGACTGTTTTTGTCTTCATCACAAATTTGCAAATATAGCAGGACCCGCAGGGAAAGTTACCCGTCAGTGGGCGAAGGTCCCAACTCGTCGTAGTGGATCTAGAAGATTTTAGTGAAGAGGAGGCATGGACTAATTGGTCCTTGAGATTCTTTTGTCTCTTCATGGCGAAGATCGGCAATGCTTCAGCTGGTAAAGCTAATTGTGCCACTGACCAATGCTTCTTAATTGCTTTTTTAATGAGAAAGGAATGGGGACTATAGGTAAGGGCACATACTAGTTTGTCCTGTGGCTCCACATTTTTAGGTAGTAGCAGGGTGTCCCGAAAGGCGAGAGCAACCTCAAGAAATCGCAAGCCGGAAGAATCTGGGCATTCTGGAATTTTAACACCATCTGAAGAATATCTTGAGCCCTCGTCTTGTGTGGAGAGCTCTTTCGCAAGGATATCTCTAAAACAGCCCTGATGTATTGGAGCTGCTGGGAAGGTGACATCTGTGACTTCTTGAAATTGAGGGATAAGCCCAGCCTGTGAAGGGAGTGGCAGGTGACTGAGATGATCCAGAGCTTGCTCAGGAGAGCGGGCCCTGATCAGCTTATCGTCCAGGTAGGGGTAGACATGAATCCCCCCTCTCCTGAGATGCGCTGCCACTACCACCATCAGTTTGGTGAAGACCCTCGGGCTGAGGTCAACCCGAATGGCAGGACTCAAAACTCATAATGCTATCCGCCAACGGCGAACCTCAGGTATTTTATGTGCTTTAGATGGATAGGCACATGAAAATAAGCATCCTGAAGGTCCAATGACACCAACTAATCATGAAGTTGAAGGGCCTGAAGGATCTGAGAAAGGGTGACCATCTTGAACTTGTCCTTCCTGAGGAACTTGTTCAAGTATCTCAAGTCCAAGATGGGTCTCAGTGCTCCGTCCTTTTTGGGGATAAAAAATATGGGACTACCAACCCTTGTTCCTCTCTGGTACAGGTACTGGTTCTATAGCACCTTTCTCTAGAAGTGTTAATATTTCCTGCAGAAGGAGCGGATCTGGAATCCTCAAAGAGTGTTTCCCCGGTGGATTGTTGTGCGGCTGCGTTATGAATGGAAGGCAGTAACCTTGGGCTATTGTTTCCAGAGCCCAAGCATCTGAAGTAATAGCTTGCCATTCTTCGAGATGCTGAGACAGTCTGCCCCCATTGGTGATTCGTGACGCAAGCTCTCAAAGCGGTTTTGAGGCGGTTGCTGCAGCTGCTGATGGTAAGGAGGCTGCAGCTGGAGCTGGCTTTGCACTTTTACCTTGTCCACCATGAGGGCTTTTCCTTTGGTCTCTTTGGCTGGCCATTCCTCTCGCCTTTCAAAATGAGGAGTAGTAGCGACAGGATCGTTCCCTCCATGACTGTCCTGATGAACAAAAAGGCTGAGGTTGCCTAACAGCGGCCCCCAAAGATTTGGCACCCGCCTTTGAGGTGTGCAACCTCTCAAGGCTCTCGTCAGCCTTGCTACCAAAAAGGCGAGACCTGTCAAATGGCATGTTTAGGAGATGGGACTGCACATCTGGTGCGAAAATCGACTTCCGCAACCACGCTCATAACTGCTCGCAGCCATGGACCTGCTGACGCTGTCTTCAGTGTCCAAACCAGACTGAAAGGATTCACGCATGGCCTCCTTGCCATCTTTAGCGATAGCTAGAAAACCCTCCCTTTCTTCCGCTTCTGGTATGTGCTCAGCCGCCATGGAGATGCACCCCCACAGAGTGTTCGAAAATTTGGCTAAGGGACATGTGGAGTTGGCCGATTTTAATGCCATACTACCTGCTGAAAATACTGTGTGTGCCCATCCATCCACGCGCTTGTCGTCCCTATCTGGAGGGATGGTAGAGTATGCCACTTTGTTAGATGTAGCTGTGGCTGCCTGGAACACCAAACTCTCGGGAGTGGGGTGTTTGGACAGATAGCCGGGGTCGCTACTGGAAGGGTGGTATTTTCTAGTAAGGGACTTATCCACAGCAGGGATAGAATCCGGGGACTCCCAATGTTTGTCCACCCTATTTTGCAAGGCCATGTGGAAGGGTAAAATTGCGTCAGTAGGTGGATCTTGATCTAGAATGTCTGTCAGATCCTCCTGAATAAATTGGGTTGGTGGTCTTGCCCATCCTAAGTAGTATACAACCTTTGACATCAACTGCCGGTAGGAGGAATCAGCATGCCCTCCCGGCTCTGGTTTGCCAAATTCAGTCTCTGGCGATGTATCTACACCACTAGTATTATGTAGTGTGTCAATGAGGTCCCTCATTTTACTCTCTTTAGAGATTAAACAGTCTGGCACATTTGGAGTGGCAAACTCTAGACCAAAGGGAACCTCCTCATCTTCAGACCTTTCCTGTTCTTCAAAAATTGAAGACAAAGATTTAAAGAACTCCTTTCTGGGCAAAGGAGCGACAGGTCTTTCAGGAGAAGTTGGTATTGTGGAAGGTTTTACATGCTCAGAGGACTGAGTTAGAACCTTAGGGATCTTCGGCACTGATGGCTTCGGTGTCGACGTCGACAAAGGCGTTGATGGTGCCGATGAAAATGGCGCCGAAGGTGGAAATGGCGTTGAACGTGGCGAGGTTTTGATGGTGACCTTCAAGGATTTTGCCTTAATAGTGTGCAGAGCCTTGAATGGCGTTGAGGACAACAAGCGCGCATCACGGATCGAATTACTTTTTGTTTATCGGAGACCTCGAGGGCTCACAATCCTTTCTTCTTCGATCAGCCGGGCTCAAGGGCGCACAAGTTTCGGTACGGGAACGCTCCCAGCAGACTTCCAAAGAAGGCACGGACCGAGGCTTGGCCTTCTCAAAGACTTCCATCATTTTTAACCTGAAAGCCTCCCACTCTTCGGAAGAAGAATGTTTTGTGAGGCATCTAAACTTACTTGGGGATTCGTCTGACGACGATGAAGATGGTGAACGGTGACGTTGTTTCTTCGATCTTTTTGATGACGTCAAGTGGTGGGAGCCACTTCGGGATCTCAACCTTTCTTCTTTCCTTTTGCGTCGAGGGGAATGAGTCTTCAACTTGACTGTCGAGGATCGGTCAGATTTAGATTTACGACCCTGCTGCAATTTCCCCTTCCTTTCTTGCCGGGCTTTGCCTGTCATCACCTGACACTTCGAGCAGGCCTCGATGTCGTGGCCTTCTCCCAGGCACCACAGGTACGATCGAAGCGGGTGTGTGATCGACATCTTAGAACTGCACTCCTTGCATTTTTTGAAACCCAAGCGAGGGGTAGCCGGGGTCGATGATGAGGACATCTTTGATAATTTTACGAAGAACGAACTGTATAGTTTAAAAGAACTAACGAGGCACACCGAGTCTACAAAGCAACAGGTTCTGCAGAAAAACGGAACTGAGGCCAACGGGCACCATGCGTGCTACTTGTATACTCGATGACGTCACCCTCGACGGAGGCCTTCGAGGGACATCGACTCGATGCCTTCGACACACAGCGCCCTCTGCCGAGAAATATTTTCCGATGCAGCCGAAGCTGGACGAGAATATCAAAGATGAGGAATAGGTTGGAGGACACAATCCATTTGAAATACAGTTACTAATATTAGCAATAAAGTAGTGGAGTATATACCCAATATCATACTCTTCTACAATGTTAATACCTACTACCAATCACAAGTGTGTATGTAGACAGTGGCCAGTAAAACATAAAATCAAATCACACACACAATTGTGATGCTATGGATTGGCAAGCCAGGGTGACAGGTGAGGTTATAAAGGCCAACCTCTGGATAACCCATTAGGTGGAAAGGGTTAAAAGCTCTGTGAAAAAGTAAATGGGTAGTTAACTAAGAACAGCCTAAAAGCTACCCCGAGCCATGGATCAACAAATGATACAGGTAAAACATGTCAATTCCCCTGCAAAGGATTCTTGTTCCTCAGTGCTTTGATGGATCTACTCATCATGGACAGAGAAGTATGAGGGGCAACACAGGTTATATAAGGGCACTGTTTCGAAACTAAGTATGACCCTAAACGGGGGTGTGTCACCAGCAGAGGAAAGATTGAAAGGATAACCTCTTAATAGTGTCTCTTAAAAGTCCCCGCCCCATGGAAAGAAAAATGTATGTTGGAAAAGTTGGAAAAATTGCTCATTTTGAAAGTCTAAAAATTTGAATTTGGAAAAATTGGACAAGTGCCAATTGTTAGAGCCAGGAGCATTTTAGTGCCTCAGGGTGAAGGTATCTGAAAGCTATTTGCTGCTTGTTTCCAGAGCTGTTGTACAGCTTTGTAAATTAGTTTTGCCTCCAAACTATTGATTAAAATTAAATCAGAATTTTGAAAAAACGGCAAAGTTGTCAGGAATAAGGGCTGGAGCAGACGTGGAGTGCTAAAATTCACTCATTGAAGCATGGGGAGCAGTGGGAGGACAAATACTACGTTTCCCAGCAGTCTTATGGTGCTTTGTAGTTTTCTTGTTACGCACGCGTTACCAGCTGACTCTGATTGAGGACAGCTTATCAGCCGGCAACGGCGCGAGGCAGGTGCAGCTTATTCTGATTATGGAACGTTTGGCGTCGGAGGAAGAAGGAGATTTCTGCTCGCTTGACGGCAGGAGGGGTTGGTGACATTCCTGGTTGAATATGCAGGTCGGAGGGGCAAGGACGTTGCCGGTTGACTACTGGCAGTGCACTCTTCGTCCGGGAAGTCCAGAGGGGCTCCCGGACTTCAGATAAGTACAAGGAGGGGCTGGGCTTACACGTTGGGCTTAGCATTCCTGACGAAACGTCCATGAGAGTGGATTATGAATCGGTCCGAGGATCGGGCCATGCTTATTTTGTGCTTTATGTGATTGTCTGGTACGTTTTTGCAAAAAGGAAACTCACAAACTGTAAAGTGCTGAGGCATTTGGTTTAACACGCGGATAGACAAGCAATCCGCACAACACGGTAGCATGTGTGTTAAGAAAAGCATGTGGGCACTGAGTCAAGTCCAACTAGTGCTGTAAACTAGTATTGGCTTATGAATGCAATTTCTGTTCATTGTATGTTGCTTATGCCTGCCCAAGGGGCCGTTTGTTTTTTATCCTATCATCTTGGGAAGATTCCCATTTGTTTGTTTCATTACGCTTATTGCAATGTGTTCAGCATATGTGTGGTAATGGGGCAGTACACGTATTAAGGTGTGCTTAATCAGGTACAGGCAGGGAACAGGAATATTGTGTAAGTCTATTTCATGTTACATGCATTCCAGTATTTGAGTTATGAATATGCTTAGATAGGTTAGGTTTTTTTCCCAGTGCTCCCCTTTTCCTATCCAACTTAGGTGTTTCCTTACCCTTTTCCTGGTGTTCCTAATCTCCCCCACCCCTTCCACAACCTCTCTCTAATACCTCTTCCCCCATTTGTTGCCACATGGTTACCTCTATTATAACTATCAGGTGCCTGTACCAACCACGGTGGGGGGGTCGAATTCATTTGGCTTCTGTGGTTTGGGGGAGAGTGTCAATCTCTCTTCCCCTACAAAGTGTGTTTGTGACATAATAAGCCGCCCACAGATTGGGATACTCACAACCACCCAAGCCAAATGGAAGCGACTCCTTCGCCTTTGGCCGATGTGCTAAAGGCTCTTCAAGAGATTCAGGTGGAATTAGCTCATGCTCGAAAGGAATCCACCACTTTGAAAGCACAGGTACAGAGTTTGGTAGCACAAAGTACTCCCTTGGAGGGGACCAGTGCATCTACAGCTATGGGAGCTTCCACAAGTAGGAGTTCCACTGTAATTCTTCAACCTCCCAGTAGTGTACCCTTGGCAGCTCCTGAACGATTTTCAGGGGATCCCAGAAAGTAAATGATGTTTCTTACTCAATGTAAACTCCATCTTTTGTGTAAACCAACAGCGTTCGAGACTATTCAGGCAGGAACGGCATTTGTGATATCATATTTGACAGGAGATCCAGCAGAATGGGCGATGCTCCTGGTTCAAAAAGATGACCCATTATTATATAATTGGGATGGTTTTTTGGCAGAATTTGGCAGATTGTTTCACAGGAGGGAAGTGTCATTGGCACAAGATAAAGAGTTGTTGGGATTAAGGCAGGGATCACACGACCTGGTAACATATGTGACACAGTTCAATAGGTTAGTGATTGAGAAGGATTGGCCAGTGGCAAAACAAACAGTGTTATTTTATCAAGGGTTACGAGAGGAATTAAAGGATGCAATCGCTCAGGTAGAGCCTCAACCCGGTAACTGTACTGCCATGATAGATCTGGCATTGCGGTTAGACCATAGAATGAGTGAGAGGAAGGGAGACAAGAAAAGACCAGAAGCAGTACCTTTCGTGAGATTAGATACGAGCAGGGGGGGAGGCACAGCGAGGTAAAACCAATGCAGATTGGAAGCGTAAGAGGGCCATTGTCAGTTGCAGAAAAGGAACAGCGTAAGACTAACAACTTGCGCCTGTATTGTGGGCAGGCAGGGGGAACACAGGTGACGTACATGCCCGAATACTCAGCAGAAGAGTGTAGGATGGGAACGGGGTAAGAAGGAAGCGGGAAAAGAGATGGGCCAGCCTTAGGGGGAACACAGGTGACAGGCCCGAAGGAATCAAGGTTCCCCAGATGGGTGGCAAATACAGTAGGGAGTAAGACCTCTCACTTATATATATTGGTGACTTTATGTTTTGCTATGACCAAGCAGGTGGTACTGGCGATGGTGGAATCAGGGGCTACTAGCAATTTTGTGGATATTACACTAGCAGACCAGCTGGGATTGCCCTTGCAGGATAAACAGCAAGTGGAAGGAGTCCAGTCAATAGATGGGTCTCCCTTAGTGTCAGGTCCAATACGAAAACAAACCAAAGCTTTGTATATGATATGTGCCTCAGGTCATAGGGAAGAGATTACCTTTGATTTGATAGCAGCACCTCAGTTTGGTCTGGTTTTGGGAATGCCGTGGTTGGTACAACACAATCGAAGGATTGATTGGGAAAAGCAGATAGTGTTAGACCACTTACCTGGGGGACGGCGAGACGCTGGCAGTCTTGGCGGGTCTATCCGAGGTTTCGGCTAGTCGGGAGAGGAGTCTCCCGACATCCGAAACCTCGGATTGTTTTCGGGCGCGTGCATGTGCCGCAATACGCGGAGGCCGGCGGCTTGTGTGTCAAGCCTCGTTTTCACTCCTAGCCAGGGCGGCTGTGCATGCGCGGTCCAGCCTGCGCTTCAGGCCTCGGCTTCACGCCGAGGGCCGTAAATAGCGGCTGAGTCAGAGAACGAATCGCGTCTTAACGCGGTTCATTCCTGACTAGCCGTAGCAGCGCCCGTATCCAGTTCTGCCTGCAATCTCCTGCTTCAGCCCTCCCCTGCCGGTTCCCTGGTTCGCCGTATCCTGCTCTGCCAGCCATTACCTGATTCCAGCCTTCTTCAGCCAGTTCCCTGGTCCTAGTCTCCCTTGGTTCCCCTGTGGGTCTCTTGGGGAATTCCTCCTGTGCTGTCTGCCCTGGGGTCAGCTTGCCTATTAGCCACCTTGGTTGGTTACGGACTTCTACCTTGCCTCGCCAATTGGTTCTCCTCTCCTGTTCCCCCTTGGTTTCTCAAGTTTGCCTGCTACTCCATTTCTCCTGACTACAGAATACCACGTTGTCAGGCTCTTCTTTCGCCCATTTTGCTATGGTGTCCATACTCTGCAAGAACATCCAGTGCATCCTCCACACATTTCGTCTGTTGCATCACTCTCCCTCCCGGGGCAGTCACTACATCAGACCCGCAGGGAAAGTCTTGTGACGTCTGGGGGTGTCCCTTATTCCCTTGTCCTACCGGGCAGGGTTGGAGTTGCTACTATTGTATACTATCAGCTGGTGACACTTTCCCACCAGCCTGGCCTCTCCAGTTCGGACGCTTTCCAGGAATCCTGTCTCCGCAGGTGCTATCCGATCCCGGGACACACACCTTAGCAGATTAAGACGCCTACCTATCTGTACTGATCCAGGGATGGATGACATGGAGGATTTAAGGAGTGAGATCAGAGCCTTACGTGCCGAGATGTCGGCACTTCATCAGGAGAATTTGGCATTAAGACAGATGGTGGCTCAAGGGGCCAGTGCTAATATTTCGCCTGAGACTGTGATGGCACAGACCAGCCCAGTGAAATTCGATGGAGATCCCAGACGAGTGGCTGAATTTTGCAATCATTGCCGAATCCATTTCTTGTGTCGTCCAACCCATTTCAATCAGGATAAGGCCAAGATTGGATATATTTTGGGCAATCTGGTTGGCAATGCGTTGGCCTGGGCTACGCCCCCTGTGGTAGCCAAGAGCCCAATATTGGAGGATTTTGTAGCCTTTGAAAAGGCCTTTTTGGAAGTGTTCCAGTCACCAAACCTAGCAGCAACAGCTCAGAACCAATTAATGGACTTAAAGCAAGGCTCCAGTGACATTATTGCTTATATCAGTCATTTTCGCCAGTTGGCCACGGATTCCCAATGGCTGGAAGTAACCCAGAAAACACTCTTTCGTAGGGGACTAAGGGAGGAATACAAGGAAGAGTTTTTACATATACCAGAACCAGAGACCTTGCAGGCCCTACAAGAACAAGTCCTACGTATCGTACGTATTGACCATAGATTGACTGAGAGACGGAACGAGAGCCAAATCTGAAAAGATGCTTTCGAGAATCCTGCCAGTACCCGGTAAAGTCTCAAACTCTCAAGAACCAGCATCTGAACCCATGCAATTGGGAGTCCTAAGAGGTCCCCTGTCAGATGCCGAAAGGAAAAGAAGGTGAGATTTCAGGTTGTGCCTGTACTGTGGGGCCTCCGGGCATTACCTCTCTACGTGCCCTCAACGACCTCTCCGTAAGTCAGAAAACTAAACGGCCTGTCGTATGTAGGGAAGGCAACGACAGGCCCCTCTTCTTTAATTTCAGTCCTTCCGGATGATCACCGGGAAAAACAACCAATGCAGCCAGTGGTACTCATGGCCTTAAGAATCAAGGTTACGTGGGCAAGAAACGAACCTGTAGAGGTCCTTGGCCTGTTGGATTGTGGAGCTTCCGGTAACTATATTGATGCCGACTTTGTAGCCAGAAACGGGATCGCTTTGCTGGAGAAGAGATGCGCTTCCATGGTGGAAGTTATTGATGGGACTCCTCTGTCTTCTGGACCGGTCCATCAGCATAGAGGAACTCTACAACTGCAAATTGAGGAGCATCAGGAACTGATCTCTTTTGAAGTCATCAAGACACCGTCATACCCAATTATCCTGGGCTTACCTTGGTTGTTGCATCACAATCCTAACATCAATTGGGAGACAAGGACTCTAGAGTTTTGTTCAGCCCGTTGCACACAAGAATGCTTAGGCAGCTACCATCTGGCAATGAAGACTACGACCTCTACTCAGACCGATGGATTTAGTAGAACAAGTCTTTACTCGGTTTCTACAATTCCATCAGAATATACTGAATTCCAGGAGTTTTTTTCTGAACCAAAGGATATTCCGTTGCCCCCGCACAGAAGCTTTGATTGTTCCATAGATCTTCTTCCAGACACTACAATACCACATGGCAAGGTGTACTCCCTAACAGCACAAGAAAAGAAGGTACTACGGGAATATCTACAGGATTGCCTACAAAAGGGATACATCGTACCCTCAACCTCTCCTGCGGAATTTCCATTATTCTTTGTTAAAAAGAAAGAGGGCACCCTTCGTCCATGCATCGATTATCGTCAATTAAATGATATCACAAAGAAAGACCGGTATCCACTCCCCTTGATACGAACCATTATGGAGTTGCTACATGAAGCCCGGGTGTTCACCAAGCTAGACCTCTGAGGAGCTTATCACCTAGTGCGCATAAGATCTGGTGATGAGTGGAAGACCGCATTTAAGACTCCAATGGGGCATTACGAGTACGGCGTGATGCCCTTTGGCTTGTGCAATGCTCACTCAGTTTTTCAACCTCTTATGGATCACGTATTTGCTGATTTAATCGGAGCATCAGTTTGGGTTTACTTGGATGATATCCTTGTGTATTCTAAGGGCCGCAAGGAACACATAGTTCAAGTTAAAGAGGTTCTAAAGAGGTTACAGCAGAATCACTTATACATCAAGCCAGAAAAATGCCATTTCCATCAAGACCAAGTGGAGTTCCTGGGATATGTCATCAGTGCTACAGGTATACATATGGATCCTGCTAAAGTCTGTGCTATTTTGGAGTGGAAACCTCCCAGAGATCGGCGATCGCTTCAACGCTTCCTTGGATTCGTAAATTTTTATCGCCGATTCATACCATCATTTTCCAAATGGGCAGCTCCTCTTTCTAATCTGACCAGTGTCAGGAAGGCCTTTGAGTGGGGACCGGAGGCCGCTGTTTCCTTTCTGCGATTAAAAGAAGCCTTCAGCACCTCTCCTATTCTTCAACACCCACGGCAGGACAGACCCTTTATTGTGGAAGCTGATGCTTCGAATACGCTGTGGAGGCAGTACTGTTACAACTTGATCCAGATTTGAAGACTGAATTTCCTCTAGCATGCTATTCCCGAAAACTCACTGCCAGTGAACGGAACTATCCTATCATCGAGAAGGAGCTCCTAGCCATAAAAACTGCTTTCGAAGAATGGCGCCATCATCTATTAGGAGGGTGTTTCCCAGTGGAAGTGCGCACGGACCACCGAAACTTACAGTTTCTACGTTCCTTACAATGCAGAACTTCACGTCAGGCTCGGTGGGCCTTCTTCTTTTCACATTTCGATTTCCATATCACCTACATATCCAACAATAAGAATGTCAAAGCTGATTTTTTATCTCGCTCTCTGGAAGACGATATTGTACAGGAAAACAAGGGGGAACCAGTGCTAGCCTCGAAACATTTTCTCCTAGCCCTAGTACCCTACTTACAGAGAGTAGCCCAGGAGATGACAGTGGATCCTAAACGTACCACCCTATTGAAGATTTCACAAATAAGCGAAAGAGATGGCCTTCTGCTATTTCGGAAAAGATTGTACTTACCAACTGAAGATCTCCGTAGAGCTGTATTGCAGGGACTACATGATTCCAAAATAGGAGGACATCGTGGGATTCGAGCTAAACAAGAGGTGATTGCCCGTCAGTTTTGGTGGCCTGGCTGGGCTACCCAAGTCAAGCAATACGTGGAGTCCTGTCCGATTTGTGCCCAGGTTAAGACTCTGAGACAGAGACCTGTAGGCCTATTGCATCCTACTGAAATACCACCTTACCCTTAGCACACACTAGCCACTGACTTTATTGTGGATCTCCCATGTTCCGAGGGCCAGACCTGCATCATGGTAGTAGTGGACTGCTTTACTAAGATGGCCCACTTCATTCCTTTCCCGAAGATACCCACAGCTGCTCAGATGGCCCAGTCCTTTTTACAGAACATTTACCGTCTACATGGTTTACCAGAGAAGATAATATCGGATAGGGGCTCTTAATTTGTTTCTGCCTTTTGGGGTCAACTCTGCCAACATTTGAGTATACATAGAGCCCTTAGCTCAGGTCATCACCCACAAACTAACGGGCAGATGGAGAGGACCAATCAGCCTTTGGAACAGTATTTACGCTGTTTCACCAATGCTTCCCAGTCCAATTGGATGTTTCATTTAGCCCTGGCAGAAGTAGCTTACAACAACTCAGTGCACTCGGCAACCGGGTTTAGTCCCTTCTACTGTTCCTCTGGCCTACACCCCAAGTTACTACCTCTCCCTCCCATACAACACAGCTCAGTTCCTTCGTCTGATCGGTTGATAGCCAATGTACAAGGTTGTCACCGCCAGGCGACAGGTGCCTTAACTATGGCGCAGGCTAGTATGAAAAAGGCTGCTGACAAGCGTCGGAGTCTTGGTCCAGTGTTTCAAGTGGGAGACGCAGTGTGGTTATCTTCCAGAAATCTTCCTGCCCAAAATCTTCCACTGAAATTGGCCCCTAGATTCCATGGTCCTTTCCGTATAATTAAGAAGGTGTCTACGGTAGCCTTTAGACTGGCTTTACCTACCTCATGGCATGTTCATCCAGTCTTTCATGTTTCCCTGCTGAAACCCTATCGTCCCGACTCCTATGGTCGTTCCCATCCTCGAACTGCAGCCATTGATGTTCAGGGTACGCCAGAATTTGAGGTCCAAGAGATTTGTGATTCCCGTTTTTATAGGGGAAAATTGCAATATTTGGTGGACTGGAAGCGCTACCCCCCCTGTGATCGCACCTGGGAACCGGTTGCCAATGTTCATGCACCTCATCTGGTTTGGGAGTTCTATCTCGCTCATCCCTGGAAGCCTGGTGCTCCTGGTCTTTCTGCGGAGGGTCATGGTGTTAGACCACTTACCTGGGGGACAGCGAGACGCTGCCAGTCTTGGCGGGTCTATCCGAGGTTTCGGCTAGTCGGGAGAGGAGTCTCCCGACATCCGAAACCTCGGATTGTTTTCGGGCGCGCGCATGCGCCGCAATACGCGGAGGCCGGCGGCTTGTGTGTCAAGCCTCGTTTTCACTCCTGGCCAGGGCGGCTGCGCATGCGCGGTCCAGCCTGCGCTTCAGGCCTCGGCTTCACGCCGAGGGCCATGAATAGCGGCTGAGTCAGAGAACGAATCGCGTCTTAACGCGGTTCGTTCCTGACTAGCCGTAGCAACGCCCGTATCCAATTCTGCCTGCAATCTCCTGCTTCAGCCCTCCCCTGCCGGTTCCCTGGTTCACTGTATCCTGCTCTGCCAGCCATTACCTGATTCCAGCCTTCTCCAGCCGGTTCCATGGTCCTAGTCTCCCTTGGTTCCCCTGTGGGTCCCTTGGGGAATTCCTCCTGTGCTTTCTGCCCTGGGGTCAGCTTGCCTATTAGCCACCTTGGTTAGTTACGGACTTCTACCTTGCCTCGCCAATTGGTTCTCCTCTCCTGTTCCCCCTTGGTTTCTCAAGTTTGCCTGCTACTCCATTTCTCCTGACTACAGAATACCACGTTGTCAGGCTCTTCTTTCGCCCATTTTGCTGTGGTGTCCATACTCTGCAAGAACATCCAGTGCATCCTCCACACCTTTCGTCTGTTGCATCACCATCCCTCCCGGTGCAGTCACTACATCAGACCCGCAGGGAAAGTCTTGTGACGTCTGGGGGTGTCCCCTATTCCCTTGTGCTACCGGGCAGGGTTGGAGTTGCTATTATTGTATACTATCAGCTGGTGACACTTCCCCACCAGCCTGGCCTCTCCAGTTCGGATGCCTTCCAGGAATCCTGTCTCCGCAGGTGCTACCCGATCCCGGGACACACACCTTAGCAGATAGTTTGGTTTGAGGAGCAGAGGTGTCAGGATCACATGATACTGGAATTGGGGCCTGCAGTTTTTTTTGGCAGACCAGGGGCGGGTAGCTCAGGTGGTGGGAGCAGTGGGATCAGAATTCCCCCGCAGTACATGGATATTGATAAAGTATTTGACAAAGGTGGAGCAGAAAAGTTACCTCCCCATCGACCATAGGATTGTGTAATTGAATTGGATGCTGGGCAAAGTTGCCTTGCAGTAGAATTTACGCACTTACTGAAACAGAAAATAAATACCTAGGAGAGTATCTGGATGACATGTTGGACAAAGGATTTATTAGACATTCCATCTCCCCGGTCTCTTCGACCTCTATTTTTTTGTTCCAAAGAAAGAAGGAACATTACGAACCTGCATTGATTACAGCGCACTAAATAAGGTAACGATAACAAATAGATTTCCATTGCCTTTAATTTCAGTTTTACTAGATCAAGTGAGGACAGCAAAGATCTATACTAAGTTAGACTTAAGAGGAGTGTGCCACCTGATAAGAGTGAAAGGTGGGGATGAATGGAAGACTGCATTCCGGACGAAGTTTGGTTTGTTTGAGTATCTTGTCATGCCGTTCGGGTTATGTAATGCTCCAGCGGCATTTCAGTTTTTCATGCAGGAGGTATTGAGAGACTTCATTGATATCTTTGTTATTGTCTATATCAACGACATTTTGATTTACTCATCCTCTCAGAAACAACATGTAAAACATGTGAGGGCAGTGCTACAACGGCAACAGGAGTACCAATTGTGTGTGAAACTGGAGAAGTGTGCTTTTCACACGACTCAAGTTGAATTTTTGGGCTTTATACTAACACCGGCAGGTATTGTCATGGATCCAAAAAAGGTGCAGGCAGTGACAGATTGGCCTTCTCCTCAGTGCATAAAGGACATACAATCCTTTTTAGGGTTTGTCAATTTCTACCGGCGTTTCATCAGCAATTTCTCAAAAATAGTCACTCCTATTACGCAACTCTTTAGAAAAGCAGTGTGGTTTACTTGTAATCAGGAAGCAGAAGAAGCTTTTCAAGAATTGAAGGTAGCATTCACTACAGCACTGGTGTTGAAACATCCAAACACGGATAGAGCATTCCAGGTGGAGACTGACGCTAGTAATGTTGCAGTAGGGGCTATATTATCGCAGAAATATGAGGAAGGAGTATGGCATCCGGTAGCATTTTACTCCAGGAAGTTATCTGGTTGTGAGCAAAATTATTCCATCACTGATAAGGAGTTGTTGGCTATTCGATCATCTTTTCTGGAGTGGAGGCATTATCTGTTGGGGGCAAGGCATCAAGTGGTGGTGGTGGTAACCGATCACAAGTATCAGCAATATGTCAAGACTGCTCAAACACTTAGTCCTTGACAACTCCGCTGGTCCCATTACTTTAATGAATTTGATTTTGTAGTGACCTTCAGGCCTGGGAGCAAGAATGGGAAAGCAGATGCCTTGACAAGGCAGCAAAATTAAGACAACGTAGTGGGTGAAGTAAAAGCAATCAATCCCCCGGAAAAAGTAATTGGGGCTATTACTAAGAAATTAGTTGATCAAGTCAAGAGGGCCCTACAACCAATTCATCTTCAGAAATGGCGGGACAGTCATCCTGCAAGAACAGTGCGGGAAGGGTTGCCTTATCATCGGGGCCGATTGTATTTGCCTACCAAAGAGTTACAAAACAAGGCTTTGTATTGGTGCCATGACTCTCCTTTGGCAGGACATTCAGGCCAAAGAAAGATTCAGACAATGTTGGAAAAGTATTTTTGGTGGCCTCAATTAAGAAAGGATGTGGGGGTGTATTTGTTACAATGTGAGAATTGTGTGCGTAACAAGGCAGACCATGTTAAGAAGAGAGGGTTGTTACAACCATTACCAACTCCAGAGAAATCATGGACTCGCATTTCGATGGATTTCATCACGGATCTACCCCCCCATAATCAGTTTGACACCATTTGGGTAGTGGTGGATTTTCTGTCTAAAAAAGCCCATTTCATTCCATGTGTGGGGATACCTGGGGCGGGCAAGTTAGCAGTTATTTCTCCAACATGTGGTGAGATTGCATGGTCTTCCGAAGAGTATTGAATCAGATAGAGGCCTGCAGTTTACTCCAAAATGTTGCCGTGCTTTCTGTCGAATGTTGGGAATCAACTTGCTCTTTCCACCAGTTATCACCCTCAAACAGATGGCCAGACTGAAAGGGTGAATCAAACACTTGAGCAATATTTGAGAGGCTATTTGGGAGATGGCCGGGACTCTTGGATACAGGCACTATGGTTGGAGGAATTTACATATAATAACACCCAACACACCTCTTTGGGGATGGCACCCAATGAATGTTTATATGGTCATGAACAGAACATTACACTGGAACACTTACCGGAGATGGAACATATTCCATTGTTACAGGAGCGCAAACAGTTGCTTCTTGAAATCAGACAGAGAGCATGCGCAAATTTGGAACAAACCAAAGGAGCATATAAGAAACAGGCCGACAAGCACAGGCAGGAGAGTCCCAAGTATCAAGTGGGAGACCGGGTGTGGTTGTCGACAAAAGAATTTATCTTTAGTGGGGTCTCATAAATGTATGCCTCGATTTATTGGGCCCTAAGAAATAATCAGGTGTGTGTCTTCTACAGCAATGAAATTACGTTTGCCTAAGACTTTACCTATACACCCGGTCTTCCATGTATCTTTGCTTAAACCCACAGCTCCAGGGATGACTACGAAACGGCCTCCGGCTATTGTTAAAGAAGGCCAAATGGAATACGAAGTAAGACGCATTATGGATGCCAAAAGAAGACAGCAACAATTATGGTATTTGATTCAATGGAAACGTTATGGTCCTGAGGATTGTTCATGGGAACCTGCAGGAGCAGTGCATGCCCCCAGGTTGGTTAAACAATTTAATTTGCGACACCCGGAAAAACCGGGTCAAGGGGAGGGCCCTGGGACAGGAGGTAATGTCAGGAATAAGGGCTGGAGCAGACGTGGAGTGCTAAAATGCACTCATTGAAGCATAGGGAGCTGTGGGAGGACAAAGACTACGTTTCCCAGCAGTCTTAGGGTGCTTTGTAGTTTTCTTGTTACGTGCGCGTTGCCAGCTGACTCTGATTGAGGACAGCTTATCAGCCGGCAAAGGCGCAAGGCAGGTGCGGCTTATTCTGATTATGGAGCGTTTGGAATCGGAGGAAGAAGGAGGGGTTGCTGACATTTCTGATTGAATACGCAGGTCGGAGGGGCAAGGACGTTGCCGGCTGACTATTGGCAGTGCACTCTTCGTCCGGGAAGTCCTGAGGGGCTACCGGACTTCAGATAAGTACAAGAAGGGGCTGGGCTTACACATACGGGCTTAGCATTCCTGACGAAACATCCACGGGAGTGATTATGAATCGGTCCGAGGATCGGGCCCTACTTATTTTCTGCTTTATGTGATTGCCTGGAACGTTTCTGCAAAAAGGAAACTTACGAACTGTAAAGTGCTGAGGCATTTGGTTTAACATGTGGATAGACAACCAATCCGCACCGCAGGGCAGCATGTGTGTTAAGAAAAGCATGTGGGCACTGAGTCAAGTCCAACTAGTGCTGTAAACTAGTATTGGCTTATGAATGCAATTTATGTTCATTGTATGTTGTTTATGCCTGCCCAAGGGGCCATGCGTTTTTTGTCCTAACATCTTGGGAAGATTCCCATTTGTTTGTTTCATTACACTTATTGCAATGTGTTCAGCATATGTGTAGTAATGGTGTAGTACACATATAAAGGTGTGCTTAAACAGGTACAGGCAGGGTTCAGGAGTATTGTCTAAGTCTATCTCATGTTACATGCATTGCAGAATTTGAGGTATGAATATGCTTAGATAGGTTAGGGTTTTTTCCCAGTGCTTCCCTTTTATTATCCAATTTAGGTGTTTCCTTACCCTTTTCCCAGTGTTCCTAATCTCCCCCACCCCATCCACAACCTCTCCCTAATCCCTCTTCCCCCGATTGGCTGTCACGTGATTACCTGTATTATAACTATCAGGTGCCTGTGCCAACCACGGTGGGAGGGTCGAATTCATTCGGCTTCTGTGGTTCAGGGGAGAGTGTCAATCTCTCTTCCCCTACAAAGTGTGCTTGTGACAAAAGTGCCAGTTTTAGGCCAAAGACTATAATTATAGCTTTGGCCTACTCATTAAATCTGCGTGATTGTCTTACAAAGGAAGGTCAAGATCTTGTAGGTCAGCAGTGTCTTCTGGGCCCTGTTCCTTTGTGGTTCAGCATAGCGTAGCCTTCAATGACATTTTAAGAACTACCCTCTGGCAGCTATAATAGATTCTTTTTGAAGGTCTCACCCCTGTTTCCTTGTTATCCAATCAAACTTTAACAGATAATGGGCCTCATTACGACCCTGGCGGTAATCCGCCCTCATTACCGCCATGGCGTAATGAACGTTAACGCCGTGGGACGATGGCGTAAAGTGCGCCACATTACGACCCATCGCGCACGAGCATTACGCCATGGCGGAAATGTAAACAGCGCCATGGCGGTAATGCCCCCAAAACGGCACCTACCGGCATCGTATGCGGCGCAAGGTGCACCACCGCCACCGCCGTACATAGCGGTGACCGTAGTTAGCGGTCACCGCAATTAGCGGTGACCGTAGATAAGCGGAACCGGAAGTAGCGTCACCGCGGCGGAACGGGAAAGAGCACGGCGGCCATCTTCAAAAACACAATCCATTGCCATCCTCTGAAACCACTGGACATCCGAGCCTGAGACCCCGCCAATACCGGCTTCAACCTTCTACCTGCAGGAAGATGCCTAAAGTTTTGAAAAAAGCCTGTGACCGCCAGCGGCAAGACCGCTTCTCCAGAGAGGAGCTTACCATTCTAGCGGAGACCCTACAGGAGAACGCTGCAGTGGTATTCTCCAACCAACTGACAAGACCGGCCATATCCAAGAAGAAGGCCATATGGGCACTGGTAGCTCAGCGGGTCAGTGCCGTGGGAACGACACCCCGCAATGTCAAACAGTGCCGCAAGCGGTGGGACGATCTCCGGCTCAGAGTCAGGAGCATACTATCAGCCAACATGAACCTGGCAATGGCAACTGGGGGAGGATCGGAGTCCCCTATAAAATTGCAGCCATGGGAGGAAATCTGTGCCTCCACAATCGGAATGCAGAGCATTGAAGGAGTAGGAGGAATGGAGAGAGGAGCCCCGACATCGGGCGATGCAGGTAGGTGGCTCAAATCAAGGCATGCAAATCTCACCTAAGTCCATTCATGTGAAGTACAATGTTTGCCCATAGTGTGAATGCAACACATCAGCAGGAGACTGCCCACAGATACATCCGATCTGCACCCTGTACACATGCAGCATGCACACCCTAACTGCAGGCACCCACATACCTCCATGCTACTTCCACACAAAAGGGAGACAACTTTTTTCCCCTGCATGAAATGTGCCACATGTACTAACTGATGAGATGCCAGTCGCCACAATGCCCGGCCAATGTCCGCAGACCCATGAATAACACTCTCCCTCCTCTGTCCCACCACAGGCTCAAATTCCGACCTTGAGGAAGAGGACACCACAGCCTCCACACCCACCAAGAGGGCCAGGCCAACTGTGCCAACGCCACAACCCTCCACCTCTGTCGTCCCGAGGAAAACACCACAGCAGGCAAAATCCATGCAAGGGAAACAGGACAGGGCACAGACAGCCACCCCAGCAGGCAGTACAGCAGCAGCAGCAGCAGCAGACATCACACCAATCATGCCCACAGAAGCCACAGCCTCTGCTGCAAGCAGCACAATTGGGGAGACTGCTGCCATTGCTGCCTCCTCCGATAGTGAAGCAGGGATCTTTGAGGAGAGTGATGTCAGGAGCCCCACAGGCCACCCTCATTCCCCCTACCTGTCCCTAAGCAGCCCGCATGCGGATGCCACACAGGGTCAGCCAGAGGATGACGATTGGCCAGCCACTCCATCCCCGCTGCAGGGGCAGATCAGCCCAATGGGAATACCACTGCCATTAGCCATGGGCCAGAATTCCACCCATTCTCTGGAGGCGATTGCCACCCGGCAGCAGCAACTTTCGTCGCTGCTCGAAGAACATGTTGCTGAATGTGGGGGGTCAAGTGCAGCAATGGAGAAATGTGCAGAGACTGTGAAGGCAGCTATAGAGTCGTCCACAAAGGACATCTGCGCGGAACTAGCTGCTGTGCGGCACGCCATCACTGACCTTGTGCAGACAATACGGGCCATGCGTCCAAATGAGCAGGCAGGATCCTCCTCGGTTGCCAGCTCGACACCGAGCAGCCCCATCCGCCGATCGGGGAGGAACCTCCGCAGCACAGGCAGGGGTGCCCCGGGGGCCAGTGGAGGGGGCTGCCAATAGTGGCCGGACAGTGTAGGAATCCTACTACTGACACTGCTGCACAGACCAACTCACACCTTTGTTGGGATTCCAGGGGGGGGGGGAGGGTGGAGGGGGGAGTGGGTGTGTTGGGGTGTGCAGGGGGGTTGCGGGGTGGTGTGTTGGGGAGTTAAGGGGGGAGTTTGGGGGGGTGTGTGCAGGGGGGAGGTGGGAGGTGGGAGGGGGTGTGTTGGGGTGTGCAGGGGGGAGGTGGGAGGTGGGAGGGGGTGTGTTGGGGTGTGCAGGGGGGAGGTGGGAGGTGGGAGGGGGTGAGACACAACAGTTCATAGTTCAAATACACTTTTCTCGTTTCAAAAAAGGAAATGTGTGGACATTTTCATTGCGTATGTGTGCTTTATTGGTGTCCAGTCCTCAGTGTGCATGCCCCAGAGTCACACAGTGCCCCAAGTGCAGTCTCCATGCGATGAACACGAGCCGTGTGTGCTAGAAGCAGTGGTTGATGATACTTTGGCGCATGGCACGCCCCTCCTGTGCATCGCCTCCTCCATGTGGTGGCGCCCCTTCTGCACCCTCCTCATCCTCATCCTCATCGTCAGGTGGTTGCAGTTCTGCGTCAGGGGGCAGGGGCACATTCCGTCTGACGCACATATTGTGCAGCATGACACATGCCATGACGATCTTTGCCACCTTCTCATGGCCATACAGGAGTGCCCCACCAGACCTGCTGAGGCTTCGGAACCGTGCCTTCAGGAGGCCGAATGTCTGCTCTATGACCACACGAGTACGTGTATGTGCACGGTTGTAGTCCTCCTCGTGCTGGTTCTGCGGGTTCCGGACTGGCGTGAGGAGCCACCTCTTCAGGGGGTAGGCTGCATCACCTGTATGTAGGCGAGAATGTATGTGTCAGTCATGTTGTCTGATCAGGAACATGATGTCCCACCATGGCTGGCATGGAACTGTTACCTTGGCTCACTTCTACATGCACTAATTGATTCACACTATGCAACCAGTATATGCCCATTGCTGCCATGGCCTGTTTTGCATGCCATCACCCTATGTATGCAGAGGGGTTTTGTGCATTGTGAGTGGCCTTCCTCTGTATCCGTTCTCTGTGTTACTCACAGCCAGGTGGAGTATGCATCATCCCCCCCCCCCTTTCAGCCAGGTGGAGTATGCATCATCCCCCCCCCTTTCAGCCAGGTGGAGTATGCATCATCCCCCCCCCCTTTCAGCCAGGTGGAGTATGCATCATCCCCCCCCCCCTTTCAGCCAGGTGGAGTATGCATCATCCCCCCCCCTTTCAGCCAGGTGGAGTATGCATCATCCCCCCCCCCTTTCAGCCAGGTGGAGTATGCATCATCCCCCCCCCCTTTCAGCCAGGTGGAGTATGCACTGGTACGTCATTCCCATGCCCACTTCCATGACATCGCACTCACCGAGTAGCCAGGATCTTGGGCCTGCATGTCGCTCCATGTAGCGTGGTATTGTGGAGTTCCTCAGGACCATGGAATCATGGGTTGATCCGGGGAATCGGGCACAACAATGTGTGATGATCTTGTTGGAGTCACAGACCATTTGCACGTTGACAGAGTGGAACTGTTTCCGGTTGCGGTACGGTACCTCCATGGCACGTGGAACCACCAATTCCACATGGGTGCAGTCGATGGCACCAATGCAACCGGGTATGCTGGCTAGTGCATGGAAACCCACTTTGGTGTTTGCAATCTCCTGGGCAGTCCGTGGTAATGAGATGTGGTCGTCTGTGTGCTTGAGGAGGGCATCGAGCACTTGGATGAGTGTTCGTGAGAATAATGGCTGTGAAATGCCATGCAGGTGCCCCACTGTGTGCTGGTAGGTGCCTGTGGCCAGGAAGTGGAGTACAGCCACTACCTTCAGTAGGGGGGGGATGGCGGTTGGACTTTCTATCATGCTGACGATGTCGTTGTGTGTCATGTCTACGATGGCGGTGATGGTGTCCCTGTCCAAACGGTACAGGGTGTGGATCTGCTCAGCAGTGAGGTTGTTTGGATTGGCTCTGATGCGTGGGATTGGGGGCTGCCTGCGTGGTGGCACTGGCTGTGCTGGTGGGGCTTGCTGGGCCTGCCTTGCCCTCCTTCTCCTCCTGCGTCTCCTCTGTGCTGCCTGTTGTTGTTGTTGTTGTTGCTGTTGCTGTTGTAGTAGCACATGCATTGCTATCAGGTCCTCCAGCCCCAACATTGCTAGTCGTATTGGCATCATTGTGGAGTGTGACTGGGTGTGGGTAGGGGTGGGGTGTGCTCTTTTTATACTCCCCTGAGTCTGTATTGCCTTCACCTGTGCCGTTTCTGTGCACCTGTGGCAGCTGCATTCACTTGAATTGGCCCTTTACGGTTGGTTCGCGATGGCGTTATTTGCACCATGGCGGTAAGGTACTTAGCGGCCTCATTGATGGCGTTAGGTGCATGTCCGCTTGGGTCGGCATTTGCGTGCCTTTCCGCCATGGCGCTAAGTACGGTGTGGGCGGTCGCGTGCGCGCACCCTTAGCGCAGTTTGCGGCAGCGTTAACTACGATGCCGCTATTGGCATCGTAGTTAACGGTCACGGGTCATGATCGGACCTGGCGGAAAACGATGGCGGTAAGCATTTACCGCCATCGTTTTTCGCTTAGCGCCAGGGTCGTAATGAGGCCCAATGTCATTCATTTAATCAGTAGGAACACTGAAACAAAATATTTAGTTTTTTCATATTTCAATTGAAGTCAATCTTGTTATCTGTCACTCACGTATCAACTTGCTTGTTTGAACAAATTGGGCTTTTTCCAAATGAAAAAAAGACGTCAGTGCTTTAACAAAACATGTTCTACTGTCTGCATGCCCTAATCAAGCATTCAACCTTGGTTAGTGTTTCATCAATGTTGGCCAGGACTGGTGTTCTTTTTGTTTATAAGAACATATTCAAATGTGGATCTGTTTACGAATTCTCCTCTCTCTCTCCTGCTATGTTTTAATATAAGTGCACACACATTGTCATACGCTCACTAAAACACTGCAAGGTAATTGTTTTGAAAAACAAGGCAGCATACTTGACTAAGGTTGTGGATAAACCTGTTGCTTGGGCAATCTCTTATCTTGAGCATGCTGCATGCAAAGAGATGCATTTTTTAAAGGCAACAAGCTTTTCGGTTTCTAGTGAACACATTAACCCCAAAACGTATTCTGAAAAGTTTCAGTAATGTTCTATATATTTCCAATTGTGTTTCAGAAAGGAATGTTCATAACATGTATCTCTGTTAAAGTTAACACTAATGTTTCATGTGTGGCTACAGGCTAATGTGGCATGGCTTGGAGTTTAGAGCTGTTCATTATATAGGGCATATCATTTAATGTATGACCCACCCCCCCATGAACAGTGAAACACTCTATGGACAAGTCACAAAATGCACAACAATTTGAAACTTGAGAGCAGAGAGAGAAAGATAAAAACAACCCCTCTATGTAGCCAATTCTCTCAGATGTTCCAGTAGGTCGGCAGGAAAACATCCAGCACTACCGCTCTTTTGGTTCCCTTATAGGAATGTCACTGTAGAAACTAGCAGTTTGTAGGAGTGTCTCTGCATAAACTGTGCAGAATGGTCTCTTTTCTTGTAATCGGAAAGAACGTTAAGCAAACAATACCTGGCTTTAAGATGATGACGACTAAAACTCTCTTGCCTTAATAATTCTGATGATTGTCCAATCCCTGCCACTTAGGACAGTCAAAATGGCCAAGATGTCTCATTCTCAATTATGGTGCTGATCCAGGTAAAAAGCAAACATTTTCAGGCAAATTCTGTTTTGTAGAAAGGTGGATAGTAGGATAACTCCATACCTGGCTCTGGAACCAATGAACGAGACCGGCTGTGAGGATTCACAGCGAAGCTATCTGCCGCATGACGCAGCTTTTTCTCCCCGCTGTCTGCTTCAACTTCGGGAGTTTCGCCCGATGAGCCACTGCCTCTGATTGTGTGTACAGCACCCATTGTGCCGTCAGATTTGGTCCTCTTTGTCCACCACACACTTTGACTGCTGTGTATCCATTCCTGTCCCCACAGTCCCTAGGAGTTTGACCAGCAGCTGTTGTTCTTCTGCACAGCAAGCTAGAGCATTGGCCCAGGTTCTTCTTCTTTTTCAAATTGGCTGAACCGAGTTACAGTGCAAGAATTCTAATACACTGGGAAAGCAGCCCTACGTATCCCCCCTGTTCTTAATTTGACTTCAGGGGTGAAACTACTGTACCACATAATTCCTGCCCTGAGGAAGGCCCTTACTATTGATGCCCGTTTGGCACGCCGAAACGTGTTATCCATGTGTTTTGTTCCCTTCTCGATTGGAAGTACTTCGGGAACAAGTCTATGATCTTTCCTACACGTTGGCAGATAACCACACTAACTTAGTTGATTGAACAATCTCTTTTTTTACCTACCAGGGTTATTTTTAACACACCCTGGTAGTATTTATGTTGTAGGAATAAATTTGCATCCTGCAAGGATAGTTTCAGCATTCCAAGTCATTTAAAACTATCTAAAATGCTCTTCAATGGAAATATCGTTCTTTTGTAAATGTATGTATATATGATGAATGTTATGTTTTATGTCTTCTTTTGTTTTCAATTCCTTCATTTTACTTTTGTTAAAAATTTGAACAACAAAAATGTGTTCTGAATAATAAATCTGTTGTACGTACTCTTTAGATTTTTCTTTGGTTTTCAATTTTTTAAGTGACTTTCTTTGAAAGCACATCCCTTGCATTAGCATGGAGATTTAACCTTAATAATTGACAGAAATCAGGACTGTCTATAGCGTGGGTACCTCTTTTGGATCTGTTGAAGAAGTGATTGTTCATCACACAGTATTGCTGCATTCATACATGACGAGGACTTGTGTTATTTCCATATGGATGTCATCTTCCTCCGGTTGTGCACTGACATGTGCAACAGTTTTTTCTGCAGCAGTTCAACTCCATGTTCTGCAACCAGCAACAAGCACTGGCACAGTTGTGTTGTGCAGGGTGCTCTCTGGAGGAAATTGGAATATCTTGCAGGTTCAACAGAGGAGGAACCCAGGTGCCAATAGCATTTGTTTTACACAGATTACCAATTGCTGCCTTTTGTTCAATCGAGTTGGAGGTGAAGAAAGATGAGAATGTTCTCACTATTTCAAATGTGAGCAGAATCATACCCAGCAGAATTGCCTGGCAGTTGTGTTCACCAGTGAAGATTATAGAACTCAGGTTTTCTGTTGCTTTCTGCTGTTGAAGAGAAAGTAAAGGAGAACCAGGATGACTCCAGCTGAAAATGTGTAAAACAGAGGTGAAATGACAGTGCCCAGTCTTGACATGAAGTCTAGAATGCCTGATCCTGTATTGAAGACAGAGTGTGTGAACCAATCTGTGGCTGTTGCTGGAACCAAAGCATCGCCAGCCAAAGTAGAGCTTTTCCCTATGGTGCTCAAGCCATCTGACCAGGTTCGAGTGCCTTCCAGGACCGAATTGGTCAGGTGCCCTGCGTTCCTCAGTCGTTTCATGAAATAGTTTATTAGTGCTGGCAATTGTTATTTTGAAAGTTGTCAAGGTGTGCCAACCTCAATGACAGTAGTTGAAACTGGAGATGCATGAGTTTGGCTTCAGGCCATTGCAGTTGCACTTGTTCAGAATGAGCTGGTGGTTGGAGAATGATTCCACGGCAATTAACCATATGGGTGACAGTGATCAGGCGGGCAATTGCCACAGGCACACCACAGCAAATAGCATTGGACTGGACAATTTAGGACCCATAGGGTAGCAGGAACAACATACTTGCAAATGTTTCAAGCCTTACTGCAGTCATGGTGCAGATCATAGAACTTGATGACAGTTCACAGGGCTGTGTTTTGTAATAATTGGGCACTTAAACTATCTTGTGCCAACACAGTCTTTTAGGGCATACTGGCGGATGCTTGAATACCAATCTGTCACACAGACGTGTGTAGGGGAATTACTATGATGTCTTCATCCAGTGTTGCTCCTTTTGATGTAGGGTACTCCAGGGTTGTAGTGCTTGGCACATAATTGTGGGTTTTGTAGGTACTGGAATAAGCAAGACTGTGCAAAAAATGTTCACTAATGACACTCAAAAGTGTATATGTGGTGTCTGATAGGTCTTGCTTTCTTGCTTGTGTAGACAGATTTAGCTCCCTGATTTGAATAGGAAACTTCAGTGAGTTCCAAAGTGGAGTACCTCTTAAAAGTGTGTCTAGCAAGGCAGCCACGTTTAAAAGATTGGCAGAGCCCTATTGGCCAAACCTTATTATGGATATGCCATGGTGCATTGTGCCAATCATAGCCACAATTACATCTCTAAGGAAGTAGATGCCTTGTTGTCACACACTGAAGTTGTCATCTATGGCACAGGACCCTTTCTCGATGGTGTGATCATCTCAGCTCTGTATAGCTGAACAGCATCCTGCCAGGCCTGTAGATACGTTTTCTGTTTCCTGGAGTGCTTATGTCTAGACTTCACTACCTGTGTAATTGTTTGTATTTTGTTCAATTGCTTGATGAACTCCATATTTCAATGTCATGTATGAGTGAGCTTAACTTTGCATGTATAACCATCGACTGGCAAACCGTCTCAATTGTTATTGCGAAGGTTTCCTATGTGTTGTTTGAGGCCTAAACTCTGTAATTACCTACACAGGATCAAAAGTGCCTTTTATTACAATCATTGGTTTGCATACCCGATGAGGCTAACATACCTGAAGCATATGGGATGTGACTTCTACCACTAAGCCTGGCTTCCTTCACTTCCTTTTCATCTCAGAACCTGCCCTATTTGGCTTCCCAATCTGTGTAAAATAGGTGTTCTTGTTTTAGAAAGTCTGAATATGCGCATCATTTTTAAAAATACGTGAGTTGAGGAACCTACGTGCTAGGTCTAAAGTGTTATTTCCATGCACTTGCCAAGAATCATCCCCTCCTCCAATGTTGTGTTCCAAGAGACTCTCTCTCACAAGGAATCTTCTGTCATGTTAGCATAAAAAATCCTATCAAATACTGTAGTGTTTATAGAAAAGAGGGATGTGTGGATGCACTCCTTGATGTGGTGGACAAATTAACTAAGCTATACAATTTTTAAATAGTTTAAAGGTGCGGGGGAGGATAAGTGGATCTGGCACAGGTCCACTCTTACAACAATGTAAAAGGAAAAAGGAGGTCCAAAATTCTGGAACCCTCCCGTCCCCTGCACTCTATCAATAGACCGTCTAAGGACCGGTTCAAAAGTTATGTATAACAAGATAATGCTATTCGAAGAATATCTTATGAAAAAATGATTTCCAAAACGTTCTTTCCATAAAAGAAAGAAAACAAATGTTTAATAAATTTCTTTCACAATAATTTCATGAGTCTAGAAAATTAGCGTAAAGGAACAGAGGATTTTGTAGGTGAAAAAACAATTAAAATGGCTGACGCGTTTCGAGAATCCATTCTTTTCTTCCTGAGCCAGATTTAGAGCTGAAAAGCAAAAGTAGTTTCTTTTAACAATCATTTTCCCAAATCAAGAAGAATTTTTCATGTAGATTATAATCCATTGTGTCAGAAAAGTTTAACAATACACGTGGTACAGCCATACCCATACACTCTTACAGTGGTATCATCGTCAATTAGACAAGTCCTTCATAACATTTGAACGGTGAGTGGTCGAAATAACTTAAATTCAGCATTTCCATATGGTCACATTCACCAAGATTCAGGTGCATTGTTGGCTATTAAAGTGCTGTGCATGTTATAGCAAATATGGTCTTTATTATTTAGGAAAATATATAGAATTATATAAACAGCCTCGATGTAGACGTGTCCCCAGAGGTCGTGATTAATGGTCAGAGCAGGAGTAAAAATAGAGGTACCTTATTGGTATTCTGTCTTTGTTCTTTTTCTAGGCTGAATGTACTCGTCCCTTTAATGGCTTATCAGGGATTTACAGAACACTTCATCATTTTTTACAGGTTCCTATAGAATTAATGGTGGCGAAAAAACAAAAATCAGAATGCAACTCCCTGAAGTATCCAATAAAGAGATCTAAAATAGTGAAACAATCACGATTGTTCCCTCTAGATGCACTCACCCTTGTATGGGGCTGAATCCTATAGCTGTCTGTACGCGTCCAAGTATCCAATGTGTTTGTAGTCTTATAACCGTTGTGCAAATATTAGGAGTTGGCACGGTGGGCGTGTAAATACTCCCAGAGAGGTGGGATCCAATAATTCTTGAGAGGTAGTAACCCCTGATATAAGATTAAAGGGTGAAACCTAATTAGAGGTGAAGTCAAAAGACCTTTAAGTACATCGTGCAGCATGTCCTAAGTGGCGGTCTAAGTTAGTAAAAGAAGCATTTTTACCTATGGAAACTCAAATCTGACGTCTCCGTGGTATCTGAAGACCAGCTGTGGTGCGCGAAATCTTAATATAGGACGTGCGGTATGTCAAGGATTGTAATCCAAGCTTGATCTCGACGAGTCCGCTGAACGGAGCATGGCGGTCGTCTTGGTGACCGTGAACGCTAAGTAAGGGTCTCTCGGGAAAGACCTCCATGTGTATAATACTGCAGAATGAGGAAAATAGAAAATGGACTAGCCCTATAAGATACTCTACAAAGAGAAGTATAAGGGGCACCATTTTGGAGTGGAGCAAGTCCCAAAGAAAAATGAACGTATAGATTAATGAAGAGATAGACGTGGGCAATGTCCAACTGAAGGTGACTAATGATTCTTAATGTATATATGTATATTCAGTATCGTGACGGAATGTGGGACGTTTTGTCACATAAACTCATGTCTGTCTGTCCTATGTGCGATCGCGGTTGCGGTGGTGTAACATGAAAACAAGAAAATGAAAAAATGTAAATTTTCAAGGTATATATTAAACATACGCGAGAAATGATTTTTTAAAATGTATTCCTCTATTTGTCCGGAGTGCATCAAACCGAGACTGAAGCGGTGTCACATAGCCTTCTTATGTAAATGTCTCCTCATTCTGGCCTGACTAATGATTGCTGTGAAGATATCTATATACTGGACCGATAGTGGTCACCAAAGGCGGAAGATTTAAAAAAATAAAGGTGAAAAGACTTTCCATGTCTTTAGTCAGGTAATGTGGTGGGCCGGTAAGATATGGCCCGGACTTCTTCTAAGTTAACACGAGTTCCACCATATGTTCAACTTGGAATTATGAAGAAAATAAAGAGGATTTCCTCTTAAACATTTATCCCAAAGAAAAAGGGGGAAAAAAAACCCAATGCAGTGGGCCGGTAAAACATGTCTCGGACTAAATGGATTTAACAGTTGTTCCACCTCCATTTGCCCTGTTAAGTTAGTGTCATAATTCTACCTGGATTCGACCATTTAATGTTGCCTCAATGTCGTGTAATGTCATTAATGTCATCACTTATCTAGAAGAGTGTGGGTGTGGATTGTGTGTAAAAATAAGGGCGTTGGATAGTCTGCTATAAGAAGCACCTCAAAGAGAATTCCTCATTAAATCCCTTGGGATTAAGGGTATCAAGAAGGGGAATCCAATATTTTTCCCTGCGGGAGAGCATAGTGCTGTAATCCCCTCCTCTGCAGGGTTATTTGACCAATTCCAGGATTTGAAATTTAATCTGGGCCACTGAATGGTTGTAGTCTGCGAAATGTTTTGCTAGTGGAGATTTGATATTCTTACACCTGATGTTGGACTTGTGTTCATTAATTCTGTCTTTGACTTGTGGTCTGTCCCACATACAGTTTTCCACAGGGGCACTTAATGGCGTATATCGCGCCTACTGAGATACAAGTGGCAAAATCTCTGAGTTTATATTTCTTGCCTGTTTGTGGGTGTGTCACTGTTTCTCCCTTGATTACATTGTTGCAATTGGAGCAACACAAGCAAGGATAAGTACCTTTTTTCCTTGTGCTCAATAACAGCTGTCTGTCTTTAGGAGTCTTTTCTGCTCTAACCAGCTTATCTCTAAGGTTCATGCCTCTCTTAAAGGCCATCATCGGTGGTTTTGGAAACAAATACTGTATTATTTATAGACCAATGAGAAGTGCCGCATATGAAGGTGCAGTAAAATGATATCATTGCTATAATTGTGTACACCCTCTTGATGAGGTCCCATTGTGATCTAAGGAAACTGTGCTTTAAAATCAGAAGGTGAATCTGAAAATGGAACTGCACAATGCTCCTAGTGGGTCGTGTTAATCCACTGCATCAGGAATCTTTTGTAAAAATGTGTCAATGAATCTAGCAAAACCGACATGTTCAGCCATTTCCTGCAACTCTTTTGTGTGATCTTCAGGATTTAATAGAGCACTTTGGCTAAAAGTTTCATGTCCAACCTCTCTATATCTCTACATACGTCTGAACAGGGACACTAGGAGAACACAATTCTTGACTTATCTATCACTGATAGTGTGTGAATTAATTTGCATGATAGGCCCACTATATGTTTTGTATTGATTGAGCCAGAACATACCCAAAGGAAGTGGTTGAAGGCATATGCATGCATGGACTCTATCCTACACATCCCCCTTGTGAAGTGAATGTGGGTTGCAGATGCCAAATTAACTAGACTGCTAGCATGATGTGTTGATTCAGGTATCAAAATTGTTCCAGTGGTTAAAATAAAATATACAAATAAAATTAGGCTCATCCACATTGGCACAGAACTGTTTGGTGGTGGTTTGTAAAAACGATTATTCTTTCTTTAGGTCTGGAAAAGTCTCTTGTTGTGTCAACAAGACAACCTAAACTGCATGTTTCTTCTTTAGTCTCCATCATCATTGATTCCCCCTACCATCTGTTGCATTCTGTCTAGGTTGTTCAAAATGAAGAATGTTCTCTTTTGGGTACAGCAAAGTAACCACAGCTGCACCTGGTTTCTAGTGGTTAATTGAAACCAGACAGGTCCCTTTTTTGGGAGCAGAGCTGGTAGGACTGCTGTTCTTGTACAAACAAGCTTGATGAGCAGCACTGGTTGCTGTACTTGGAGCTAGTAGTGTCTGCTTCATGCAGTTTCTCAGAAACCCAGTTAATTTTCTTAATTCGTTTTCAGCCAGAAACTCTTTGTCCACCCTTAAACTATCTCTCGGTAGCGTGCTGAGAAGCTGTTGATCTGGCCTGGAAAGGGAATTAGCAGGGTTGTACAAGTCAGGCATATACATTGGTGTGCCAAACAGCATTCCAAATACTGTTTTACCTTCACATTGTCAGTACTCACCAAGTTTCCAGGACAGATATTCAGTGTGGGTACTGCTAGACTGTGTAACCTGGGTTAGTCCTAGCCCAGGTCTCCTCACTGAGGGAGATCTTTTCCTTGACACACCCCTCTGCTAATAAGTAACCACCAGATCAGAAGGGTAAATCAAATGAAAGAGTGAGCAAACAACACCACCAAGGTGCCAGGCTGTAAAGGAAAAAGAAACAGTTTAGGTCAAGATAACAACAGGTACCAAAAGTAAGGCAGGAACTGGAAGGATGACCTACTTAATCTAGAATGGTTTTGTCTAACCCTGGGCGACGTGAAGCAAGCTCTCCTACCCGGTTCTTTCCCACTAAAGGACACAAACAAAAGGATTATAGCACTCCCCCCTAAAGATCACAAGGTGTTAAGAACGCCTAATGTCGAGCATAACAGGGAAAAGCATGGGTCTTACCAGACGTATGATGCATTAACAGTATCAGGTTTGATGTAGGAGGAAGAATTCCGAAAGGAGAACAACGCAGGTAAAAATGGGAGTGCTATTATGGAACTAAACGTGAATGGCACGAGGGACGCGCTAGATTCGGGGTGGTGCACTACGTTCTCACTGCAAAGCGTCCAGGAATAGTGCACTCCTTGTTCTTGTAGACAGTCCAATGCAAAAGGTAAGTTCATGCAGGAGCGAATAATAGAAACCAAATCACGTATGTGGGAAGGTGTAAGTCGGGGTTGTAAGCAAAACAGAATCAGTGAGCAAAGGCAAATCGAGGGATAAGCAGAGTTCGTTAACGTGCAAGCAAGAATTTCCGAGTTGGCAAAACAGAAGCAGTATGAAGGGGCAAATCGAGGAATAAGCAAAGTTTGTTACTGTGCAAGCAAGTATACACAGCAGTCTTCCAACAGGCAGCACAACAGTTTGAGGGACAGGCAAGAGTTCGGTAACAAGTGGTCACAATCGTAGGCAGAATCGCTGGGCAAAAGAGGGTCCAGAACACAGTGCGAGGTCAAACAGCTTCAAAGGCTGAATCGGAATGAATGAATGATACTAACTTCAATCAGAAGCACCGTTCCAAGTAGGTGGGAACGTTTTATGCTAACGCAGTGGGCGGAGCGTACCGAGAGAAACAGACGGGAACAATCACGTGATCGTTCTGGCGAAAGCGTGAGGCTGCAATGGAACGCAGCATAGTTAGGAGCGTCTGTGCACGGTGCATCGCCATGGCAACCTCCAGTGACGATAGAAGGGAGAAGCTGTGGACAGGCGGAAACGAGGGACTTGTTTCCTCCGAAATGAAGGTGCAAGAAAGGAAGGTTCACGACCTGTTGGGACCGTGACACACATTTGGATTGGCGTGGTAATTTATTTGTACTTCTCAATACTAAATGCAAGTGATCCACCTGGTTTCCCCCAGAGGAAAGGATGGATTTAGTAAGGGCCTGTTTTACAATCCCAATCACATTCTCAACAATCTGGTTGGTTTGAGGCAAAAACGGGTTTGAAAATGGCAATCGACATCCTCAGTGTTGTGGCCTAAATAGATGTCAGGACGCTGTAGGGTTTCTAACAGTCTTTATTGACTGACAACAGGGAGAAAGGCTCTAAGGTGGCCTGGTGATTCTGGGCGCTTACTTACAGTTCATTGCGATCAAGTCCTGTGCTTTCCCAGTTGATTCACTGTGGAAAGGTTGTGCTCACCGGTGGCACGCTGTAGACTTCTAGGGCCCCCATGAAGCCTCTTGTGGCTGTGGTGTTACGCCCTAGAAGCTGTGGTGTGAGTTCTGTCACTCACTGCCTCTTATCCTGTAATCAGGAGCAGCGCTCCTGTGTGACCGCTTCAGCTGGCCGAGCGCCAACTCTGAAGCGGGAACGTTTTCCCGCGGAGCGTGGGCTCGTGAGATCCTGTCTCGCGAGATCTCGCGAGAACACGCTCCCGCAATCATCTGATGTCCCCACACACCTCCTTTGCTGGGAAAAAGGATGGGTGGTCACTCCATGATGAAGTCCGCATATTTCCTGGGTTTCCTTCTCTCTCTCTGGGTCTGCCAGGATCGGGGTATGGAGCTGGATCGATGAAGTGTCTTTGGGAGGGTGCTGGTGATTCAGGTTCTCTTTGTCCAGCTCTTTGCTGTGATTCCCTGGGTGTTGTTGGGGGAATGGGGCTTGCGAAGTCGTTGTGATGGTGCGGCTCTATGGTATCTCTACTCGGGAGGTGATGGTTTTCGTATGACTCTTGGCAGACTTGATCTCCTCCAGTGTCTCCTTGCGAGTGTACAGTGTCTTCTTTCCTGCGGTACATGGCTACCCTTTCTAGATTCCACCTCCTGCCATCGCTGGTGCAGATGTGGTTTGCCCCTCTCTCCATGACTTCTATGGGACTGCTGTATCTGGAACCAGTGGAGGTGTCCATGTGGGGAAGTCGTATCTTCACCAGATCCCCTTTGTTGACTTGTGTGTGTCGAGCGGCTCGGCGCAAATCCCCCTGTGCTTTCATTGCTTCTTTGTTGCGCTGCATGCGGCATGTTATGTCATCCATGTCAACGTCTTCGTCGGCCCTCACTTGCTGGAGCCATGGTGGTACCAGTGAGCATGCTGCCCTTCTCCCCCTCAGCAGATGGAAAGGTGAAACACCTGTGACGGCGTTGGGGGTGAGACGGTGGGCCGCTACGGCTTCTTTGACTGTCTTTTATGGGTCCAGGCCCGAGGCGTGAGCCAGTTGTAGCACCCCCTTGATGAAGCGGTTTGCCCGCTCGACTAGGCCATTTGCCTGTGGGTGGTATAGACTTGCTTTTCGCTGTTTGATGTTGTTGAGCTTGAGAAATGTTTCCATTTCTCTGGAGACTAGCTGGACTCCGTTGTCCGTGATGAGTTCTTCGGGTAGGCCCTCCCGCTGGAATATGGCGGTGAGTGTTTCAATGACTGTTCCTGTGGTGATGTCTGGGGTGAAGTCAGCTTCCACCCATTTGGAAAAATAGTCGACCATGACTATCCCGTACCTGTGCTCTGGGGGCATGTTGTCCAGCGGCCCTATGAAATCCAGCCCCAGTTTTCGCCACACCCCTTTGGGGACTTCGGTGGGCAGCATGGGGGCTTGCCTCACGGCTAGGCGCTTGTCGCTGTTTGAGCATTCATGGCACCTATCGACCATCTGCCGTACGTCCTGGTCCATGCCTGGCCACCAGTATGCGTCGCGTATCCTTCGTCTGGTCATGTTGCACCCTAAATGGCCCGAGTGTGCTCTGCACAGTATGACTTTGCGGATTCCGCTGGGTGGGATGACTTGCTCACCTCTGAGAATGAGACCGTTCATGGCGGTGATTTCCTCGTTCACCTTCCAGTAGGGACGAAGGCCTTCGGGGATCGCTCTCTCGTTGGGCCATCCATTTCGAACCCAGGTGCTTACGTGCCTTAGGGCGTTGTCCTGCTCGAACTCTTCCTGCCAGTGGCGCTCGCTCATTTCCATGTACTCGACGTTCCTCAAGTCGCCGATGGAAGCAACAACACATTCGTCTTCCAGGAATGTGGTGCCGGGGGCGCTTTGGTTCAAGAGCCTGGACATGCAGTCCGCTTGTGCGTTTTTCCAGCCCGCAATGTGTTGTATCTCATATGTGTACTCTTGGAGCTTTGCGGCGATCCTGGCCAGTCTGGGGGTGGCCGTCTTGGTGCCGCCCGGGCTCAACATGTGAATTAGGGGTTTGTGATCGGTGATAAACTTGAATCTTGTCCCCCATACGTATGATCTGAAATAGTCGACGGCCCAGGCGCATGCCAACATCTCTTTCTCTACCGTAGAGTAATTCTTCTCGGATGAGGATAGTGCCTTGGTTGCAAACGCCACAATGTTCTCAGTGTCGCCCTTCTTCTGGGTCAAGGTGGCCCCTAGGCCGCATGCACTGGCGTCAGTGGTGATGTAGGTGTCCCATTCTGGGTTGTATGGTTTAAGACACGGCGCGTGTAGAATCCTTTTCTTGATTTCGCCGAAAGCCTCGTCCTGTTCTGGGCCCCAAGAGTACGCTGCCCCCTTCTTCAGGAGCTCCCTCATGGGAGACGTGGTCTCAGAGAACCTGGAGACGAATTTGGCATAGTACTCGGCTAGGCCCAAGAATGAGCGTAGTTCCTCTTTGGACATCGACGCCGGTGCTTCTGTAATGGCCTCCATGAGGTTCTTCTTGGGGCTTACCCCATCACTCGAGATGCAGTACCCAAGATATTCTACCTTGTTCACCCCGAAGACACACTTTTCATGGCGTAGGTGAATGCCTTCCTCCTGAAGTCTGCTCAGGACTGACTTGAGTGCCTTGTCATGGGTCTCGTTGTCTTTGGCGTACCTGGAAGAATGAGACATTGGTAAGGCCTTTAAGCAGGGAGTTCATCATACTCTGGAATGCGGATGCTGCGGACGATAAAACCCGAAAGGCATGCAGGTGTATTGGAAGGTGCCAAAAGGAGTGATGAACGCCGTCAGGGGGCGGGAGGACTTGTGTAGAGGAATCTGGTGATAGGCATCACGCATGTCCAGCTTCGAGAAAATGGCCGCCTCCTTCATCATGAGGACAATCTCATTGATGCTGGGGAGTGGGAAGCTATCCGTGATCACCTCCAAGTTCAGGCTTCTCAGGTCGATGCAGATCCTGAGGTCGTTGCTGGACTTTTTCTTTACTAATACTACCGGACTCAGCCACTCTGAGGATTCTACGGTTTCAATGGTTCCTTCTTCGACCATCTTCCTCAGGTAGGCGTCCAAAGCTGGTCTTGCGGTGGCAGGTACTGCCCTTACTTTGTGCTTGACTGGGGTGGCGTTGGGCTTCAGCCGAATCTTGTGGACAAAGTTTTTGACTTTTCCCAGATTCTCGGAAAACAGGTTTGGAAAGATCTCCTTGTAGTTTTGCGCTGCTCCTGATGAGATCATGAGCACCTGTTCCGGAGTGCTGGGATCTAGTTTCATGCTGAGTTTGTGTTGGTCATCCCACCCCAGCACGGCTGGACCTTTGGGTGAAAAATACACTTTGGTGGTGGTAGACCTCCCTTTAAAATCGATCCGGGCCTTGATGTAGCCCAACAGGTCGACCGTTGCCCCTCCAAACACGGTCGGTTTTTGCCTGGTTGATCTAATCTCCACTTTTTCTTGTCCCATCATCTCCTTGTACGTGTTGATGGGCAGAATGGTGAGGTCGGATCCTGAATCAGCCATGACGCGTGTTTCCATTCCGTCCACTTTAATGGTGCAGTGGGGCTTTTCTCTTCTGGCACCGGGGGCATTGACCATGACAACCATGGGTCTGTCCTGTAGTTCATCATCGTCAGTTGAGGTGCAGTCACCGTCAACACGGGAAACAGTTTTCTCCCGCCACATGCATGCCGGAGCCACGTGGCCAATGCGTCCGCACTTGGAGCACTCCTTATTCCTGGCGGGGCAGTCGCGGTCGTTCGCCATGTGCTTGGAGCTGGCGCATCTGTAACATTTCGGTGCCTCCTTTTTCCTGGGACTTTTGTCTTTGGGGCCGTCGCGGGAATGCTTGTCTCTGCGACCTCTCCATTGTAGCGCCGCCATTTCGGGCACAGGCAGGTGACTTCCCGCCTCCTTGCGTCTGCTGGAGGTTTCTTCCTCTGCCCTGGCAATCTGGATGGCTTTATCGAGGGTGACCTCCTTTTCTTGGATGAGTTTGTCCTGTACTTTCCTAGAGTTGGTGTGGACAACGAGCATGTCGCAGATAACCTGTTCTGCATTTTCTCCAAAGGCGCAAAGAGAAGCGAGTTCCCTCATCCTGGCGATGTAGTCATCCACGGGTTCGCTCCCTTCCTGTTTGCGAGTGTAGAATCTCAGCCTGTGCAGTACAATGTTCTCCTTATTGGTGAATCTCTTCATGATGCGACGAGTCGCTTCTTTGTAAACATCGTCGTCTTCGACGTCATCGTCGGCCGCAGATATTTCTTTAAGGCCGGCAAAGATGCGCTGACCTTCAACCCCTAACGCATTTAACAGCATCGCCCTCTTCCTGATGGGGACATATCGCGTACCGCCCACTGCTTCCAAGTAGGTGGAAAAAAGGGGTTCCCATTGCATCCAAGGAATTGCCGGTGTCCCTGGCAAGGGGAGAAACGCAGGGGGTGGTGGGCGCCTTGCATGGTGGGTCCGTGGGACTTCTGGTATCCTCGTCGCCAGTTATGTTGTGGCCTAAATAGATGACAGGACGCAGTAGGGTTTCTAACAGTCTTTATTGACTGACAACAGGGAGAAAGGCTCTAAGGTGGCCTGGTGATTCTGGGCGCTTACTTACAGTTCATTGCGATCAAGTCCTGTGCTTTCCCAGTTGATTCACTGTGGAAAGGTTGTGCTCACCGGTGGCACGCTGTAGACTTCTAGGGCCCCCATGAAGCCTCCTGTGGCTGTGGTGTTACGCCCTAGAAGCTGTGGTGTGAGTTCTGTCACTCACTGCCTCTTATCCTGTAATCAGGAGCAGCGCTCCTGTGTGACTGTTTCAGCTGGCCGAGCGCCAACTCTGAAGCGGGAACGTTTTCCCGCGGAGCGTGGGCTCGCGAGATCCTGTCTCGCGAGATCTCGTGAGAACACGCTCCCAAGATCATGTGATGTCCCCACACTCAGCATGACAGGGCTTATCAGAAGGCTTTGCCCGAAAAGGTTGTGTTTTAGGTGGTGTCATGATTCTATGCAAAATTTTCTAATTTTGAATGCCACACACCAAAAATAATGTTTTTTTTGGCGGATTTCGTGCAGCTTTCAATTATCGAAAATATCACTTTTTGGGGGGTTTCACACCACCAACCCCCCTTTGAAAGCAACCCCCACACCTGTCCTTACTCTTTAAATCGGAGGGATCCACGACCCGAACATCTTTGCTCCACTGCCCCCTCCCCGCCATAAACATTCATACATAAACAAACCCTCACCTCAGACATCCACCTACCCCCTTCCCTTCCACACAACAAATACTCATCTTTGACCTACACACTTACCTTCTCCTCTGCCACCAGCCCCAATACATTACAATCATTCCCCCTAAAGCAGTACCTCTCAAGCACGCGACTTCCGTCTTTCCCCTACATGTCCCGGGCATGCCTGTCTGCCCCTGCACATACTTGTGTGCAGCACAGTATGACAGTTCGATTTAGAAAGAACGATCTAACGGTCTCAGAGCGGTCTTTCTAAATCTGTCTATTTTGTTTTTGTTTTAAAAAAAGAAAGAAAAAAAAGGCATTTTCACTTCGGGCCGCTGTCATAGCTACTTGAAAATGCTATTCCTTTATGACTTCTTTACATTCAGCTTTCCTCTGGAGAATGAGCCAAGAGAATCTAGAACACATACCAACTACAAGCAACACGTATTTGTATTTGTTAACTGCTACTAATGGACCAAAGTGATCCATGAACATGGTTTCAAATGGTACTGTTGCCCCCAGTAGAGGAGTTCTTATTTGCTTACTGGTATGATCCACAGTGGTTTGGAAGCATGTTGAGCAATTAGAAATGTATTGTTTTACGCTTTTTTCAGCTCTGGCCGCGAATAATGGTTCAGCAAAAGCTGAGAAGTTGCCAATATCCCAAAGTGGGCAGTAGACATTCCTGCACGAGGGGCAGAGATGAATTTTAAACTGCCCTGGTAGTTCAGAAGTACCCTTTCAAGAGCGCCTCCATCTTTTGCAGGTATTGTGACTGGCACTGTGTTTTCTTTCAAACAGTAGGTATGTGCCTTAAGGAATTCTTTTGGGTTAGGACAGCTTGCAGCAAGGCAGGCTTTTATGTCCTCATCAATATGTGAAATGGAGTGCATTAAAGTTGTTATTACAAATCTTGTCCTAGTTCATTACCACCGCTGATCTATGTTCTTTGGTGTGTTACCCAAAAAGTGGATGTGCCTCTGTGATGTTCCAAACCTGCTGTCAAAGCTGTTTAGATAGGACTGGATCCCTTTAGAATCTTTACATCCATTTTGTGGTGGGCAGTCATAATTTTGAAACAAAAATGTCGAAAAAAAAAATGTCGACCAAAAAAGTCGAAAAAAAAAATGTCGACTTTCGTTTTTTTTAATTATATATTTATTTTAGGGGTTCGGGAGTAAAAAAAAGGGAAAAATAAAAAAAAAATTAATTCCATATTTTTGTTGTCGAAATTATCACTATAAACCAATCGAACCTGCAAGGCAAGTGGACTGACCTGCCAAAGTTTGGACCCACTTGCATCAGGGACCGGTGAGTACTCGATACTCCAACCGGTACCCCCTGGTGCAAGGGCCCATTTTTACACCTGAGTGACCCCTGAGGGCCCTGCACCTTTCCACTGCTATTGCGAAATAGCGACTCCATCCCGAAATCTCGAACTGCCTCTGCCCTCAAGTGGAGGTCCTTCTTGAATAGTGGGAACCTATTCTTCATCGCCTCACCCCCCTTCCTGAGCTGCTAGAGAACCCTGAAGAGACGCCATTATCTGCACTGCCTGTTTCCTTCCCATGTAGGTTGTTGACATATTTTGTGCATTTAACCCTTTGGTCCCCATTGGTGTTGTATACATATTGTATTGATAGTGTTGTGTTGATTTACTTAGTGTTACTGTGATTCTTTTGCTATGGTCTATGTTACAAAGGCCTTGTAATAAATGTGTCTATATTTTTAATATAACACCTGTCTGGAGTAATTTGTAAGTGTCCTTGCTCTGTGTGCTCATTGAGGTCTTTCAGTCACCCTCACCGCTCCTGAGACTTAGTCTTGACCGCCTGCCAAAGCTCCCTTGATTGGTCTGGCTTTCCAGAGGTTACCCTATTCCAAGAAACTAGGCTGGGCTTCTGAACTTCTGCCCACCAGGTCAAAGTTTAGAAATCCATCTTAACAACCATTAACTTTAAATCACATGAATCTAGCTGCTGCCAAAACCTATTAATGGCAGCAGTCTCTGCAAGGGATTTACAGTGGCCAAACCATGCACAAACAGGGACCAAAATTGAGATTGGATAAGCAGGAGCTAAAACCAACTTCTAGGTATCCAGCATTAACTTGTGACCAGGAGACACCACTGGAGAACCAGGAGTTACTGCATACCGTTCTGCAAATCTAACTTCCACATAAGAGGCAAACCTAACATTTTGTCCCTTGTTTATGACCCATCATAATTTAAATATCCTATAAATGTGTCCTAATGTTCATTTATAGGTTGTCCCAAATAAACAGAGTTAAATTCATATAGGAGTGTTTATTCAGCATCACTTTGCCTGTGGAGCCCAGGCTCTTCTAGGCTACAAGCAGGAGCTAAACAGCGCCCAGCTCCCCTCAATTTCGAACCCTGCACACACATGCATTCATATGCAGACACACTCTGAGACTGATTCTAACCTACATACACTCATGCACAGCTACAATCTCACTCGACTAGTTTTACACACCCACACACAATGCATTACATTCAAACGCACCCACACGCATACATACACATAACAACCCCAAAGCACATACACTTACTTACCTCAGGTCTTCTCTTCTATAAGGGCACCAAAACGAGACCAAAACAAATTCACTGCTGTGCCCAGAAAAGAATTGGATACCCGGGTGACCTGGGTATTCGTGCCCTTCCAGTTGCGCTAGTGCCACAATGCAAACCTTATCAGCACAGGGTTTTTGATTTTAAAAAAAAAAAAATATATGGGCTGTCGCTCATTCAGACTGAGGGGGTCAACCCGATCTTTAAAAAAGAAAACAACACTGTGATTGGCTTGCCAACATGTGCAGCGCATCGCGTCACCCACAGATCCTTTTTAAATATTAGGGCTGGGCCCCAACCCTATCTGCCCGACAGCCAAGCAGGATAGATGGGGGTGCAGCGGAATTTAGGCAGGAGCCGGAGGGATCGAACGCCCCTCTTGCACTCCTCCTTCACTGTCCCTGGATAGCAGTACGTAGAGGATATCTGTTGTACCGATGAAGATTTGAACAAGCATCTGTATAAAGTAAGATTTAATCATTCAAAAGGACATGTATTCAAATTAAAAAAAAAAAAAAAACGTGCAAAGGCATTTTTTTTTAATTAACAGATGAAGGGAGGGGAGTCTCCTCCCAATTATTAGGAAAATGTGCACACTTGCAGAATCCTCGCACACTCAGACAACTTCAAGCGTTACTGGGTTTTCTAAACTTTCGGCGCAAGAATGTGCCTAATATGCATCTTTAGTAAAAACCACTTTATGCATCAGTGAAGCTGAATTTCCATCCATCAGACCGGAAAACCGGAGCACACAAACATTCTGCAACACATTTACAATAAAATGACTCAAAGCACTGCTCTTCAAGATAGGAATACCAATAAGGATTTCTAGTCAAAATGCTTTTACATACACAGTTTGTTGCTATGGTGAAACCAAACCAATAGCATATTGTTCTCCTATTTACCAATCCCAGAACAAAAGTTCACTCCATAAGAGAAGATCTTAGCAGTACAGATTATTGTACAGAAAGAAAGGGCTTTAGCAACAAATATTACCATACACCTGAATACTCCACTAGTTCAGCTAGAAGCAGCAACACACCCAGCAATCTTGAATGCAAAAGCATTACACAATAGATGTATTCAATGTGCTGTTACTCAGACTGTGCCTGATGTGCAATACCATTACAAACTAGGGTTGAAGCAAATGTGTGATCTTGAATGGTCATTGCATACATACACAGATGTAGCTGTGTAAAACATTCCACTCTGGATATTTTTGAAGTGTTTTTATTGTGATGGCTTAGCAAGTCCAGCCATTGGGACAAGCTGCATGTGCTTCTGTTAGGCATTAAATAATAATGTCTTTGAATGCCTAGACACCAAAACGAAACACTTAGGAGATAAATCAGTCTAGACAGCTAGCTACAAAGTATTCTAATGGCGCTCCAGCACGTTGTGCCACACAAGCCCAAACTTATTGGGGGTCGTTACGACCCTGGCGGTAGCCGCGCCGGTGAAAACGGCACGGCTGCCGCCAGAAATGTTTTTTTCCAGCACCCGGCAATGGGGACTCACCGGGGCATTACAGCCCCGGCGGTCCCGGTAATTCCCCATTGCCGGGTGCTGGAAAATATTACTCCCCATTCCCATTCGAGTCTCATTGGACTCAATGGGAATGGGGACGACGGATGCACCGGCACCATTCAAGAATGGTGCCGGTGCATCCGTCAAGGTCTGCGAGCGGGTGCCTGTCACCCACTCGTAGTTTGCCGGTCCGGTAACAACGGTACAAGCAAACTTGTAATGAGGCCCATTGTCTCTGATTTAGAATACGTAGTTAGGGGATACAACTTTGACCTATAATGGGGGTACAAAATGGGGTTTATAGTGATAATTTCGACAACAAAAATGTTGAAAGTCAAAATTTCGAAAAAAAAATGTCGAAAAAAAACGTCGACTTTTTTTTTGAATGCATTTTTTTTTCGAAATGGGGGGGTTCCCCCCAACCCCGCCTTTTTTAAATTTTTTTTTATTTTTCCCTTTTTTTACTCCCGAACCCCTAAAATAAATATATAATAAAAAAAAACGAAAGTCGACATTTTTTTTCCCGACATTTTTTTGTCGACATTTTTGTCTGTCGACATTTATTTTTCGAAATTATGACTGCCCACCGTTCGAATGTGGCAAAAAGGACATCTCAGCACCTTTTAGTTCCTGAGATACAGCGATTATCACCAAACGGGACAGTGGCATTTTCTTCACTCCGGGTGGATGAATCAACCCAGTTTCACTACAGCAGGCTTCAGGGGCAAGAGGGTCACAAATGCAGTGGAATGGCAAAGGACGTTGCCGGGGCAGGGCAACAGGGTAACCGCGTTTACTCCGGTCCTGGCGCACTCGTCTCACTTCAGACCTGGGAACGCCAAGTGTACGGAATTCGGTGTGAGGGTGCCGTGGACAAAGAGCTAGCAGTTTACCAAGTTTCGAAGGTCTCCTCAAAACGATGGCAGAGACAGAGCAAAGGTCCGATGTGAGCTGGTCAGCCCACTGGTTGGCCCAGGGACACTTCCGAGAAAGCTTACTTGCAGGTTTTGGTGAAGGTGCCGAGCATAGTTGGTCCCACTATTCCAATAGGTCGAAGCGCCTTCACAGATCTTCTAGGACGATCAGATGCAGAGGGGTCCCACGGGACGACAGCGGGTGCAGGGTGCCAAACCTTCCACCGGGTCACCAGCGGTTCCTCGACTCAGCTTCGTAGTTTCAGGATACTTGGGTCCTCTCCTTTGTTCAGTGAGAACTCAGGAGATCGACCTGGTATGGTTGTTTCTGGCCTCCTCTTATCCAAAGTTCCCTTCGTGCCAAAACGAAGAGGACCCAATGGGAGATCTTCTCACAAACACACACTCCATACGTGGACCAATCACAGACCACATTGGTCTCAGGCATTCAGGGCACTCCAGACTCTCTGGCACCCAGGATGTGTATTGAGGACAGACACCCCAGCCCACATCCTGGAGGCACACACACAAGGCATGCAGAAGCCCGCGAAAGCATTGCATTTCGCGGGAAAATGCATGACCAAATAAGGACTGGCCCGGGCCGACTCGACCTGGGGAAGGTGAAGGGGCAAGATGGCCAAAGGGCAGGACAAAGAACCTAGTGACATGGCCATTTTGGAGCCAGGCCACCTATTTGTGCCAAACACGGTTATCGCGGTTAACATGGCAGGAAAGGGTAAAAAATAATGCGAAACGATAGCTGCCACCAGTCCTGTCCATGACACATCTGCACAGTTCATAAAAAGTCCAGCAATAGTATCTAGTGCCTTTGGAAATTACTATAGACCCAAGTGTGCTGTATGGTAAGATACATTGCACACTTGTTACATGTTGCACAAAAGTTGCAACATGAGGAAAGGACTAAGGGAAACAAAGTATCCCAGTACTGACTGTCTTAAGGGCATGTCAGTTTCCCCATAAAAAGTGAGCTAAAGCCCAGAAGAGTGCAGCTGAAGGCTGTGCTTCTCTGGCAAAGTCAGTCAATGGTGTCTAAACAGCAGCAAAAAGTTTGGGGGTTGACACATGGAGGGAAAATTACACACAATTATGAAATCTTTCCTAACAATGGTCACCTTAAATCAGATGTATGAAGGAAACTGCTGGCACAACCTATTAATGCCAGCAGGTATGCCAGTAATGCTGGCGTAGATAAGTGGTGGCAGAAGCTTCATGCATGTCATTTAAGTTTAATGGCCACTTTAAATCACATACATGAAGCTACTGCCACAACCTATCTATGCCCATAATGTTTACTAGTATAGCGGTTGTGGCAGTAGCATCATGCATTTGTTTTTAAAGTCACCATTAACTTTAAATCACTTGCATGATACTGCTGCCACAACCTATCTATGCCAGTAATGATTACTGGCATAGGGAGATTGTGGCAGCAGCGCCATGCATTTGATTTAAAGTTAATGGTCAATTTAACTCACATGCATGAAGCTGCTGCTAAGACCTATCTATGTAAGTAAGCTGTGTCAGCAGCTTCATGCATGTGATTTAAAGTGGCCATTAAACGTAAATTCACATGCATGATGCTGCTGCCACAACCGATCTATGCCAATAATGGTCACTTTGAAGCACATGCATCGCGCGGATGCCACAAACTATCTATGCCAGTAATACTTACTGGCATAAATAGGTTGTAGCATCAGCGACATGCATGCAAATTGCGCTGGGCTAGTAGTTTCTCTTGAACTAAAGCACAGAGACCCAACCTTTTCCAGAGCCAAAACCTGCCACAGCCCCTTTTGGGGTGGAGGTTAGGCTCTGGAATACCGTATATGATGAAAATCATGACAGATGGTGCCCATAACGGGTCTTGTGTAGCTAGATCAGCAGGCACCCATACATTCAGACACCAATTCTAGGTCTTGGGAAGAATACCAGTTGGCACCCATACATTCAAAATACATTTTGTAAGCCAAAGTAGTTGCTACCAATTACCTTAAGTAGCACCACTATGTAGTTGTGAAATCAGGCACCCGTTCCATTTAAAAATATAGGGCACCAAGAGAATTGGTCACTTAAACGGGTTCTGGATAGCCATAAAAGTATCTAGGAAAATATGTCTAGAGTTTAAAATCTAGAACCTCTGACAAGAAAGATCATGGTCCTCATTGCGGGTCTGGCGGTAGCCCTGCCGGTGATACCGGCGGGTTGCCGCCAGACCCGGAAAAAATGACTGGTGCCTGACTTCCCGGTAACACCAGGGTATTTCAACCATAGCGGTCGGGAAGTCAGGTGCCAGTAATTCTGTTAATCCCCATTCCCATATGGGAGTGGGGACCACAGAAGCACTGGCACAGTTATTAACAGTGCCGGTGCTTCCATTACGGTCTGCCTACCGTGGCCGATGTGCCCGGCAGGGTCAAACCTGCCAGGCACGGCAACTCCGGCAGGCAGACCCGTAGTGTGCCGGTCCAGTAACAACGGTGCCGGTAAGCTTACCGGCACTGTTGTTATCGGACCGGCACACTTGTAATGAGGCCTCATGTCTTTTTTCCTTCCCAGAAAAAGCATTGTTGCGGTGGGGTGGGGGGTGTTAACTCACCCTCTTTAGCTGTACGAGAATGGCTAACCTACAACATACTGATGTTACATTACCCACAGAATAACATCAAGCAGTCCATAAATGGCTGACAGGTGGAGGTTTTATCAATCCTAACTAATCTTACTGTGGCAGTGGCACAACAGGAGTTGAGGGTTTATTTGAAACCCTTTGCATAAGGAAGGATATCAATAAATTGAATTTGCACCATACTCATACTTTGAAATAGCCTTAGAAAATAGACCATCAACACTGGTTTGGGGCAATTTAAGATATCCTGAAAAGGCTGCTAGACATTGGGCCTTAACATCTGAGGATTTGACACTAGAACACCCAAACAGAAAGCATACTGATCCTTATACTAGACAACAGTATATAATCTTGAGAAGCCACTTTGACACATAGCACATGCTATGACGATAGAAGCTCTAGGAAACAGTTGAGGAAAAATAAATGCTTATACAGATTAGTGGCCTGCCGTAGGAGCAGCTCATACATTCAAGAAGCAAGTTGGTCATGATATTGAATGTCCACCACGCAATATTCTGGTATACTCAACACCTAGCCATCAGAAACAATATCCCTTTAAAGCACAAGCTATCCCTTACATAAAAGTGATGGTAGACAAATTGTTGGACCAAGAAGTCATAATACAACAGGCAAGTCTGTATAACATAGCAAACATTTCTCAAAATATTATGAGAAACTTTCCATGCTCAACTGAAAATGGAATCTAAATAATATTATGATTATTTTGTAGCCTTAAATGCTTCTGAAGGTCATCAGACCAAAATGTTTCAAGCATGAATTTCTGAGGCTTTGTTGAAACAAATATTACTGTTATTAGCATTTTGTGACACTACAGATGGACTAATCTCCGTGGACTACTATTCATTTAATTGTTGTTGATACACTTTGATGCATTCTATCTATCGAAATCTAATTATTATTGATCGTTATTAATAAAAATCTTTGAACTTTTGGAAAACATTTGTGGGAGTTGAGAATGGATGGTTTGTCAATTTTATGAGAACCTCTGTTTGTTTTGCGATGACATGACATACACTGTAGACCAGGGTTTACGCATCCATTGCCCCTCATTTTACATTTTGATTTGGTTGTAAACTGAGAAATTCTATTGATTATCAGTTAAGGAACTGAGTGCGATCGATCCTTCTCTCCTACTGCAAGTCCGTATAACATGTTAATTCTTCCAGTGGTCAAACCAGATGGCACTTATCGTTTAGTTTTAGACTATAAAATACTCAATGAAAAAAAAAAACACACACATACACACACTCTCTTTCTCTCTCTCTCTCTCTCTCTCTCTCTCTCTCTCTCTCTCTCTCTCTCTCTCTCTCTCTCTCTCTCTCTCTCTCTCTCTCCACAGTTCTGGACTGTTGAGTAACATTCAAAGGTACAAATGCAAAATAGCATTAGATTTGGCAAATGGATTCTTCACGAAACCTTTGAATTCAGAGTTTCAATTACACTGCATTTATTTTCCAAGGGAAATATTACTCTTTCAACAGAATTTCTCAGGGCTACAAAAACAGCCCAGACATGATACATTCCTCATCCAAGGTGCTACTGAAAAACATCTTGAGGGCAAAAGTAGAATTGGATATCACGAGCACAGTTAACCAAAATTCCAGACTCAGGGATTAATGGGGCCTTAACGCTACCTCCAGCTATGAAACATATCTGGATGTCGTGCAGCTGAAGTTCCCGAGAGTACTGTATACTGAACTACGCTTGGATATTTTGGCAGTAAGACTATGGACAAGTAACTGGAGTAGTGAAGCAGACGTTGCATGCCCAGTTTGTGGCATTATACCAGAGAGCATCAGAGGCTTCAGGTTAATTTGCATAGGATATATGGACATATGGGTAACATTCTTGAAGCCATTATTCTTGGATAGACAGACTTGAACGGTGGATGAGGCCACGAAACTCTGCACTGACTCCTCTGACAGTGTGGCGGTTAATTCGTTATGTAATTATTTGTTTAGAGCATGTAGGAGGAGGCTGTCAAAAATTCGGAACACTCAGCAAGGCTGCCTCCAAACTCCTAAAATGTTATAAAAGTTTATGTAGACTTGACCTATGCTTGGTGAAGTCGTAGCAAAGGCATTAATGAATCTTGTAGATCTTAATCTGTCTCCAGTGAAATAGCTATATGGTATTATCGGCTTGCGTTTCTAAGATTATTTTTATGCATATTCTACTCGATTAGGAGATGGCTTTATTCAACAGAGAACATCTGCACTTTCAGTACAAGTCATCTTGAGTTTTATATATTAAATATTGCATTTGTATGTTGTGTTTTTAAATCGATTGTCTTCATCTCGGTGTACCTTCAGTGAATGCATTTAAGTAATCTGGTCATTTCAAATACGAAATTAACCTAGGAGAGAGACACCCAGCAGCTTTTCCTCCCCTTTTATTAGTACATAAAAGCTTGATAAGCTATGTTTTATAATTCGACATGGCTCAGCACTGATTTGCACTGTTAATCATTTGCACTGTATGCCTGAAGCACTTTTGTCTAATTTGCTTGTTATTCTGCATCGATCTGCACTGCTAATCATTATTTATTAATGTGATTAATTCATACTGAACATTATACATTTATGAATACATTAAAAAATTCACCATAAAAACAAAACCAATCCACAAAATATATACAATTTACAATTTCCTAAAAAAGAATTAAAATAAGTAACTTTTCACCAATATTCATTGAACTCATGCATATACACATACAATGACAGAATAGACTTGAATTTGCTTTGATTCATTTAAGTTGATGCAGGACGAGATAATAATTAATTTCTGTTCGCTTGCTAATTCATCAATTTACCCTCTATCTGTTGCCATGTACGGTGCAGGGCAATACGCAATGCTTTGTTTTCAGTTTATGCAATACTACCAGAATCCATAATCTCTGATACTGTCGTAATGACTGACAAAACCTCCCACGGCACACATGTATAATGATCCCTTTTCCCTACACTTTGTCAATACATGACTAACAGTTTCCCTCTTAGTTGGAATTCTACACAAGCAACAGATTCTATCTAATTTTGGTATACCCCGCTCTGGCCCTACTACAGTCAACACTGGTAGCCTGTTAGTTCACAAAAGCAACAGGAATCTACGCCGGACACAACGTTAGATACCCCTTGGGCAACCTGAATGTGTGTCTTACCCTAGCAATGTCGTTGTAGCACTTCAAGCTAGCCATGTGCTCATAATTTGCTGCCCATTCCCATTTTTCTAATTTGTTAGTGAATGCTTTCTTAAGCGCATATTATTCACTCACCCAATTTGGCCACCATTCAATTAAATCAAAAGTGGATTTTACCAGTGACATGTACATATCAGCGTACCCAGCATCAGAGGTAACTCCCAATAGTTCTAGCAAAGAACATTTAGGCATTGTTCTGGATTTGGATTAATAAGAGACACCTCCTCTTAAGCACCATAGCCGGGAGAAATGTCAAGCCCAGTTCCAATCTCAATAATTCAACAGGGACACAGGGGGCTATTCACCAGATCGTTCTCCAAAATTTGCCCTCACTCACTTTTAGCCAAGTTAAGTCTCTCGTAGCCAAAGCCCTAATGCCATATAGCATCATAGCTCAAAAACACTGTACAACATAAAGAACCCTGCAAGGCTAAATCCTGATGTCTCAGCAGCGAATTTGGCTATAAGAGATGTCAACATGACCGCCTTCCTATGCTTAACTGAGATGATCTCTACATAAAGACCTCTAGACGTCAGCTCGATCCCCAGATATTTATAACAGTCGGACAGACTTGTTTTACCCCACGGTTTGTTGAAATGTTATCAGTCAGCTGCCTGTCGATATTAAGGCAGATCTTGACAGAGGTGTTTGAGTGTAAACATGTTATTTGGGAGACCAGATCTTCAGGGCATCCCCAGTTTATCAGTTTCCACCACAGACGTTCCCTGTCAATGCTGTCAAAATCTTTCTGGAAATCTACAAATGCCAAAAACAGATTGCCCTTTGCCTTCAGGAATTTTTCCTTTAGTATTGAGAGAATACAGATAGGGGCAGCAGTGCCTAATCCCTTAACATTCCAGTCTGGAAGACATTGGGCCTCATTACGGGTCGGGCGGTCCGGAAATAATAGTGGCGGTAAACTGCCACTGTTAATTCCGGACCGCCCGATCTCGAGTCCTGCAGGCGGGAGGTGGCGTTCTGCCTGCAGGCGGACGTGGAAACACCAGCACCATCACGAGATGGTGCCGGTGTTTCCACTTCCCCATTCCCATTGAGTCCTATGGAACTCAATGGGAATGGGGATTTTCCCGAATTCCGCCTCCGGAATTCCCGGGACACTGGGGTCGTAATGCCCCAGTAATTCTGGGAATCACGAAGGCAGAATGGTAAAACGAGTCCGGCGGTAACCGAGCTGGAAAAACCAGCAGGTTACCGCCGGACTCGTAATGAGGCCCATTGTATTGGGATGATTCTTGCATCCAACATTTTAGTCTCTTCAATAACAGAGTAGCATACATTTTACCAAGAGCATCCAATAGGGCAATAGGACGATAGTTACTAGGGTCCTGTCTGTTCCCATTTTTACAAATTGGAATGATGTTAGCCGTTGTCCAGGAAGCCGGGATCGACTGGGTGGAAACAACTCTCTTCAGAATCGTTTCAAGCACATTAGCCCACGCCTCTGGATTTTGTTTCAAAACTGGAATTGACAGCCCGTCCGGGCCGGGTGCTCAAGAGGGGCTTGCACCTTTGATGTAGTAAATCAAAACATGTTTGTGAAAATCCAAGCACCATGGTTTGCTGGTCCTCAGGGTCAAGTCTAAGCAAGAATCTAGGGCAGAACATAGAGTTTCAAAGAATTCCAACCAGCCTGCCTCTGAGACACCGTTTATCTGCGATAAGTTTGGGTCCAAAGATGTCCTCGATAGTAAACCCCACAATGCCGCAGAACTTTTAGAGTGGATAGTTAGCATGATTTGTTCTGCATCTAATTGCAGCAATGAACTCTTATATCCTTTCAGCCTGCATGAATACGAGTTTTTTATTTTTCTCACCATTGATTTCCAGTCTTTCAAGTACGATCTCCATACTTGGCAAATGGCAACCCTCATTTCCCTTTTCTTATGGGCTAACTTTTGATAATAGGTATGTAGCTGAACCTTAGAGATCCTCTTTTTCGTCCCATTTTTAACCCAAAAAGGTGCCAAAGCACGAACATAGTTAATTCTTTCCAATTCGACCTCAGATGAAGCAAGTAAAATTTTCGTCCTGAGAGAATTGGATGCTTGAATTATCTTTCCTTTCCTCATTCGTAATCTGCAGCCATTGTTGGTTGATTTAATCTCTGTCGTCATCATTTGCCTCCCCTTTACAGGCTGATGGCTACTGTACCAAGTCAGTTTTAAGATATTATGGTCGCTGACAGTAGAGGCCAATACTTCTAGCCCCTGAATCGCGTCAAATAAGTCTCTTGTTGACAAGGAAGCCGAGCATAGGCAAATTGTGGAAGGAATTGGAGAAATGGTGAACTGCAGAGACTGGGGAGTGGGAGAAGGCACTCAGGGAGCAAATTGCAGAGCCTGGGACATGCATATACAAAGATGGATAGCGCTAACGATAACGCTATTCGCAAAGAAAGGGGAGAAAGTAAATGTACAACAGTTGGAGGTTACTGATGCAATAGTAGTGATTGATCAAGGCTAATGTGAAAGTAGAGGCTCATGAGGGTAGGGAGGGAATGGGAGATGCAAATGTTTATTGTTTATAGTGAGGAACACAGTTGATCTGAATGTTGGTATGGTTATAATGTGTAAAAACTAAGAAAAACCTTAAAAAAAATTATTTAAAAAATAAGTCTCGTTACAAATATGTGATCGATTAGTGAAGCGTGGGACCCTCTTTTCCAGGTGTTCTTACGGAGGCCTTCAAGTACCCATCGGTCATATGTAGGTTTCGGCTTTTAGAAAAGAGCATCCAAGCATTACCTGGCTTTGCATGAGCCTTAGAGGACTTAGACAAGACTTGTAAGCCTCTGTCTTTGATTCCAAAACAGAGGGAGTTTAAGTCCCCTCCCAAAAGAACAGAGGTATCTCCTAGATAGTATGCCTCGTCGACTGCTGTTGTCACTGTCTACAGCATTTCTTTTATGCAGGTTTTTGCAGGGTTCCAATATACATAAATGATCGTTTAATAACTCCTCTCTGCGTCTTTTGATGAATGATGTAGCCTCTTAAACTGTAGATTTGTTTGCTGAACAAAATGGTCTCTTGTAATATGGGAATTTATTTACCATTCAAAGTCATTTCTAATCAAAGTTACCACCCCCGCTTGGGGGCGACCGAGTGGACCCTGTATTGCAGGATTTAGGAGCGATGAAAAGCCATCCAGCATAGGGCATTCGTGCAGCCAGGTTTCCTGCAGGCACACCATGTCCAACTCAGTCCAATTTAGTTCCCCCTTCGCGAAGAGATGCAATGATCTTCTCGTATTCCATGATGTAAAGGAGAGTGGCCTGTCACTCTTCGCTTGGGGAGTTTCCTATTTATTGGAAGACTGAGCTTGTGCAGTTGCTACCAATTTTCCTGTTCTTTTGAAGATGTTTGCGTGGCCCGAGTTCTCATTTTCGATCTTAGGTTTTCTAACATATTTGAGCCTTTCATTTTTTGTGTTGGTTTTGATAAAGGATCAGTGAAAGAATTTAGGAGGGCTGTCTCCGTAGCGGTTGATCTCTTATCCGTAAAGCTTATCCTTGGGCCCTTGGGGATTCTTTCCTTTGGGTAATCACAGCTCAGCGGGAAGGATGGGTTTTCCGCAAAAGAGTCAGCATCTATAGTTCTAGGTGATTTAAACTTCAGACGTTGTTGCTCTTTTTTCAATATGGACTGTCAAATCAAATACCAAAGTAAAAAAACGTGGTACTTCTAAGAGCATTAGGTTTTTGACCACCATAGATTCCAAGAGTAGATGGACCAAATCCATACGGTCTTCATTTTCTAATTCGACTATAGCCAAATCATTGGTGGTAATTTGTCTGAGTGTTGGAATATATTGGCGTAGTCTTATGACATTTCTCCCATTTAGGATTAAGTCCCTACCTTTATCAGCTACACGTTCCAATCTTAAGCATTTGTCCTGCTTCTGGGTTCCTGGTCTGATAGCACTTAGCAATCGAGCCCTGGGTTTTACCGGGGATTGCGTCTTATTTGATTGCCAAAAGCTTCTTTGGGTTCTTGTGTCCATGACTTTAGATGACAACGTTGAATATTCATGATTTGGCAATCGATGGGGGGATTTTGAAGAGGGCCCACTTTTTTTTATTATCATGATTCCCTGAGTTTCCCAGGTTCTTCTATATACGCCCCACCACTGGCGTCTCAGAAATAGGTTGGTTTATCTTAGGTTTTGTCAATGTTACATTCTGGGATATCTGTACCCTTGCTAGGGCTACAGTTTTCTCTCGTCTTTCAGCCAATGTTAAGAACTCTTTGTCGAGTTCTGATGATACTTAAGTTTCCAACCTTTAGGGGTCAATCATAGTTGTTGCATCAGTCAAGGCTGTCACCAAAACCGGGCTTGGGCCCACACCAGATCACTCCACAGAATAGGTGGACAGATTTAGTAAGGTGTTCAGTATCTCTTCATCCGAGGGAGTAAAGTTAGTCAACTGTTGAGTAGAAGCGGTCAGTCGTAGCTCAGTAGTTAATCGAATTTGTTTTTTAGTAATATTATTTTGTATATCTTTTGATTTCGAATAGTGCTTCTTTCCGCACTGAAGACCCCTTTTTGCGAGTGGCTTCATTGCCTCAGTCGACTCCCCAGTGGATTCCTCCTGACCGCTGCACGGCAAGGACACCAGGGAGCTTTTAGGGGAGCTGGACTCAATCCACCTTCTTTTCCTACTAAAGAGAGGGAACGATTTATAACTTCTCTCCAAAACAGTTAAATCCACGATTGGGTTTATTGACGGTGCAGATTGCGACATAGATACAGTTGAGAAATGTCTCTATGCTGTGGTAGCGTCTTCACTTAGGAGTCCAGTCTCGAAGGAGTCTTATAAATGCGAACAGGTAACCACAGGCTCCTGTGATGTGAGTTCTAAGCGGGGCCCTCAGAGGCCCTGCTCCTGGCAACGTGATTTTGGTAGGCCCAGACAGTCGCGTTTTCTCTTGAGGAAAAGGTCTAGAATCATTACAGCTACATCAGAGTTTATCACACTGACCTCCATTGATGTTGGTGGTTAGACCAGTTGTGTTTTTTGCTGTGATAAACCCTTTCACAAATATCATCCTAGAGAGCAACATTGCGAGCAAAGTGGTTTGTTCTTTTAAGGAGTCATTCAAGGCTTCATAGAGCTTTGTGAGGGGTTGTAAGGCTATATAAATCAGAGAGATTTGCTCAAAAAGGTCAGTGTTCGATTTCTTAGGACCGTCATCTTTTGTCCCTCCAAATTGGTGACTCTCTTGGATAGATTTCTTTGCACCATTGGATCGGGTACGAGTATCATCTGAGCCCTTCGTGAAGAGTGGTAATGAGGATCTCGCTTTCCTGTTATTTAAGGTAGAATTCAAGCAGGCAGAGTCTCATTTTTGCCATTCAGGGAATGGGTTATGTTATGTGAATATTTGAATGCAAACCCTGTGTTACAGTCGACTCCTCTACAACCATAGTTGCATCCTCAACAGGGTTCACACCAAAAGTGGATGATTCAAGAGGTGACAGACAGGGTTGAGGTGATAAAGACAGGCTGGTAATCATTGTTACTGCTGATCGAATTTTTAGAGGGGTTTGTTTTTGCCTTAATAGCGATAGGGGATTTCAACAGTTCCTGGTCTGTGTGATGAAATGAAAATAGTCTAGAATTCTCCAATGACGATCACTGGAGTAACGGGGAGACCCGTGTCGTCGCTGTTTGGGGGAAAGGTCTGAATTATCAGACACGTCGTGTAAATGAGATCCACCCCCTTGAGAGTGATCTATGCCTTCTTTATCCTTCAAAAGTGATTTCACTGTAGGTCTAGCTGAAATTAGATCAATTGTCGGAGACTCCTCCAAGGCCGGTAAAGACCGCTGCTGGCGCGGACTTTCTATCCCTGCACAGGTCTCCAGTCATTCTATATCAGATAGCTCATCCTTTCTCTCTGTAGGTAGAGTCATGCGTGGAATTGTTTGTAAAACTACTGTTTTATCTTGTTGTTTGATTGTATCTGATGGGCTGGTGTTGATGTTTCTTTGATAGTTGGCTTTCAAATTCAGGCTTTCCACCAGAGGTGGCTGGGGCATTTTGAGACCCACCCACGTCCACTTCCATTTTACTTTGCTGCTAAGGAGTTGACCTCAGTGACATATTTTTTCTTTTATTCTGTGCCGCCTGGTATTCCACAAAGGAAGCAGTAACTCCCAGACAACAAGGTAAAGGGGCCACCAGGGGGGCTTCATACATCCCCGACTTTCACCTTTAACAAATGGCTGGTGGGGGGTAGCAGAGCTAAGAGGACTAAGGCTCTCCACCAAATGAATATCCTGTGGCTGTGTAACCCGCGAAGGTGATGCGTCTATAGTTATCAAAGCTGTTTTTAGAACACTCTGTAGTTTAAGCGTTGGTAGCCTGGGGGTGGTCATTGATGCAGATGTGTTATGCATTAAGGGAGGTGATATCGGAGCAAAAGGGACCTGGGAAGTGTCATTAGAGACCAGCTCACACAAAAGGCGAACAAGAGACAGCCACCTCAGAACCAAGAAAACTGGGCAGCGGGGAGCAGGGGTAGAATCAAATCTTCTGTCTTGCTCTAGAATTACAGAATGTTTCATAATTGGAGACTTAGGTTGAACATCGTCAGCTCCCCTCCCCCTCCAAAGCACTCACTCTTGACACCATTTGTGTTTGAGATGTTTGTAGAAAGCGGCTGCTCCTTATGCTCAGCGTTCTGTCACGATATTCCAAAACCAACGCAGGCTGCTCCGGAGCTCTGCGTTTGACAAGCTTCTTTGTCATTAGTTCAATAATCTCAATAGTCAGCCTGGTCTTGAAGCATGAGTTCACTTATCAAGCCAGGATCGAATAGTAAACTGCTGCCAGTCAGCTGCTGTCAGCTGACTGGTGAGTGGCTATATTCGAAATGGGGCTCTACACCTGTAGTAGCGGATATGCTATTCCTTAAGGGGACAGCAGCAGCAATGCAGAGACTAGCGCAAAGCCCACTGTAACACAATTTCAGTGTGGATTATGTCCTTTTTCTCAAACATCAATATTCCAGAGGTGGAAAGGGTTCACAGACTAGCGCAAAGCCCACCGTAACACAATTTCACTGTGGATTATGTCCTTTTCCTCAAACGTCAATATTCCAGAGGTGGAAAGGGTAGATTATTAAAAGGAGGAGGAGTTGTGAAATGAGTTTACCGCAAATGTCTTTAGGAGAAGAGGTTAAGATGGTGTTGCGTCATGTTGCTTCTGGCAGCAGGCACAGAACACAAAATACTCTGCTCGCTCCGCGAGTGGTGAGGCTTATGAGTGATTGTCCAATGCAGGCAGCAAAGTACTCCTCCGTGAATGGCAAACAAGGAAAGACTCAGAAAAGCACTCTGGCAAGTACAATCAGCAGGGTCCACAAAACACAGCTATTTTACTTAGTATGCCATCTCTGTCTATAGGAACATTAAAGCCTTCATACACTTTGTTTGTAGCTGCCATGTCGATTTTTGGACTCACAAAATTCTGGGTTATGGGGTCAGTTCATTGTGAGGAGATGACAGAATTAACTACCAGACTCTCTTTAGCAGATCTTACTCTACCCAACAATCTCCATATTTTCTTGTGGTCCTTGGTAAGAACCACCACTATTAGACATTGCGATTTCGTGTGTTTTTGTAGATGGTGCACCACCATTTTATCCATCTTTTATACTTGTTTTTAATCAATCTGATTGCCTTGATCTTAGAATAGGTTATAGAAGTGTTGAGCTTAATGCTCTGAGCCTTTCGCATCGCCCTCTTGGCGTCTCTAACATCCTTATCGAAATAATGATGTGGAGTGGTTTTGGATGACATTGTACAGCTGCCTTTTTGTAATGCTATCTCTGCCACTGTTTCTCTTAACCAGTCTTCCATATCGTCCACTGTCAGGGTACCAAACTGGTCCAAATTAGCTGTGCTAAAACTGCAGACCAGATTCTGCACTTTCACCAGACTTCTATGTGTCCAACTAATCCTGTTTCCACTGCAATGTATATCAAAGTCACCAATCGTCTCTTGTATACCAGACTTACCCCAGCCTTCAATACCTAAATTAAGGATACATTGGTCAGTGTACTCACTCCTGATGGCCTACGAGGGGCAATACAACGAAAACATAATCAAGTATCGTGGTCTTATTGCCAATGTACAACGTGTACTGTCCAGAGCAATCCCTGCGTGCTCTGCCATTGATCATAGTAAGGCCTGTGAAAAACCAGAGGGTGTTTCACATCCTAGTCCCCGGGGATCCCCTACTCAGGTGGCCAGGGAAGGGCCATCGCTTTTGGATCCCAACCCTGGGGGTGGACAAGCGAGGCAGGATCACCTGGGTGGCGGGGGAGGTACCCAATGGCGAGACATGGTATCCCCCTTTTCCAACTACCCCAGAAACCACTCTCCCTACCTATGTCATGGGTGACTACAACTCCCAGAATTCCTCCCCACTGCTCTTTCCCTATACCACCGAGACGAGGAAGAGGAGGAATAAGAATATGAGGATTACCTCCTATGTTGTACAAGAGCCATGTCATACTAATGAGGTCAGGCAGAGTCAGGCACTTCATTCTAATTGCACACACCTAATGCTTGTTAACACTCTGCAGCACGATAAAATGTGGCAGGCACAAGCACACTCTGAGTGAGGCTGGAGACCGAGCAGAGCAGTTCCTGCAGAGCTGATGCAGTGAGGGCTTGACACACAGGAGGGCCAAAGGACTGCAGGGCATAAACCCAGAACAGTAAGGATCCCAACAGGAGTTCCCCGTTACCCAGTCGCAGTTTGCATCCTGAGGTGGACGGTGCGTGAGAAGGAGGGGCACACCTCTCAGGTACTACAGGGCGGCCCGCTTCACTCCTGAGTGAAGGCAATACAGAGCTGCGAGCAACGGCCTCTGATGGAAACAAAAAGCCGTCACTGAGAGATGCTCCGATAACACAATTGGTGAGTGATCAAAGAGCTGGTCCGTGTTTAAAGTGAGCAATAGAGCATCACGAGTTGAAGGTTGCTGTAGAAGAACAAGTTACTTCTTACATTGTAACGTTCTTTCGATGGGATGTTCCTCCGACGTATTCCTTATCTTAGATAGATATCTCTTTCCAGCTTTGCTGGCCTCGGAAATGTTTTCTCTCTAGAGGGCGCTGCGCGTCGACGTCCGCCGAGTCGATGTCCCTCGACAGCCGCCGTATCAACGTCATCCTGCCGATAAAGGCCGCGCGCAGCGTCCGTTGCTCAGTTCCGTTTTGTAGCCCACAATAATTCTTTCTGGACTAGACTAATCACCCTGAAGGAGCGTAAGCTGCAACAACAAGGGACGTAGTACTGCGGGGATGGATGGGAGGGTCGATAAGGAATACGTCGGAGGAACATCCCATCGAAAGAACGTTACAAGGTAAGAAGTAACTTGTTCTTCGAAGGGATTGTGTCCTCCGACGTATTCCTTATCTTAGATAGGCTCCCATAGCAGTATTCTGTTATTGGAGGTGGGAGTACTGACTTCATGCTTCCTTTTATTGATGAATAGAGTGCAATACTGCCCTTCCAAACCTAGTTTCCTGACTGGAGGAGGAATCCAAGTTGTAAAACCGTGTAAAGGTATGGACGGACAACCATGTGGCAGCCGCACATATGTCTCGAACCGGCACTCCTCTTTTGAGGGCCGATGAAGCTGCGATACCTCTGGTCGAATGAGCCCTACGATTTTGAGGGGGCTCTTTTCCTGCCAGTTTATAACATTCCAAAATGGCTAAGATAATCCATCTGGAAATGGTCTGCTTAGTTATCGGTAGCCCTAGCTTGTGACCTGCGTAGCCTACAAACAGCTGGTCTGCTTGTCTTATCCTAGCCAGTCTACTAATGTAAAAACTTAAAAGCCCTTCTTGGGTCCAGTCTGTGTAACCTCTCTTCCTCTTTCCCCGGATGGGGAGGAGGATAGAAAGATGGAAGGGTAATCTTCTGTGTGATATAAAACTCAGAAACCACCTTTGGGAGGAAATTAGGCTTCACTTGCAGAACAACTTTGTCTTTGTGAAAGATTGAATGAGGGGGTTTACAAGAAAGAGCTTGTAACTCGCTCACCCTTCTAGCAGATGTAAGTGCTACTAATAAAACAGTCTTAAGGGTAAGAAATCTTAACGAACAAGAGTGGAGTGGTTCGAAAGGTGTGCCCATCAGGAAAGTTAGGACTACATTTAAATCCCATAGGGGAACCTGGAATGGTCTTGGGGGACAAACGTTAGTTAACCCCTTTAGAAACTGTATTACCAAGGGTAACTTGAAATAGGATGGTTCTTCCGCAGTGCGCTAAAAGATGGATAGCGCTGCGAGATAGCCCTTGATGGTGCCAACTTGAAGGCCTGAATACGCTAAATAAAGTAGGAAGGACAACACCATTGGTGTACCACATGAAAAGGGATCGATATTCTTTTCCCTACACCAGCTGCAAAATCTGTTCCAACGGCAGCGGTATAAAGATTTTGTTGCTGGCCTTCTTGCCGAAAGCAACACCTCCATAACGTCATCAGGGAGGTCCCAATCCATGTACCTCAGCCTTTCAGAAGCCAAGCGTGAAGGTTGAGAGTTTTGATGTCTGGATGGAGAACCTGACCTCCCTTCTGTGAAAGCAGATTCTCTCTGAGTGGAAGTCGAATTGGAGGGCAGATGGACAAGTCTAGAAGGTCCGGGTACCACGTTCTCCTGGCCCAATCCGGGGCAATTAGGATCATGGTTTTCCGGAATCTCCTCAACCTCCTGATCATTTCAGGAATGACAGGGACTGGTGGAAACGCGTACAGGAGTGGAAACTCCCAGTCCACTATGAACGCGTCTCCCAGAGCTCCTCTCGGGGGAAATTCCCTTGAACAGAACAGATCGCACTTCCTGTTGACACTGGTGGCGAACAGATCCACCTGAGGGGTTCCCCAAAGGGCGAAGATCTCTTGAAGGACTTCCTGAGCTAGATCCCACTCGTGGGAGACTGTGCTCTGCCTGCTCAGAGCGTCCGCTGTCAAGTTCTTCTCTCCGGCTAGGTGAACTGCCGATAGAGAGATTCCTTCTTGGATTGCCCAAAACCAGAGCTGCATCGCCTCTCTGCACAGAGGTAGTGATCCTACGCCTCCTCTTTTGTTGAGGTAATGCATGGCCACTGTGTTGTCCGTCATTATCAGGACATTCTTTCCTTGTACAGATGGCAGAAAAGCCTTCAGCGCAAGTCTGATGGCCCTCAGCTCTAACAGGTTGATATGTAGTCTGGACTCCGATGGAGACCAACGACCGCTGATGGTCAAGTTGTTGGCATGGGCTCCCCACCCCGCGAGTGAGGCATCCGTGACTACTGTTATCTCCGGCCAAGGTTGCCAAAACTGCTCTCCTTTCAGAATGTTCTCCTGACAGGCCTACCACTGAAGGTCTCGAGCCACCCTGTCGGGAACCTGAAGAAGATCTGTCATTCTCCCTGAGAATTGTGACCACTGAGTTCCCAGTGCCCACTGGAGAGATCTCATTCTCAGGTGAGCCTCTGGCACTAGGAAAATGCAGGATGCCATGAGGCCTAGATACCTCAAAAAGTCGAAGGCTGGGAGACGTTGGGCATTTTGAAACTTGGTGACCATCTGTAGAATATCTTGAGCCCTCACCTCTGGTGGCGAGGCTTTTCCCAAGGAAGTGTCCAGGATCGCTCCGATGAACTGGAGTCTCTGCGATGGTATCATTTGTGACTTCTTTAAATTGAGGGAGAAGCCCAGTCTGTGAAGGGAGTGGCAAACATGATCTAGCTGGATCTGAGCTTGTTCCGAAGATACAGCTCTGATCAACCAATCGTCCAGGTAGGGGTAGACGTGGATCCCTTCCCTCCTTAGACTTGCAGCCACTACCGACATTAACTTGGTGAAGACCCTCGGGGCGGAGGTCAGCCCAAATGGCAGAACTCGAAATTGATAATGAGAGTTGCCAATTGCGAACCTCAGGTATTTCCTGTGTTTGAGATGGATTGGCACATGGAAATAAGCGTCCTGAAGGTCCAGAGATACCAACCAGTCCTGGAACTGAAGGGCCTGAAGGATCTGAGAGAGAGTTACCATCTTGAATTTGTCTTTCCTGAGGAATTTGTTCAATTCCCGCAAGTCCAAGATGGGTCTCAGTCCTCCGTCTTTCTTTGGTATGAGAAAGTAAGGGGAGTACCAGCCCTTGTTCCTCTCCGCTACAGGTACCGGTTCTATGGCACCTTTCTCTAGCAGGTCTAAAATTTCCTGCAAGAGGAGCGGATCTGGAGCTTTTTGAGAGCTGATCCCCGGTGGATGACTCTGAGGTATGCGTAGGAGAGGCAGGCAGTAACCTTGTGCAACTGTCTCCAATGCCCAAGCATCTGACGTGATAGCCTGCCATTCCGCCAGATGTTGAGTTAACCTGCCTCCTATAGGTGCCTTGTGAGGGAAGTCCTCAGAGTGGTTTTGGGGCGGCTGATGCAGATGCCGATGGTAAAGAGGCACCTGCTGTTGCTGCGGCTTTTGAATATCTACCCCGTCCACCTCGGGTAGTTTTTCTTTGTCCCCTTTGAGCCGGTCGTCCTCAACCTCTTCCGAATGCGGAGTAGAAGCGAAAAGAATTGCCTCTCGCAGAGGTTCCTGTGGGACGAAAAGGTGTCTGACGGATTGCAGCGCCTAGGGATTTTGCTGCTGCCTTAGATGTTTGCAGTTTTTCTAAACTGTCATCCGCCTTTTTCCCAAACAAAGAAGAGCCATCAAATGGCATGTTCAAGAGCCTGGCTTGCACATCTGGGGCAAAACCAGACTTTCTCAACCAAGCAAATCTCCTGGTTGTTGTACTTGCCGCCATTGCTCTGCTGATACTGTCAGCCGAATCAATGCCCGTCTGGAGGGATTCGCACATAGCGTCTTTACCATCCCCTATATTTAGGAACGCCTCCCTTTCTTCTCCCTCCGGGATGCAGTCAGCCGCTGTAGAAGCACACTCCCAAAGTGTATGGCTAAATCTAGCAAGGGTGCAAGTAGCATTAATAGATTTTAACGCCATGCTACATGCCGAAAATACTTTTTTTGCCATAGCATCGTATTTATTATCGTCCCTGTCCTGTGGGACGGTAGGGTAAGCAGTCTTGATGTCAGTAGAAGATGCTGCCTGTACCACCAGACCTTCTGGGGATGGGTGTTTGGACAAAAACTCACGGTCTGCAGAAGATACCCTGTATTTAGCAGACAGTTTTTTATTTACTGCCGGGACGACATCTGGGGTTTCCCAGTTTGTCATTATTTTTCTTTGAAGAGCTTTATGAAAAGGTACTAGAGGATCCTCCTGTGGACCTTTATCAAGAATATCCGTGAGGTCATCCTGTTGGAAAGCCGGTGAAGGTGTTGACCACCTCATAAATTCTGTAATCCTGGCCATTAAGGCTCTATAAGGGGTTTCAGCATGCTCCCCCGGGTCTGGCCTAGCGAACTCCACCTCTGGGGAAGTGTCTAAACCACTTGCCTCATGTAAGGAAGCATGGAGTTCCTTTAATCTGCGTTCCTCTGAGGATAACTCCTCCTGAACTGGGGTTGCAGATCCCTGCAACTCAAATGGCTCTTCGTGGTCAGACAGTTCTCCCTCTTCCATAATTGAAGACATTGTTCTCAATTGGTCTGAGCTCATAAAGGGTGTGAAACCCATCTCCAAGGCAGAGGGTGCCAAACTTGTCGTAATCGGCCTCGAAAACATCGATGTCGTTGACACCGACGTCGAAGGCTTCAAAAGTGGCGTCGAAAACAAAGGTGGAGGCCTCGAGGTCCTCGATAGAATCGGAATTCTGCTCGAGGATATCGAGAATCTCGACGACATCGACATCGAAGACTTGGGAATAGCCACTGGGTGCGTCCCAACCGTGACTTTTCTTGGCGTCGACGCTGGTGTTGAGGAAGGCGTTGAGTCGACAGACCCGTGTGTCGAAGGTCCCTTTGACAACGGCGTCGAAAACACCAACCTCGGCATCGACGGAACCTTCGAAGAAGGATTCGAGGTCTTTGCTTTACTCGAGGGTTCGTGACGCGCTCGAGAAGCTTCCTTCGCCGGGTGCTGCGACTCGCAGCGTTTTGGACCTTCGGGTCTTTCGACCAGAGCATCGCTCTCGGCAGTCTTCGAGGGGGTCGAGGCCGCTTTCTCGAAGACGCTCATCATATTTTTTCGGAATTCCTCCCATTCAGCCCGGGAACTATGTTTCGTGGGGCAAGGGATTCTCTTAGGTGAAACAGAGGAAGAGGAGGACGAAGAAGGGGATCTTCGGCGTCTCCTTTTCGAGTGCTTCGATCTCGAGGAGTGATGGGACCCACTTCGAGACCTGGAGCGCGAATGGTGACGAGGAGACGAATGTCTCGACTTTGTCGAGGAAGAAGAAGTTTTAGAAGTCTTACCTTTTTCCAGCTTCCCCCTACGCTCCTTCAGGGCCTTAGCTGTCATGGACATACAGTCCTCACACTCCGAACAATGGTGTTCAGCTCCCAAACACCACAGACAGACCCTGTGAGGGTCCGTTATCGACATCTTTTTTCCACAGTCTCGGCATTTTTTAAAGCCGGACCGAGGGGTCGTCGGTTCAGACGAGGAAGCCATCGAGTATGGATCGAATATCTCGAGGAAAATGGAATAATATCTCTACGAAACTGAGCAACGATATTCCGAGGCACTGAGTAAGCGCGGAAAAACGGAACTGAGCAACCGACGCTGCGCGCGGCCTTTATAGGCAGGATGACGTCGATGTCGATACGGCGGCTGTCGAGGGACATCGACTCGGCGGACGTTGACGCGCAGCGCCCTCTAGAGAGAAATAATTTCCGAGGCCAGCAAAGCTGGAAAGAGATATCTATCTAAGATAAGGAATAGGTCGGAGGACACAATCCCTTCGAAAGAATGATTGCTTGATGAAATTGGACAATTTGTTGTGAAATGTTACAGTATAAAAAATAACAGACTGGTCCTGCGAGGAACGCTCGCATATTTGAAAGACTCTGTAAACCTGCATGAAAGTAATGCTTAAAGCTGAAAGTAACGTGAGGAGCAAAGTATAATTGGGAAGCCGAGTGGAGCAAAAGGAATGCAGAAAAAGTACATGCAACCTGTGAAATCAAGCCTTGTGAAAAGTTGAAAGTAAAAGCTTGTGAACATTAATAAAGGGCAAAGCGGCCAAAGTGAACGTTGGAAGTCTATTCTAATGGGATGTCTAAGTGGTCATGAAAAGGTCTGAGACAAAATTCTTGCAGTCTCGAAAATCTTTGATAGTCATGGCCCAGAGGATAGAAAGTGATACAAGTGGATTGAGACTTGAGCAAGGGAACCCCAAGGTGTAAGAAAATAGGCAGGCTCGAGCCCGAAAAAGGAAAGCCTGTAATACCCTATTGTGAGGCTGAAGTGAACATTGATCTATGGTGAAAGTAAAGTGAACTGTGTCTTGATGATAAGGTGGAGAGAGCCTAAAGGAACTGTTAAAACTATTTAAGTGTCTCAGTAAGCTGAAGTGTGCTGAACTTGATGAGACGGTGCCAGTCGCCTATCCATTTGAACTCTCAAACCCCTGTGCTGGTAATAATGGGGAAGGGAACTGCCATACAAGCCATTCTGACACTTCTTTTTGCAACACTTCCCTGTACACATTTGTTGTTAGAGAAGGAGGGTTAGGTTAGTTTTTATTTAGTATAGGCCTTTTTTTAATTTGACTTAGAATGACAGGGACTGTTTTTTCTTTTGTTTCATGGTCAAGACTACTCCCGGGTTAGGGCTAGCTAGGAATTACTCCAACCCTGCTGAATACCAAATACCAAGTAAAGGTTTTGAAACTTCCCTCTGTTGTCTTGTATGTCTACTGTTGATATTATACCTTCTTCACAGACCCCAGTCATGCAAATAATCACACCAGAGTCTTTCTTGACTATTTGCGATGCCCTGATTCATCACACTTTTACACTTGACACCGTTGGTCTCCAAACAATCTTTCAAGCTAGTACAGTGAGCATTCAGTCCCCAACGATTACGATCATTTCATTGCCATCTAATTTGATTGTGTTGTTAAGTAAGCAGGCCACGGTATCAAAAGCATGCTCTGTGAAACTGCTCCCCGGTGGGTTGTATATGTTAACTACAATCATTCGTCTTCTACTTCCAGGAAAGCTGATCATTACAGCCAACACTTTCGGGTCATCAAAGGGTGTTTATATGATGGCAGTCTTGCGACTACTCTTCACCCCTATATTCAACCACCAAAAAGGGCAGCCTCATCCCCTTTTTTTTCAAACCATTGATATATTTGGTAACCATCAACTTCTATAGGTGTAGTCAGACAACTTTCCTGGATTGAGAAGACATCTTTATTTTGCAAGACGCCTAGTGAGCATGATTCACTAAGGGTGCACAAAACCACAAGTGTTCCAAAAAGCCAACGTGCAGTTTCAGGCTCAAGCGGGGCCTTTAGCTCTTACAACGTCCAACAACAGCTCTAGAATTCCTCTGTCACTCTGTGTTATATCGCTGGGACCTTTAGGGCCACACGGGCCACTCAATTATCTTATATTTTTAATTAGATAACAATCATGTAGAATTTAAGCAATCTCTTCCGCATCAAGTTCGTATCCCAATTCCAGAATTCTGCCACGGTGAGCGTGTATTATGGCCACCGTTTCAATGGTTCTACAGTGAATGTGCAATGTATTTGGGTTAGCGCAATCTAATGGCTACATGAAATCAAAATCTGCTGAATCTAGAACACGCAGAGGCGGAACAAGGCACAGCAAATTTAGTCAGTCAGAGGTTTAAACGTTTTTTAGGATGACGTTGGGTTATCCATTTCATGGTGAAGACAGGTGAATGTGTTACAGATGTAATATATTTGGAGGCTGCCTCGAACCTCGTCTTTACTCCCATAGGTTGGGTATCACCATATCCATTTTTCCATTAATGTTATGTTATGTTATTTATTGGGCGCCAAAGCCTGAGGGCATCCAGGCGCCATAAAGAGTGGTAGAAAGGCCTGGCTATTTTGCTCAATGAACATTATAGTTTTTAACTGTTTTCTGAACATCAAATCATTTTCGGTATTTCGTGGACATTCAGGCAGGGCGTTCCAAGCCCACGTCATTACCTTCCTCTTGCCAGCCACCAACCCTCAGCCCACACATACCATACCCCCTGCTATACCCACTAGAAATAAAAAGGATGTTACCAAGAAGAAATTGCTTCCTCTTATCCTCCCTATTTTGAACACCTGTGCCACATAGCACAAGGACCCCACCGTCTTAGTGGACACCTTCAACAGCACGCTGCTCAAAGCCATTGAGACCACAGCCCCGCTAAAAATTTGCAAAGCCAAACAACAGTCCCACCTGAACTCTTGGTTCACCCCACAGTTTAACGCTCTGCGCAAAGAAAAGCGTACGGCCGAAGCGGTTTGGAAAACTCATTCTAGTACGACCAATAAAGCTTCCCTCCTGATCACCTCACTTAACTATAACTATAAGGAAGCCATCCTTCAAGCCAAAAAAGAGACGTATAATCTATGCATATCTCAAGCAGAATCGAACACAAGAGAATTATTTAAAATTCTCACAGAAGTAGAATCCCCTTCACCTGCCCCTGACTCGTGCACTAAAGCCAGCACTTGGTGCAACAATATACAAAATGCACTTCTCAACAAAATAACCATTCTGCAATCTAAAATCAACGCTAAACAAAACTCTCTCCACACTCCCCTCTTAAGCAAAACCTTGCCACCTAAAATAACCACCCCAGACTCTCCTTTGCCTTTCAGCTTCACGCCGCTCACCACCCTTGAGGTTATAAAATCATCTGCAACTTAAAACCCTCCAATTGCCAAGGGGACTCCTGTCCAGCTCCGATCATTAAGGAATCGGCCCATGACCTCACTCCTTTCATTACTACCTTTATCAACTCCACATTTCAATCGGGAGTGGTCCCTAACAATTTGAAGGATGCTTGGGTCATCCCTCTTCTAAAAAAACCAACCCTAGATCCTGAGGTCCCAACCAACTACAGGCCCATCACGACGGTCTCGTTTCTGCTACAAAACTTAGACAGAGCAGCGTATCTTCAGATACAGAACTATCTGGAAACTAACAATCTTCTAGGCACTAGACATTCTGGCTTTAGACCTAAGCATGGTACGGAGACAGCCCTTTTAAACCTCAAAACCTAAATTGAGGATCTAAAAGACAAAGGTAAACTAGCCCTGCTACTACTACTAGACTTATCCGCTGCCTTTGACTTGGTCAATCACCAAATCCTCTGTTATCATCTGAAAACTGCAGCCCACTTTTCTGACAATGATACTAATTGGATTAAATCATTCCTGGACAAAAGACATATGAGGGTATTCTCCTCAACCTCCTCTGCCGACCCTACGCCAGTCCCTTGCGTGGTCCCCCAAGGATCGTGCGTATCCCCCACCCTCTACAATGTTTTTACTAAACCCGTGTTTGATGTGCTTGACTATCTGGGTGTCACCTACACCAACTATGCCGATGACACCCAGATACTCATCCCCATCACGGGTGATTACACGGTAGACTCGTAATCCTTAAATGACATATACCATGTCATTCAAACCTGCATGGCACAACATGAGCTCTGTCTTCATGACGACAAGACAGAGCTCCTCATCCTAGGTACACAGCAAAGACTTAACAAGTTGAAACCCATGTTCAGCTCCTTTAATATCGAGGGAAACTCCATAAAAGTCTCCAAAGATACTAAAACCCTCGGAATCTACCTTGACTCCACTCTCTCCCTCCACAGACAAACAAATGCAGTTGCTGCCGCTGCTGCATACATATGCAAGCTGATCACAGCATGTCGCCCTTTTCTCTCTACTCAGAACTGCATAACCCTTGCTAGGACTTTGGTCATGTCCAAACTTGACTACTGTAATGCACTGTACCAAGGCACTAACCAATGCAACCTTGACAAACTCCAGATCATACAAAATAACGCCATCAGAGCAGCCCTAGATCAGCCACATCTCTGAAACTAGGAAGAACCTTCATTGGCTGTTAGTTGCCTAAAGGATTTCACTAAAATCTCTTGCCCTGACCTACAAATGCATGAATAACCAGGCCCCTATCTATCTATCCTCACGGTTCACTCAGTATACCCCACCTCGCTCACTAAGGTCTACCCTTAGCCAGAGCCTACTGATCCCTAGATACAAGCTCCAAACAGCCGGTGGGCCCAGCTTCCCAGTTCTGGCAGCCAAACTGTGGAACTCTGTGCCTCTCACTATCAGAAACTTGCCTTCCCTGAACTCATTCAAACACAAAGCCAAACTTTGGCTAGTCACCTCAGACGACCAATTGTCACTTTGAAAAACCTGATTAGTTATGTATTTCTGTCTAAACCTCCAATGTGATCGTATTCCAATGTTCAACTCAAATGTTCTTTGTAATGTCATACTGTTATGTAACCACTGTTTCAAAGATATGCGCCCGGTAGCCTCCGGGCCTGGTTTGCGCTATACAAATAAAATAAATACAAATACACGCAGCTTGTACTTGAAAAGCATGGCCATTTCTGTGTCAGGGAGTGTTATTTCGCCCTGAGATGTTCCACTACTGTCCAACTGCGCGTTTGAAAACTTGTTAGGGTTCCACTAGCCACAAGCTGATTTAGCTATATTATTTCTAACAAGCCAGCTTGTCAGGACATAAGGGGATTAAGGGACTTTTCTTCTTTTGTGGTTCACCTTTTTCCTGGCCTTTTTAGAAGGCTTGTTGGCAGGCAGCTCGCATTCAGCACCGTCCTTGTTCCCCGTCTCTTGTTCGATTGACCTTTTTTGTGCAACGTTCCGGCTGCATCTTCATTTGTCCATTGCTTCCTTGTCAGGTAGATAACTGATGATCCAAGCAAGTCCTCACACCCACATACTGTGGTATCACCAGCGTCATTAGTTTGAAAAACAGGCTCTATGTTTATCACTGTCACAGGCACTAGAGTGAGTTGAGCTACTGCTATCAGTTCGTCAAGTTCTCTGTTGTCATCAGCTTTTTGCAGATTGTTAGTAGTCACAATCATAACTTCTTCCAGAATTCTTCCACATAGCTTAAGAACGACTTTCATAGCAAATTGCATAGACATAGCAGTGTTACTGAAGTTATTGCTTTCATTGGTGTCTACACAGAGATTAGGTGATGCTGATATTCTCTGGGAATTGATTTGAGGGCCCCTAACACTTTCCCCCACCACAACCTGAGGCACGTCTGTTGATTCAATATGGTATGGTTGTGGAAATTCCGCTCCAATGTTATTTTGTAAAGAGTAACATAGTTCTAAAAGGGAGTTGTTGTCTATTGCAGTAAAGGAAGTGTCATCAGGCTCTTCATTACTGTTCATCTGTTTTTAATTGCTTACGGTACCACAGCTCCTCGCCGGGACAGCAGCCTCCCTACCTGTGGTAGCAGAGTCCAGTGGAAAAAATGAGGTGATTTTTCCACCAGCTTTCCTTTTTTCGGACTGTACATTTCTTGCTGGTGAACTCATAGATGGTCTGGCAAAATGATCTGAACATTCAATAACAGAGGCGGCTATCTTGCTTTTACTATACGGGTTTTGTGTCGCAAGTCATAGCTGCTTGTTTTAGATCTAACTTTGCCGGCATCACTGCGGTTTGCGTCTTTTGTACAGTCAGGTTAGCCAAATAAAGTTAGATAACAAAGACCATAATCGCAATAGTTACACACAGTTGGTAATGGTACTGTTTTAAATTTTTTTTTTTTATATAGTTTGCCAACCCAACCTGGGTTTTTGCTCTGATTTTTTTTTTTTTTTTTGGTGGGAACAATTAATGGACACCTTTACAAAAATATTACCAATACATAAAAACAGGTTTACATATCCAGAATCTCATTATTCCTTATATAAAATAAAAAAAATAAAATCAACTCACGATCTAACAAAAACAAATCTTACAAGTGAGTCATCAGACAATTCATCACTCAAGTCAAACCACAAGTCGTAACACACTTTCTAACACCATTCACTAAATTCATTTTCTAGCGCGTCTCATATGCATTGAGACAACACCTCAATAACATAGGATCATAATATTTCTAAAATGTAATGCTTTCAACATACAATACTAGTTACTGCATTCAATTAAATAACAGAGAACAAAAAACAAGACATAAGAGTGAAAAATTACATCATTACCAATGATGTCAATGCCATCATTCGTATTGCTCACATGCAGAGGAGAAGTCACGATGTTACAAACCCTTCATCCTTCACAATATGCAAACTACCATTAAGCAACCACAGGGCATCCTCAATTATGTTCACAAGTCTGACTGTCGCCAAGATGGTGGGATTACATGGCCCCCACATACAGCGCAACCAAACCAAGTTGCGTTCATAGCAAGAGTTAGACCCCAAAAAGGATCCAAAACAGGTGAGCCTTTTGTCGTTGAAAATGCACACAGTGCATGAATAGGTGTTCTAAGGTTTGAGACTCATCCACTCTGGCACAAAACCTACAATGGTCCCACTTCCCAGATTCTTTATAACCAGACCAGTTCCTAATACGCGAGCCCGTGTGGATCAGATCCAGATGGAATCTCATGCATGTCCTTCTGGCATTCTTGTCTGGAAAGCATGTTATGTAGCGCAGACGTGGAGTAAACCCGTGTCTAAATTTGGCGTAGGAGCTAAATGATGGATAACCTGCAATTAAGTCAGAGTTGCGTGCCCATGCATTCCTAAAGAACCGAAGTTTAAGCACCCTGGGGGAGTCAATTAAATCTTGCTTGGACATATTCAGGGAGCACTGGACCTGAGTCATGCGTTTCTGAAATGCAGAAATGGAAAGCAGATAATTCACGTGTAGCATTGCTCTAAAATCCTCATAGAGGGAGTTAGACGGTGGAAACATTTTCATATAGCTAATGAGCATACGCCATTCATACTTATTAGCCAAGGGCTATAGGCCTAGCTCGTGTATCAAGATGGGATTTGGCAGATACCCTGGGAGACCTAAAACCCTTTTCCAGATCTTTCCCTGGAGTAGGTTCAATGAAGGGCCTATGTTCAATAAACAGACATCCAAACAATACAGTAAGATAGGCTCTACTTTCATTGTGTAAAAATGTATCAAAGGCATGAGGGAGTACTTGCAATGCCGAGTGAAGATAATTCTCATCTGAGCAGACAGATGATTCAACTTGGTATCCAAAATTGCACACCATTTGCCAACTGACATACTGTTTGATATGTGATAACCCAAATATGTGATCTTACCCATGATGTTAATGGGTGTGGCATTCACTGTATACTTGTACCTCTGGGTTTTCTTATTTGTCGTAAAGACTATGATGTGATTTTGACCAAATTAATTGTCAAGTTATTCGACTCACAGTATTCTTGGAAAAGATTCAATTTATTCTGTAGCCCAAAGGGTACTTTGTCAAACAGAATAATGTTGTCAGCAAACGCCAACCAATTTAGGCGTAGCTTGCCCAGAGGTACAGATTAAAAAGTACAGCAGCCAGGTTACAACCTTGCTTCACACCACTCCATGTGGGAATACTATCAGACAGAAGGCCCTCTGCGTTGATACAAACCCTATATGATGTGTTTTGATGCAGTGCCGCGATTGTCGCTACCAGATGGGAGGGAATACCATAAGACATCATTTTCCGCCAGAGGCGGTTTCGAAGGACACTGTCAAATGCAGCCGATAGGTCAAATGATGCGATATAAATGGGGCACTTGGCCCGGGTGCATGATGATGTTAGCAGATGGGCAAGGATCGACGCATTTAGCTGTGTACCCATAGCCCTTCGAAACCCCACCTGGGCTTTGGAAAGCGAGCAAAAATGTTTGCCGCAATGTCAATTAGGGCAATAGGCCTGAAGTTGCCGGGATCGTCAAGGGGACCCTTCTTATGGATGGGTATTATTATTGCCATCAACCAGGAGGGAGGTATTCTGCCCGTTTTGTAGATTAGATTGTAACACGAAAGAAGATACCTGGGCCAAAAATGCGGGTCGTCCTTAAAGACGCAGGGCGGCAGCCCATCCGGTCCTGCTGCTTTGGAAAACTTCAATTGCACTATTGCCCGGATTACATCTTTAAGTTCCCAAGGTAATGTAGCAGGAAATAGTAACTGAAGTTTGACAGACTCCAGCCTGAGGTGCTGAGCAGGCAGTTCATATTTCTTTCCAAAGAAAGATTGCCATTGGGGACCAGATAAAGTCGCAAATGTGTGCTTATCAACCTTGCCAGCAGGATTTCCTAAGATGGACCACATTTCTCTGATGTTTCCCTTACATATATGTTCGATCATGCGTTGGTTTGCATGGTTGTGAGCAGCATAACGCACCTCCTTTACCCTTTTCTTGTAGCGTGACATGATTACGTTTTTTGCTACTTTATATAAAGCTGCATTGTCATGAGAGCCTCTTGCCATCCGAAGTTCGTGGTTTTTCTGACTTTTCAGAGTGGCGATATCTAGCACATATGCACGGACAGCATTAGGTGCATCTTTACAGAGGAGTTCCTTAGATAGACTCACCAAGTGCCCATGGATCATCAACAGGTTTCGGTCATTGACTTTTTCCATAGCATCCACAGATGGCTGTTCTTCATGGGGCACCACCAGGTCTCTGTTTACTAAAAACACCATTCTACGACATGTGTTAGGCTGCCATCTTACTGACAAAGCGTATCTGTCGCTTTCCACCGGCACAACAGACATCACGGTCTTGTACGGCTTGTCCTTAATATGGAGCCTTGTGCTCAACATATTGTGGTCGCCCAAGCCTACCTTCGAAATTAAGATGGGGTCGAGCAATCCAGAACTTGCAACTGATGCTAGCACGTAATCAATTAGTGAAGATGAGTTGCCACGCTGCCAAGAGACGTTGCAACTATGGGTCCCGAGTAATATTGGATAAATACCCCAAGCTTCAAAAAACTCGGCTCATGCCTTTCTTCTCCTACGGGACTGCTGCGCATATGCATAAGAATTATATGACAGTGTCATGTCACTGTCTAAACCCAAATAGGAGTTCAGATCCCCACCAATTAAGATTTCATGCTTTGGAAAAAGCAACGACACATTAGTCAGAGTATGTTTCAGCTCAGCTAGTGCTGAGTCAAGAGAAGCAGCACTGGGATTCCAATAGATTGAAAGCAAGAGAAATGTTTGTATCTTGTTTCCAGATATTGTAATTTCCACCTTTATAAAGGTGTTGGATATGTCCACTAGATGTGTAGTTGCATTCAAACTATTCTTAATGAGAATTGCGGTGGCCCCACTGGGTCGACCTAACTGAGTGCGCCTCGCGGGAACACTAAAAGATACGTAACCATCTAACTCAATTGTGTGCAAGGCCATTGATTCCTGCAATAGTAAAATTTCAGGAACGTGGCGAGCCCCAACCCGTTCGTGCCATGCCGTGAGATTTTTCACTCCACAGCAGTTCCAGGATGCGACGCCAATACTCGATGGTTATGAATTTGATACATCAACTTTCATATTTGCTGCCACTTTAATCAGAGGCTCCAACCATGATAGGCCACTTAATGCCTGGGACAGCGAAGCCAACTGCTGTGATAGTTCCTTGCTATGGGACTCATATGAGGCCGACACTGAGGCTCCCATAGGCCGGTTGATGGGTGCAGGCGTGACAAAGTCTAAAAACTACCATGCACTCTCCATATTCCCAAACAAGTACGGAAAGAGACCCAGAGACTCGAAGTCCTCTTTAAAGTCCAGAATTAATTTTGTAATTATTTGTGATTGGACTTTACACAGCACTCTTAAGTTGTTATGTGGTGCTAGTTTTACCCATTCCAGGTTTTTGCTTGCCAAATTGCGTAAAGGCGGGATCTGAAAAAAGGTATTCATCAAAAATGACCTATTGATCCGTGCCAATCCATGAATGTCCGGGTTGCTCACCCATCCCAATATTTGGTTCATCTCTTTGGGAGAGTCTAAGAACAACAATGTGTCAATGGGAGGCTCAACTTGGTTCTCCTTCCTAGGAACATCCTCTTCGACATAATGTGAGTCTTTGCTCACCAATTTGGGGGATGCGGTTGTGTCCAATACTTTTACGACACTCTCCACCTGTTTTGCTAGAGTGGAGTGGGCAACATACTGTAAATCCAAGCCCTTTATGCATCCCTCACTGTTTGGTGCTGGAGGCAAAATTCCGTTTGCTTTATTTGATAGATTCAGGCGGCTTGCCTCTTCCTGAGACAATACAGGCGCCTTCTTACTTTCAATACTAGGAAAAAAGCTATGTAGCTGCGATTGGGACTTATCAGAAGGTACCGCAGAGGGTTTAGAGGCCAGCACCTGCACATTACCCCTTTTCAAAGCCTTAATCTGGAGATGTTTCTTGCTTTCCTCATTCAATTCCAAAAGATTTAGTGCTAGATCGTCGGTGCTCATGCCCTTTTTGCAGATTGGAGCAGACACCACCTCCTTAGGGGATTGCGGAATAATTTCCAACCTACCCTTTGTTTGCACTTTCTTTTGGTTGGTTTTGGCAAAATGTAGCCGTTTTTGTGCTCTCAAAAAGACTTCTTTGCCTTACGGGAAATAAATTACCTCCCCCCTTGACCTGTGCATTCCACACCTTGCTCGCTTGACGTCAGGGGTGCTTCCAGCACGAGGGTTGGCTGTGAGTCAATAATATCAGTCAGCTCAGAGGGACTGTCCGGAGAGGTGGAAGACCCGATGTCAGTCCCTGTTGCTCCACTTATAGACTCTATGGTCACAGTGGGTTGGGAATTGGTAAGGGTATTGAACAAAAGTTGTTCCACCTGGAGTAGACGATCATGATGGAGTTTGGCTATCTCCAAGAGATCAATAGGCTCACTGCTACCATGCTCTATTGAGCTCGTATTTACTCCTTGCAGCACTTGAATATGATCTTTGTGGAGCATAGACATTGCTTAGCACATAGTCCGTTTGAGTTCTCTGGGACTGTGTTGGCAAGATAGGGACAACAGATCTAGCAGCTGGGGCAATATTTGCTATCATTTTTTCAAATTGAGAGAAGTAAAATGACTTTGATTGCGTCTCAGCCAACATAAAGCCTTCTAAGTTGTTAATTCTTTCTTTCATAAATGCCAGGGAACCCTGCATTTCCCTTAAGGTGCAATGGGTTAATTCGTGGCCCTTGTCAAGCAAATTAAGTATTCTTGAAATCACTGGAAAGTTAAAGGGGTCAGCTTGCGGAAAATGTCAGAGGGGGAATCCTCAGGTGTCGAAGATTACCTTACGTCCCTTTGGAGGCGGCAAGACCAATTTCATCTTTCCTTAATGTCTGAGTCTCCAACTGTGAAGGCAAAAAGGACCTCATAGCGTCTATGTGTCTAGTGCTATGGTCCCCAAAGTCCACATTCATGCCCCCAACCGATCCATGAGAGGGTATACCTGAAAATACTCTTCCAGGATCCCCGATGACTTTAGGGCTAGGTTCTGCAGTAAGGTGAAAATACACTTGTTCGCGAAAGGGATACAACCTAGAGGCAGGTGAAGAGGGACCAAGGGAAAGACGTACCCGCCTCCCCAGCTCACTCATAATAGTTGGGGCAAGCATCGATGTATCAGAGACATGTGCAAAGCCCTCCAGAGCTTCCCTTGGTATACAATTACAGTCATGTGCCTGAGGGTGATCGCAAGCTATCTGCTCATCATTCTCATTTGCATCTTTAACAGAAAACGACGCTTGGCTTTGAACTGGAGGAGCCGCCTTTGCCGGCACCTCCATTCCAAGGGCCGGACATGTCGATAAAAGTGAGCTAGATGCCTCCTCTTGGTCCAATGCCAGAGGCACATCACATCTAGATATCAACATTGAGAGTAATGTTTTTTTACAGGAAAGTAACAGAGGTAGGGTGCTGTTAATCAGCTTGTTCGCTGAGTTCTTTACAGGGGCCTTAGAGGAATTGCCAGACTTGTTACCACTTCTCAGTGCACGGCTCATGATCAGCTTCAAGACAGCAAACTTAGCCAAGAGGCCTACACAAATGCAACCACCAACCTACAATGGCTAACACAGTTAAGACAGTACACTGATGCTATGTGATCAAAAGCCGCCACCCTTCAACAAATACCACCACAGACCAGCTTTTCAGAATAATGCCCCACCCCAACACTCCCACTCTCAAATTTGTGGCATCTAGGTGGCAGCAAGGAAACAACACAACATGTGACAACATGTGACAATCACAACAAAGATAGATCTATGCAAGTTGTAGATGACTTAATGACCCCCAATCTCCTTTTGACTCTGTTTGTGGCTAAAGGTATGAACACAGTTAACTCTATACTTTGATAACGTTCACCCACATGTCTCGTTTTAAAGAGCAAATGGACTTCGATGGGATTAGAGACTTAAGAGACACCCAGCCGCCTTTTATACAAAGGTAACTATCCAGAACTCAATAACTAATGTACTCCAGATGTGCATGTGATATCCTGCCGCCTAGGGTTCAAAGGCCTAATGCCCGCAGTCACCCTATATGGGTGGTCCTTGGTACTCACACTATTCGTAGATCACCAGGGTTCAAAGGCTCGGCGCCCGCAGTCACCCTCTATCGATGATAAACTAGCAAATTCCTGGAAAAAGTTGTACCAGTCACAAAGGGCCAGGCTAACCAAGGGCTTTTTACCAAAAAGAAACTTGCAAATACAGTTGTCTAGAAGCCCTGCGCCCCGCATCGCGAACAGTAAACAATACTTCTCGGTGCTTGTCATTGCGCACGCGGGCGCGCTGGGTTTTGGGTATTTGTTGCGGCATAGGAGGGCATCGCAATGCAGGGGGCCGAGCCACCGTTCAATAGGAACACCTTTAAATGAAAATAGAGGAGATGTTTAAGCACACTGCTTCTATTGTAGTCCAATGCAAGCAAGCAAGGTGAACACAACGTCACTTTCTTTTCCCTTCGCAAGGCCAGGCAAATTGGAGTTACACGATAAGACGTCCTCTCAGAGGCCGTTCAGTTGAAAGTTCTCGGTGCACAGCAGTAATGCAGGAATCCACAGCGTTCCAACAATGCTTCAGCAGAGATCCACAGCAGTAAACAGTACTTCTCGGTACTTGTCGATGGGCACGCGGTTGCGCTCGGTTGTGGGTATTTGGTGTGGCCGGGGAAAGCATCACAACGCAGGAGGCGGAGCCACCGTTAAATAGGAACATCTTTAAATGAAAATAGAAGAGATGTTTAAGCACACTGCTTCTATTGTAGTCCAATGCAAGCAAGCAAGGTGAACACAACGTGAACACACAGTCACCTTCTTTTCCATTCGCAAGGCCAGGCAAATTGGAGTTACACGATAAGATGTCCTCTCAGAGGCCGTTCACGAACACAGAGTTGAAAGTTCTCGGCGCACAGCAGTAATGCAGGAATCCACGGCATTCCAACAATGCTCCAGCAGAGATCCACGGCAGTAAACAGTACTTCTCTGTACATATCAGTGCGCAAGCGGGTGCGCTTGGTTGTGGGTATTTGTTGCGGTCGGGGAAAGCGTCACAATGCAGGGGGCGGAGCCACCGTTCAATAGGAACACCTTTAAATGAAAATAGGAGATGTTTAAGCACACTGCTTCTATTGTAGTCCAATGCAAGAAAGCAAGGTGAACACAACGTGAACACACAGTCACCTTCTTTTCCCTTCGTAAGGCCAGGCAAATTGGAGTTACACGATAAGACGTCCTCTCAGAGGCCATTCACGAACACAGCGTTGAAAGTTCTCGGTGCACAGAAGTAATGCAGGAATCCAAAGTGTTCCAACAATGCTCCAGCAGAGATCCACGGCAGTAAACAGTACTTCTCGGTACTCGTCAGAAACTTTTCTATGGAGCTGAAAGCTGGATGGAGACGCGACCCTGCTTTAATTGAAGCCTCAGCCCAGAAGCCGAGCTGCAGACTTTCAGACTGCCACTTATGAAGCCACTTGCAAGGATGCGCACGCTGACATGCTCTTCTCAGGATTTGAAACTGTTAAAGTCCTGTTTGCAGAACGTCGATTCCAGCAGGCAAGAGTAGACAATCCCAGTCCTCACCAATCATACTTTCATGTCTTCTGTAGAGATCATCTCCTCCTCTATTATGCTTCCACTTCTCCTGCTTCCCTCAGCAGCATCTTCCAATCTCCAAAATCTCTACAGCACCTCTGCTATACAGCAGTCTTCCCTCTACAGCCTTCTCCAAACAGGAGCCACCTGTTCCTGAGAGCCACAACTAATCATTTGTACTGTATGCACGAAGCACCTATTCTAATGTAAATGTGATTTTGCATTGACCTGTATAGATTAGTATTGTATTGTATGTATGATGTACCTATAATTTTAAAATTTTATCCCAAATATGTATATTTCATTGTAACTGTATGTGCTTTTAAGGCATCTGTTTAGCTGGAAAAAAAAATGATTGATTGAATATTTTTTCAAATAATGTGCTGAAATGATGCGTTTCAAAGTACAATTTCTTTTTTGAAAATGTGATAGAAATTCATACAATTTACAATTGGTACTCTAGGGTCACCGTGAAAAATATGCAGTACATTTGCCTGGTGAATATTTTGAGTGGAGGAACATAACTATTTTCTCAAATTACCTCAAGTGGCCGAGTGCAGCAAGGGAGCCCAGATTTGAGAGGGTTCCCCTTGATAATATGCTGTAATGATGCATTTTGCAGCACAATGTTTGACAAAAATGAGTAAACAATTTAAGGTTGGTTCTCTAGGGTGAAACATGGAAAAATAAAGTTACTCACCGTAGTGACTATCTTACTCCTAGTCCATAGTCCCCCTTTCTCCATACTTTTGGGACATTCCGTCCAGTTGGACGGGACCGGAGCACTTTTGTAAAAAAGCACCAAATTAAAAAATGTGTCCTTTATTTTTTACGCAGGGTACTGCACGCAGCCGTAATCCTGCCCTCCTTAGCTCCGCCCAACGCATCGCCCTTCAGTCCTTTTCTATCGCCAGGTCTGAGACCTTTAAGCAATAATAGAGGATACTTATTAGAGGGGACAGCGGGCTGGCGTATCGAGGAAAGGGGACTATGGACTAGGAGTAAGATAGTCACTACAGTGAGTAACTGTTACACTCCTATGTCCCGTCCCCTTTCCTCCATACTTTTGGGAGATTACCAAGCACTCGTCAAAGGAAATACGGCTGGATGGAACCCCCTTACTGAAAAAGGTTTTTAAGAACAGACTGGCCGAATTGAGCATCAGCTCTGGAGCCTAGGTCTAAGCAGTAATGCTTACCAAAAGCTGGTGGGAAAACCCACGTAGCTGCTTTGTCAACGGTTCGATGTGCTTACAGAGCGACCAATAGATAGGAGGCAATGAGGGGAAGCATAAGCTTTCATGTTGACCCACAAGCTCCAAAGAGGACCACCTTTGGTGTGCCCCATTGCTGGAAAATGTTGGAGATGATATTGCTGTTCATCTCACACTCGTAACCGATGTCGACTGGTGTCACAGGAGCAAGTGAAGCAATAGTCTCCCCAGGGGAGTCAGGGGGCCTTGCGTGCCATCCTAGCCTTGAAACAAGGAACCACAGCAGAGCCGGTACTTGCAGATCTAGGGTGTTTACTCGACATGTCAGGGGCTTCCCCAGAATTAGCCTCTAGTGGAGGATCCTCGGCAGAGCCAGTACTGGAAGGTCTGTGGTACGTGACCGCCTTCTTTCTCCCTCTCACCAGAACTGGTATCACCACGGCTGCACGTGCGGAAGGCTTAGGGATATACCTTACAGCCAGGACCCTCGAAGAGGGACTCTCAATTCTGTTAGTGACCGATTTAGCCCCAAGCAGGGGAACTTCAGGTTTAACCCTGGTCTTATAGCCACCTCAAGAGGGGCCACGAGCCAGGACTTGGTACAGTAAGCTCCAGATGGAGAAGACTCAGGGTGAACCCTGGTATCCAAAGCCACAGCAGAACTGGGGTTAGTCTTAGCCCGAAATGGGGAACCTTGGAAGAAGATCCGGTATTGGGAGACAGCTGCAGGCCCCCTCAGAGGAGTTTCCGGTGCGTCTCGCTGAGCTGAGCCCAAAAGGAGTAACCGAATCTGAAGTGTTCTGCTCCCACGGAGAACCGCAGATATTCCATATGCGGGATCCAGAGAACCGCAGATATTTCATATGCGGGCTCCAAGTCAGAATGTGCATTTACGCGTCCTGGAAGACCACCACAATGAGCCAATCGCCCTTCCGAAGAGAGAACTTTATTTGGAGGGCGTGATCAACTTGAATTTCTCTCGGAAAGATCGAAGATAGTGCGCAGGCCAGCCTGGTTGAGCACTGTGAAAGGACAGTAGTACTAGTCCCTCCCTTGCTCGATGAGGGGAACAGATTCCACCACTCTGAGGTATAGAAGTTTCTGTACCTCTGCTCTGATGGAGGACATCCCGATCTGTTGGAAGAGAGGTTTCAAGGGTGGGGTAGGAATAAAGGGCAAGCGAAAACCCCCCTAACGATGGACAACCACTGGTCTTCGGTGATGGTTTGCCACGCCTCCGGATGAGACGAGATTCGTCCTCCCACCAAAGTGTAGTGTGACTGACAAAAAATATAATTTGGTGATATGTCGGCAGGGAGATTACCTGTCCCTGTAGAGGAGGCTGATGACCGAGAGAAAAACCAACCACCTTGCCGCTGCAGCTTAAGGCGGGGCTACCAAGAGGAGTTTCAGATCGGCGCGCATGACGACCCTGAAACCCCCTGATCCCAGAGAAGGCCGAGTCTGGGACCCTGACCTCTGTGTACAAAGCGCCTTAGCTGAAACTGTCACCAGGACGACAAACGGGTCTTTGTTGTCCACATAACGTGGAAAAACTGCTCAGCCCCAAAAGGAACGCTTCCAGCACCAGTCGTCATGAAAGTTGGTGTAAGGGAGCTATCCAAAATGGCCGCCGTAGGCCACGCAGGTTGGGTCGCCATTTTGTTGCCACCTGAAGAGAACTGCGTCACATGCGTAGCTGAGGCAATTGCCTCCTCGGGAGAGTAAGGGGACTTAATTAACACTTTAGCCTTACAAGGATCCTCGGCAGAGCCGGTACTGGGTGGTCTCGGATGTTTAGTCGACATCTTCGAACCAATCTCAAAATTAGCCTCCAACGGAGGAACCTCGACACCGAGGTGCCCCGAACGTCTCTTCCTTGCAGGACGTTTACGCTTCCCCATCAACGAGCACCACTAGCAACGACATGGCCACTTCACCATCGTAGCTCGACCTGTTCTCCGTCGGACGCTCGACGACCCGTGACTCCTGCCTGAAAGGGAGGACACTCAAGAAGGACCGTCTATTCCCCGACGAGGAACACTAAAACGCCAAAGGTACTTTGGGGTTGCAGAACCTATGCAAAGTCTAGTGGGAGCAATATATGGACTGGGCTTGTATCTTTCGTCTACAGGTTGCCCAGGTGGGGGGGATCTCCACACAGAACTGTGTTTACCGGTAGTTACCAGTATTCTGCCAACTGCTCAACCATCTTGCTTTCCTTCCTCTCTCTACTGCTGGTTTCCTCTTTATTTTGATCTGTGTGTCATTCTGACTGTATGCACTTTAATGAGATCTGATAACGTTAGTGGTACCGCTTTAGAATTGTATATATTGCCATTATTGATTTCTGAGTACAAAATGAGTTATCGTGATAGTGTACGTGACCTTAAATATTAATTATATAAAGACTGTGTTTTAACCAATACAGTGTGTGGACATTCCTTTGTGGGTGCTTGGGGACTACACTGTACTTAAGAACCAGCTCGCATCACCTCCTGAGAAGCTAGGCCTTGATTGCTCGTCCATTGCTACCACAATAGAGAATCTTGGCTGGGGTTCTCTGTGCCTCTCCTCTACCATATAGAGATCGGAAGTACAGACCCCCCTCCGGTCTTTACAGCTGTTGGCAGCGGTGGGATGCTTTTGGTTTTAAGAATCAGTGTATAACCGTGCCACTTATGAAGGATATCTGCACTTTGTTAAATTAAGGTTTAGTCGTGTACAAGATAACTGCATTACAAGCAATGGAATCTATTGTGAATGGTAAATTTACTCGGATAAGCTTAGAGGCTCTCCAGAGTGCTTGTGAAGCCAGGAAATTAGACTTTGTGGTTAAGTCTAGGGCTGAGCTGATAGCTGCCCTGGTGGACTACCAGATCGATTGTGAAGATCTTGAATGGGGGATTGCAACCGATGAGGACTCTACCCCGGGGGATGTCGCTGATTCCGATTCTGGGAATGCCACCATTCCTGCTGCCTCTGTTCCAAACCCCAGCACTGCTCTTCAGGGGGAAGCCCTGAAGATTGAACTTTTAAAATTGGAGCTACAATGGGAACAGTTAGCCTTTCAATACAAAAAGTTGGCAACAGATGCTGAGCTTAAGAAGGAGGAGTTGGCACAGCAAGTGATACTCAAAGATAGGGACACTCAGCACCAAAGAATCCAGCTAGAGAAAGCTTGAGTGGAGACTTCAGCTAAACCAGTTGAGAGTGGCCAGCCACCAAGTTTATGAAAGATTTGGTTGGTGTGTATGCAGAGGGTTCTGATATCGTGCAATGGATTGAAGCGTTTGAAATGGCTTGCGCAATTCACGATGTTGATAAGAGAGATTGGGCTAAGTGTTTGTTAAGCAGAGTGCCTCAAACAGGATATGACCGTATTCTGAAACTGAGTGTGGAAGAAAGGGGTCAGTGTGAGTGCAGGAAGTCTGCTTTAATTGCCAAGTTTGGCAAGACGCCTACCCAATATCTTAAAGAGAATGTGTCTTGGGTTGACTGGGTGAGTGCTGCGCACATGAAAATGATGGGGTGGATTGATGGATACAAAGTAAAAACGTTTGTTGAATTGTCTCACCTCCTGATTTTTGAGCATTTTTCAGAAGCCTGTTCACCAGAGCTGCGTCAGTATGTTGCTGACTAGAACATTTTGGACCCCTTTAAGCTGGCTAGGTTGGCTGACAAGTGGGTCTCCCACCGGGTGTCCCCTAAGGACTCCAGTGGGAAGGACAAGGACAAAGAAAAGGGGGCCTCTCAGAAAGCTGAGGAGTCCCAAAAGCAATCACAGTCGGGTATACCAAAACCTTCCTCTCCGAAGACCCAAAAACCTAGTGGGGATACGTCTGTTGTGGGTGAGAGTGCAGTGGTCCGCCTGCTGCAAAGCAGCGTCCCAGTGGCTCCAGTACCGTACCCCGCACTCCCGGCACTTGTTGGGATTGTGGGGCTCTGGACCACCGAAGGGGTGACTCCAAGTAAAAGGGTAAGGCACTTGGAGTCCAGGGTGCCAGCCTGACCTACCCCTACTCCGTACCTGAGGTGGAGGCCACCGTCCTCCCCTCCTCTACTGGGATCACCTTCGGTGCTCCCGTAGAGATTTCCTTAGTGTCCCTTGGGGCCTGGGACCAGTACGCAGAAGTACTGGCGACTATACCACAAAACACTTGTAGGTTTTTGAGAAGTGTCTTCTTGAATGGCCAGCCTTCTACTGGTTTGAGAGACACTGGGGCAAGCATGACAATGGTGGACAGGACCCTGCTCAAGCCAGAGGACTATGTAGGTGCTCCTCTGAGAACCACCAGGTTAGCTGGTGGGCCTCCCAAATTATCGCCTGTAGCCTTAGTCAACATTATGATTGGAGACAAGACAGCAAAGCTTCCGGTCCTGGTTCAGGACAACGTGCCTGCGAACATTTTGTTGGGAAATGAGTTGGTCGAGTTGGGGATGATCACGGATGATCTACCCATGGCTGCTATGGTGGTCACCCGATCGCAGGTCACACAGGGTCCAGCTGCAAGCCCGGTATCCTTGCCAACGGGGAAACCCAAGGCACGAAAGAAACAGAAGAGTAAGAAGGCCACCTCTGTGGAGGGAACCCCTGCTCTTCCCGCTGTACCGACAGCACCCATTGGGATCCATGCTCCGGACGGGCTGGGTCCAGTGGTGACTTCCGTCTCAACTCCTGTAGGAGAAGAGCCAGAAAACTTTCCTGTGGGAGAGGCTCTTAACCCAGAGGATCATCCCGACCTTCAATGCTTGTTAGCTGAAGGGGGACCCTCCTGGGCGGACTTCTGTAAGGGACAGAGAGAGTGCCACTCTCTCGAGGGTCTGAGGACACAGGCCCTGTCCCAGGCACAAGGAGAAATGCCTAGGATATTTTCGGATTTATTGGGAGGGTGAGCTCCTTGTTAGTAAGCCCACTAAGCCTGAACCTGGCGCCCTCAAGAGGTTGGTGGTACCCCAGGTTTACAGGCCCTTCCTGCTGCAGTTGGCGCATGAGGTGCCCTTAGCTGGTCATCTTGGGACCAAGAAGACTAAGCAGAGGCTCTCTGCCCATTTCTACTGGCCATGGATGGGAGTAGAAGTGGAGTCCCACTGCAGGACCTGCCCAACTTGTCAGTTGTCTGGCAAGACTGGAGGCAGGGTCATCGCCCCACTGCAACCATTGCCAGTGGTTGGCACACCGTTTGAGAGGGTGGGCATCGACATTGTCGGTCCCCTTGACCCTCCCACGTCGGGTGGACATCGGTTCATCCTGGTCTTGGTAGATCATGCCACCAGGTACCCTGAGGCTATACCCCTTCGGACGGTTACGGCCAAGGTGGTTGCCAGGGCTCTCCTGGGCATTTTCACCCATGTTGGATTCCCTAAGGAGGTTGTCTCTGATAGAGGATCCAACTTCATGTCGAGTTACATGAAATCCATGTGGAAAGAATGCAGAGTAACTTACAAGTTCTCCACCTCTTACCAACCCCAGACCAACGGTTTGGTTGAGAGATTTAACAAAACTCTCAAGGGCATGTTAGGCGCTTTGGAAGAGCCCCTCAGGAAGAAGTGGGATCTTCTCCTGTCATGTCTGCTCTTTGCTTACAGAGAGGTACCTCAAGAGGGTGTTGGTTTCAGCCCCTTTGAGTTACTCTTTGGACATCCCGTGAGGGGGCCCCTCGCCTTGATCCGAGAAGGTTGAGAGGCCGCCGCTCCAGGTCCCGCCAAGCAAGCGGGGGACTATGTGTTAGGCCTCGGACGGAAGATGACACAGATGATGGGTCAGGCAACAGCAAATCTTAAGGCCAGCCAGGAATTGAATAAGTACTGGCATGACCTTAAAGCATTGCAAGCAGATTGGACTCTGGGACAGGAGGTCCTCGTGATGGAGCCTACCAAGCCTCGGGCTTTGGCAGATAATTGGACTGGACCCTTCAGGATAATCTCCAAGATGGGTGAGGTCAATTATCTGGTTGACATGGGAGCCTCTGGGGTGGCCTCTCAGGTGTTCCATGTTAACAGCCTCAAGCCTTTCCACAGGCGAGCCAAAGTCTCATGTCTCTTGCTAGCTTCAGGGCAAGAAGAGGATGAGAGTGAGCCCCTTCCTGATTTGCTGCATAGCAACCCTCAGGATGGCTCCGTGGAGGGAGTACATCTCTCTCTCGATCTGACAGCAGAGCAGCAGAGGGCCTGCAGGGTTTTGCTCCGGCAGTATGCCTCTCTGTTTTCCCTGACACCAGGCCTTACACTGTGGTGTAGGCACAAGATTGACACTGGTGACAGTGTGCCTGTCAAAAGCAGGTGCTACCGTATGTCAGATACCGTTAAGAACCACATCCAGGCTGAGGTCGCCAAGATGTTGGATCTGGGTGTTATTGAACCCTCAACCAGTCCCTGGTCCAGTCCCGTGGTCCTTGTCCCCAAGGCAAGTTCCCAGGCAGATACTAAGGATTGGAGGTTCTGTGTGGACTACCGAGGAGTCAATGCAGTCACCAAGACTGACGCGCACCCATTGACCCGGGCTGATGAGCTCGTGGACACGATAGGTGCTGCCAAATTTGTGAGCACCTTCGACCTTACCTCAGGCTATTGGCAAATAGCTCTGAGGGACCATGCCAAGGAAAAAACAGGGTTCTCAACATCAGACGGACTCTACCAGTTTAGAGTCATGCCTTTCGGGTTGAACGCCCCTGCCACTTTCCGGAGATTAGTCAACCACGCGCTCAGTGGGCTGGAAGCCTTTTGTGTGGCTTACTTAGACGACATTGCCGTCTACAGTTCCACCTGGGAAGAGCATTTGACTCATCTGGATAAAGTGTTGCAGGCGTTAAAAAGGGCTAACCTCACTATCAAGGCCACCAAGTGCCAGATAGCTCAGGGGAAAGTCACGTATCTTGGTCATGAGGTAGGAGGGGGTCAAATCTAACCTCTCCCCAGTAAAGTACAGGACGTACATGACTGGGAGACTCCCACTACTCAAACCCAGGTGAGAGCCTTCTTGGGCCTCACAGGGTATTATCGCAATTTCATGGCAGACTATGGAACCATAGCTGCACCCCTGACAGCTCTGACTTTGCCCAAGCAACCGAGGAAGGTTAATTGGACGGAAGACTGTCAGAGGGCCTTTGATGGCCTGAAAGGAAGTCTGTGTAGGGCACCCGTGTTGTGTGCGCCTGATTACAGCAAGCCCTTTATCGATCAAACTAACGCCTGCGACACCGGAATTGGAGCTGTCTTGTCCCAGTTAGATGACAAAGGAAGAGAATATCCGATCATATTCATCAGCAGACAACGTAAGGGTAGGGAATTTAGGTGGGCTACTGTTGAAAAGGAATGTTTTAGTATAGTTTGGAGCCTTAGGCGTTTTAGGCCCTACCTTACCGGGTCTACCTTCAAGGTCCAAACCGATCATAAGCCCCTTAAGTGGCTTATGCAGATGAAGGGTGAAAACCCGAAACTGCTCAGGTGGTCCATTAGTCTGCAAGGGATAGACTTTACCATTGAGCAAGGACCAGGGAAGAGTCACGATAATGCAGATGGCCTTTACAGAAGGTATGTTGACCGTCTGGATGAGGGTGTCTATCCCATGGGAGATTAGGCACCCTAACCTCAGTCTGGGGAGGGGCAGGCGACTGTGATGCTGGAAATGCATCGGAGGGACATGGCCTCCGTATCCTTGTCCTTAAATCCTTTTTATCGTGTGTTCTGTCGTGTTTTCCGCGCAGGAATTCATGTGGGACTCCTGGCGGCGCAGCTCTCTCTCTTTTGGTTTGGTGAACAGACCCGTGGGATACCCTTATGGCACCCATGGGTAGGGGTAAAACCCTGTGCCCCTAGTGTATGTTTTTGGGCACCTGTGGGTGACCCACAGAGCAGGGTACGGGCTGGTGGCAGCTCCATGCTGAAATGACGGGTGCCCTGAGCGTCCTCCATTTTGGGATGCCCAGACCCTGTCATTGGAATCGGTAGATTCCTGATGGAGACAAAATGGCCCCCATGGCCTCTTGTTGCCTTCCATCACCTGTTACCTTGATCTTCCCGAAGTCCCGGGAAGCTCTGCCTCTGTCCCTTCCCTCTGACTGGCTGTTGGGTGGAAGTTCTGTATATGGTAGTGCGGGGAAGTGCCGACCAGACTGGCTGTAGTCTTCTCAACGACCGTATGTTGTGGGTACGCCTGTAGGTGGGACCTGGGTGAATAGAGTGTGTGAAGAATATGCATTCTATGTTATGGGTGTCTAGTATCTGGTGTTTGACACAATGGTTGAGACAGCCCTGCCCGAAACCTGTATGAATGCAGTAGGGAGTGTTGAATGGCTCTGTACTTGTCCCAATACACATAACTTGTTGTGAGTGTCTGGGGAGAAGTGAGTGGCCTGAATGCACCGTGTGCCTGATTGGCTGCCTGCCGGCATGAATGCCCTTAGTCGTGATTGGATGCTTGAGTGTGACCCAGCAGAATGAATGGGAGATCAACAGTATATCTGGGGACCGCTCACTGTTAGAAATCGTGTTCAGAAGCTGAAGTCCACTAAGACGAGTAACTGGAGTAACTGAAGCTTGATCTTGAAGGCCTGCTGGACGAGAAGAATTGCTGTTGCTCTCCTTCGCAATCTGAAAGCTGCTGTGCCTTCAAGGACTGACCCAGAGAGGACCTGGTAAGGCACCCTCTTCCCGAGCTACGAGGGACCATCGTGGACAGCTGATATTTGCCTAAGCTCCCTGGTAGACAGACCTTCGACAGGCTGCCGACCCGATACAGGGATTTCTGCAGAACTCCAAGGAGAAGCAACCGGACTGTTGTCCACCACTGTCGCCGACCACCGTCGCCGACTGGTGCCACCGTGCTCCCATTTTGCCTAAGAACTTCATTTGATCCAAGGACGCTCTCGTCCTCATCGTCGCCGCTGTATCCTGCTGGAGAAGGCCTGATTCTTGATGCGCCGAGGAGCATCCACCGTTGGTTTTCCCGCCACCCAAAGACCACAGAGACGCAGACGACTCGACGCCCTTGCTTGGCTACAGTTCTTCCAACTCTTTGCAGTCCAGATCTATCGACACCGAGGTGCCCCGCACACCTCTTCCTTGCAGGACGTTTACGCTTCACCGTCAATGAGCACTGCTAGGAACGACGCGGCTACTTCACTGTCATAGCTCGACCTGTTCTCCGTCGGACGTTCGACGACCCGTGACTCCTGCCTGAAAGGGAGGACACTCAAGAAGGGCCGTTGATTCCCCGACGAGGAACGCTACAATGCCAAAGGTACTTTGGGGTTGCAGAACTATTGGAAAGTCTATTGGGAGCAATATATGGTCTGGGCTTGTATCTTTCATCTACAGGTTGCCCAGGTGGGGGGATCTCCACACAGAACTGTGTTTAACGGTAGTTACCAGTATTCTGCCAACTGCTCAACCATCTTGCTTTCCTTCCTCTCTCTACTGCTGGTTTCCTCTTTATATTGACATGTGTGTCATTCTGATCGTATGCACTCTAATGAGATCTGATAACGTTAGTGGTGCCACTTTAGAATTGTATATATTTGCCATTATTGTTTTCTGAGTACAAAGTGAGTTATCGTGATAGTGTACGTGACCTTGAATATTAATCATATAAAGACTGTGTTTTAACCGATACAGTGTGTGGACATTCCTTTGTGGGTGCTTGGGGACTACACTGTACTTAAGAACCAGCTCGAATCATCTCCTGAGAAGCTAGGCCTTGATTGCTCATCCATTGCTACCACAACAGAGAATCTTGGCAGGCGTTCTCTGTGACTCTCCTGTACCATATAGAGAGCGGAAGTACAGAGCCCCCCTCCGGTCTTTACACCTCGGATAAGCCGGTACCAGAGGGAATGCGGTCCGTGACCCCCCTCTACAGAACCAGTACCACCACGACCCTGAGCACGGGACGGTTGAGGACATTACCTCACCGACAAGACCCTCAGAGAAGGCCTCTTAGATCTGTTGATATAGACTTTAGCCTCCACAAGAGGAACCTAAGGTTTCAACCTGGTACGTAAAGCTCTGTTAAAAGGGGCCTCGAGTCGGGACTCGGTACAGACTTTAGCCTCCACAAGAGGAGCCTCAGGTTTCAACCTGGTTACAGCGGGGAAAGCTACAGAAACAGAGACCTCAGGGTGAACCCTGGTATCCCAGCACTCAGCCGAACTGGGCTTAACTTTAGCACCGTGATGGTGAACCTTCGAAAAATGTTCGTCAGAACCCTCAGATGATGTTAGGCCCTTGGTGCACCTCAGGGGAAACCCTGGTGACGGGGCTACAAAAAGGCCCTTAAAGTACTGCTTCATGGGATCAGAGTGCATAAGTCTCTGAAACTTCCCAAAAAAGGCATCCTCTGACAAAGAGGCTGCTAGGAAGCAAGACCCTATGCGGTAGTGGCATCCGAGCGTGCCAGTCAAAAGAAGGGCGGAACGGGTTTGAACTGACACGTGGAAACGGTTGTTCACCAAAAAGAAGGTTCCAAGCACTCGCTGTCGATAGCGTGGGTGTAAGGGAAGAATCCAAAATGGCCACCGTAGACCACGTGGGAAGGCCCGCCATTTTGTCAACATCTGAGGAGAACTGCGTCAAATGTGTGGATGAGGCAGGCATCTCCACGGACTGCTCAGGGGACTTAATCAAAACTTTAGCCTTGACACAAGGATCCTCGGCAGAGCCGGTACTATGGGCCTCGGATGTTTACTGGACATTCTGCCCCTTGAATTAGCCTCCAAGAGAGGAACCTTGGCAAAGCCGGTAACAGAGGAGAAACGCTCAGCGACCTCTCCCTGTGCCCCCTCAACAGAACCAGTAACACCACGAGAGCGGGAAAGTTGAGGAATCCACCTCACTGACAAGAGCTTGACAGGACTCTCAGTTCTGTCGGTATACACCTTAGTCTCGATAAGAGAAACCTCGGAATGGAGTCCGGTCTGAACAGCTCTCCCGAGAGGTGCCTCGAACCGTGGTTCGGTACAGAAAGCTCCAGACAATGAGACCTCAGAGCAAACTCCGGTACCCAACGCCTCAGCACGACTGGGCTGGCTATGAGCACCTGATTGGTGAACCTCGGATTGTGACCCGGTGACGGCAGGCCCCTTGCAAGAACCCTCCGAGAAAATCCCTGGTACTCCTATTAGGCCTGCGAGGCACCTCCTGGGAAACCCTGGTAGCAGAGCTCTTAAAGCCCCTCCCGGACCTGGAGAACCCCGGAAAGGAGTCCCCCGGCCGGGGTGCCCTGAATAATAAGGAACTTACCGGGCGTCTCTTCTTTCCGTCGATGAAGAGTTGAAAATGCGGTGGAGGCATGCGCTGGAAGAGTTCCTCCCACTGACAAAGACGACGCTGAGGTGCCCGGACCGAAAGGGAGTCACAGTAGAAACACGAATCCCAACGGTGTTCCGGTCCCAGACACTCCAAACAGAGAGAATGGGGATCCGGCCTCGCAAAATGATGTTTGCAAGAGGAACAAGATACAAATCCCAAACGATCCGGCATAGACGGAGGACTATGCGACCGCAGAACCAGAGCAGGAGAGAAGGACAACGGAAAGAAGAAAAATGTGTTTCAGGTGAAGCAAGTGAGCCCAGCCCCGACCGCGCTGAGAAAAGGACTGAAGGACGATGCATGGGGAGGAGCGGAGGAGGGCGGGGTTACGGCCGCGTGCGTTACCACGCGTAAAAAGAGAAGGACACATTTTTCAACTTGGTTCTTTTTTACAAAAGTGGTCTGGTCCTGTCCAAATGGACTAAATGTCCCAAAAATATGGAGGAAAGGGGGACGGGACATAGGAGTATCCAGTAAATGCCATGTCACAAAACGAACACTTCATAGAAGCACTGTGTACCATTTTAACCATTTTCATCAGGTAGTGCTCCCGACAGGCCTATATTGAACAGCAATATTGTTGTGGGTCCACCTTCTGGATGAATATATGTATCAATGGCCATTAGCTTTTTGCATATGATAAACCTTGGATGTTATCAATATCTTCCCTGCACAGTTTTATCATTAAACCAACACTTTTCATCAATAGCAACACATGAATGCTTTCATTCTCTTGTCTATCATGTTTGTGTATTTATTCTCTTGTAGAGATTATATATGAGCATTACAAATAGAATAGTCAAGCAATATACAGTTCACAATAGTAGCAACACATTAGTGGTAGTAGAAACCCAGCTTCATACTTTTCTAACGTGTTAAAAGTACCTTCTACCAATCATACGTGTGTATGTAGTAATTGTGTCCTAGTAAAACAAAATCCTACTCACAATTGTGATTCTGCAGGTGGGCAAGCCAGAGGACAGGTGAGGTTATACCTACCAATCTATTATTAACCCAAGAATCCATCAGGTGGAAAGGGTTACAACTCTGTAAAATATTCCATGGCTTCTATGGGTAGTTAAATAAGAAAAGCCTAAAAGTGAGCAATGGATCAAAAACAATTGCTGGCAAAACAATTAAAATCCCCCTGGAAAGGATTTCAATTGCCCTTCCATGTGTGCTTTGATGGATCCACTTATCCTCCCCAGCGAAGTATGAGGGGTAACCCAGGTTATATATGGACAGTGCATCTAATCTCTATAACTCTGTGTTACTGTCACAGGGAATATTGAAAGGCTAACCAAACAAAAAAAACATCATGTCTCTTCAAAGTCCTCCAATGGAAAACAAAAATGTATGTTGAAAGAATTGGAAACAATGCTTATTTCAGTTTAAAATTGAGAAAAGTTGCCAATTTTGAGCCGCATCAGCAGTTTACTGTCTCTGGGTGAATGCACCTGAAAGCTTTTTGCTGCTTTTTTCAAAGGCAGTTCAGCCTTATTTATTTATTTAATTATTTGCTGTTCAATTGTAATGCGCCTATCCACAAGTGTTTCAAGGCGCAACCACGAAAGGAGGGGAAACCAGGGAAAAACAGATCAAGGCATGGTATATTCAGAAGTGCGCAGATAAGTGTGGGAGAGGGGAAGGGGGGACAAGTGCAGGGGTGAAGGGTTTGTGGGGAAAACAAGTGAGCCCAGTAAGTGCTGAGAGATGCCACTCTCATGGTCATTGACCAAGTGCAGCAACGAGGAGGCAAGTGCAAGGTCCAGAGGCAAGTGCGAGAGAACTGGCGAGGGTGCCAGGGACCTGTGGGACTCTGGGGTATACCAGGCAGCCAGTCATCAGGATGTCCGGATAAGGAGGGAGAGAGGGGTAGAGCGGAGAGAGAGGGTAGCAGGGTAGAGCGAAAGAGAAGGAAGAGGAGACGAGGAATGTCTTAATAAGTTGCCGGAACTTAAGGAGATCCAGCTCAAGACGGACGGCGGCATGGAGGCTATTCCAGAGGGAGGCCTCTGCAGAGTATAAAGATCTCCCTCCAAATCTCTGCTTGGAGAACCAGCTCACTCGCAGAAGGTTGGAGGTAGATGAGCAGAGGGCTCCGGAAGGACAGTATTTAGGTAGGCATTGTTGCAGATAGGTAGGTCCCCAGCCCCAGAAAGCCTTGTGGACAATGCAGAGGGTCTTGATCTTGATCATTGCAGCCACGGGGAGCCAGTGGAGGGATTTCAGCGCCTGAGAGATGCAGTCCCTGGGCTTGAGGTCAAGGATAAGTCTTGCAGTTCTGTTCTGGATGAGTTGCAGAGGGTGCAGAGCAGAAGCAGAGAGGTTGAGAAAGAGGCTGTTGCAGTAGTCCAGCCTTAAAAGAACCTATGCTCTGGAGACAGTGAGCCACTGGGGGAAGGTGAGGAAAGGCAGAGTACTTCTGAGGAGGTGCAGCTGGTAGTTGGACTTTTTAGAGATTTCCGAAATGTGAGTGGAGAAGGAGAGAGTGGAGTCGAAGATGACCCGAAGGTATTTTTGCCTCGCAGATGGGTGCGGGCACAGCGCCAAGGGAGGTCGGCCAGAGTAAGAATGGGTAACCGGGAGCAGTAGTACCAATGCGAACAATCATAGTCTTACTGGCGTTGAGGCAGAAGTCGTTTGTAGCAGACCATGACTGAATTGTGGACAGACAGTTAGATATGAGCAAGGAAGAGGAGGTGGCTGAGGGTAGCCTGAAGGAGAGTTGCGTAACACTGGAAGTTGGAGATAAAGGTGGCAATCACACGTGCCAGGGCAGCCATGTAGACATTGAAGAACCAGGGTGATAGGTTAGAAACCTGGGGAACACCATAGGTTGAAAGAGTGATAGTAGAGAGAAAGAACCCAAGTTCCACCTGGGATGGGCGGTCGGAAAGGAAGGAGGTTAACCACACCAGAGCCTGACCTGTGATTCCCAGGGTGTCACAGAGGCGTGCAATCGGGATGTTACGGTTTACCATGTCAAAGGCAGAGGAGAGGCCAAGAAGAATGAGCACAGGGGGAGTGTTAGTGTCAAGATCTGAGAGCAGGTCTTCAAGGGTGTTCAGAAGAGCAGTTTCCATGCCTCTGGATGCTCTAAAGCCAGACTGATGGACGTCGAAGCAACCAGCAGGTTCAGTGTGGAGGGTAAGCTTAGAGATAGCCAACTTCTCCAGGCATTTGCCCAGGAAAGGAGTGATAGAGATGGCGCAGTAGTTTGCTGGAATGGAGGGGTCGGCAGAGGGTTTCTTAAGCAGAGGGTGCACAAGGGAGTGCTTAAGTGAAGTTGGGAAAACTCCAGTGGCAAAAGAGATTGCAGAGATCCGCCAAGGCTGGAGCGAGAAGGTGAATGTTGTCCTTAATGGTTTCGGAGGGGCAGGGGTCCACCTGTTTGAATGAAGCCTTCATAGACCGGGCTTGTCTGGCGACCTCAACAGATGTAACGGGAGAGAGAGAAGTGGTGGAGGGGCCAAGGGAGGCTCCAGAGGTGTTGGTGTATGACGTGGTGTGGAAGAAGCGAGAGGAAAGGATGTCTTGGGTTTTTGCAGTGAAGTGTGCAGCCAGGGACAAGCAAAGGTCCTGGGTGGGTGTGGCAGAAGAGAAGGCTGCTGCAGTATTGGCCAGTTTGTTACAGACTTTGGAAAGTTTGGGCGTGTTGTTTGATGCCGCGGAAATGCGGGCTTGAATAAAGACTCTTTTCTTGAAGTGGATGCAGAGTCGATATTGCCTTTGGAGGAGGCGGCAGGCCAGTTTGTCAGAGGGTCCGCCCAAAGAATTCCATTTCCGCTCAGCTGCTCTACACTTGCATTTGAGGGTAGTCAGATCGGAGTCGTACCGTTGCACCTTTTGGAAGGCTTCAGTCAGACCCTCATGACAGGGGCAAGAGTATCAAGAGTGTTAGAGATAGAGAGATTGAAGTTAGCGAAGTTGTGTCAGGGTGGGATTCAGTCGCAGGAGTAGGAGGCGGAGAGTAGGTGGAGGCAAAGGCAGCCGCTGTTACTCCTTTCATGGGTCTGGTGACTTTGAAACCGAGTGGCCGCACCGGGTGTGCCAACGCAAGAGGAGAGGAGAGCATTAGATTAATTTTGCCACCAAACTATTGAAAAAAGTACTACAAATCAGAAAATTGGATAATTGGCCTACTCATTAAATCTGCTTTCTTTTCTTACCGAGGCAGGTCAAGATCTTGTGGGTCAACAGTGTCCGCCAGGCCCTGCTCCTTCCTGGTCACATTTCATATAAACTTGCTTGTTTGAAAAAGATGGACTTTTGCCAAGTGAGGCGCGAATGACGGATCTGGAGGAGGAAGTGCAGTTTAAACTGGATGATCTGGAGAATAGGGAGCATAGAATAGCCTCCGGATTTTTGGCCTGAAGGAACAAAAGGGAGAGTCCCTGAGTGAGGTGCACAGAAAGATGAAGGCCCTCATAAATATGCTGTTCCTTGACCAAGGAGGTAAGGAAGTGGAGTTGGTGAGAGCTCAGAGGTCGTGGTGGTAAGGTTTCTATGGTATGTGGATAAGGCGGCAGTGTTGCAGAGAGCAAAACTGCAGCGGTCTAGCCAGTTTGAGGGGGACTCAGTTCAGATTTACCAAGATCTTTCATATTTGACCCAGTCCAGAGATTGTCGCCTTTGACCTCGTGGCTGCCGGAAAGAGGGATCCGGTATAGGTGGACATATCCTTTTGCCTTGGTGTTTGAGTTTGGCATCGCAGACGACAGAGTGACTATGGGGTCGGAGGCCCAGCAGGTATTACGGAACCTCATAGAGCGGGAAGAATAGGGAGGGTGGCCCCTAGGGGGTAGGCGAGGGAAGCCCGGGGACCCAGTCACTTGAGAGGGGTCCAGAACAGCGCCAAAGAGTTCCCAAAGGGAGGAAATTCAGGAGGCTCAATAGGCCCTCGCCAGTGAAATGAAGGGGACTTGATGGGGTGGTGACTTTGATGGGAGGAGTCTGCCGGACTGTGTTTTCCATGGCAATTTCAGGTTTGAGTGCATTTTCTAGTTGAATTGGTTATGTGATGAGTGGGGGTTGAAGTGGCCAATTTATTGGTGGACATCTCAGGCTGTGGGGGGCTTGGGGTGGGGGGGTTTTGAGGTTAGGGGTGGGTCGCAGCTGGCAAGATGGGGCAAAATACAGTTTTTGGCACTGAAGAAGGGGCACAGGGTAGGTGGTTATGCATTTGCACAGTGTGGGAGGCGTTGAAAGCGACATGGAGAGGGGTGCTGGTTAGGGAAGATTCCAAGAAGAAAAGGATATAGGGTCTCCTAGAAAAGAAACTCAGGTTGGAAATGATGGCTTTGGGCGGGGAGGTGCAGCGGGGAGGCCCAGGGACCAGGGAACTGATAGGACTGGTAAGGGATAAGCAGGAGGAGTTGAGGGCCCTAGAAATGGATCAGATTATGTATTAATTGCAATTTTTGTGTTGGAAATATTATGAGCAGGGGCTAAGGCGGATGCCTTGCTGGCAGCGAGACTGAGGGCGCAGAGGGCAGAGAGGTGGGTGGAGGGGATGATGAGGGGAATTATCACACCACCCAGGAGGACATAGTTAATCAGTTTGTGGCGTTCTACGAGAACCTCTATCGGGAAGAAAAGGTAAGGACTGAGATGGAGTTGGAGGGATATCTGATGGGGACGCCTCTTCCAAGACTGACTGGGGGGGGGAGCCTTCATAGACCGGACTTGTCTGGCGACCTCAACAGGTGTAACGGGAGAGAGAGAAGTGGTGGAGGGGCCAAGGGAGGCTCCAGAGGTGTTGGTGTATGATGTGGTGTGGAAGAAGCAAGAGGAAAGGATGTCTTGGGTTTTTGCAGTGAAGTGTGCAGACAGGGTTCATGCAAGAATAGGTATTGGTGGAAATTTGGCAGATGCAAGGGGGCAGGGAGCTGCAGGAGGACGGGTTCACAGTGGGGCTTTATAATCAGTACTAGGGGGTGCTGGATCCGTATATGGTCAAAATGATTAATTCCATTGCCAAAACAGGGAGAGCACCTCAGTCGTTTTGTCAGGCCGATAGTTGTGATACCGAAGAAAGGGAAGGACCCCAGATTATGCAAGTCATACAGACCTATATCCCTTCTCAACGTAGATGCTAAGATTTTCGCAAGTTTATTGGCATCCCGCCCGGGAGTGTTGATGCCCCGGCTTGTTCATTCGGACCAGGTAGGGTTTATAGTAGGGAGGCAGAGGGTGGACATGCTAAGAAAGGCTCTGGTCCTCATGTATGCAGAGAGATGGAAGAGTGGGAATCTGACGCTTTTATCTTAAGATGCCGAGAAGGAGTTTGATTGAGTCGATTGAGACTTCCTCTATGCAGTGCTTGGAAAAAATGGGTTTGGGCAGGCCATTCTCAATGGGGTCAGGGCAATGTATGACAAGCCAGGTGTAAGAGTGGTGGTGAAAAGGAAGATCTCTAGAGGGCTGGCCCTGAGGAGGGGGGTGAGGCAGGGATGCCCTCTCTCGCCTCTTTTGTTTGCGTTGAACTTGGAGCCACTGGTGGAGCGACTACGTGCCCCTCAAGCTACGGGGATAAAGGTAGACGAGAGGGAAAATAAGTTATGGTTGTATGCTGACAATGTCTTACTGCATCTGGTGCACCCGCTGGTATCGGTTAAGGTGGCAATGGAGGTAATAGAAATACAGCACTTAATCAGGCTTCAAAGTTAATAAACAGAAATCAGTGTTGTTTCCCTTTGAGGTAGACAAGGGCAGTAAAGTGGCTCCCCTTCGGGATCTTCGGTTGGTGTTAGTGGGAATACAATACTTGGGGGTAATGATTTCCAGGGATCTTCAAGACTTGTATGGAGCTAATTTCGCTGCTGCTTGAGAAATTATATAGCGAAATGTCTGGGTAGAGTGTGTAAACAATTTCCTGGATGGGGAGGCTTAATGCCCTTAAAATGAATCTCCTCCCGGGATTACTTAATTTCTTTCAGATATTCCCCATAGAGATGCCAGATTCCTTTTTTGTGGACTTGAGAGGGAGGATGTTGCGTTTCCTATGGCGGGGAGAAAACAGCACATATCTAGAAGGGTGCTGCTTTTATCAAAGGAGAGAGGGGGTATGGGGCTTCCAAATCTTGGCCTATATTATAAGGCATTGCAGCTGAGGGTGCTGGTGCCGCACCTGAGGTAGGACGTAGATGAACAGTGGGATTACCTTGAGAATTGTCTTCTGAGACCTGTAATAGTGGGGGAGTCGCTGTGGGTCACACAGGAGTGATTGCTGAGGCGAATTAGAGAGCACGCTATATTGGCTGTTCTTTGGAGCATTTGGCGGCGAGGTCAGGGATTGCGCGGGGTAATCACGTGGCTGTCTCCGCTCAGTCATCTATGGGCGCCAGTGATATGAGATGACATCCCGTGCCCGGGACGAATTCAGGACTGGTTCGAGGCAGGGCTGGCAAGAGTGGGCAGTTATGGAGAAATATATTTCCCTGCAGGAACTAGAAGCAACATTGCAGATTGGTCTTCTTTCCGTGTTCTCCTATTTGCAATTAAAGGGAGTATTGACAGCCGAAAAGTGGAGGGAGTCGTTGCAGCAGGAACTTACGAGAACGGAGAAAATATTGGATTCCCAGAGTGGGATGAAGGAACTTAGTTTGTTGTTGTATGCAGTGTTATTGGAGGCAACCGGGGGACCACCAAAGGTTTAAGGGCTAGATGGGAGAAGGACCTGGTATGGGAAGTGGACCCCACGTCTATGGGATATCATGTGTACTAGAGCATACCCGACATCTGTGGCATGCCAAAACAAGTTGCAAAGTATTAAGCTGCTACATCGTTGGCAATATGACCGGGCCATCGCATGGCCCAGTTTTTGCTGTTAGCGGCCCAGGCTTGTTTGACTGTTTCCTAGAAAAGGGCAACATTGCTGACTGTGACATAGTGGTGCAGGAAAGCCAGGGAATTATATTTAATGTAAAGGCTCACGCCAACGTTGCATGGAATGAGTGCAGACATGGAAATGCAGTGGCTGGGGTTCCATAGGAAGTATGGAAATGCTCAGTCTCGAGAAAGGGAATGATGGGTGTTCAGTGGGACTTTGAAATGGTGGGAAGGTCATTGGATGAAGTGTGATGTCGCCCCCTCTGGGTGGATGCGCATGATGGATGGAGATGCTGATTGGTTAATATGATGTGTCCACCACCAAGAGGAGTGGAGGGCACAAGCTCTCTTGCTATATGTGTGATATGTGCCAATAAAGTGCTAATTTATGTTCGTTCTTTCCATACAGGAGGGAGGGTGGGGTAAGTAGGGGGGTCTTACTGAAAGATAATGTTTGCATTTGTGAAGTTCTAAACAACGCGTCTAAAGGTATCATTCTGTATTTGTTAAAATTCAATAAAACTTGGAATTTAAAAAAAAGATGTCACTACTTTATGTGTCTGTGTGTTCTAATTAAGCATGCAACATTGGTTAGTGTTTTATTAATTTTGATAAGGACTTGTGTTCTTTTTGTTTGCATAAACCTATTCAAATGTGGATATGTTTTTGAATTCTTTTTGATCTCCGCTGCTATGTTTAAATAATAGTGCACACAAGTTTCTACGCTCATTAAAACAATTCAAAGTAATTGTTTTGAAAGACAATGCAGCAAACTGGACTAGAGTTGCAGATAAACTTGTTGCTTAGGCAATCTTGTATCTTGTACATGTAGCATAGAAAGAAAGAAGAACAACTTACTTACTCCTGGTAATGTTCTTTCGGCTGGATGTTCCTCCCACGTATTCCTAATTTTATGATAACTCCTTCCAGCATCAGCTCCTTCGGAAATATTTGTTTGCAGTAGAAGGCGCTGTGCGTCATTGTCGACTCAATGCCCCTCGATGGCTTCTATCCACTGTCAAGGCTGACATCATCAACAGTATATATGGCACGCACTGTGCAAGTTACTTCTATGGGATATATTGACCGACTCAACAGTATTTCCCCACATCACCAAGCTGCATGTGTGCAGAAACAGCAAAATTGCTGTGCTGGCTCCTGTGAGCGCTATGGCCTCAAAACTGTGTTTCTGCAGCAACAAAAAGATGGCTGCACCTTCTTGCCAAGCACACAGGGGCAGGATGGAACAAGGGGACACGCTAAGGGAGCGTGCCAGTGTGTTCTTACCTGTACAAAAGAAATGGAGTGAAAAGGCAGCATTGCTTTGCTGAAAGCCCAAGATTTGCATCATAAAGGAAACTTTTCATTTTAAAATAATGCTGCTGACGCTATTTCCATCTGTTCTTCCTTAAATCACTGTGATTAATAAGGCCCTGCCATGCCCAGTATCTCATTGTTGCCTCAGCAAAACTAGGCATGATTTCTGAATGACAGGCCCTGTCAAGCCAACTCTGAGAGAAATCAACAAGGAACTTCACTTTTACTTGCACAGGAAAACGCATTCATTTCTTTACAAATATATCAAAGCTCAGTAGTTCAAAAGAGACTCCAGCTATCTGTGCCATGTCAGTTTCAATGCATCTGTGCTTCAAATAAACTACTGCCTAGAAGAAAATAACTAAGGCTGCAAGGCAATATTGGGAAGTCAGATGGTAAAATCGAATTTGAAAGGAAATGCTAGCAGTTTTCAACACATGCGTACAAATGGGTTTTTGCAAACCTAAAGGGGAAAAATGCCTGTTTAAAAAGTAAACTGTTGAAGGAAAGCCTGCCATTACCTAGCAATGTGCAGGGGTTTGTGGCTGGTGAAACTACATACATGGGCTATTTTATTCCACAGGTTTGTTTTAATTCATGACCAAATATCTGAAAATACAGGTTTTAAACTGCCTTGGCTGGATTTTCAAACTGTCAAAAACATGTTATTCCGGTTAGCAGAGTTAAAGCTTCCCCCTAGGAAGAAAGCCACACCATAAACTTCCAGGAAACGAAAGTGATAATTGCCAGCTTGAAAAACTTTGAATGGACCAAAACAAAGAAAGTTCTTAGGCTCGTCAGACATTTGTCTGTGCTCCAGGCTGGGACAATAGAAGTCCTGTCAAGTGGAGGGGGGCATAAAACCTTCAATCTAACTGGGAACACCCACCCCACACAGGGCTGAAGTGACAGTTGGTTACAGCTGAAGAAAGAAGAAAATGGTCCAGTGATAGACAAAGGACTGCCATTTGCTTCCAAATACTAAGGGCCTCATTACGACCATGGCGGTAAGTACCGAACATTACCGCCATGGCGTAATCAACGTTTACGCCGTGGGTCGATGGCGTAAAGTGCGGCATATTCCGACCCATCGGGCACGTGCATTACGCCATGGCGTTAATGTAAAGTACGGCATGGCGTAAATGGGCCAGAAACGGCCCTTACGGCCATCGCACGCCGCGCAAGGAGCACTACCGCCACACACACCATAGCGGCGACCGCAATTAACGGTCACCGTAATTAGCGGTCAGCGTAATTAGCGGTCACCGTAAATAGGCGGAACCGGAAATAGCGTCATCGCGGCGGAACGGGAAACTGCACGACGGCCATCTTGAAAAACACAATCCATTGCCATCCTCCACAACCATACCTGATCCAACCCTGACACCTATCCACACCCATCACCCACCCAATTAGCCAAGTAAAAATGCCCAAAGTTGTTAAAAAAGCATTTGACCGGCAGCGCCAAGACCGTTTCTCAAGGGAGGAACTAACCATGCTCGCAGAGACCCTGCAAGAAATTGCTGCAGCTGTATTCTCCGCGCAGATGACAAGGCCGGCAATAGCAAAAAAAAAGGCCATATGGGCCCTAGTGGCACAGCGTGTGAGTGCAGTGGGGGCCGTACCCCGCACAGCCCAGCAGTGCAGAAAGCGCTGGGACGACTTGAGGCTCCGTGTCCGAAGCATCCTCTCAGCCAACCGCAACCTAGCCACGTCAACTGGGGGTGGATCGGATTCGGCCATTAAGCTGCAAGCATGGGAGGAAATATGTGCATCCACCATCGGGATGGAGAGCATCCAAGGTGTCGGAGGGATGGAGAGAGGAGCGCCGACCTCAGGAGATGCAGGTAGGTGGCCAGAGCAAGCCATGCAAAACTCAACAAAGTCCTATCATGTGAAGTACCATGTAGCCCCATAGCGCATATGCAACACATCGGCAGGTGAATGTCCACAGACACATCCAGACTCCACCCTGTACACATGCAGCATGCACAACCTAACTGCTGGCACACACATACCACCATGCTACCTCCACACAAAAGGCACAAAACCTGTATGCCCCTGCCTGAAATGTGCTGCATGTACCCACTGTATAGATGTCATCCCTCACAATGCACGGCCAATGTCCGCGTACCCATCAATAACACTTTCCCTCCTTTGCTCCACCACAGGATCTGACACAGACCTCCAGGAAGAGGACAACACTGCATCCACATCCACCAAGAGGGCCAGGCCACAGGCATCCACCCCAGCCATCCGAAAGGAAACACACCACCAGCCGCAAACCCTGCCTGGGGAAGAGGACAGGCAAATGCCAGCCCCCACAACAGCAGACAAAGACCCAGCAGCAGCACCGCACATGTCACTACTCGTGCCCACTGAAGGGACAGGCTCTGCTGCAAGCAGCACCCTGGGAGAAATCGCTGCCATAGCGGCAACCTCCGACAGTGAGGCAGGCAGCATCGAGCTCATCGATGAGGAAATGCCCACTGCCCAGCCACATTCCCCCTGCATATCCCTAAGCCCCCTGCAGGCGGATGCCACACAGGGGCAGTCGGAGGCCGAGGATTGGCCGGCCACCCCATCCCCCCAGCCTGAGGTGAGCAGCCCAATGCACATGCAAATGCCACTTGGCATGGCCCAGCAGAACCAGCAGACACTTGAGGAAATGGTTACCCGCCAGCAGCAGCTATCCGCCCTCCTCAACGAACATGTTGCACAGTGTGGGGTGCCAAGGGATGGCATGGAGAGTTTGGCAGACCGAGTCACAGCTGCCATAGAGTCCTCCACAAAGGACATATGCACGGAACTCGCGGCTGTGCGCAATGTCCTCACAGAACTTGTCCAGACCATCAGGGACATGCGTCCAGATGTGCAGGCCGGACCATCCTCATCAGCCAGCTCGGCACAGAGCAGCCCCATCCGCAGATCAGGGCGCAATCTACGCAGCACTGGCAGGGGTGCCCCGGGGGCCAGGGGAGGGGAATCACATTAGTGGCTTGACAGTCGAGCAGGACTACTGCACACCCTGCTGCACAGACACTACCGCACCTTCGTAGGGATTCCAGGGTGGAGGGGGGAGGGGGTGTGTTGGGGTGTTCAGGGGGGAGGGGGTGTGTTGGGGTGTTCAGGGTGGAGGGGGTGTGTTGGGGTGTTCAGGGTGGAGGGGGGAGGGGGTGTGTTGGGGTGTTCAGGGGGGAGGGGGGTGGGGGTGTGTCACGACGTTTCATTGTTTGAATACACATTTTTCTTTCACAAAATGAAATGTGTGGACATTTTCATTGCATATGTGTGCTTTATTGGTGTACAGTCCACAGTGTGCATGTCCCAGAGACACACAGTGCCCCAAGTGCAGTCTCCATGTGATTCACACCAGCCGTGTGTGCTAGAAGCAGTGGTCGATGATACTTTGGCGCATTGCACGCCCCTCCTGTGCGTCGCCTCCTCCATGGGGTGGTGCCCCATCTGCACCCTCCTCATCCTCATCGTCAGGTGGTTGCAGTCCTGCGTCAGGGGGCAGGGGCACATTCCGTCTGACGCACATATTGTGTAGCATGACACATGCCATGACGATCTTTGCCACCTTCTCATGGTGGTACAGGAGTGCCCCTCCAGACCTGCTGAGGCTTCGGAACCGTGCCTTCAATAGGCCGAATGTTTGCTCTATGACCACATGAGTACGTGTATGTGCACGGTTGAAGTCCTCCTCGTGTTGGTTCTGCGGGTTCCGGACTGGTGTAAGGAGCCACCTCTTCAGGGGATAGCCTGCATCACCTGTATGTAGGCGAGAATGTATGTGTCAGTCATGTCGTCTGATCAAGAACATGATGTGCCACCATGGCCTGCATCCAACTGTTACTTCGGCTCACTTCTACATGCACTAATTGATTCACACAATGCAACCAGTATATGCTCATGGCTCCCCTGGCCTGTTTTGCATGCCATCACCCAATGTATGCAGAGGGGTTGAGTGCATTGTGAGTGCCCATCCTCTGTCTCCGTTCTCTGTGTTGCTCACAGCCAGGTGGAGTATGCATAATCCCCCCCCCTTCAGCCAGGTGGAGTATGCATCATTCCCCCCCCCTTCAGCCAGGTGGAGTATGCATCATTCCCCCCCCCTTCAGCCAGGTTGAGTATGCATCATTCCCCCCCCTTCAGCCAGGTTGAGTATGCATCATTCCCCCCCCCTTCAGCCAGGTGGAGTATGCATCATTCCCCCCCCCTTCAGCCAGGTGGAGTATGCATCGGTACGTCATTCACCTGCCCACTTCCATGACATTGGACTCACCGAGTAGCCAGGATCTTGGGCCTGCATGTCGCTCCATGTAGCGTGGTATTGTGGAGTTCCTCAGGACCATAGAATCATGGGTTGATCCGGGGAATCGGGCACAACAATGTGTGATGATCTTGTTGGAGTCACAGACCATTTGCACGTTGATTGAGTGGAACTGTTTCCGGTTGCGGTACGGTACCTCCGTGGCACGTGGAACCACCAATTCCACATGGGTGCAGTCGATGGCACCAATGCAACCGGGTATGCCGGCAGGTGCATGGAAACCCACTTTGGTGTTTGCAATGTCCTGGGCAGTCCGTGGTAATGAGATGTGGTCGTCTGTGTGCTTGAGGAGGGCATCGAGCACTTGGATGAGGGTTCGTGAGAATAATGGTTGTGAAATGCCATGCAAGTGCCCCACTGTGTGCTGGTAGGTGCCTGTGGCCAGGAAGTGGAGTACAGACACTACCTTCAGTAGGGGTGGGATGGCGGTTGGAGTTTCTATCATGCTGACGATGTTGTTGTGTATCATGTGTACGATGGCGGTGATGGTGTCTCGGTCCATACGGTACAGGGTGTGGATCTGCTCAGCAGTGAGGTTGAATGGATTGGCTCTGATGCGTGGGATTGGGGGCTGCCTGCGTGGTGGCACTGGCTGTGCTGGTGGGGCTTGCTGGGCCTGCCTTGCCCTCCTTCTCCTCCTGCGTCTCCTCTGTGCAGCCTGTTGTTGTTGTTGTTGTTGTAGTAGCACTTGCATTGCTATCAGGTTCTCCAGCCCCAACATTGCTAGTCGTATTGGTATCATTGTGGAGTGTGACTGGGTGTGGGAAGGGGTGGGGTGTGCTCTTTTTGTACTTCCTGAGTCTGTATTGCCTTCACCTGTGCTGTTTCTGTGCACCTGTGGCAGCTGCATTCACTTTACATGGCCCTTTATGGTTGGTTCGCGATGGCGTACTTAGCACCATGGCGGTAAGGTACTTAACGGGCTGGGTGATGGCGTTAGGTGCATGTCCGCTTGGGTCAGCATTTGCGTACCTTTCCGCCATGGCGCTAAGTACGGTGTGGCCGGCCGCATGCGCACACCCTTAGCGCAGTTAGCGGTAGCGTTAACTACGATGCCGCTAATGGCATCGTAGTTAACGGTCACGGGTCATGATCGGACCTGGCGGAAAACGATGGCGGTAACCATTTACCGCCATCGTTTTTCACTTAGCGCCAGGGTCGTAATGAGGCCCTAAGACTTTTATCCCTGCAGCAAGAATTAGTAAAATTTTGAAAATGTTATAGTTAAAATATGATTTTATGGGGTTTCATTGAAGACATGGTAGAATTCACTGACACTTTTTGGACAGAAATGGCAAAGCATTGCGGATTAAAAGAAAAGCATCCATGTTGTAAATGTGAATTGTTGTACATACATCCCTTATGATAATCCACACCCATGTATAAAGTTATAGAATTTTGAGTAATAGAAATCCCATTGAAAAGCGTGAAAAACTGGTAAAAGGACAAAGCAATGTCTCACAGATTGCAGGATTGGACGGCTGTGCTCTACATAAAATATGTAACCTGATTATGTCATTTATTAAGGTGCCACAACTGTACAAATGTGTAATTTCTAGTATGACAGATTTTTGGCAAAACGGTCTGTGGGAAGTCTTTTTACATCATAAAATGCAACCTCCTGAACTGAGACACATCCCAGGGGAGGCAACCAACATTGATTGTCCAATCCAGTTGTTTATAGGCGGGCTTAGCTAAACCGGCCCAGCAATATAGTCTATGATGTCACTATGGATTATTAATAAGATTCACTGACAAGACTCTCCACACACACTCTACCTGACGTTCCTGCGCTGCATTCCGGTTCCATCCATCCAGATTCCAGATCCCAACTACAAGGCCAAAGCATTGCTGACCTTACTCCAGGCCCCACTGCAAAACCCAAGCAGTGCTGATCCTATTCCCAGCAAGGCCTCAATTCTGATATCCCACTAAAATACCCAAATAACCAAAGAGGAAAGCTGTGGTGTTTTTGGGAAGCATCCTGATACCACTAACTGCAAGCTTGCTGGAATCCTGCCATCCAGCTGACCTTTAGGATCCAGTGACAGAATTGCCAGTCCAGAAGTGCCATCCGGTGACCAGAACTGCCCAGCTGTTTGCCAGGCACGCTGCCGTGTAGTGACGAGAACCGTTGACGGTCCAAAAATCCCAAAATTAAAAAGTGGACTGTGAGTATAATCGCCACCCCATAGAAACCCATAGCATATCTTGTCTGTGTCCTTTTCCCACTCTCTAAGTGATCCTATCCTCACCCTGCTAACTTGGTAAAACTGTCAGAATCATTCTTGCAACCTTACCCTTGATTTCTACTGCTAACACCATCTCTTTAGTAATTTTGTCTTGTGTAATCCTAAGCCATAAATCCTATTTCGGGTGATCGGACTGGTTTCCGCCAGGGTTGGGCGCTGGGGTGACAGGGTTGAAGTCGCGAATCAACCCTGGCTCTTACTGTGTCCATCTTTGGTGGCCTAGCCTGAATACTCTAGTGTAAAGTAAAACTGTTCTTGTCACAACTGATTTCCTTTCCTATTTCACAGCTCCATTTTACTCAAAGCACACCTTTTTATATCTTGCATATCTCACCCAATTTACCAGCTAGAGACTTAGCTTCTAGAATATCCTTGGGATATACCTCTATCCCCCGGCCCAAATACTGCACTCCAAATCAGTGTATTTCACCCATTTTTATTAAAAACCGTTTGGGTAATTTTAGGCGGCAATCGAAAAATGTGCAAAGTTTCCAACGTGTCCTATTGCTTGCTGCAATCTGTTTTAACCCCTTAAGTGCCAAGGGCGAGGTATCTCGTCCTTGGAATTGCATACGCAGTGCCAAGGACGAGATAGCTTGTCCTTTTTGGCACCTTGTTTTGTGTGATCCCTGCGTCGCCGCTGTATCCTGCTGGAGAAGGCCTGACCGTCGGCGCGCCGAGGAGCATCCACCGGCGGGTTTCCCGCCACCCAAAGACCACAGAAACGCCGATGACTCGATGCCTTTGCTGGGCCACAGTTCTTCAACTCTTTGCAGTCCAGAACTATCGACACCGAGGTGCCCCGCACACCTCTTCCTTGCAGGCCATTTGCGCTTCCCTGCCAATGAGCACCGCTAGGAACGACTCGGCCACTTCACTGTCGTAGCTCGACCTGTTCTCCGTCGGACGTTCGACCACCCGTGACTCCTGCCTTAAAGGGAGGGCACTCAAGAAGGGTCGTCGATTCCCTGACGAGGAACGCTACAACGCCAGGTACTTAGGGGTTGCAGAACTATTGGAAAGTCTAGGGTGAACAATATATGGACATTGCTTGTGATACATCTTTGCTTTACAGGTTGCCCAGGTGGGGGGATCTCCACACAGAACTGTGTCTAGGTATCAGGGCCAGTAATCTGCTAATTGTTCCAACCAACTGCTTTCCTCCAGTTTTCTATTGTTGGTTTCCTTTATTTTGATCTGTGTGTCATTCTGACCGTATGCGCTTTAATGAGATATAATAACGTTTGTGGTACCACTTTAGAACTGTATATATTTATCATTGCCGATTTTCCGAGTACATAGTGAGTTATCGTGATACTGTACATAACTCCGAATATTGATTATATAAAGACTGTGGTTTAACCGATCCAGTGTGCGGACATTCCTTTGTGGGTGCTTGGGGACTACACTGTATGTAAGAACCAGCCCGCATCACCTCCCAAGAAGCTAGGCCTTGATTGCTCGACCATAGCTACCAAATAGAGAATCTTGGCAGGGGTTCTCTGTGCCTCTTCTCTACCATATAGAGAGCAGGAGTACAGACCACCCCCCTCCGGTCTTTACAGAGGTCCTCCCTCACTGCCAGGGGGCTGGATTACCTTCAGTTTCACGTCGGCGTGTGTAAAGCACGTCGGCGTGAAACAAAGTAATTTTCACCGCAGCAGCCATTTCGGGTTGCTGCGGGTAAAATAGAAGGTGAGTGTTCACCTTTCTCCCCCTCAGTCTCCGGCTGTATTTCAAGCCGGAGATCAAGGGAGGTGTCGTTCAAAAGGAGAGATTCGCCCCTTTCCAACGACACCCTGCGTGACAGCATTGCTGCCCGCGTATCGGGCGCAGGGCGCTCGATGCGCGGGCAGCAATGCCCACTGGACCACAAGGGAAACGTTTGTGACGTGGGGGACTGCTTACAGTAAGCAGCCCTCTCCCCCCGTCCCCCAAAGCATGGGGGCACATATATAATGACCCCTGAGGGCAGACAGGTGACCATCTGCCCCAAGGGTGGGGGCATAAAAAAATAAATAAAAAAGACAAAATTAAAAATACATGATGGGAAGGGGGAGGGGGTTTGGGGGCCCTAGCAACCAGGGATTTTTTCGGAAATGGTGTCCTTGGAAAGGGGAGATTCTCCCCTTTCCAAGGACACCCTGTGTGACAACATTGCTGCCCGCGGATCAGGCGCAGGGGGCTTGATGCGCGGGCAGCAATGGCCACTATACACGAGGGATGTCTTTCTTACAGTAAGCAGCCCTCGCCCCTCCCCCCCGGTCCCCAAAGCATGGTGGCACATAAGTGTACAACCCTGGGGGCAGATGGCTGATCATCTGCCCCCAGGGAAGGGGTAAAAAAAAACAGAAAGCAACTGGGACAGGGGTGGGGGGGGCTGGGATTTTTTGCCCCCTGAAATGGTGGTGGCCCTCCCCCTGCCACACCAAGTGGAAAGGGGGGCCACCCCTTGTAGCCCTCCCTGGGGACAGATTTATGCACCCAAGAAGGAGTACATGAGGTGGCCCCCCATCCATTTGGGGGGTGGGGGGGAAGGCCAGCAGGAAGAGGTATGCAGGCCCCCCAAAGGATGGAGCCTGCAGGTTAGGGCCCCCCTGGGGGCAGATGGCTGATCATCTGCCCCCAGGGAAGGGGGAAAAATAAATAAATAAAAAACCAGGGATATATTTTACAGAAAAGGGGGGTGGCCCTCTCCCCCTCACCCCAAGGGGAATGGGGGCACCCCTTGTAGCCCTCCCTGGGGGCAGATATCTGCTCCTAGGAAGGGGCATCTGACCCCAGGGAGGGCTGCATGAGATGCACCCCTCTTATCTGCCCCCAGGGAGGGCTGAATGAGATGCCCCCCCTGCATTTGGTGTGGGGGGGGGTAGAGGGTCACCCCCCCATTACATTAGAAAATAACCTGGTGGTTTAGGGTGCCTCTCAGCCTGCCCTAAAGTGTAGTGTACCATTTTCCATTTTTTTCTTTGTTTACAAAACTTGCCTTGACGCAGAGAGGCACATTGGTGGGCCAATCTGGCCCCGGGGTGCCCAAACCTACCTGCTCCACCCACTGGGGGGCCTGTCCCACAATTTTTGGGGGCCCTTTCCCCCCCACCCCAAATGGAAGGAGGTGTACCTTACGTAGCCGTTTGTAGAAGGCCAGGGAGGCCTGCATGAGGTGCCCCCGCCACCCATTTGGGGTGAGGGGAGCCCCAAGAATTGTGGGACAGGCCCCCCAGTAGTTGGGGCAGTAAGGTTTGGGCACCCCGGGGCCAGATTGGCACACCAATGTGCCCCTCTGCACCAAGGCAAGTTTCGTAAACAAAGAAAAAAATGGAAAATGGTGGAACGCATTTTAGAGGGGTTGAGGGGTACCCCAAAGGGATGGGGAATTTTCTAATGGGACGGGGTAGTGACCCCGTCTCCACCACCCGCAATGGAGTGGGTGCCATGTCATGCAGCCCTCCCTGGGACCAGATATCTGCTCCTAGGAAGGGACGCCTGAGCCCAGGGAGGAGTGCAGGACAGCCCCCCCTTATCTGCCCCTGGGGAGGGCTAGATGTGATGCGCCACCCCTCCAATTGGGGTGGAGGTGGAGAGGTGCACCCCCCTTCACATTAGAAAATTCCACAGTGGTGTAGGGGGCCCCTCAGCCCCCACTAAAGGGCAGCCTGCCATTTTGAATTATTTTCTTTGTTTACTATACCTGCCTTGGCACAGAGGGGCACATTGGTGTGCCAATCTGGCGCCGGGTGCCAAAACCTTACTGCCCCACCCACTGGGGGCCAGTCCCACAATTTTTGGGGGCCCTCTTCCCCGTACCCAAATGGAGGGAGGGTGTACCTCACGCAGCCGTTTGTAGTAGGCCCAGGGAGGCCTGCATGAGGTGCCCCCGCCACCCATTTGGGGTGAGGGAGAAGCTGTCAGACAGGCCCCCCAGTGGGTGGGGCAGTAAGGTTTGGGCACCCCGGGGCCAGATTGGCACACCAATGTGCCTCTCTGCACCAAGAGGAGTTGGGTTACCAAAGGAAAAAAAGTGAAAATGATGGAACGCTTTTTAGAGGGGGCTGTGGGGCACCCCAAAGTGTCGGGGAATTTTCTAATGGGATGGGGCGTTGACCCCCTCCCCCCACCCGCAACGGAGTGGGTGCCATGTCATGCAGCCCTCCCTGGGACCAGATATCTGCTCCTAGGAAGGGACGCCTGAGCCCAGGGAGGAGTGCAGGACAGCCCCCCCTTATCTGCCCCAGGGAGGGCTAAATTTTGCTGGTGTGACCGTAGGTAACACATGTTTTTTGTTTTGTTTACAGCTTTTTCTACGCGAGCAGCTGCAACATTATGTGAGTACTGTTTTTTATTATTCTATGGTTAGGGCCTACTGTCAGTGGGGTGGGTGAGACTGGGGCTGGATTGTTGGCGTTGTGGGTGGGAATGGCCCGTCTGGGCAGATATGCTGGTGGGCTGGGACACAATTGCAGGGTCAGGCCACAAATTGCCCCCAGATCATTGGTGTTTCCTTGGGAGCGGATCCCTCCCATGTGGGTTGTCCGTCTGCAAGCCCAGGCTCCACCTCTGGCTGTGCTACGTTACAGATGTCACCTCTGGGGAGGAATGGGGATCCTGCTGGGGCGACCTGGAGCTGCTGCTGTGCATTTGGGGATGGTACACCCATATGGTACATGGATGTCCAAGGCCAGGGACATTACCTCCAACTGTCCTGGAGTTGCGGCTGGGCTGCATTACAGCTTTTCCCTTCGGGGAGGTATTGGCACACTGCCGAGACTCCTTGGTGGGGAGAAGCTGTAACGCAGGGCAGCCAGGGCGCCAGCAAAGTCGGCGTTAATATCCCTGGCCTTGGGCACCCTTCTCCCATGTGGGTCTTTGCCAGGGGTTCAGGGTAATACATTCTGGGCCGATTTGCTTAAGTCAGACCTCTGTGGATTCCCACAGGTGTCCTCTTTTGGGAAATGCATGGGGTTCCCTGTTTTCATTGCTGGCTTCGACACCCTAGGCCCAAATCTGTAGGTTGCCCACATGAACAAAATGGGCTGTGCCGAAAGGCTTGGGGTTACCAGTGGGTTACCCTTTTCCTTTTGCACCCCTTTAGGTGCACCCACACATGGAGGGACCGTTTTCATTGGTACTCGTGTGGGGATGCGGGATGGTAGGCCATGTGTCGTTGGCGGTGTGTTTCGGTGGGTGGCCAGAGCGAAATGTCTGAGAATTGTCTTCATTTCCAGCCAATTTCAGAGACATTTGCCTGTGTCCACTCACCGAAACACGTCGCCAACAACAGATTTCATACCTTATCGCGTTCCCACAGGTGTCCTGACGAAAACGGTACCTCACATGTGTGGGTGCACCTACCGGGGGAGCAAAAGGAAAAGGGTAACCCGCTGGTAACCCCAAGCCTTTCGCCACAGCACATTTTGTTCATGTGGGCAACGTACAGATTTGGGCCTAGGGTGTCGAAGTCAGCAAGGAAAACAGGGAACGCCATGCATTTCTGAAAAGAGGACACCCATGCGAATCCATAGAGGACTGACTTGTGCAAATCGGCCCAGAATCTACTACACAGAACCCCCGGAAAAGTCCAAATTTGGGTGTTAAAAACACAATTTCCAGACATTTCACTCTGCTCACCCACCGAAACACACGGCCAACAACAGATGTCATACCTTCCCGCATTCCCACAGGTGTCCCAACAAAAACAGTACCGCACATGTGTGGGTTCACCAATCTAGCTGCAAAGGGAAAAGGCTAACCCACTGGTAACCACAAAAGGGTTTGGGGAGATAACCTACAGATTTGGGCTTAGGGTGTCCAAGTCACCAAGGAAAACTGGGAACCCCATGCATTTCTGAAAAGAGGGCACCAGTGGGAATCCACAGAGGTCTACTTGCGCGAAGCGGACCAGAATGTTTACCCCGAACCCCTGACAAAGTGAAAAAGGTGTTATTTTTTTGGCACATTTCACACTTTGCTAGGGCTTCTGGGTAATACATTCTGGGACGATTTGCGCAAGTCATACCTCTGCAGATTCCCACGGGTGTCCTCTTTTTCGGAAATGCATGGGATTCCCTGTTTTCCATGGTGGCTTGGACACCCGAGGCCCATATCTGTATGGTGGGCCCGTCTGCAGAGAGTGTGAAACTGGGGTTACTGGTGTTTTAGTCTTTCCCCATGACACCGAGGTAGATGCACCCACACATGTGAGGCACTGTTTTCATCGTGACACCTGTGGGAACGCGGGACGGTAGGCCATGTGTTGTTGGCAGCGTGTTTCGATGGGTAAGCCGAGTGAAATGTGTGGAAAATGCATTTTTTTGTCACATTTTCGGACTTTGCAGGGGTGTCTGGGTAATAAATTCTGGGCCGATTTGCGCAAATCATACCTCTGCGGATTCCCACGGGTGTCCTCTTTTCAGAAATGCATGGGGTTCCCTGTTTTCCTTGGTGGCTTGGACACCCGAGGCCCATATCTGTATGGTGTGCCCGTCTGCAAAGAGTATGAAATTCAAGTGTGAAAAGACTTGGGGTTACTTGTGTTTTAGGCTTACCCCTTGGCACCCAGGTCGGTGCACCCACACATGTGAGGTACCGATTTCATGGGGACACCTGTGGGAACATGGGAGGTAGGCCATGTGTTGTTGGCGGCGTGTTTCGATGGGTGAGCCGAGTGAAATGTGCGGAAAATGCATTTCTTTCCCACATTTCGGACTTTGCAGGGGTGTCTGGGTAATAAACTTTGGGCCGATTTGCGCAAATCATACCTCTGCGGATTCCAGCGGGTGTCCTCTTTTCGTAAATGCATGGGGTTCCCTGTTTTCCTTGGTGGCTTGGACACCCGAGGCCCATATCTGTATAATGTGCCCATCTGCAGAGAGTGTGAAATTCAGGTGTGAAAACAGACTTAGGGTTACTTGTGTTTTAGGCGTTCCCCTTGGCGCCCAGGTAGGTGCACCCACACATGTGCGGTACCGTTTTCATCAGGACACCTGTGGGAACGCGGGGCGGTAGGCCATGTGTTGTTGGCGGCATGTTTTGATGGGTGAGCCGAGTGAAATGTGCGAAAAATGATTTTTTTTCCCACATTTCGGACTTTGGGGTGTGTCTGGGTAATAAATTCTGGGCCGATTTGTGCAAATCATACCTCTGCGGATTCCCACGGGTATCCTCTTTTCGGAAATGCATATGGTTCCCTGTTTTCCTTGGTGGCTTGGACACCAGAGGCCCATATCTGTAAGATGTGCCTGTCTGCAGAGAGTGTGAAATTCAGGTGTGAAAACAGACTTGGGGTTACTTGTGTTTTAGGCTATCCACTTGGCGCCCAGGTAGGTTCACCCACACATGTGTGGTACCTTTTTCATCAGGACACCTGTGGGAACGCGGGACGGTAGGCCATGTGTTGTTGGTGGCGTGTTTTGATGGGTGAGCCGAGTGAAATGTGCGGAAAATGCATTTTTCCCACATTTCGGACTTTGCAGGGGTGTCTGGGTAATAAACTTTGGGCCGATTTGCGCAAATCATACCTCTGCGGATTCCCGCGGGTGTCCTCTTTTCGTAAATGCATGGGGTTCCCTGTTTTCCTTGGTGGCTTGGACACCCGAGGCCCATATCTGTATAATGTGCCCATCTGCCGAGAGTGTGAAATTCAGGTGTGAAAACAGACTTAGGGTTACTTGTGTTTTAGGCGTTCCCCTTGGCGCCCAGGTAGGTGCACCCACACATGTGAGGTACCGTTTTCATCAGGACACCTGTGGGAACGCGGGGCGGTAGGCCATGTGTTGTTGGCAGCATGTTTCTGTTAGGGAGAATTCTCATTTTATGGCTAATTTCCCCTACCTAGTGAGTTCCCCAGCAGCTTTGCTGGATTTCTGGAGTTTGTTTTTCCACTTGGTAAGAGTGTACCCCTTTTCTCCACTCTTACTTGTGTTTTGCCATGTGTATTTCATCTGTTGTTATGATTGTGGACTCTGAAGTACACCACTACAGTAGCCCCATTCTTCTGTGTGTTACACAGGACCTTCAGTGCAGTGACACAGGGTTGTCTTTTAGACTTCCCACCGACTCCATTTCTGAGGCTGACTTCTGTCCCCCAGAAAAGGGTAAAGTTGCCATTAACTTTACTTAGTCATTTAACCACAGATCCAGTACACCCCATCTTACATGGAGTACTGGAAAGGGTTAATCCATAGCCCTTTTTATCTGTACCTCCCAGAGCACTGTTTCGCTCTTTTTTTAAAACAATTTTTCTTTTTTTATTGAAACTTCAGCCCAGCGAGCCTGTTAGCAAACCAACAAGTCGCCAAGCTTTTGTTACAACACATCATCAAATATGTCTTATTATCCATTACAATTTAAAAACAATCAGCAATCCAGAATATAAAATTGTATCATATCATTGTATTAATAACAATTAAAGAATTCCATGCAACATCATTTTTCAGTTAAATATAAAGAGTCCAAGAAGTTCACGATTGCACAGGTCAACTTAATGTTATGTCCAGCAACCGCATACGACCACCAATTTTGATTGTCTGATTCAACAGGAGTAAAGTCTCCTAAGTGACGTAGTCGACGTGAGGTTAGCGCAGGGCATCCGGTAATTAGATGTTCAATGGATTCAATTTGAAGATTGCAGAATCTGCAAAGATTGATGTTTGTTTCGTTAATATGTCGTAGGAATTGCATTTCCCTGGTGTTTAATGCATTCAAATGCAGCCTCAAAAATTGGTGACGATGATGTCGCGAGGGGCAAGTTACCAAGTAGCGGCAATAAGCATTGAGTTTGTGTTCGCCTATTCCCGATCTCAAGAATGCAGGCTTCGTTTTCAGCAGATCGTAGTTCTGGATCCAACACCATCGGTCAAATTTCTTTTTTACACACTGAGGTTGGCTGAGCAAGTCAGGTATGTTCAAATCGGTATTGTTAACAGTGGCTTCCAGTAATTGCTGCCAGTCTCCAAGAAGGCCCGGTCGCCCACAGCCTGGACGATATTAAAAAAGTTGGTATGCAGAGGCAGTGGATGCAGCTTCATCTTTCGTAGCACCATTATTGATTTCCACATGACGCAGCTATGTATTGAATTTATTGATAATTCTTATCGAAGAGACACCATTGAAATGTACGAGGGTAGATGCAGTACCCGACACCAAAATAAGCCTTCAAGCTTCTGCCAGAATAGGTAATCAATGTTCCAGCCTGATTCAGATCCAAACGTAATAGCGGGTAGAACCTTTTGAATGTAGAAAATTAGTACCGGTTCAAGTGAAAATTTGCCATATTGCTTATTTATTTTTGAAGCTTGAATGCTGAATTGAATCATCCGATTTATGAGGTCCAACTTCCAGTGATGTTCATTGATAGAAGTGTTGAAGGTTATTCCAAGGTATCGAATGGAATTTACCGAACTCAAAGAGATTCCATTTATTTTCCAGGAAAAGGACTTGTATTTTCTGGAACCACCAGCCCCAATGGTCACGATCTTTGTTTTACCTGTATTTAATTCGAGATCATTCCTATTAAGATACTCATACAGACTTGTTAACAGGAGTTGGAGACAGATCTGTGTAAGATCTACTAGGACGAGATCGTCCACATAAGTTATGCAGCGAATTTCGGTGTTGTTTATCTTTGGCAAGAAGCATCTGACAGCTTCCAGGTATGTCGGAAGGTCAGAAATAAACAATTTGAAAAGTTCGGTTGCCAGGGGACATCTCTGTTTCACCCCCTTGTTGGTAAAGATTTTCTTCGATTGGTCTCTTTGATTATTTAAATGAATCCGAATGGAAGTATTAGAATGCAGCGCCTTAATTGATTATAGCAACTTTTGAGGGCAATTCCAGTTTGACAATTTCTGCCAGAGCTTGACATGATTGACACTATCAAGCGCTCCTCGCAGATCGATGAATGCTAGATGTAGTCTCCTTTTTGCTTTTAGGGTTTCTGATTTCAATATGTTTAAGATCAGTAAGTTAACCTCAACTCCAACGCCTTTGGTAAAGCCAGTTTGACGAACGTCGTAGATTTCTTCTCGCAAGGACCACTGTGCAAGTCGTTGTCGTAGGAAAGAGGCAAATAGCTTGCCTATCGTATCTAGCAGTGCAATCGGGCGATAGTTGTCGGTATCCGCCCAATTTCCTTTCTTATATATAGGTACGATGATGGCTTCAAGCCAGGATTCAGGATTGGTCCTTGAGGAGGATAGTGACCAAAACAAGGCTTCTATGAAAGCTGACCATTGCGTTTCGTTTTGTTTTAGCATCATGTTGGATATCATGTCCAGGCCAGCAGCGTGTGAATTCTTCAGAGCACGTACTGCAATTTTGATGTCGTCTTGCATGATTTCCAAATCCCATGGGATCACGTTATCAGATGAGTCAGGCGATCCTTCACTCGAGGGAGTACTAAGTATGTTCACAAAGTGAGTCTCCCATTGGAATGCATCAATTGCGTTTAAAACAGAAGGTGAATGACGCGAATTTCCTGTATTCAAAATCGCCCAAATTTCGTGTGAATTCTTAGTGAGCAACTGTTTCATCATTAGTTCTGCTTTATCTTGTTCAATGATCATTTTTGCAGATTTTAGCCAGTTCCGGTAAGTTTGGCGTCGTGCTAGAAATGAACTTTCAAGATTGTTGTCACAAAGTCTTGTGAGGGATGACTTTTTCATAGCTCTTATATCACGACGCATCTCCCTTTTTGCTGTAGTTTGTAGTGACGATGTGAGATGCTTGTGGGACATTCCCATCACTCTGTCTGCAGATTTGACAATGATAAAATTGACTAAAGTGGTGCATACTGAACCGACAATCCTTCCTTCTGGTTGAATAATTGCAGACTCAACGAATGGATTTGAGAGTCATTCATCTGAAGACGGTTTCCCCCAGCATTCACTGATAACGGGAGAGCATACTGTTTTGCGCACTGTGACCATTCCAACATACAGGAGAATTACAACAGGTCGTGATCACTGTCTGGCATCTCACAAACTTTGAGCTTCAATTCTTGGGCAAAAAAGGTTTGGGATACCCAGAAATAGTCAATAATGTACCTTGATTTTTGGTTCGACCACGTTGCACACGGTGGTTGGTCATCTTTCACGTTACCGTTAACCATTTGACAGTTTCTGTTTTGCAAAGCCAAGCTCCACATTTGGCCTCTAACATTTAGCTCATCGATCGGTAGTGGCAAAAAGTGCTTTGATTTGTGGTCGATTTTGAACCAGGAGCAATTTAGGTTGCCACAACATATGATCGAGGTATTCAAATACGAAGTTATGACTTCATTTATCATACATGTGACCGGGTTTAGGAAGGCCTTAGTGCTGATTTTTTCCGGATTCCAATATCCATTTATGATTAGCAGATGTTTCTTTGTAGATATGTTGGCATCACCAGTCCGCATCCTAACCATCTGGACATAGGGATTTGGACAGCAAGAAGTCACAACTGACCACCAGGTATTGATTTTTACTAGGGTTAACAGACCAGATGACGGTCTCCCTTGTTCGTTTTTAATAGCTAGATTCATTACAATGACAAAGCTGTCTCTTGTAGGTACCTCGCTTAACCAGGTTTCCTGGAGACATATTACGAACACATTTCCCAATGGAACATCAAACCTGTTAAAAAGATGGCTGAATCCCCTTGTGTTCCACGACAGGAATTCACATGTTTGATCGCATGTGACTTGTCGTGGCTACTTGGTGGATGCTTTATTCTTCCAGATGTCATTGGTCTGGGAAGTACTCCTTTGGGAAGTCGTATTTGATTGACCAAGATTAACGGTAACTTTCATGGCTTTGCGTAGCTCACAGCGTCTATCAAGGTGATTGTCGTTAGACGGAGGACTCAGTCTCGAGTTTTTCATATTTCAGCAAGTATTAGATGGTTCGAGAGTTAGGTCGAATCCAAATACGAGTAGTTTATCCACAGCCATCAGTATGGTTTTTCGGACGGAAGCAGATTCAATGTGAAGTAGCACTTGATCGCAACATTTCTCCATCGCGTATTCTACTATCTTGATGTCGTCCGAAATAATTGTGTGGAGGGAAGGGATGTAACTGAACAGTTTTAACACGTTTCGTCAGTTCAGATTTAAGTCCTCATCCTCTGGCTGCAGGTTCTGTAGCCGCAGTTTACTGCTTTTTGAACCAGACCTTTCAGCATGGTAAACCCATGAGATGTAGTGCGCTGAATTGTTTTTCTGGACACTGGTTTGTTTTGTGTTCAATTTTGAGGTCACTGACACTTTGTGCGCCAGCGACAGTTTCAGACTTGCCGGTTGCTTATTTCCTTGTACAACCTGTTTGATGTCTTTTGGTTGTGGTCGATTGTCTTTTGCCACACAATTAGTCGCCTGTTCATGACTTGTGGCAAGCTCAGATTGATCATCGGAGTACGTAGATAAATTGCAAAGGTCAGTGACAGATCCAATTGAACCTTCTATGGATCCGTCGGATTCAGAGTCAATTCTGCGTCCTATGCTTGAAGGGGCAGGTTGCAGACGTCGTTCATGCGACGTAGGGACCTCAGGCACAATCACTACAGGAGCCATAGAGGAGGACATTCCGTTCTTATTGAGCAGCCCATTTTTGGTTTGAGGGCCCATGTTTCTAATAAATTGTCTTGGATTTGTAGATCTGTCTGCCCTTTTTGGAGCCAAAGTTCGTTTAGATGATGTTTGCTTCTGAGGGATTGTTTTTTGAACAGTTGGCTTATGGACAGGCAGCATGAGTGATGTGATTAATTTCGCAGCACCTTCAAAGATCCCAAAGGACACCTGTTGGGTGTCTGAGTTATTGAGCATGTTTTTGCATGACTTCTCTTGTGAGGCTTTGCTAGTCTGGTCGGTAAATTCGCCTGTCGGAATATTGGCGTTCAAGGAAGTATTGTCTGCTGTATTTTGTGCGGACACTGAGCTTTTTCGTATGTTGACCTGATTTCAGACAGCTTTTGTGAGACTTCCCTCAGCCCCAGCTTCCATAGAGGTTGCTTGGATTCCAGTATTTGGCGTGACTCTTGACTGTACGTTCTTCGTGAATTGGCCAAGTACATTTTGTTGATTATTTGAATTCTTTGTTCGTTTGGCCTCCACAGAGTGTGGGACCGAAGTCGTTATATTTGTAGTTTTTTGAAGGGTCTCAGCAGATGAATGACACATCCATTTCACAGCCTCAAGCAGGCCTTCTGTCAGGGTGTCATTCTGACAATGATGTCGCGCTGCAAGGTCACTCAGCCTTTCTTGCCAACGAGTAGTTTGGTCTGCTTCACGTAGGAGTTGACCCTGCAAGAAAAGGTTCATAGTTTCAAAGTTGTCAATTTTTTCTTTCAGGTTAGAAATTAGCGGGGTCTGATCTTTTACAGCATCAAGCAGCGATTCATACATCTTCAGAAATGGTAACAACGCTGTTGACGATGCAGCAAGGACGTTGTTGTAAATCTGCATAGCAGCAGCTGATGAAAGGCTGGGTTTGGCATTGGGGCCTGAGTTCTCAGTTACAGACGTATGCAGGCTTGTGCCTGTCTCGGAAGGAGAGTCGTCTGTTATTGATGTGTTTGTTGTAGGCATTGCACATGAAGCACTTGTTGAATTCGTAAGCGTCAATCGCATTGCTGATGCTCGCGGAGTGCTAGAAGACGCCTTACTACCTCGCAATAATTTCGAATTGCGACGAATGTCCACTTTTAGGGTATCGTCAGGCATACATACGCCTGATGCCTCTGCCATGATGTTACTTGATTCAAAAGTGAGGTCCTGCCTTGCATTCGGTTTTGAGATAGCGATATGCCGTTTATCGGGTCCTTGAAGATCATTATGCATATTAATAGGCAGGGCATGTTCAGGTTCCCGTGAGTTGGTTCTAACTGGCTCACTCCCTTGCTCAGCAAAATGAATAGACATAGGGGAGGAAAGAATTATCGGTTGCTCATCAGTTGACGGTGGCGTGCTTCCATTCACATCAGGCTTTTTATGTATCATAGATTCACGACTTGAGCAGAAGTTATTTCCTCTCAGAATCAGCTTTTCCTTATTTCTTGATTCAATGTCGATGGTGAGAGAAGTTTTTGGCGGAAAGTCCAACGTAGCAATTGATGTTTGTTTAGATCGAGCATTTTTAAGGTACTCAAGCATGATCGAGTCCTCTTCTTGAGAAACCTCCATTAACTCAGTGTCGGTGCATTCAAAAGGTGAGAAATAAATGTCGGCAGTTTCAGGAGTAGAGATCGACTTCTCTCTCTCACTTGGGATAGTTAACGTGAGAGAGGGAGAGGGAGGAGGAAATCGGAGAGGAATCAGGGATGAATCGTTCAATGAAAGGTTTAAACTGTTGGTGCGTGTACTCCAGTTCCACCTCCTCTGCAACTTCCTCAATGACAGTAATTTCAAGATTGATTGCCTCGCTCAAGTGGGTGCCGGACAAAACAGATACATTCGCCGGAGTTCCCACCGGCTTACAGGGATGTTACGAGGCTGAACTCTCCTCGGAATCCTCGGAGTCCTGACTTCAAGAGCCCGGCTTTGTCTCGAGTGTCATTGCTGCAGCGTCTTTCGCTGTGTTGTTAATAGGCATGACTGTAACAGTGATAGACTCAGTGGCAGGCTCAAGCTCAAGCAAAGGGAGAGAAATGTCATGCGTTGTTTGCTTTGGAGCGCTTACCTTCGATATTTTCTTAGTTGTGTCAGATTTCATGGCGGTCCATGGGTTCTGCATACAACGTTGCTGATGCGTTTTTTTTCATAATGCAGGACCCTCGCGGCCAGTATTTGCAGTCATTGCGGTCTGCGGCGGACTGCTCCGCGCGTAAATGGAGTTTTTAAGCACCTTAGCAGTGAAGATAGAAAGAGGACTTGCAGTCGTGCAGCTCCTCTAACGCCAACAGAACAGGGAGAGAGGGGCGAACTGGGACTCTTCTCCTTGACTCCGCGCCAATAGAAGGGAGCAGTGTTGTCAAGGTGGCTGTGTTACAGATGTAGATTCGTAAGGAGGTTCTAAGGCACAAAAGCCCTCAGTCACCTCCACCCCACAGCTTTTGTGCCTTTAGCACAACTAGTGAGGCTACACGAATAAGAGATTCCAAGATGGTTTTTCCTCCCAGTCACTGCCTAGCAGTTTTCACAATGGGCAGAGGGAACACTCTGTGTGGCATGGGAGCTCAAAGACATATAGTCCACAGTCACTCCCATGCGACACGTGTCTTTGCGTGCTGCTGTTCTCTACTCGTGATAAAAAAATGCAGTATCACAGTGCCCCAGTGTCCTATTGCCACTTAAAGTCAAATTCCCTCAGGGCGTCAGAGAGCAAGTCAGCAAGCAAGCCTGCAAGCTAGACAATGCTAAACAGCGCCTGCCCAACCCTGCACAGCCCTTACCGCAGTTAAGTTGTAATCTTTTTTTTTTTCAGCTGCCCATTCATTGTAACTATAGTCGGCAGTAGTTTCAGGCAGCAGTCATTGTAGCTACAGGCAGTAGCACCTGCGTCATCCGCGACTCCTGTGGCTCCCCCTCCAGCGGCCGCCGTATTCCTGTGTGGGTCCCAACCGCGGGTGCGAGCGCGGATTCGCAGGACACGTTGTCCAGGACGTGCGGCCTCAGAGATTCGAGGAAAGGACCTCAGTTGTGCACAACTCGCTGCGACTCAAGCCGCACCTCACAATTTGACAGAAACAGAAAGAGGCCGCTTCCGAGTCTCAGAGATCGCTCTTTTAACATTTAGACTTGGCTGGTGGCAGTGGTATGCACCCAAACTTTTCTACCGCGATTATACTAGATAAACGTGGTATTACTTTTAGGCTATTATATTAGCCTCAAACATAAACCTGCTTGACCAAATAGTCTTTCTTTTGGCTCCGTTTGGGTTTATTCGCCATTTCTTTTTGTTAAAGTCCTTCTTGTGTTTTACTTTGCACGGCAAACCAGGTTTGTCTTCTTTGTTCACTGTCTTTTGGCGGGCTTCTGCAGAGAAGCCCCCCTCTTGGCGCCTGGGTGTCTAGGTGGACTGAATGTGAGGGAGGGGTGTAGTCACCCCCTGCACAAGGTTTCCTAGGAAACCCAAGTCGCACTTTGCCATGATTGGCTGAGGTGGTTGTCCGGCCTGGACAAATCCCCTGCTGCGTGATTGACAGCCAGGCTGTGTGAATGGGGGATTTTCACATTAAAGGCAGGTCTCTTGGGCTGGAAGTCAGAGAGTCGCCACTGGAACTACAAGGAACCAAAGAGAAGCGGAGGAGATCGACTGCTGCAACTATCCCGTACCGGTGAAGCCCTGCTGCAGTCCTGAGCTATCTACCCTTCAACGACTAAGACTAAGAGGAGATCCAGTCCGGAGTCTTCTTCCCTTGATCCTGGTGGGGAAAACCAGCTCGTCTTCTTCAGTCAGAGGAATCCCTTTGTGGTCGCAATCGCTGCACACTGCTGTAGTGGTCCAGATAGCCACCTGAAGAGCCTCTCCTGTTCTTTTAAGGAGCACACATTTTATTCGTTGTCGCTGCTGCTGGCCTCATCATCCTTCTTCGTGCCGAAGCTCCAGGCATCGTGGGTCTGCAGGAAACTACCAGGAACAACTACCTTGGCACCAGCTTCATCATTTGAGAAAGGTACTGTGTCCTGTTTGAGGAATTTGGGTGAATCCCTATTTCTCTTCCATAAGGCTTCTCCTTAATCTTCCCTCCATCTTATAACTTTTGCTTCCGAACATTGACAATATCAAAGTACTCTTGGCTGCGTTGAATCGCAAACTGTCTAACTGTGTGATCCTCGACAACAGGAACCCGGTTCCACTTGACACTGGCTCTGGCCCTTTGACTCTTGAATTCCTGTCTATGAGTATTCTTCGATTCTGTCTGCCTAACTAATTTATTGCCTATGATTTTTGCCCCCAACTCTCTCTGGGTATCTCAGGAGCTAAGTGTGTTTTTACCCCGGTAGCATTTCTTATCACGGATACATGATTTAGTAGACCGAACTGTCAAAATGTGATTGCAATCGTATTAACGGTAACGTGTCTTGTTTCGTAACACCGGTCCATTCAAACTCACAGTACTTACCTTGATTTATACCGTACAAAGTGAATTGGTTAGTTGTAGTGTAATTTACGTGTGGTTTTGAATTTAATAGAAGTGTTGTGTTTATAACAAACGGTTTAAAAATAAATGTACTTATATTTTTCCACCTGAAACCTTGAGTCAGTGTTTGCTTGAGTCACAGTAATTGTGGTCCCTTTGAGTAATCTCTGCTACTGCTCATATACTCTTGAGATAAGCCTGGCTGCTCCGCTACTGCTACCACTTTGACATAGTAGTATAGGCTTGTACCAAAGGTAAAACTTGTATTGCCACGTGTAGTCTTAATTGTGTGTAGTGGTCCCTAAGGCACTGCACATGATTCTGCCTAACACTGGTGCACAGCGGTGAGGATTTGGAAGTAGAGTGATTACACTTAGAGTGCTGCTGTTGCTTGGGTTTGGCTAACCCCACTAATTCTGTTTAACTAAAAAATCATGTCAAATATGGAAAGCTACACTGAAGAGGGTCTCTTGAACTACACTGTTGAGGTTCTGAGAACCATGTGTAGGGAGAGGAGTCTCTCTGGTAAAGGAAAGAAATCTGAATTGATTGCAAAGTTAATGGGAAAACAAAGTCTGGAGAGTGGGTCAGAAGGTCCTACCCCTCCAGCAAATGTGAATACTGATGTTTCTGATTCTGAGAGTGTTAATTTTGAAGAAATAGATGAGTCCTTGTTAAGAAACCCTACAACTCCTTTGCCTGCTCAGAAAGCACAACCTCTGTCCACAGGGACCCCCACAGATCCTACACTTACTCCTGAATTTATTGCACTTGTGAAAATGAGACTTGAATTGTAAGTGAAACGTATTGATGCACAAACTGCCATGAAACATCAAGAGTTAAGGCTCAGAGAAATGGAGCTGAATCATGAACTAGAGATGAAGAAATTGTCTGTAGAAAATATTTCTCTCCCAGAGTCTTCTAGGTCTTCCAGCCCTAAGAGACCCCGTATGCCAAAGGAAATGATTGGTATGTTTGAGACTAAACTTGATGTTTTGGATTGGTTAGCAATGTTTGAGTACAATCATGGGATTCAAGGTATCTCAGGGAATCAGCTGATTCCCTGGCTTTTCTCTAGGCTTCCCCCTGTTGCAAGCGATGCTGTAATGGAGTTGGGGAGGAGGATAAGCAGGATTATGAGTGTGTGAAGCTAGCATTAATAGCTAGATTTGGGAAGACCCCTTCCCAGTATCTTAAGAGGTTTAGAACCCCCAAAAAGCATGATGGTACCCCTTGGGCTACCTGGGTGTGTGAATGTTTGAAAAGCTTAGATGGTTGGGTTAAGGGTTACAAAGTGAACACTTATGAAGGTTTGAGGAATCTTGTAATGTTGGAGTCCATATTTGATGTCTGCTCCCCTGAGCGTAGACAGCACTTGGCTGATTCAAACGACATAGATCCTAAGAAGTTAGCTAAGGCTGCTGACCTGTGGGTCGCCAACAGGGCTACTCACAAGGATTCTGGGGTAATTCAGAAAAAGGATGAGGGAAAGCAGCCAAAGAAAGACACCAAAGAGAATTCCAATAATTCCAATCCAAAAGAGGGCCACATACATAACCAGGGTAAGCCACAAGGAAAACCGAATAAGGCTAGTGTACCATCTGGTCCCAAACCAGATGGAGGTCAGAACAAACCCCCATTCCAGACAGCATTTGAAAATGCTTTGTTTGTGGGTTGCCTGACCATGTGAAAGGAGATCCCAGATGTAAGGGTAAACCTTCAGGGGTCAACACTGTCTCATTAGCCTTTTCCCAGGTGGATGAAGTATCTATGACCAGTGGAAACTTTCAGTTACTAGCTGATGAGCCCATTGAGAGTCTCAGCTAGTGTTTCTTTAGTGTCCTTGGGTCTTTGGGAACAACAGAACCTAGATGTCTATAACTCAATCCCAGATAGTACTAAAGAGTATTACAAAGACAATGTTCTTGTGAATGGTCAGGAAACCCCTGCAATTAGAGACACTGGGGCCAGCGTAACTGTGGTTGATGAATGTTTTTTCAAGGTGGAGGATGTTGCCAAGGCACCCAAACACTTAACCAAGTTAGCTGGAGGCCCTGTGCAAATGGTTCCCCAGTTACCAGCTCTCATCCAGTGTAATGACATGACTGTCAGAATACCTGTAAGTATTGTGCAGAATAACGTACCTGGGAGGGTCCTGTTGGGTAATGACCTCAAAACTCTAGGAGTTGTGTCCAGTGCCCCCAGGGCCCCCAGCAGAAGTAAGCAGGAGCTCACAAGGTCTGCAAGGGAGAGGACCTTGAGAAGATCTCCTGGGGACATGATAGAGGAAACTATCACCCCAAGTCCACAGGACTTACTTACTGCCATTGCAAGGCAGGAAAAGACAAAGGGGAAACCCAAGTCTGCCAGCAAGAAGCCAGCAAGCACTCCTGTGCCCAGAAGGACATCTCCAAGACTGTCCAAAGTCACATCTGTGACTCCTCCTCCAGCTGAGGCTGAGTGTGAGGTTCAACCCTGTATGGTTCAACTAGATACTGAGGACTCAGATCTAGAAGAAGATCTTACTCTGGTAGGAGATCTTGACCCTATTGACCATCCTGAGCTGCAGTCTTTAATGGCAGAAGGTGGACCCAAAAGGGAAGATTTCAGCAAGGGACAGAGAGAATGTCCTACCTTGGAAGGTCTTCACCTACAGGCAACTTCTCAGCTCAATGGGACTGAGCCTGGGAAGTATAGGTTGCACTGGGAAGGTGGCCTCTTCTACAGTGAACCAACTGAGTCAACCCCTGGAGACTGCAAAAGACTTGTAGTACCTCTAGTGAACTGACTCCAGTTTCTGGAGTTAGCCCACGAGATACCTTTGGCTGGCCACTTAAGTTTTAAGAAGACCAAGGAAAGGCTCTCTCTTTACTTCTACTGGCCTAAAATGGGTTCAGAAGTAGACAAATTCTGCAGAAGCTGCCACACTTGCCAAACCTCTGGTAAGAGTGGAACCAAGAATGTGGCACCCTTGGTGCCTCTCCCAATGGAGGGAGTTCCTTTTGAGAGGGTTGGGATTGACATTGCTGGTCCTCTTGACCCTCCCACATCTTCAGGCAACCGTTTTATCTTGGTTGTAGTGGATCAATCCACTAGATTTCCTGAAGCCATACCTATGAGGACTGTTACGGCTCCGACTGTGGCTAAGGCCCTACTTGGTATTTTTACCAGAGTAGGTTTTCCTAAAGAGGTGATATCTGACAGGGGATCACATTTTATTTCCAACTACATGCAAGCCATGTGGAAAACCTGTGGAGCTACCTACAGGTTCTCAACTGCCTACCATCCCCAAACCAATGGATTGGTAGAGAGGTTTAACAGAACTATGAAGAGCATGATAGGTGCTTTAGAAGAACCCCTTAAAAGAAAGTGGGACCTTCTACTGCCATGCCTTCTCTTTGCATATAGAGAAGTCCCTCAGGAGGGAGTAGGATTCAGTCCCTTTGAACTTCTTTATGGCCATCCAGTCAGAGGTCCACTGGCCCTGATTAAGGAGGGGTTGGAGAGTGCTCCTTCCCCCAAGCTAGTCATAGTGACTGACTATGTGATAGGTCTCCGGACGAGAATGTCACACATGATGGCAGAGGCAACTGATAACTTGAAGGCTGGTCAAGCTCTTGTCAAACATTGGCATGACCAGAAGGCTAACATGGTTGAGTTTACTCAAGACCAGCTTGTTCTTGTTATGGTCCCCACAAGGCAGAGGGCCTTGCAGGACAAATGGATAAGACCCTTCAAAGTTGTGGGTAAACTTGGAGAGGTGAACTATCTGGTGGACTTAGGCAAACCTAAGGAGGCTCCCAGAGTCTTTCACACCAACCGTTTAAAGGCTTATGTCTCTAGACCTGATATATGAGCTTTGCTTCTAGCTTCAGCTCAGGAAGAGGAGGAGAGTGAACCTCTGCCTAACCTCCTCAGAGGCTTACCTTTAGATAAGCAAGTGGACGGAGTTAATCTCTCTTCCAGTCTCACATCTGACCAGCAGGATGAGTGCAAATTACTGTTAAATCAGTTTGCCTCCCTGTTCTCACTATCACCAGGCTTAACCCCTTGGGGCCAGCATGATATACTCACTGGTGACTATTTGCCTGTCAAAAGCAGGGGGTACAGAATGTCAGACAATGTCAGAACCCATATAAGGAATGGGGTCAACAAGATGCTTGATCTCTGGGTTATAGTGCCCTCTACTAGCCCATGGTCTAGCCCAGTTGTGCTTGTATCAAAGGCAGGATCCAAGGAGTTGAGATTCTGCGTGGACTATAGAGCTCTAAATGCAGTCCCCAAGACTGATGCCCATCCTTTGTCTAGGACAGATGAGCTGGTGGACAAACCTGGTGCAGCCAAGTACCTCAGCACATTTGACCTAATGTCAGGCTATTGGCAAATAGCCCTGACAGACCATGCCCTGGGGAAAACTGAATTCTCCACCCCAGCTGGCCTCTACCAATCCAAGGTAATGCCTTTTGGACTAAAGAATGCACCTGCTACATTTCAGAGGATGGTCAATCAAGTTCTGAATGGGATGGAGGACTTCTGCATGGCATACTTGGATGACATTGCAGTGTCAGCCCTACATGAAAAGAACATATTGAACACCTAGGCTATGTATTGCAGGCTCTTGAATAGGCCCATCCCACCATAAAGGCAAGCAAATGTCAAATTGGTCAGAGTACAGTGCTCTACCTTGGACATGAGGTAGGAGGTGGTGAAATAAGGCCACTGCCTAGTAAAGTACAAGCTGTACAAAACGGGGCCACCCCTACTACTCAAACCCAAGTGAGAGCGTTCTTAGGTCTCACTGGGTATTACAGGAACTTCATAGAGAACTATGGGACAATAGCTTCTCCTTGAATGTCATCTCCTCTCCCAAATTCCCTAAAAAGGTTAGGTGGAATGAGGAGTGCAATCAAGCCTTTGAAGGTCTGAAGAAAGCCCTTTGTCAAGCTCCAGTCCTAAGAGCTCCTGACTATCACCAACCCTTCATTGTACAAACTGATGCTTCTAATGTAGGTATAGGTGCAGTCCTTAGTCAACTGGATGAGAAAGGTAGGGAACACCCCATTTGTTTCATCAGCAGGAAGTTAAAGGATCCTGAGACAAGGTGGGCAACAATAGAACGTGAATGTTTTGCTATTGTGTGGTCACTGAAGAGGTTTAGACCATACCTGTATGGATCTACCTTCAGTATTCGGACTGACCACCAACCCTTGAGATGGCTGATGCAAATGAAAGGGGAAAACCCAAAGTTACTCAGATGGTCAATCTGCCTGCAAGGATTTGATTTTTCCATTGAGCACAGAGCAGAAAGTCACCACCAAAATGCTGATGGTCTCTCTAGGATGTTTGTAACCGACTAGAGGTATGCGAACCACCCAGGAGTGGATTAAATCCTACAGGCCCCTAGTCTGGGGGAGGGCGAGTGTTAGAGAATGAGAATTCTCATTTTATGGCTAATTTCCCTTACCTAGTGAGTCCCCCAGCAGCTTTTCTGGATTTGTGGAGTTTGTTTTTCCACTTGGTAAGAGTGTACCCCTTTTCTCCTCTCTTACCTGTGTTTTGCCATGTGTATTTCATCTGTGTTTGTGATTGTGGACTCTGGAGTACACCACTTCAGTAGCCCCATTCTTCTGTGTGTTACACAGCACCTTCAGTGCAATGAAACAGGGTTGTCTTTTAGACTTCCCACTGACTCCATTTCTGAGGCTTACTACTGTCCCCCAGAAAAGGGTAAAGTTGCCATTAACTTTACTTAGTCATTTAACCACAGATCCAGTACACCCCATCTTACATGGAGTACTGGAAAGGGTTAATCCTTAGCCCTTTTTATCTGTACCTCCCAGAGCACTGTTTTGCTCTTTTAACATTTAGACTAGGCTGGTGACAGTGGTATCTACCCTAACTTTTCTACCGCGATTATACTAGATAAACGTGGTATTGTTTTAGGCTATTATATTAGCCTTGAACATAAACCCGCATGACCAAATAGTCTTTCTTTTGGCTCCGGTCGGGTTTATTCGCCATTTCTTTTTGTTAAAGTTCTTCTTGTGTTTTACTTTGCACGGCAAACCAGGTTTGCCTTCTTTGTTCACTGTCTTTTGGCGGGCTTCTGCAGAGAAGCCCCCCTCTTGGCGCCTGGGTGTCTAGGTGGACTGAATGTGAGGGAGGGGTGTAGTCACCCCTACACACGGTATCCTAGGAAACCCAAGTCGCACTTTGCCATGATTGGCAGAGGTGGTTGTCCGGCCTGGACAACCCCCCTGCTGCGTGACTGACAGCCAGGCTGTGTGAATGGGCGATTTTCGCATAAAAGGCAGGTCTTTTGGGCTGGAAGTCAGAGAATCGCCACTGGAACTACAAGGAACCGAAGAGAAGCGGAGGAGATCGACTGCTGCAACTATCCCGTACCGGTGAAGCCCTGCTGCAGTCCTGAGCTATCTAACCTTCAACGACTATTCAACGACTAAGAGGAGATCCAGTCCGGAGTCTTCTTCCCTTGAGCCTGGTGGGGATAACAAGCTCGTCTTCTTCAGTCAGAGGAATCCCTTCGTGGTCAAAATCGCTGCAGACTGCTGTAGTGGTCCGGATAGCCACCTGAAGAGCCTCTCCTGTTCTTTTAAGGAGCACACCTTTTATTCATCGTTGCTGCTTCCGGCCTCATTCCTGCATGGTGCAGACCCCTCAGCGTCCTTCTTCGTGCCGAAGCTCCAGGAATCGTGGGTCTGCAGGAAACTACCAGGAATAACTGCCTTGGCACCAGCTTCATCATTTGAGAAAGGTACTGTGTCCTGCTTGAGGAATTTGGGTGAATCCCTATTTCTCTTCCTTAAGGCTTGTCCTTAATCTTCCCTCCTTCTTATAACTTTTGCTTCCGAACATTGACAATATCAAAGTACTCTTGGCTATGTTGAATCGCGAACTTTCTAACTGTGTGATCCTAGACAACAGGAACCCGGTTCCACTTGACACTGGCTCCGGCCCTTTGACTCTTGAATTCCTGTCTATGAGTGTTCTTCGATTCTGTCTGCCTAATTAATTTATTGCCTATGATTTTTGCCCCCAACTCTCTCTGGGTATCTCAGGTGCTAAGTGTGTTTTTGCCCCGGTAGCATTTCTTGTCACGGATACGCGCTTATTTAGTAGACCGAACTGTCAAAAAGTGATCGCAATCATATTAACGGTAAAGTGTCTTGTTTCTTAACACCGGTCCATTCAAACACAGGGTACTTACCTTGATTTATACCGTACTAAGTGAATTGGTTAGTTGTAGTGTATTTTTCGTGTGGTTTTGAATTTAATAGAAGTGTTGTGTTCATAACAAACGGTTTAAAAATAAATGTACTTATATTTTTCCACCTGAAACCTTGAGTCAGTGTTTGCTTGAGTCAAAGTAATTGTGGTCCCTTTGTGTAATCTCTGCTACTGCTCATATACTCTTGAGATAAGCCTGGCTGCTCCGCTACTGCTACCACTTTAACATAGTAGTACAGGCTTGCACCAAAGGTAAAACTTGTATTGCCACCTGTAGTCGTAATTGTGTGTAGTGGTCCCTAAGGGCACTGCACAGGATTCTGCCTAACAGTTTCGATGGGTGAGCCGAGTGAAATGTGCGGAAAATGCATTTTTTTCCCCACATTTCAGACTTTGCGGGGGTGTCTGGGTAATACATTCTGGGCCGATTTGCACAAATCATACCTCTGCAGATTCCCACGTGTGTCCTCTTTTCGGAAATTCATGGGGTTCCTTGTTTTCCTTGGTGGCTTGGACACCCGAGGCCCATATCTGTATGATGTGCCCATCTGCAGAGAGTGTGAAATTCGGGTGTGAAAACAGACTTGGGGTTACTTGTGTTTTAGGCTTTTCCCTTGGCGCCCAGGTAGGTGCACCCACACTTGTGAGGTACTGTTTTCATCGGGACACCTGTGGGAATGCGGAACGGTAGGGCATGTGTTGTTGGAAGCGTGTTTCGATGGGTGAGCCGAGTGAAATGTGCGGAAAATGCGTTTTTTCCCCCATATTTCGGACTTTGTGGGGGTGTCTGGGTAATAAATTTTGGGCCGATTTGCGCAAATCAAACCTCTGCGGATTCCCACGGGTATCCTGTTTTTGGAAATGCATGAGTTTCCCTGTTTTCCTTGGTGGCTTGGACACCCGAGGCCCATATCTGTATGGTGTGCCCGTCTGCAGAGAGTGTGAAATTCAGGTGTGAAAACAGACTTGGGGTTACTTGTGTTTTAGGCTTTCCCCTTGGCGCCCAGGTAGGTGCACCCACACATGTGAGGTACCGTTTTCATCGGGACACCTGTGGGAACGCGGGACGGTAGGCCATGTGTTGTTTGCGGCGTGTTTCGATGGGTGAGCCGAGAGAAATGTGCGGAAAATGTGTTTTTTTCCCACATTTCGGACTTTGCGGGGGTTTCTGGGTAATAAATTCTGGGCCGATTTGCGCAAATCATACCTCTGCGGATACCCACGGTTGTCCTCTTTTCGGAAATGCATGGGGTTCCCTGTTTTCCTTGGTGGCTTGGACACCCGAGGCCCATATCTGTATGATGTGCCCGTCTTCAGAAAGTGTGAAATTCAGGTGTGAAAACAGATTTGGGGTTACTTGTGTTTTAGGCTTTCCCCTTGGCGCCCAGGTAGGTGCACTCACATATGTGAGGTACCGTTTTCATCGGGACACCTGTGGAAACGTGGGACGGTAGGCCATGTGTTGTTGGCGGCGTGTTTCGATGGGTGAGCCGAGTGAAATGTGCGTTAAATGCGTTTTTTCCCACACATTTCGGACTTTGCGGGGCTGTCTGGGTAATAAATTCTGGGCCGATTTGCGCAAATCATACCTCTGCGGATTCCCACGGGTGTCCTCCTTTCAGAAATGCATGGGGTTCCCTGTTTTCCATGGTGGCTTGGACACCTGAGGCCCATATATGTATAATGTGCCCGTCTGCAGAGAGTGTGAAATTCAGGTGTGAAAACAGACTTGAGGTTACTTGTGATTTAGGCTTTCCACTTGGTGCCCCGGTAGGTGCACCCACACATGTGAGGTACCGTTTTCATCGGGACACCTGTGGTAACGCGGGACGGTAGGCCATGTGTTGTTGGCGGCGTGTTTCGATGGGTGAGCCGAGTGAAATGTGCGGAAAATGCATTTTTTTCCCCACGTTTCGGACTTTGCGGGGGTGTCTGGGTAATAAATTCTGGGCCGATTTGCGCAAATCATACCTCTGAGGATTCCCCCGGGTGTCCTCTTTTCGGAAATGCATGGGGTTCCCTGTTTTCCTTGGTGGCTTGGACACCCGAGGCCCATATCTGTATGATGTGCCCGTCTGCAGAGAGTGTGAAATTCAGGTGTGAAAACAGACTTGGGGTTACTTGTGATTTAGGCTTTCCACTTGGTGCCCAGGTAGGTGCACCCACACATGTGAGGTACCGTTTTCATCGGGACACTTGTGGGAACGCGGGACGGTAGGCCATGTGTTGTTTGCGGCGTGTTTCGATGGGTGAGCCGAGTGAAATGTGCGGAAAATGTGTTTTTTTCCCCACATTTCGGACTTTGCGGGGGTGTCTGGGTAATAAATTCTGGGCCGATTTGCGCAAATCATACCTCTGCGGATACCCACGGGTGTCCTCTTTTCGGAAATGCATGGGGTTCCCTGTTTTCCTTGGTGGCTTGGACACCCGAGGCCCATATCTGTATGATGTGCCCGTCTGCAGAGAGTGTGAAATTCAGGTGTGAAAACAGATTTGGGGTTACTTGTGTTTAAGGCTTTCCTCTTGGCGCCCAGGTAGGTGCACCCACACATGTGAGGTACCGTTTTCATCGGGACACCTGTGGGAATGCGGGACGGTAGGGCATGTGTTGTTGGCAGCGTGTTTCGATGGGTGAGCCGAGTGAAATGTGCGGAAAATGCGTTTTTTCACCCATATTTCAGACTTTGCGGGGGTGTCTGGGTAATAAATTTTGGGCCGATTTGCGCAAATCAAACCTCTGCGGATTCCCACGGGTATCCTGTTTTTGGAAATGCATGAGTTTCCCTGTTTTCCTTGGTGGCTCTGACACCCGAGGCCCATATCTGTATGGTGTGCCCGTCTGCAGAGAGCGTGAAATTCAGGTGTGAAAACAGACTTGGGGTTACTTGTGTTTTAGGCTTTCCCCTTGGCGCCCAGGTAGGTGCATCCACACATGAGGTATTGTTTTCATCGGGACACCTGTGGGAACGCGGGACGGTAGGCCATGTTTTGTTGACAGCGTGTTTCGATGGGTGAGCCAAGTGAAATGTGCGGAAAATGCATTTTTTTTCCCCACATTTCGGACTTTGTGGGGGTGTCTGGGTAATAAATTCTGGGCGATTTGTGCAAATCATACCTCTGCGGATTCCCACGGGTGTCCTCTTTTCAGAAATGCACGGGGTCCCCTGTTTTCCTTGGTGGCTTGGACACCCGAGGCCCATACGTGTATGGTGTGCCCTTCTGCAGAGATTGTGAAATTCAAGGGTTACTTGTGTTTTAGGCTTTCCCCTTGGCACCCAGGTAGGTGCACCCACACATGTGAGGTACCGTTTTCATCGGGACACCTGTGGGAATGCGGGACGGTAGGCCATGTGTTGTTGGCGGCGTGTTTCGATGGGTGAGCCAAGTGAAATGTGCGGAAAATGCATTTTTTTCCCCACATTTCGGACTTTGTGGGGGTGTCTGGGTAATACATTCTGGGCCTATTTGCGCAAATCATACCTCTGCGGATTCCCACGGGTGTCCTCTTTTCGGAAATCCATAGGGTTCCCTGTTTTCCTTGGTGTCTTGGACACCCGAGGCCCATACGTGTATGGTGTGCCCTTCTGCAGAGATTGTGAAATTCAAGGGTTACTTGTGTTTTAGGCTTTCCCCTTGGCACCCAGGTAGGTGCACCCACACATGTGAGGTACCGTTTTCATCGGGACACCTGTGGGAATGCGGGACGGTAGGCCATGTGTTGTTGGCGGCGTGTTTCGATGGGTGAGCCGAGTGAAATGTGCTGAAAATGCATTTTTTCCCCACATTTCGGACTTTGTGGGGGTGTCTGGGTAATAAATTCTGGGCGATTTGTGCAAATCATACCTCTGCGGATTCCCACGGGTGTCCTCTTTTCAGAAATGCACGGGGTCCCCTGTTTTCCTTGGTGGCTTGGACACCCGAGGCCCATATCTGTATGATGTGCCTGTCTGCAGAGACTGTGAAATTCAGGTGTGAAAACAGACTTGGGGTTACTTGTGTTTTAGGCATTCCCCTTGGCGCCCAGGTAGGTGCACCCACACATGTGAGGTACCGTTTTCATCGGGACACCTGTGGGAACGCGGGACGGTAGGCCATGTGTTGTTTGCGGCGTGTTTCGATGGGTGAGCCGAGAGAAATGTGCAGAAAATGTGTTTTTTTCCCACATTTCGGACTTTGCGGGGGTTTCTGGGTAATAAATTCTGGGCCGATTTGCGCAAATCATACCTCTGCGGATACCCACGGTTGTCCTCTTTTCGGAAATGCATGGGGTTCCCTGTTTTCCTTGGTGGCTTGGACACCCGAGGCCCATATCTGTATGATGTGCCCGTCTGCAGAAAGTGTGAAATTCAGGTGTGAAAACAGATTTGGGGTTACTTGTGTTTTAGGCTTTCCCCTTGGCGCCCAGGTAGGTGCACTCACATATGTGAGGTACCGTTTTCATCGGGACACCTGTGGAAACGTGGGACGGTAGGCCATGTGTTGTTGGCGGCGTGTTTCGATGGGTGAGCCGAGTGAAATGTGCGTTAAATGCGTTTTTTCCCACACATTTCGGACTTTGCGGGGCTGTCTGGGTAATAAATTCTGGGCCGATTTGCGCAAATCATACCTCTGCGGATTCCCACGGGTGTCCTCCTTTCAGAAATGCATGGGGTTCCCTGTTTTCCATGGTGGCTTGGACACCCGAGGCCCAAATATGTATAATGTGCCCGTCTGCAGAGAGTGTGAAATTCAGGTGTGAAAACAGACTTGAGGTTACTTGTGATTTAGGCTTTCCACTTGGTGCCCCGGTAGGTGCACCCACACATGTGAGGTACCGTTTTCATCGGGACACCTGTGGTAACGCGGGACGGTAGGCCATGTGTTGTTGGCGGCGTGTTTCGATGGGTGAGCCGAGTGAAATGTGCGGAAAATGCATTTTTTTCCCCACGTTTCGGACTTTGCGGGGGTGTCTGGGTAATAAATTCTGGGCCGATTTGCGCAAATCATACCTCTGAGGATTCCCCCGGGTGTCCTCTTTTCGGAAATGCATGGGGTTCCCTGTTTTCCTTGGTGGCTTGGACACCCGAGGCCCATATCTGTATGATGTGCCCGTCTGCAGAGAGTGTGAAATTCAGGTGTGAAAACAGACTTGGGGTTACTTGTGATTTAGGCTTTCCACTTGGTGCCCAGGTAGGTGCACCCACACATGTGAGGTACCGTTTTCATCGGGACACTTGTGGGAACGCGGGACTGTAGGCCAGGTGTTGTTTGCGGCGTGTTTCGATGGGTGAGCCGAGTGAAATGTGCGGAAAATGTGTTTTTTTCCCCACATTTCGGACTTTGCGGGGGTGTCTGGGTAATAAATTCTGGGCCGATTTGCGCAAATCATACCTCTGCGGATACCCACGGGTGTCCTCTTTTCGGAAATGCATGGGGTTCCCTGTTTTCCTTGGTGGCTTGGACACCCGAGGCCCATATCTGTATGATGTGCCCGTCTGCAGAGAGTGTGAAATTCAGGTGTGAAAACAGATTTGGGGTTACTTGTGTTTAAGGCTTTCCCCTTGGCGTCCAGGTAGGTGCACCCACACATGTGAGGTACCGTTTTCATCGGGACACCTGTGGAAACGCGGGACGGTAGGCCATGTGTTGTTGGCGGCGTGTTTCGATGGGTGAGACGAGTGAAATGTGCGTTAAATGCGTTTTTTTCCACACATTTAGGACTTTGCGGGGGTGTCTGGGTAATAAATTCTGGGCCGATTTGCGCAAATCATACCTCTGCGGATTCCCACGGGTGTCCTCTTTTCGGAAATGCATGGGGTTCCCTGTTTTCCTTGGTGGCTTGGACACCCAAGGCCCATATCTGTATGATGTGCCCGTCTGCAGAGAGTGTGAAATTCAGGTGTGAAAACACAAGTAACAGGGGTTACTTGTGTTTTAGGCTTTCCCCTTGGCGCCCAGGTAGGTGCACCCACACATGTGAGGTACCGTTTTCATCGGGACACCTGTGGGAACGCGGGACGGTAGGCCATGTGTTGTTGGCGCCGTGTTTCGATGGGTGATCCGAGTGAAATGTGCGGAAAATGCGTTTTTTCCCCCCACATTTCAGACTTTTTGCGGGGGTGTCTGGGTAATAAATTCTGGGCCGATTTGCGCAAATCATACCTCTGCGGATTCCCACGGGTGTCCTCCTTTCGGAAATGCATGGGGTTCCCTGTTTTCCGTGGTGGCTTGGACACCCGAGGCCCATATATGTATAATGTGCCCGTCTGCAGAGAGTGTGAAATTCAGGTGTGAAAACAGATTTGGGGTTACTTGTGTTTAAGGCTTTCCTCTTGGCGCCCAGGTAGGTGCACCCACACATGTGAGGTACCGTTTTCATCGGGACACCTGTGGGAATGCGGGACGGTAGGGCATGTGTTGTTGGCAGCGTGTTTCGATGGGTGAGCCGAGTGAAATGTGCGGAAAATGCGTTTTTTCCCCCATATTTCAGACTTTGCGGGGGTGTCTGGGTAATAAATTTTGGGCCGATTTGCGCAAATCAAACCTCTGCGGATTCCCACGGGTATCCTGTTTTTGGAAATGCATGAGTTTCCCTGTTTTCCTTGGTGGCTTGGACACCCGAGGCCCATATCTGTATGGTGTGCCCGTCTGCAGAGAGTGTGAAATTCAGGTGTGAAAACAGACTTGGGGTTACTTTTGTTTTAGGCTTTCCCCTTGGCGCCCAGGTAGGTGCATCCACACATGTGAGGTATTGTTTTCATCGGGACACCTGTGGGAACGCGGGACGGTAGGCCATGTTTTGTTGACAGCGTGTTTCGATGGGTGAGCCAAGTGAAATGTGCGGAAAATGCATTTTTTTCCCCACATTTCGGACTTTGTGGGGGTGTCTGGGTAATACATTCTGGGCCTATTTGCGCAAATCATACCTCTGCGGATTCCCACGGGTGTCCTCTTTTCGGAAATCCATAGGGTTCCCTGTTTTCCTTGGTGTCTTGGACACCCGAGGCCCATACGTGTATGGTGTGCCCTTCTGCAGAGATTGTGAAATTCAAGGGTTACTTGTGTTTTAGGCTTTCCCCTTGGCACCCAGGTAGGTGCACCCACACATGTGAGGTACCGTTTTCATCGGGACACCTGTGGGAATGCGGGACGGTAGGCCATGTGTTGTTGGCGGCGTGTTTCGATGGGTGAGCCGAGTGAAATGTGCTGAAAATGCATTTTTTCCCCACATTTCGGACTTTGTGGGGGTGTCTGGGTAATAAATTCTGGGCGATTTGTGCAAATCATACCTCTGCGGATTCCCACGGGTGTCCTCTTTTCAGAAATGCACGGGGTCCCCTGTTTTCCTTGGTGGCTTGGACACCCGAGGCCCATATCTGTATGATGTGCCTGTCTGCAGAGACTGTGAAATTCAGGTGTGAAAACAGACTTGGGGTTACTTGTGTTTTAGGCATTCCCCTTGGCGCCCAGGTAGGTGCACCCACACATGTGAGGTACCGTTTTCATCGGGACACCTGTGGGAACGCGGGACGGTAGGCCATGTGTTGTTTGCGGCGTGTTTCGATGGGTGAGCCGAGAGAAATGTGCAGAAAATGTGTTTTTTTCCCACATTTCGGACTTTGCGGGGGTTTCTGGGTAATAAATTCTGGGCCGATTTGCGCAAATCATACCTCTGCGGATACCCACGGTTGTCCTCTTTTCGGAAATGCATGGGGTTCCCTGTTTTCCTTGGTGGCTTGGACACCCGAGGCCCATATCTGTATGATGTGCCCGTCTGCAGAAAGTGTGAAAGTGTCATGTCACGCGGGAGACTGGGGTCTGCCGCTCCCATTTCCTCCTGGCGAGTCTACCCGCGCGTTCGCGTCTGGGGACTCGCCGGGAGGGGAGCAACGGATTACAGGGCCGGCGGCCTTCGGCGCATGCGCGGAGGTCCTCTCTCTCGGTTCCGCGCATGCGCCGTGGGGGCTTGCCTTCCAAGCCTCGTTCTGGGTTCGCCGGCGCTCGGAAACGGAACGGTTTGCGTTCCAGGCCTCTCGGGCGCCGGCGGCCCATAAAAGAGGCCGCTAGTCAAAGCTGCCCGCGTCTCAACGCGGTTTGCTTCGCTTTCCTCGTTGTTCCTGCCCAGCCTTACCTGTGGCCTGTCCTGGGCCTACCTGCCTCCAGCCTTACCTGTGGCCTGTCCTGGGCCTACCTGCCTCCAGCCTTACCTGTGGCCTGTCCTGGGCCTACCTGCCTCCAGCCTTACCTGTGGCCTGTCCTGGGCCTACCTGCCTCCAGCCTTACCTGTGGCCTGTCCTGGGCCTACCTGCTTGCCTCCAGCCTTACCTGTGGCCTGCCCTGGGCCAGCCTGACTCCAGTTCTTATCCGGGTCCTGTCCTGGGCCTGCCTGCCTTCAATCCTCACCTGGGTTCGGCCCTGGGCCAGCCAGCCTCCAGCTACTACCTAGGTTTTGCCCTGGGTCAGTCTTCCCTCAGCCCATTCCGGAGTTCTGTCCTGAGTCATCATTGTGTAGAGGGGACTTATCCCACACTAGCCTGCATTCCCCCTGTTCCATCTTGGGCACGTTCCTACAGTTCTCTAATTGGCCAGACAACTAGTTCCAACTGTCCTCACTCTTTCCTGTCTTGCCTGACTCCGAATCTCATCCTGTGTACCATTGGAACTATCTGCACCAGCCAAGCTCCTTTGCCTACTACGAATACCTTTCTGCTACACTGGTCTATCTATCAACTGTCGCTGCACTGAGGTTCTTGGAAGATTCGGACAACAAGCTCTACCTGGACTATGGTTCCCTCCATCTGAGCCTACATCCTCTTGTCACGCTTACCTGGGAGAGTGCCTTTGTGACATTGGGGGTTGGTCCATCCTTCACCCAGTTCCTCATTTGGGTGGTGGAGAGGCTGATTCCTCGTGCCGCTATCTCATCAGTTCCTGGACTCCAGACTGGCGACCTCTGCGAGACCAACCACCAAGACTACAGGTACGCGGTCCTCTCGGGCCAATCAGCTTGACAGAAATTCAGGTGTGAAAACAGATTTGGGGTTACTTGTGTTTTAGGCTTTCCCCTTGGCGCCCAGGTAGGTGCACTCACATATGTGAGGTACCGTTTTCATCGGGACACCTGTGGAAACGTGGGACGGTAGGCCATGTGTTGTTGGCGGCGTGTTTCGATGGGTGAGCCGAGTGAAATGTGCGTTAAATGCGTTTTTTCCCACACATTTCGGACTTTGCGGGGCTGTCTGGGTAATAAATTCTGGGCCGATTTGCGCAAATCATACCTCTGCGGATTCCCACGGGTGTCCTCCTTTCAGAAATGCATGGGGTTCCCTGTTTTCCATGGTGGCTTGGACACCCGAGGCCCATATATGTATAATGTGCCCGTCTGCAGAGAGTGTGAAATTCAGGTGTGAAAACAGACTTGAGGTTACTTGTGATTTAGGCTTTCCACTTGGTGCCCCGGTAGGTGCACCCACACATGTGAGGTACCGTTTTCATCGGGACACCTGTGGTAACGCGGGACGGTAGGCCATGTGTTGTTGGCGGCGTGTTTCGATGGGTGAGCCGAGTGAAATGTGCGGAAAATGCATTTTTTTCCCCACGTTTCGGACTTTGCGGGGGTGTCTGGGTAATAAATTCTGGGCCGATTTGCGCAAATCATACCTCTGAGGATTCCCCCGGGTGTCCTCTTTTCGGAAATGCATAGGGTTCCCTGTTTTCCTTGGTGGCTTGGACACCCGAGGCCCATATCTGTATGATGTGCCCGTCTGCAGAGAGTGTGAAATTCAGGTGTGAAAACAGACTTGGGGTTACTTGTGATTTAGGCTTTCCACTTGGTGCCCAGGTAGGTGCACCCACACATGTGAGGTACCGTTTTCATCGGGACACTTGTGGGAACGCGGGACGGTAGGCCATGTGTTGTTTGCGGCGTGTTTCGATGGGTGAGCCGAGTGAAATGTGCGGAAAATGCATTTTTTTCCCCACGTTTCGGACTTTGCGGGGGTGTCTGGGTAATAAATTCTGGGCCGATTTGCGCAAATCATACCTCTGAGGATTCCCCCGGGTGTCCTCTTTTCGGAAATGCATGGGGTTCCCTGTTTTCCTTGGTGGCTTGGACACCCGAGGCCCATATCTGTATGATGTGCCCGTCTGCAGAGAGTGTGAAATTCAGGTGTGAAAACAGACTTGGGGTTACTTGTGATTTAGGCTTTCCACTTGGTGCCCAGGTAGGTGCACCCACACATGTGAGGTACCGTTTTCATCGGGACACTTGTGGGAACGCGGGACGGTAGGCCATGTGTTGTTTGCGGCGTGTTTCGATGGGTGAGCCGAGTGAAATGTGCGGAAAATGTGTTTTTTTCCCCACATTTCGGACTTTGCGGGGGTGTCTGGGTAATAAATTCTGGGCCGATTTGCGCAAATCATACCTCTGCGGATACCCACGGGTGTCCTCTTTTCGGAAATGCATGGGGTTCCCTGTTTTCCTTGGTGGCTTGGACACCCGAGGCCCATATCTGTATGATGTGCCCGTCTGCAGAGAGTGTGAAATTCAGGTGTGAAAACAGATTTGGGGTTACTTGTGTTTAAGGCTTTCCTCTTGGCGCCCAGGTAGGTGCACCCACACATGTGAGGTACCGTTTTCATCGGGACACCTGTGGGAATGCGGGACGGTAGGGCATGTGTTGTTGGCAGCGTGTTTCGATGGGTGAGCCGAGTGAAATGTGCGGAAAATGCGTTTTTTCACCCATATTTCAGACTTTGCGGGGGTGTCTGGGTAATAAATTTTGGGCCGATTTGCGCAAATCAAACCTCTGCGGATTCCCACGGGTATCCTGTTTTTGGAAATGCATGAGTTTCCCTGTTTTCCTTGGTGGCTTGGACACCCGAGGCCCATATCTGTATGGTGTGCCCGTCTGCAGAGAGCGTGAAATTCAGGTGTGAAAACAGACTTGGGGTTACTTGTGTTTTAGGCTTTCCCCTTGGCGCCCAGGTAGGTGCATCCACACATGAGGTATTGTTTTCATCGGGACACCTGTGGGAACGCGGGACGGTAGGCCATGTTTTGTTGACAGCGTGTTTCGATGGGTGAGCCAAGTGAAATGTGCGGAAAATGCATTTTTTTCCCCACATTTCGGACTTTGTGGGGGTGTCTGGGTAATAAATTCTGGGCGATTTGTGCAAATCATACCTCTGCGGATTCCCACGGGTGTCCTCTTTTCAGAAATGCACGGGGTCCCCTGTTTTCCTTGGTGGCTTGGACACCCGAGGCCCATACGTGTATGGTGTGCCCTTCTGCAGAGATTGTGAAATTCAAGGGTTACTTGTGTTTTAGGCTTTCCCCTTGGCACCCAGGTAGGTGCACCCACACATGTGAGGTACCGTTTTCATCGGGACACCTGTGGGAATGCGGGACGGTAGGCCATGTGTTGTTGGCGGCGTGTTTCGATGGGTGAGCCAAGTGAAATGTGCGGAAAATGCATTTTTTTCCCCACATTTCGGACTTTGTGGGGGTGTCTGGGTAATACATTCTGGGCCTATTTGCGCAAATCATACCTCTGCGGATTCCCACGGGTGTCCTCTTTTCGGAAATCCATAGGGTTCCCTGTTTTCCTTGGTGTCTTGGACACCCGAGGCCCATACGTGTATGGTGTGCCCTTCTGCAGAGATTGTGAAATTCAAGGGTTACTTGTGTTTTAGGCTTTCCCCTTGGCACCCAGGTAGGTGCACCCACACATGTGAGGTACCGTTTTCATCGGGACACCTGTGGGAATGCGGGACGGTAGGCCATGTGTTGTTGGCGGCGTGTTTCGATGGGTGAGCCGAGTGAAATGTGCTGAAAATGCATTTTTTCCCCACATTTCGGACTTTGTGGGGGTGTCTGGGTAATAAATTCTGGGCGATTTGTGCAAATCATACCTCTGCGGATTCCCACGGGTGTCCTCTTTTCAGAAATGCACGGGGTCCCCTGTTTTCCTTGGTGGCTTGGACACCCGAGGCCCATATCTGTATGATGTGCCTGTCTGCAGAGACTGTGAAATTCAGGTGTGAAAACAGACTTGGGGTTACTTGTGTTTTAGGCATTCCCCTTGGCGCCCAGGTAGGTGCACCCACACATGTGAGGTACCGTTTTCATCGGGACACCTGTGGGAACGCGGGACGGTAGGCCATGTGTTGTTTGCGGCGTGTTTCGATGGGTGAGCCGAGAGAAATGTGCAGAAAATGTGTTTTTTTCCCACATTTCGGACTTTGCGGGGGTTTCTGGGTAATAAATTCTGGGCCGATTTGCGCAAATCATACCTCTGCGGATACCCACGGTTGTCCTCTTTTCGGAAATGCATGGGGTTCCCTGTTTTCCTTGGTGGCTTGGACACCCGAGGCCCATATCTGTATGATGTGCCCGTCTGCAGAAAGTGTGAAATTCAGGTGTGAAAACAGATTTGGGGTTACTTGTGTTTTAGGCTTTCCCCTTGGCGCCCAGGTAGGTGCACTCACATATGTGAGGTACCGTTTTCATCGGGACACCTGTGGAAACGTGGGACGGTAGGCCATGTGTTGTTGGCGGCGTGTTTCGATGGGTGAGCCGAGTGAAATGTGCGTTAAATGCGTTTTTTCCCACACATTTCGGACTTTGCGGGGCTGTCTGGGTAATAAATTCTGGGCCGATTTGCGCAAATCATACCTCTGCGGATTCCCACGGGTGTCCTCCTTTCAGAAATGCATGGGGTTCCCTGTTTTCCATGGTGGCTTGGACACCCGAGGCCCATATATGTATAATGTGCCCGTCTGCAGAGAGTGTGAAATTCAGGTGTGAAAACAGACTTGAGGTTACTTGTGATTTAGGCTTTCCACTTGGTGCCCCGGTAGGTGCACCCACACATGTGAGGTACCGTTTTCATCGGGACACCTGTGGTAACGCGGGACGGTAGGCCATGTGTTGTTGGCGGCGTGTTTCGATGGGTGAGCCGAGTGAAATGTGCGGAAAATGCATTTTTTTCCCCACGTTTCGGACTTTGCGGGGGTGTCTGGGTAATAAATTCTGGGCCGATTTGCGCAAATCATACCTCTGAGGATTCCCCCGGGTGTCCTCTTTTCGGAAATGCATGGGGTTCCCTGTTTTCCTTGGTGGCTTGGACACCCGAGGCCCATATCTGTATGATGTGCCCGTCTGCAGAGAGTGTGAAATTCAGGTGTGAAAACAGACTTGGGGTTACTTGTGATTTAGGCTTTCCACTTGGTGCCCAGGTAGGTGCACCCACACATGTGAGGTACCGTTTTCATCGGGACACTTGTGGGAACGCGGGACTGTAGGCCATGTGTTGTTTGCGGCGTGTTTCGATGGGTGAGCCGAGTGAAATGTGCGGAAAATGTGTTTTTTTCCCCACATTTCGGACTTTGCGGGGGTGTCTGGGTAATAAATTCTGGGCCGATTTGCGCAAATCATACCTCTGCGGATACCCACGGGTGTCCTCTTTTCGGAAATGCATGGGGTTCCCTGTTTTCCTTGGTGGCTTGGACACCCGAGGCCCATATCTGTATGATGTGCCCGTCTGCAGAGAGTGTGAAATTCAGGTGTGAAAACAGATTTGGGGTTACTTGTGTTTAAGGCTTTCCCCTTGGCGCCCAGGTAGGTGCACCCACACATGTGAGGTACCGTTTTCATCGGGACACCTGTGGAAACGCGGGACGGTAGGCCATGTGTTGTTGGCGGCGTGTTTCGATGGGTGAGACGAGTGAAATGTGCGTTAAATGCGTTTTTTTCCACACATTTCGGACTTTGCGGGGCTGTCCGGGTAATAAATTCTGGGCCGATTTGCGCAAATCATACCTCTGCGGATTCCCACGGGTGTCCTCTTTTCGGAAATGCATGGGGTTCCCTGTTTTCCTTGGTGGCTTGGACACCCAAGGCCCATATCTGTATGATGTGCCCGTCTGCAGAGAGTGTGAAATTCAGGTGTGAAAACACAAGTAACAGGGGTTACTTGTGTTTTAGGCTTTCCCCTTGGCGCCCAGGTAGGTGCACCCACACATGTGAGGTACCGTTTTCATCGGGACACCTGTGGGAACGCGGGACGGTAGGCCATGTGTTGTTGGCGCCGTGTTTCGATGGGTGATCCGAGTGAAATGTGCGGAAAATGCGTTTTTTCCCCCCACATTTCAGACTTTTTGCGGGGGTGTCTGGGTAATAAATTCTGGGCCGATTTGCGCAAATCATACCTCTGCGGATTCCCACGGGTGTCCTCCTTTCGGAAATGCATGGGGTTCCCTGTTTTCCGTGGTGGCTTGGACACCCGAGGCCCATATATGTATAATGTGCCCGTCTGCAGAGAGTGTGAAATTCAGGTGTGAAAACAGATTTGGGGTTACTTGTGTTTAAGGCTTTCCTCTTGGCGCCCAGGTAGGTGCACCCACACATGTGAGGTACCGTTTTCATCGGGACACCTGTGGGAATGCGGGACGGTAGGGCATGTGTTGTTGGCAGCGTGTTTCGATGGGTGAGCCGAGTGAAATGTGCGGAAAATGCGTTTTTTCCCCCATATTTCAGACTTTGCGGGGGTGTCTGGGTAATAAATTTTGGGCCGATTTGCGCAAATCAAACCTCTGCGGATTCCCACGGGTATCCTGTTTTTGGAAATGCATGAGTTTCCCTGTTTTCCTTGGTGGCTTGGACACCCGAGGCCCATATCTGTATGGTGTGCCCGTCTGCAGAGAGTGTGAAATTCAGGTGTGAAAACAGACTTGGGGTTACTTTTGTTTTAGGCTTTCCCCTTGGCGCCCAGGTAGGTGCATCCACACATGTGAGGTATTGTTTTCATCGGGACACCTGTGGGAACGCGGGACGGTAGGCCATGTTTTGTTGACAGCGTGTTTCGATGGGTGAGCCAAGTGAAATGTGCGGAAAATGCATTTTTTTCCCCACATTTCGGACTTTGTGGGGGTGTCTGGGTAATACATTCTGGGCCTATTTGCGCAAATCATACCTCTGCGGATTCCCACGGGTGTCCTCTTTTCGGAAATCCATAGGGTTCCCTGTTTTCCTTGGTGTCTTGGACACCCGAGGCCCATACGTGTATGGTGTGCCCTTCTGCAGAGATTGTGAAATTCAAGGGTTACTTGTGTTTTAGGCTTTCCCCTTGGCACCCAGGTAGGTGCACCCACACATGTGAGGTACCGTTTTCATCGGGACACCTGTGGGAATGCGGGACGGTAGGCCATGTGTTGTTGGCGGCGTGTTTCGATGGGTGAGCCGAGTGAAATGTGCTGAAAATGCATTTTTTCCCCACATTTCGGACTTTGTGGGGGTGTCTGGGTAATAAATTCTGGGCGATTTGTGCAAATCATACCTCTGCGGATTCCCACGGGTGTCCTCTTTTCAGAAATGCACGGGGTCCCCTGTTTTCCTTGGTGGCTTGGACACCCGAGGCCCATATCTGTATGATGTGCCTGTCTGCAGAGACTGTGAAATTCAGGTGTGAAAACAGACTTGGGGTTACTTGTGTTTTAGGCATTCCCCTTGGCGCCCAGGTAGGTGCACCCACACATGTGAGGTACCGTTTTCATCGGGACACCTGTGGGAACGCGGGACGGTAGGCCATGTGTTGTTTGCGGCGTGTTTCGATGGGTGAGCCGAGAGAAATGTGCAGAAAATGTGTTTTTTTCCCACATTTCGGACTTTGCGGGGGTTTCTGGGTAATAAATTCTGGGCCGATTTGCGCAAATCATACCTCTGCGGATACCCACGGTTGTCCTCTTTTCGGAAATGCATGGGGTTCCCTGTTTTCCTTGGTGGCTTGGACACCCGAGGCCCATATCTGTATGATGTGCCCGTCTGCAGAAAGTGTGAAATTCAGGTGTGAAAACAGATTTGGGGTTACTTGTGTTTTAGGCTTTCCCCTTGGCGCCCAGGTAGGTGCACTCACATATGTGAGGTACCGTTTTCATCGGGACACCTGTGGAAACGTGGGACGGTAGGCCATGTGTTGTTGGCGGCGTGTTTCGATGGGTGAGCCGAGTGAAATGTGCGTTAAATGCGTTTTTTCCCACACATTTCGGACTTTGCGGGGCTGTCTGGGTAATAAATTCTGGGCCGATTTGCGCAAATCATACCTCTGCGGATTCCCACGGGTGTCCTCCTTTCAGAAATGCATGGGGTTCCCTGTTTTCCATGGTGGCTTGGACACCCGAGGCCCATATATGTATAATGTGCCCGTCTGCAGAGAGTGTGAAATTCAGGTGTGAAAACAGACTTGAGGTTACTTGTGATTTAGGCTTTCCACTTGGTGCCCCGGTAGGTGCACCCACACATGTGAGGTACCGTTTTCATCGGGACACCTGTGGTAACGCGGGACGGTAGGCCATGTGTTGTTGGCGGCGTGTTTCGATGGGTGAGCCGAGTGAAATGTGCGGAAAATGCATTTTTTTCCCCACGTTTCGGACTTTGCGGGGGTGTCTGGGTAATAAATTCTGGGCCGATTTGCGCAAATCATACCTCTGAGGATTCCCCCGGGTGTCCTCTTTTCGGAAATGCATAGGGTTCCCTGTTTTCCTTGGTGGCTTGGACACCCGAGGCCCATATCTGTATGATGTGCCCGTCTGCAGAGAGTGTGAAATTCAGGTGTGAAAACAGACTTGGGGTTACTTGTGATTTAGGCTTTCCACTTGGTGCCCAGGTAGGTGCACCCACACATGTGAGGTACCGTTTTCATCGGGACACTTGTGGGAACGCGGGACGGTAGGCCATGTGTTGTTTGCGGCGTGTTTCGATGGGTGAGCCGAGTGAAATGTGCGGAAAATGTGTTTTTTTCCCCACATTTCGGACTTTGCGGGGGTGTCTGGGTAATAAATTCTGGGCCGATTTGCGCAAATCATACCTCTGCGGATACCCACGGGTGTCCTCTTTTCGGAAATGCATGGGGTTCCCTAGTTTCCTTGGTGGCTTGGACACCCGAGGCCCATATCTGTATGATGTGCCCGTCTGCAGAGAGTGTGAAATTCAGGTGTGAAAACAGATTTGGGGTTACTTGTGTTTAAGGCTTTCCCCTTGGCGCCCAGGTAGGTGCACCCACACATGTGAGGTACCGTTTTCATCGGGACACCTGTGGAAACGCGGGACGGTAGGCCATGTGTTGTTGGCGGCGTGTTTCGATGGGTGAGACGAGTGAAATGTGCGTTAAATGCGTTTTTTTCCACACATTCCGGACTTTGCGGGGCTGTCTGGGTAATAAATTCTGGGCCGATTTGCGCAAATCATACCTCTGCGGATTCCCACGGGTGTCCTCTTTTCGGAAATGCATGGGGTTCCCTGTTTTCCTTGGTGGCTTGGACACCCGAGGCCCATATCTGTATGATGTGCCCGTCTGCAGAGAGTGTGAAATTCAGGTGTGAAAACACAAGTAACAGGGGTTACTTGTGTTTTAGGCTTTCCCCTTGGCGCCCAGGTAGGTGCACCCACACATGTGAGGTACCGTTTTCATCGGGACACCTGTGGGAACGCGGGACGGTAGGCCATGTGTTGTTGGCGCCGTGTTTCGATGGGTGATCCGAGTGAAATGTGCGGAAAATGCGTTTTTTCCCCCCACATTTCAGACTTTTTGCGGGGGTGTCTGGGTAATAAATTCTGGGCCGATTTGCGCAAATCATACCTCTGCGGATTCCCACGGGTGTCCTCCTTTCGGAAATGCATGGGGTTCCCTGTTTTCCGTGGTGGCTTGGACACCCGAGGCCCATATATGTATAATGTGCCCGTCTGCAGAGAGTGTGAAATTCAGGTGTGAAAACAGACTTGAGGTTACTTGTGATTTAGGCTTTCCACTTGGTGCCCAGGTAGGTGCACCCACACATGTGAGGTACCGTTTTCATCGGGACACCTGTTGGAACGCGGGACGGTAGGCCATGTGTTGTTGGGGGCGTGTTTCGATGGGTGAGCCGAGTGAAATGTGAGGAAAATGCGTTTTTTTCCCCACATTTCAGACTTTGCGGGGGTGTCTGGGTAATAAATTCTGGGCCTATTTGCGCAAATCATAACTCTGTGGATTCCCACGGGTGTCCTTTTTCCGGAAATGCATGGGGTTCCCTGTTTTCCTTGGTGGCTTGGACATCCGAGGCCCATATCTGTATGATGTGCCCGTCTGCAGAGAGTGTGAAATTCAGGTGTGAAAACAGACTTGGGGTTACTTGTGTTTTAGGCTTTCCCCTTGGCGCCCAGGTAGGTGCACCCACCATCGGGACACCTGTGGGAACGCAGGAAGGTATAACATTTGTCGTGTTTGTGTGGTTTTCATAACGTTTTGACCCATTTGCTGGTGCCCTTTGTCACAAAACCCTTTCATTTCCCAAATGTGACCTACATTTAGTCGCTGCTTTAGGTACCATACACTTTTGTAACCTGCACAAGTCACCTACCCTTGAAATGGTCTGCCTGTGCTCTTTCAAAAAATGTATGCTTGCCGTTCCTCACCACATTGGTTTTCCTGATTTACACATACTAAGTGCGTCTGTTCAGGCCGTGAGCATAAAACACCTGTGTACCATGGCTCAGTGTTTGGCTTGTGGTATTGCTCGTTTTGTAAAACACTACAGAAAATGTGTGCTTTCCTAACTGCAAGAGTCGGGGGAATGTAGCGGAGCATTGCTTTTCTCAAAATTCATAGAAGCCATTTCCGTACCAAGCCAACCATGTCCAACACAAACCTTTTTTTTCGGTCATTTTCCCGCTTTCCACCCCAATCTATGGCATTTTCCCCTACATAGTTGTTGCCCGACCTACGCAAATCACCCCTTTTTAAACTTGGAATTCTGTCTACTTTTCAGAAATATATGCCTTTCTGTCCTCCAATTCGGCTTTCCTATCCTTTTCTTCCATTCCGTCCATGCATGTCCAACTGGCAAAAATTGCCAAAATTGCCTATCTCTCACAAAACGGTTGATAACCACATCAATATAATGTTTTTTCGTTTCCACTCAACTTGTTCTTGAAAGCCAGGAAATTGGGGAATTCGGCACAGCAAACCATTTGTTCCTAGCGCTTACAAGGAAAAAACCACAGGCTTTTTTGTACATCAGTTTATTCGTTTTTTTTTTTAAAAACACAACATTTTCGCACTTTCTGGTTATTTTCTCTCACCTCCCTACAGCAACCTAGGATCCCTGGGTGGCGTTACGGCCGCCTTCATGTGGGAAAAAAAAGGAGCCAAATTTGGCTGAGATATCTCATGTAACAAAAAAGTTACAAGCCATTGAATGGCCACATACCGAAATCACCAAAAAAGACCTTGGCACTGGGGGGGGAAATACCCATGGCACTTAAGGAACAAGTTACTTACCTGTAACTGTTGTTCTCCAGCATGGGTCTGGCATGGATTCACATGCTCATGAATATTCCCCGTCGTCAGGCTGGGAATCCTCGGTAAAGTAAAAACCAGTATCAGTTTCGTTTCTGATCTGTCTTTCGTAGTAATAACCAATCACTGGTCTCTGCGTCATACTGACCACAGCCAATGACTGCCCTCTACCTAAGCACCGCCTCTGGCAGCCATCTTCAGATTTGGAAGCACGTGAAGTGGCAGTATGACCAAGTGAAGAGCCGCAGAGGGGTAGGCGGGAGGGTTCGCATGTGAATCCATGCCAGACCCATGCTGGAGAACAACAGTTACAGGTAAGTAACTTGTTCCTTCTCCAGCATGGGGTCTGGCATGGATTCACATGCTCATGAATAAAGAATACATAGCAGTACACACATGCACAACCACGGGAGGTGGCAAAGGCTCAACATTAAGCATTACATCAAACTCAACATTAAGCATCTTACCTCCTCACCAGGCTCACCTTAGGCGAACAGGTTGCGCAGCACTGCTTGGCCGACCCTGGACTCCTCCCTGGAATCCCGATCGACGCAGTAGAATTTCGTGAAGGTGTGCGTCGACCTCCACGTAGCAGCCCTGCATATGTCCAGCAGGGGCACACCAGAAAGGAACGCCGTGGTAGCTGCGATCGCTCTGGTGGAATGGGCTCTCGGACGGCCAGGCAGCGGTCGGTTTGCCAACCGATGACAGTACATGATACAGCCGGAGAGCCATCTGGAAATGGAAGCCTTCGAGAGAGCCTTCCCCTGATTGACAGGTCCAAAGTTCACAAAGAGTTGTGACGTCTTCCGAAAACACTTTGTGCGGTCCACGTAGAACTTCAGCGCTCTAGCCACATCCAGCGAGTGCAAAGTCCTCTCAGCCGGCGACGAAGGCGACGGGAAGAATACAGGCAACACCAAGGGTTCGTTGAGATGGAAGTCCGACGGTACCTTGGGCATGAAGGAGGGGAGCATCCTGAGCACTACCCTCGTGTCGTGAAAAGTCAAGTACGGGGCCTTGCAGGAAAGGGCCTGGATCTCTCCCACCCGTCGTGCGGAGGTGATGGCCACAAGAAACGCTGTTTTCCACGACAGAAACTTCAACGGGGCCGAGTGCAGAGGCTCGAACGGAGGTCCCATGAGCTTGGTCAGCACCACGTTGAGCTCCCACGCCGGGGCCGGAGCCTTCACCGGCGGGAACGATCTGAACAGTCCCTTCATGAACTCTTTCACCAGACGATGAGACCACAAGGACGTCCGTCCCGTGGTTCTGGTGTATCGGGAGATCGCAGCAAGATGAATCTTGATGGACGCGTGTGCCAGTCCAGCTTTGGCCAGCGTCAGCAGGTACGGCAGTACTTGGGGAGCCGTAATCCGTAGAGGGTTAATCTTCTGTGCGTGGCACCAGACAGAGAACCTCTTCCATTTGTGTCCGTAGCATTTAAGAGTCGAGGACGCCCTGGCCTTTGCAAGAACCTCTCTGCAGTCGGCCGGTATGTCGTATCCTCCAAACTCTAGCGCTGCAGGAGCCAGGCCTGCAAGTTCAGCGATTTCGGGTCGTGATGGAGGATGGCGCCTCCTTCCCTGGAGAGCAGATCCGCGTCCACCGGCAGCTTGATTGGCGGGGACGCTGACAAGTCCAGAAGGTCCGGGAACCATATCTGCCTCGGCCACACAGGTGCGACGAGGATCATCCTGCACCGTGACCTCTTGAGCTGGTTGACGAGCCGGATTAGCAGTGGCAAAGGAGGGAACGCGTAGAGGAACAGGCCCTCCCAGGGGAACGAGAAAGCATCGCCCATGCTCCTCGCCTGGGGAAACCTGCTGGCGAACCTCCGGCACTTGGAGTTCGTCGCCGTCGCGAACAGGTCGATCTGGGGTGTGCCCCACCGTCGGAAGAGGCGATCCACTAGATCCTGCCGTAGTTCCCACTCGTGGCACGAGCGCAGCTCCCTGCTGAGTGAGTCGGCGATGGTGTTTTTTATCCCTGCCAGATGAAACGGCACCAGAAACATCCCTTGGGCGACTGCCCAATGCCACAGGTCCTGCGCCTCCTTGGACAGTGCTGGGGACCTGGTTCCGCCCTGTTTCCTGATGTAAAACATGGTGGTGGTGTTGTCGGTGAAGATCCTCACCACCTTGCCCTTGAGGGACGGAAGGAAGGACCTGAGGGCCCAAAACACTGCACGGAGCTCCAGGACGTTGATATGTAGGGATTTCTCCGTCGGGAGCCAAAGGCCTCTTGCGTGCAGATTTTCGGTGTGCGCTCCCCACCCTTCCAGGGAGGCATCCGTGGTCACTGTCTCCTGGTGGGCTGGGGTCTGGAAGTCCATGCCCGCCGTCAGATGCGCGCGGGTGCCCCACCACCGGATCGCTCGTCGGAAATTCTCGTCGAGTGTGATCCTTTCCTCGAAGCTGCCCGTCGTTTGGATCCAGCGCGCGTCCAGGAACTCCTGCAACGGGCGCATCCGGAGCCTGCACATGGGAATGAGGTAGATGCAGGAAGACATCATTCCGAGGAGGGACTTGATGGACCTCACCTTGGCCGCGTCGGCCACCAACATCCGCTGCACCTTGCCCAGGATGGTCCTGGTCCTCTCCTCCGACGGGGAGGCCAGAAGGGACACTGTGTTGAGCCTCGCTCCCAGAAACAGAGCGTCTTGCGCGGGCACCAGGTGGGACTTGGCGTAGTTCACGGAGAATCCCAAGTCCGTGAGAAGTTGGACGGTCCTTGCCGTCTGAACCACGGCGAGCTCCCTTGTCTTGGCTCGGATGAGCCAGTCGTCCAGGTAGGGGTAGACGTGGATCCCTTCGCGGCGCAGTTGCGCCGCCACCGGTGCGAGGCACTTGGTGAACACCCTGGGTGCCGACCATAGTCCGAAGGGGAGGGCTTTGAACTGGTAATGACGCCCTTGGACCACAAACCTGAGGAATTTTCGGTGCCCCTTTAGGATGGGAATATGGAAGTAGGCATCCTCCAAATCCAACGACGACAGAAAGTCTCCTTCCTCCAGCTGACCCAGGACGTGCTGGAGGGTGACCATCCGGAACTTTTTCGCCTTGATGAACTTGATCAGACGTCGCAGGTCCAGGATAGGGCGCCAACCCCCCGTCTTCTTCTTCACGAGGAAGTATCTCGAGTAAACTCCGGAGCCCCGAAGCCTCTTTGGGACGAGTTCGATGGTGCCCTTCCTGAGCATCGCCTTTACCTCCAGGAGAAGTTGAGGGACGTGAAGTTCTTTCCTGGCCACGGGGGGGGACGCGCGGACACTTTCTTTGAAACTCGAGCGCGTGGCCCCAGGCCAAGGCGTCCAGCACCCAACGGTCGGTGGAGATGGACTCCCACACGCTGACGAAGCTCGCCAGCCGACCTCCCACCGGGGTGCTTCGGTGGGGGCCCGACCCCACGGCCGGTTCAATCCTGCTTCGACAAGGTTTTGCCGCCTTGACCTCCTTGGCGACGACGGCGGGGTCCGCCAGACTTGCCTCGTCCTCTGTAGGCCTCCTGAGACGACGAGCTGGCCGCTTGACGGTAGGAGGAGAAACCGCCGCCGGAACCTTTGGAGGCGCTCTTGCCTCCGCTGCTCCGAAAGGGCGTCCGTCGTTGTTGCAGAACTCCAAGGTCCCGGTCCGTCTCGGTGTCCGCTTTAATGGCCTGAAGGGAATCGTCTACTGTTTTCCCAAACAGGTTGTTCCCATCGAAGGGCATGTCCAGGACTCTGGTCTGAACGTCTTGACGGAAGTCCGTAGCCTTGAGCCATCCACGCCGCCTAAGGCAAACGCCGTTGCCCAACTGGCGGAACCCAGTGTCGGCGATGTCCGTCGCAACGGTAATGGCGTGGTCCGAAGCCACCTCACCTTCCTGCAGGATCTCCAGGGCCTCTGCCCTCTTGTCGTTCGGCAAGAAGTCCAGCAGGGGAGCCAGTTTGTACCAGAGCTCCCTGTCGTATCGGGCCACGATAGCCAAGGCGTTGGCAGCTTTAATCGTCGTCGCTGCAGACGAGATGACTCTGCGTCCCATAGCGTCCAATTTCTTTCCCTCGCCGTCCGGTGGGGAAATCGATGTGGAGGCCACACCCCCCCCCCCCGCTTTTTTCCTGGCCGCCGCGGAGACGACAGAGTCCGGGGTAGGCTGCGCCCGGAGGCACAGGGGGGCCGTGTCCGGGACCCGGTACTTTTTCTCGTACCGGTCTCTTCTAGCTGGCGTCGTGGAAGGGTTCTTGAGGAGGGTGAGGCCCTCATCCCAAATGTCGTCCAATAGAGGCACTGAGAGGACCGTCTTCCTCTTGGCCTCGCGCCGCTGATAAAGGAAACCTTCCTTCTTTTTCTCCTCAGGGCAGAGTTGGAAAAGCTCGGATGCCCTGGTGATCATGGAGTGGAACGATCCAATCTCGTCGGGCGGAGAAGCCCTGGTGGGAGGCGACGACGGTACATCCTCGTCGTATACCTCGTCGTCCGTACCCGTCGCTGCCGTGTCAGTCCCCGTATCATCCCCTCGGGTGGACGGGGAGGAGGGCTGGAAGGGGCGCGACAGCTGAAAAGGAGGAGGAGGGTGGATCCTTCTTTTCTTGGTAGGGGGAACCCCAGAAGGTCCCGGTTCTGGGTCCCCCGACGGGAGAGGTTCCGTCGGCAACGGTAGTCTCGTCCTTATCTCTGAGCATAAGGAATGTATAGCCAACAAAATGGCCGCCGAGCTGTCTCGCGGCGCTGGCAGAGGGGAATCCGACGGGCGATCAGGGGCCCCGTCGGTACCCTCGACGATGTCGTTGTCACCTGCGTCGGGATCCATCCCGACGGGCCGGTCTTCTTCCACGCCGAGGCCGTGGCTTAAGACCTCGACCAGCTCCTCCTCCGAGGTTGAGGCCGAATCTACGACGACGCCCTGCCCCCCCTTTTTCTTCCCCACGGGGGATTTCACGGGGGTCCTATCGATGGGCACAAAAGAGGACTCCCTCCGAGGTGGCAGGGAGACTCTGAGCCCTGAGGTCGCCACCACTGGTGTAGCCTCCACAGGCTGAGCCAGGGCCGCCGCGACAGTTTCGATAGAGGGCTTGGCCGGATGGATTAAGGCCTTCACCACCTTAGGTGCGCTCACCGCCTTATCCTTGAGGGGGGGGACAGTGCCTCGCTCCCCCTCCGCCTTCGAGCTCGACCGGGGCCTCTCCAGGAGCCTCGCCGGGTGCTCGGCCTTCCTCTTACCCGACCCAGAGCGTTGGCTCGTGGTTGATGGTGCCGGGGAGGGTGCGCCCAGCCTGGCGCCCGTAGAGCCCGACCGTTCGGCGCTCCCGGTGCCAGCGGACTCGCGGTGCTTGGCCTTATGTTGGACCCCCGTCGCCGGGGCGTCCTCAAAGGTCTTAGAAGACCGCTCGGATTTCTTCCTCTTCTTCTCGCCGGACGGGCTCTTCCCTTCCAGCCAGTTGGCGAGACGTTGATGGCGGTCCTTCATGGTCCGCTCCGACATGTTGCCGCAAAACGCACAGTCCTTCTCCACGTGCGTCTTGTCCTCATGTAGGCAGTAAAGGCAAAAAGAGTGTTCGTCCTCCTTGAAGACGTTCTGCAGCTGGCATCCAGGGCAGACCCTGAACAGCTTTCCGGGCGTCGAGCTTCCCTTATCCTGGGCCATGACCGGGCCTGAGAAACTTCTGGAGTCCTCCAAAAGCGTAGCTCGACGAGATCTTCACCCTTGAGGGGCGCAGACGAATCCGACACGGGTCCCCGTTGATCGGATGGAGAGTCGGTGGAGCTTGAGGCTCTTTGGACCGAAAAAGCGAAGTTTTTGAGAAAAATCGTGAAAAAAATAGCACTAACGCTCGAGAGCAATAGCACGAGGATCCCAACACATGAACGTGCGGTAAAAATCTGAAGATGGCTGCCAGAGGCGGTGCTTAGGTAGAGGGCAGTCATTGGCTGTGGTCAGTATGACGCAGAGACCAGTGATTGGTTATTACTACGAAAGACAGATCAGAAACGAAACTGATACTGGTTTTTTCTTTACCGAGGATTCCCAGCCTGACGACGGGGAATATTCATGAGCATGTGAATCCATGCCAGACCCCATGCTGGAGAAAGGGTTAAACTTTCCACTCATTTCCAAACTGTATGCTTTTGGTAATCCATTCTTTGTGATTATTAGTGTCTTTGCATTGTTGCTTTAGTGAGGAATTATATTTGCTTCAAGGTTTTTAACACACATTCATTATTTATTTGTCCATTTCCAAGTGTCATTTCATAACATTGAAAGGTTTTTCTCTCTTATTTGGAGAGGGAAGGTTTGCAGGGGGAAATCCTAACTTGTGTGCTATCTTTCCTAAACCAAAGAGTGCTCCTATTCCGCTGTGCTGTATACATATGTTCCACTAGAAGGTTAAACCCAGTGCACTGCTCACATTCTCATTGTAATTAACAGCCCATTGGTGATTGCTGCGCCATATTAAAAGTTTATGATTTCTTTTGAATTTTAAAATAAATAAATAAATATTGTATTTTACCAACCATCCTGGCTCATGGTCCATTGTGGCCCAGGGTATTTGAAAATGGGGTGTGATATGAGTGGTGTACCATCTCAATATTGAATCAATCTAAAAAGATAAGCATTTCAGTCCGGCGTTGCATACTAGGCCGAGAACCAAGGTGTGTGTCGCCTGATTGAAATCCTTAACACTTCAGTTCCTAGTTTGTCCCCTTCTGTTAAAAGAATACCTGGCATTCACGAGGTCAAAAGGCCAGGCACTCAAGAAAAGAAAGGTGTCAGGCATGGAAATTCTACTAAGGGGTAGGATCGGAGGGGCAATGAGGAATAGGTCAGAGGAACATCCAGTCGAAAGAACATTAACAGGGGTAAGTAATTTGTTCTTCGAATAGATTGTGTCCTCCCACGTATTCCTCATATTTTGATACCCTCCCAAAGCATTATGGTATTGGAGGAGGGAGTACGAATTTTCAAGATTTTTCATTAATGCTGTGAAGTACAGCCTTCCTGAATCCTGCCTCCTGTTCTGATGCAGAGTCCAGACAATAATGTCTCATAAAAGTATGTAAAGATGACCAAATGGCTGCCGCACAGATATACTGTACTGGCACCCCTCTCTGCAAGGTTGAGGAAGTGGCACACCCCTTGTCGATTGACCCGGAAAGCCGACACGGACATCCTTACTGGTCAGGTTGCAGCACTCGGTGATGCATAGAATTATCCAACGGGATAAAGTTTGCTTTGACACTGCAAGACCCAGTTTGTGTCCAGTGTATCCAACAAACAACTGGTCATCCTGCCTCACCTTTGCCATACGGGAGATGCAAAGGGTTAAAGCCCCTTTGGGGTCAAGTGTATGAAGCCTCTCCTCTTCCTTACCAGGATGAGGGAGAGGATGAAATGTTGGTAATACAATTTTCTGAGAGAGGTGAAATTCCGAAACCACCTTCGGTAGAAAAGTAGGTGGGGCTCTCTCTACGACTTTTTCCTTATAAAAGGTTCTGAACGTGGTTTGCCCAACAAAGCCTGCAACTCGCTGACCCTGTGTTCAGGTGTTAAAGCCGCTAAAAAGATTGCTTTCAATGTTAGTAACCTTAAGTACAACAGTGAAGAGGCTCAAATGGAGCACACATATAGGAATTTCAAAACCAGGTTTAAATCTCAAACAGGAACCACAAAAGGGACGGGAAGGAACACATTGTGAACCCTTTTAAGAATTGAATCATAAGAGGCATTTTGAAGTAAGATGCCTGCTCAGACGTGCGCTTAAATATGGACAGCCCCGCCAGGTATCCCTTCACAGTACCAACCTGGAGCCCCAGGATTGGCTAAATGCAGCAAGAATGATAACACCATAGTTGTGCCGCACAGAAAAGGGTCCACATTCTTATCTCTGCACCACCTGCATAACTTGCTCCAACGGCAGCGGTAAAAAGAGTTAGTTGCTGGCCTTCTGGGCAAAAGCAACATTTCCATCACATCTTCCAGGAGGTCCCAATCCTTATATCTCAAACTTTCAGAAACCAGGCTTGAAGGTTGAGAGTCTTGTTTTCTGAATGTAGAACCTAACCCCCCCTCTTGCGAGAGAAGGTTCTCTCTTTGTGAAAGACATATTGGAGGGCAGATAGACATTTCTAGAAGGTCCGGGTACCACGTCCTCCTGGCCCAATCCGGAGCAATCAGGATCATGTATTTCCAGTACTTCCTCAACCTCGGATTGATATAAGGAATGACAGGGACTGGAGGAAAAGCTTAATTGTAATTGGTTATTTATAACATGCTTAATACCCATAGGTTTCAAAGTGCAGACCCAGGGATTGAACCTGTGTTGCTCCACGTTGTCTTGCTTCCAAGGCGAGCGCGTTGCCCCAGAGCTATCCTGCTGGCATACAGGAGTGGAAACTCCCAGTCCCCTAGAGCTCCTCTCAGGGAAACTCCATGGCGCAGAACAGCTCTCGCTTTCTGTTCACACTGGTCGTGAACAGATCTACTTGAGGGGTTCCCTAAAGGGTGAAGATCTCTTGAAGGACTTCTTGAGCTAGTTCTCACTCGTGTGAGACTGTGCTCTGCCTGCTCAGAACGTCTGCCGCTGTGTTCTCTTCTCCGACTAGGTGAAATGCTGATAGGGAGATTCCTTCTTGAATTGCCTAGAACCCGAGCTGGATTGTCTCTCTGCACAGTGGTAGGGACCCTACACCTCCTCTCTTGGTGAGGTAGTACATGGCCACTGTGTTGTCTGTCATATCAGGATATTCTGTTCCCATTCAGAGAGCACAAAGGTCATCAGCGCCTGTCTGATTGCCCTCAGCTCCAAAAGGTTGATGTGTAGTTTGGACTCCGATGGAGACCAACGACCGATGGCAGTCAGATCCTTGGCGTGGGCTCCCCAACCCGTGAGGGAAGCACCCGTAACTACCGTTATCTCCAGCCATGGTTGCCAAAAAGGTTCTCCTTTAAGAAAGTTGTCCTTGCATACCTACCACAGGATATCCTGTGCAAACCTGCTTGGAAACTGAAGAAGGTCTGTCATCTTGTCCGAAAACTGAGACCACTGGGACCTGATGGCCCACTGCAGGGATGTCATTCTCAGATGACCCTCTGGCATCAGAAAAATGCAGGATGACATGAGGCTGAGCAACCTCAGGAAATCGAGGGCCAGAAGGCGCTGGGCATTCTGGAATTTGATGATCATCTGCAGAATGTGTTGAGCCCTCACCTCGGTGGCAAGACTTCTTCTGAGGGAACATCCAGGACCGCTACGATGAAATGGAGCTTCTGAGAAGTTATCATGTGGGACTTCTAAAAATTGAGGGAGAAGTCCAGTCTGTGGAGAGAGTGGAAGGTGATGCTGAGATGTTCCAGGACCAGTTCAGGAGAACGAGCCATGATCAGCCAATCATCCAGGTAGGGGTAGAGGTGAATTCCTCCCCTCCCTAGACTTGCTGCCACCAATGCCATCAATGTGGTGAAAACCCTCGGGGCAGAGGTGAGCCTGAATGGCAGAACTCGAAACTGATAATGAGAACCACCAACGGCGAAGCTCAAGTACTTCCTGTGCCTCTGATGAATAGGCACATAGAAGTAAGCATCCTGGAGGTCCAATGATACCATCCAATCCTTAAACTGAAGGGCCTGAAGGATCTGAGAAAGGGTAACCATTTTGAACTTGTCCTTCCTAAGGAACTTGTTCAAATATCAGAAGTCTAAAATTGGTCTCAGTCCTCTGTCCATTTTGGGAATTAAAAAGAAAGGCAAATACCACCCCCTGTTCCTCTCTGTTGCAGGTACTGGCGCTATAGTACATTTCTCTAGCAGACTTAAAATCTCCTGCAAGAGGAACGGACCTGGAATTTTGCAGGAGTGGCAGCCCGGTGGATGGTCCGGATGCGTTCTTAAAAAGGGGAGGCAGTAACCCTGGGCCACTGTTTGCAAGGCACAAGCATCAGACCAAATGCCCCGCTATTCTTCCAAATGCTGACTGACCCTGCCCCCAACCACATTCCTGCGGACTAAGGCCTCAGAGTGGTTTTGAGGCAGCTGAGGCACCACCTGAAGGCAAAGCAGCTGCTGCCTGGGCAGACTTAGCACCTCTTCCTCGTCCACAACGAGGGAATGTTCATTGGCCTCTTTGACGGGCCTGACATCTTGCTCTTCCAAATGAGGAGTAGTAGCGACAAGCCCGACCCTTCCATCCCTGTGCCGCTGGATGGGAAGGTTGAGAAGGTGCTCAGAAGGGTCAGTTGCTGCAAAGTCAAACTAAGAAGAGATGTCCAAATCACTTGCGCTCTTTAAGCTCTCATAAAGGTTCTCAATGCTGGACTCCTCAGACACTAAAGCCTCTGAAACATTAGGTGTTCCATATTCCAAGCCAAAAGGTGTAGTGTCCTGGTCTGAGGGGTATACCTCTTCAAATATGGACGAAAGAGACTTAAAAATGTCTTTCATGGGCAAAGGCTTGAAGCTTTTCTCCATCTCCTTCAATGACGTCAATGGCTTCGACACTTTCGACGCCATTGAATTAACGGGCACAGTGCGTGTTATAGATACTGTTGATGACGTCAGCCTCGACACTGGATGGAGGCCGTCGAGGGACTTGAGTCGACTATGACGCATGTCGCCCTGTACCGCAAACATTTTTTCCTAAGCAGCTGACACTGGTAGGAGTTATCATAAGATGAGGAATACGTGGGAGGACACAATGCATTCGAAATTTATTTTCTAAACACACACATTTTTTCAGATTCTAGTGAGCACATTGTCCCCATAATGCATTTTGAAAATCTTCAGTACTGTTCTATGTATTTCCAACTGGGTTTGAGAAGACCACGCTAGCCAAGTCAATAGTTGGTATGTGTTAGGCAGAATTATATGCAGTACCCATAGGGAATACCACACACAACTAAGACTACAAGTGACAGTACAAATTCACCATTGGTACAAGCCTGTACTACACAGTAAAAGTGGTAGCGATGGCTGAGCAGTCAGACTTATCTCAAGAGCAAGTGAGCAGTATCAATAGTTACACAAAGGACAGCAATTACTATGATTCAAACAAACACTGACTCAAGGTTTCTGAGTAAAAGAATATACATTTATTTACACATCAGTTGTATAACATCTCACTAAAGAAAAGCAGTTCTTAATACACCACACCACTCCCAATAGATTCTGGACAAGTTAAGCTCAAAAATGAAGTGTGAGTATAATGGCACTCCAATAATTTAAAAGGGAGGGAAAAACAAAGTTAGACTCAAATTGAGCAGCACCAACAGGTAAGTAAGCAGGGAAATCTAGAAAGTGGAACTACAGTGATGGAACCTATCAAAAAAGGCTTAGGGCCAAAGTCAATAGGACAAAGGTCTTTTGCTCAAGATCACACAGTTCAGGGTAGTTCGCGGTTAAGGCTTTGCCAAGAGTTCCGGACGAAGTTGGCTGGCAGAAAAGTTAGTTTAAAGAGTAAAGAAGGACAAGCCCTCGGATTTGCGGAAGGTTTCACACACCTTCATCGCGGCTGGACGAAACGAACAACCGGATTTGCACAGTACCTTAGAAGCTGTAGCTGAGGCGGACGTTCCTGGCAGGACCTGCAGGCTCATGGTTCCTGAAAAGACTGTCGGACTGACACGAATTAGGAAGACTGGAGGGACCTGCACTGCCCAGGGAAGAAACCAGCAGCAGAACAAAGCAACAAATAAAAGGTGCACTCCGTAAAAACCCAAGCAGGGTCCGACCTTCCTCGCTATCCGGTTCACTGTAACTCTGTACAGCAAATTCGACCAGAGGAGGGGGTCCTGGCTTGCAGTTTGGGCGGACTGGTTGGTCCCACCAGCTCAGGGGAAGAAGATTCCTGGTGGATCTTCTCTGTCGTTGGAGTCTGAAGATTCGGACCTGCAGCAGGGCTTCACCGGGCGTTTCAGTCGTTGTAGGGGTCCTCTTCTGTCAGCTCCTCATCAGTTCTTTCGTTCCAGTGGCAACTCTGCCTTTCCAATCCCAGAGACCTGCTTTTTATGCAGTTTTCCCCCATTCACACAGCCTGGCTGTCAATCTCACAGCAGGGTGGCTGTCATGGCAGGACAGTCACCTAGCCAATCAAACAGGAGTGCGACTTGGGTTACCAAGGGAATCCATGGACGAGGTCCTAAAACCCCTCCCTCATATCCTGCTTACCCAGACTTTCAGGCGCCTAAGGAGGGCTTCTGCGTAGAAGCCCACGAAAAGACAGTGAACAAAGGAACCAAACCTAGTTTGGCGCACGGAGTAAAACACGAGAAAGACATTTTCAAAAAGAAATGGCGAACAAACCCAGCCGGAACCGTATAAAAATGTATATGGTCTAGTGGGTTTAAGGCTACCAAGATAGCCTAGAACAATACCAAGGTTATTTAAGATAACCGCGGTAGGACAAATAGGGTAGTTACCACTGCCACCAGCCAAGTCTTGATGAAAAGGGAGCGAAACAATACTCCAAGAGAAACAGAGAAAAAGGGATAAGTATTAACCCTTTCCAGTACTCTATGTAAGATAGTTTGTACTGGGTCTGTGGATTTTTAAGAGACTAATAAAGTCAATGGCATCCTTACATGTTCTGGGAGACAGTAGTCAGTCCCAGAAAATGGAGTCTGAGTTGAAAAAGTCTAAAAGACAACCCTGTGTCACTGCACTGAAGGTGCTGTGTAACACAGTAAAACGATGATGCCTGTGGAGTAGGTGAGGCTCCACAGTCTATGAACACAAAAATGTTAAACACACACAGCAAAACACATGTAAGAGTGGGAAAAAACTCTCACACTCTTACCAGGTGAAAAAAATAAATCCTAGAAATCAAGCAAAGCTGCTGGGGTACTCAGTAGGTAAGGGAAATTAGCCATTTTGGAGAATTCTCCCTAACAGTATGCACATCTGTGAAATGTATTTCTGTCAAAGTTAACCATAAAGTTTCATATGTGACTACAATGTGGCCTGGCTTGAAGTTGTGAGCTACATGAGCATGCAATTTATGACAGGATGCCAAGTACAGCTCAGGATTCAGTTATTTTTCAAAGGTTCTCAACAAGCTGCTGTACTCTTTATGGGGTTAAAAGCAAGAAAAACAACAATGCAAACCGGAAACAGCAGTTGTAATTTGGGTCGGTCAATAGATGAACTGGTTGATTAGCAGAATCTGGTACGGTTAGAAATACCCATATATGCGCATGAGGACAGGGTTTATGAGGACAATTATGAATAGAAACAAGCCAGTGGCACATTTGTAGATAGGAAGCCGGAAAGGTTTTGAATAATATTATCTATGTGTTTTCAGAAAGGTTGGAGTTTTGGTTGGGAAAAACCGGTCCCCTGCGCACCGTTTTGGTTTAGAATTAGATTGTTGCCTGCAGCCTGGCACATGGTTTGTCAGAGAACCAAACTCCAGGGTTCTCAGGAGTTTACGTACTGGGTGAGGTGACAAGTCTTGTTGGTAGTTGGCGCTGGCAGTTTGTGGTTGTCCACTTTCTGTGCGGTTTGTCTTGGCACCAGTTATACGTGAGTGAGTGGAGAATGTAGACACATAAGTCAGAGGTTATTTCTGTACATGTTTTTTAATGTACTCAATAACACGTGACAAATGCTGGCAATATTTGCCATATGGGTGAAACAAAGAGTCGACGCGCGTTTCGACTGTAGTATTTATCAAGGCCGACACAAGTTAGGTGACATGGATGCCAGATGAAAGATATTGCGGTCCGAGGGCCTCCCTGTTGAGGGTGCCTGCTGCAAGCTGGGTAGCTTATCTTAGAGAGTGTCTCTGTGGCTCCATCTGACGTGGTCAACCAACTACCAATAAGGCTTGTCCCCTCACCTAATATTATCTTTGGTTCTTCTTCGGTTATTTCCTTCAACATCAACACAATCAAGGGGGATCATATTGTTCAAATGCAATCTGCAAAGAATATGTAAACACGCTTTCCGAGTGCAATTTAATCTTGGCACCATCCATCCAGTGGACGGAGATAGTATTGTATCTCCCGTGAGCTACAGAATCAGAACCATGGATTACAGAAAAAGACTAAGGCTGCCCTCTTGCGATATTTGTATCAGCACTTACTGTCAGTGAGACTGCATTGACTGCTGAAAAGGTCTACAGAACTTCAGCAACAGGATAATCCGGAACAGGTGAAGAAGCTTCTGGATTGCTGCATATATTTACAGAGGTGGACTGGGAGGAGCAGGCTGGTACCCTCTTTCCATTAATGGCCTGTGGAAGGGACACAGTTGTCCTCATAGCTGGTCCAGGTTATTCTGGTGATATCAGGACATGCTAGCAGTTGGAGGCATGGACCCATGTGGGATTACTCTGGCACTTCACTGCTATCGGGGAGGCCAACACAGTTGTAGTGCTGACTTCCTCTGGTGCACTCGCAGGTAAACCCACTTTCCAGGTTGAAGAAAGGAAGGGTGCAATAGCTGGTTCAAAATAGTCGTAATTCATCAGACTCACTGATGAATAACCCAGTCACTCTCATGAGGTCCAAAGCAACCCCTTCCTAAGAATTTAATGAAATATATTGAACAGAAAAAAAAACTCTTCAATTATTTCCACGTACAGAAATAATTCATATCAAATCAATAATTCATAAGTGAACAGTAAATTCATGTAAAATAAAGGTTCAATCAACATAAATACTCCTCTTCTCAATTCATTGTGCGGAAGAGATATCATCAAACATAAAGTTTCAATGTTCTCACAGTGTACAAAAAGGAAATTGTACATGTAGATATGAATATAGGTAACAGTTCTGTGTATAATACAAGCTGTACCACATCAGCAAAACTAAGATTTCTCAATGAGGTTCTTCCTGTTGACGCAACACTATGCATTGTAGGACCTTCTGTCCCTTCTTCAGGTGTGAATGTTATCTATTCTTATGATCTAAACAGGACATAAAGGGAAAATGCCCATCAACTTATTGCACTGATTCGCCATTGTTCATTCTAATTGTTCCTAAAAACCACCGTACTGACCTGTCTGTTCTTGGACTGACCGGTCTGTTTCTTCAATTGCCCAAAAAGATTCACCAAACGGAGGGCTGTAAAAAATGTAAATGCAATCAATATCTTCAAAAGCCTCATAATTCAAACATTTGATGCACTTGGCACAATGCATATCTGAATGTGTTCTTAAACTGACCTGATTCAAGATGGTGAATATCCAAGTTTTTGTTTTTCTACCAAGTTTTACGCTTGTCCCAACAAATACATCAGTTGAAGTGCTGTATGTTAGGCAGTATCCTGTGCAGTTCCCTTAGGGAGCAATGCAAAAAGATTAAGACTAGAGGAGTAAGCAGTAAACCCAATTGGTAGCAGTCTGCACCACCCAGATTTACCTGGTAGCTGTGGTTGAGCAGTCAGACTTCTCTCAAGAAGAGTTAAGCAGTATATAGAGTATACACAATAGGTACTAAAGTACAGTAGGGCAAACCAACACTGACCAGAGCTTTGTATAAAAGTATAGAGTTATTTATTTAAAAACACACTTGAAGTAATATACCAGGACTCATAAGTAAAAGCAAGTTAAAACACAGTTAGGTAAAGTATACACACCTCCCTTAATAACTATTAGACAAGTCAGGGTTAGAGCACACTATTTGTTAAGACAGAAGTGAGTGCTTAACCTAGATGGCACACCAATAGTTTAGGTTAAAAAGGGAGAGAAAAGGCAAAGCATACAATAAAACAGTTCCCAACACTTTTTAAGAGTCAGAGCATAGAGAGGAAAGGCAGGTTATACTGTGGAGCCAAAGTTCATAGGCCAGTCCCACTTTAAGTGCAGCAAGCGAAATGTGCCCAGGATCACACGGTTTAAAGTGCACTAAAGGTCTTTGCAGAGTGTCAAAAAGGAGTTGGAATAGTTCAAGGAACAAAGTTTAGCAGGTCTGGGGCCAACCCAGTATAGAAGTCAAGGATTTGGCGGACACCTTGAGCACTCTGTAGAAAGGGAGGCCAGGCAGGACACAGTACCTTGGGAAGGAAGCTCCAGCGGGGGCAGTTGTTCCTGGCAGTGGTTGCAGTTCATTGTTCCAGCCAGAGGAAGAGAGGATCTCGCCATGGAGGAAGTTTGGAGTCATTGCACTGCACAGGGATGAAACCAGCCGCGGCGTTCCCGATTAAAAGGTGCTGTCCTTTTATTCGCAGTCAAAAGTGGTGAGCTTGGCTATCCGGCCACCGGGGTGCTTAGCACGGGCGATTCGACCAAGTAACGCTTCTGGGAACGAAAGAGGGCGAAATGGTTGGTCCCACCAGCTCAAAGGGGAGAAGACTCTCCAGCAGAAGATCTTCCCTGTCGTCGGAAAAGTGGCGAGTTTGTGGCAGCAGGGCTTCACCGGTGGTGTCGTCGGGTTGCAGGTGGCTCAGCTTCTTCCTCGCCGGATTCTTAGGTCCTGTGGCGATTTCTGAAGTTCCAGTCCCAAAGGCCCTGCTTTTATGCAGAAAACCCCCCATTCATCAGCCTAGCTGTCAATCACACATGCTAAGTGGTGAGCCGGGCGGCTCACCACTGGGCCAATCAGAGGAGAGTGCGACTTGGGTTGCCAAGGCAACACAGTCCAGGGTGCCTATTCCCCCCTCCTATGGAACCCAGACAGAGTGGCACCACTTGGAGGGCTTCTGTGGAGAAGCCCGCCAAAATAGTGGAACAAAGGGCTCGACCTTGGTCACAGTCACAGAGATGGACACAAACGCCATTTTGGAACAGAGTTCTGGCAAAAAGACCCAACCGGGGAATTAATATTAAACAAATAAACCGGCGGTATCTTTAACATTGCACCAAAAAGTGGTGCGTTTAAAATCAATGGGAAAATCCCATAGATAATATTCATAGGGAATATTTCGCGTGAAAACCACTGCCACCAGCTTGAAACTCGACAAGGGGAGACTGGACAGTGCCCCCTTGAAAACAGACCCAGGGGCAAATATATGAACCCCTTCCAGTACTTCCACAATATGATGGTTTGTACTGGTTCTGTTCACAATTTTGGACTAGTAAAGCCAATGGTGACTTTACATGACCTGGGAGACAGTAGTCGGTCCCAGGGTATGGAGCCTATCTTTGGGGGGTCACTATGACACCCCTGTGTTACTGCACTGAGGGTGCTGTGTAACACACATAGGAAAGGCAGATGATGCCCTATGGAGTAAAAAAAGGTTACCCCATAGCCCATGAACACATACAAAGTCAAAGGTATATCTCAAATCATGCCTAAGAGTGGGAGGAAAAGAGTCTCACTCTTAGCAGGAGAAAAAAACAAACCCCAAAAATCCAGCAAAGCTGCTGGGGGACTCACTAGGTTTGGGAAATTTGCCTTAAAAAAGAATTCTCCTTAACACTGTAAAAAGATTTAAACAGTCTCTCATCCTCTGCAGAGACTTCACAATTCTTATGTCACTTGTACAAAGCATTACACTTATCCCAATGTTATCCATAAACTAACCTGCTTCAAGATGCGAGTAGAATGTATGGATGTTCTACCAGGTACTACCCACCATGTCAGTCCCTCTCACTCCCATCATACCTACGAGCCAAACAGAGGAGCCAAAAACTATTAGCTGTTAAGCGCATCCATACTTCGTGTACTACAACATTACTGTCTAACTCTGCGCATGTGAAGAATGCTCCATTTCTCACCGTCCTTCAAGTAAGTCAATGCCCGATGCGGGAACAGGGAGGCGGCTGTGAAAACAGCCTACCGTACTGCATCAGTGTTTTAAAATGCGGCATCATCACTTGTTGCGGAAAGCAATGCGACATCTAATGTGACAATAGAGTATTTGATGAATTTATGACACGGCCGTGTGGGAATGGTGAAACTAACGGTCAGGTTATTTATAACACGCCTCATTTGCATTGATTCTCTGCCTGTGAACTCATTGTTTAGGTGTCAAATATTTCATTTTTAGCCTGATATTTCGCTTAATAAAATAATTTTTTTTATCAACGAATGATCGGAAAAAAAAACATTTCTTTGACCTGGAATACAGATAGCTGATAGCCTTCACAAGAGAATTGCAATAATTCAAGACACTGTTGTCTTCTAAGTGCAGGTCCAAAACATTGGAGGGGCTATGTATAGGATGTTCAGTCATTATTATCTCAAGAGGTAGCAGCCCATGTTTCTTGTTTGAGTTATTTTACATGTGCAGCAATGCCAATGGCAAGGCCCAATGGTAAGGCCTCGGGCCATCGTAGGCCAGACCTATTACACACCTTGGAAAGTGTGTTCTTTACATATCGCCACTGTGGTGTTTAACTCCTCCTCTGCATTGGGTTGTGAAAAGCACAATGAAAAGCATAATGAAAATGCTGAGAGATGATCCGGGGCTTGTAAATGTCTCTAATAACCTGCTTGGTAAAACGTGTGTCTATGTTACTGCTAATGACAGCAGGAAGACCGAATCTAGGTATAAACCGTGAGATGTTTCATAGCTACAGTGACAAGAACCAGCTTTTCGACAGGGTAAGCATCTACCAACCCTGTAAACATGGCTGCGATCACAAGACAATACTCCCATTTATGCTATTGTGGAAGTGCATAAAATCAACCTGTACACTGAGGAAAGGATCTTCCGGTACTGCAGCCACAGAAGGCAAAGTCTTTACAGACTTTCCCATATTGTGGTCCAGGCAAGTAGGGCAATTACTACAACAGTTGTGAGCTGAGACACCGTGAGGAAATAGGATACAAACCCATCCTGGTTAATCGCTGCAATCAAGGCTCCTTTTCCTGAGAGCGCCACAGAATAAGCCAATCTGGCGACATAAGGAAGAAGTAGCCTCGGCGCTACCAGACAGCCTGCTGAAGAGTGCCAAAGGGAATCAGGGTGTAGCTTACAGTGTCTTTTGGATGCTCACTCCTTCTCAGACTCGTGTGCAAGGTCATGCAGCACAGTCAGACGGAATGAGTTGTGATTGGTGACTGTTCCACTGAAATAGAGATAATGACGTTGTTAGGAGCCAGGGGACTTTCTATGGCCGCAGTTCGCACTAATCTCTCAGCTACGTTGTTGTAGGCAGAAATCCTCATAAGGCACATATCTGTACACAACAATACCTAGGGCAGAAGGCACTAAGAGTGCCTCCATAAAATCTGAGCGATACACTGCATAGAAAATAGGGGTGCCATCTGATGTTAGGCATGCTGCTTCCACAGCACTCAAAAACCATGTACCACCACATGTGCATAATAAAAACCATTATATATGTTTGCAGCTGTTCCCTTGGCTATAATAAATGCACGGGTGAGAGCAATACATTCAGCAACTTGAGCTAAACTAAAATATATCAGTTCATATGCTGGTATAACTTCATCCAGCATAAAAACTGCATGCACAGATTATAATGCAAACAAGATCCATCAACGAACAGAATAATCTCAGGATTATTTAGTTGTACCTGATTTAAATCGATTTTAGGGGTCACAGGGTTTTCAATGACAACTAAGCAATCATGAGGGTTCCCATTTTCGGGAGATGGGAGCAGAGAAGAAGAATTGCACAGTGATTAATAGTGACATTAGGGTTTATTGATATTAATGTTATGAGGAGCTTTTCATATTTTGTTAAATGGGAGTTTAAAATATTGCGTGATTTATCCTTCAGGAATAATGCTAAAAAAGCATGTGGCACCGCTACAGTGACTGGGTGCTCCTAAACTGAAGAGTTGGCTTTTTCAACTAACAAAGCAGTTGCTGCAACAGCACGTAAGCACAATGGTAAACCTGCTGCCACAGGAGCCGATGTAACACTTAAATATGCAATTGGGTCAACACTCTCAAGGTAAAAGCTTCACGTTAATTACAAAAAATAGTGAAAGATTTCTGATAATAACTCAGACCCAATGCTGACGCGCTTGTTAAGCTTTGCTTATTTCTGCAAAAGCCACTTCAGATGGCGAGGGTAAAGGTTCTGGAACCGAATCAAAGGTAAGGTTTTGCAAGGGTTTAATAATTGAAGCATTTACCCACTGGCGGAAACCGCCAGACATTTCAAGAAAATCTCTCATTTGCTTTCGGGTTTGGTGTCTGGGTACATGTAAAATCACATCAATTCGATCGTTGACAGATGTCTCTCCCCAGCAGAAATATCATGACCTCGACAATGGACTCTGTTTCTTTAGAAGTTTTATGACCCTTCAAAATAAAAGCTGTGAATAAACAAGAGAAACTTGTTCGCAAGTCTTCAATAGGGTAATTGAAAATGGGAGGTTGTCAATGGCGTGAAAGAAGATAGGGCCCCCTCTGAACACCACTAAATAAAAATCTGAGAAGTGTCAGATTTTCCACATTCCCCTGAGGGTGTCTTGTGAAACAATACTGAGTGGCAAAGTTCACAGGTGTAGAAAAGTATAGAATACAGAGCACACATCTACCACAGTTAAGTGCATAGCAGTAGCGCGCATGCAAGATAAAGTGGTTTCAAGATTAGGTAACAGGAAACGTGGGCAGAGCCACTGGATAAACAGCACAGAGGTCTTATATAAATCGCTACGTTTCTTTCTCAGGCTTTTCGGTAGGTCATATGGGAGTATTACAAGGGCTACAAGCGGGCACAATAATTCCTTGCTTAAGCAATTATTCAATGACCGGTTTTATACCTTCTCTTTTTGAAATGGGATACTGAGGCATGAACCGAAAAGGTTTGCACAGTTTAGGGTAATGCAGTTTGGTTCCACAATCAATATGCATCCCACTTTATTTGCATTCATGGACCACAGTTACAGGGGAGTTTGGTCCAACAGTCCCTGCTGCAACAGGGGGGGGGGAGTTGTTCCGCAATTGCTTATTTGGAGACTCTTGCCACTCAGCCAAAAATTCCAATTCTCTGTTCATTGGCACATCCCGATAGATACCATCATGGGAATAATAGATAGTGCAACCCATTTTACCCAACAATTCCAATCCTACTAAATTCACTGGTGTAGAAGGACTCAATGGGAAAGCATTGCCTTCAGAGATACAATCTAAAATGACGTAGGCGGGGTAACAGGATGGGGTATTGATCGACCCCCAATACCCACACCATGTATCACTTAATCTGAACAGAGGACATGTGGAAATTCAGGTGCTCTCAAAGTGAAGCGTGATGCCCCCGTATAAACAAGTCAGGAAACACTTGCTGCTAACAGCCCAATTAACATAAGGAGTTGAAGGATCAATCAATATGAGTGGTGCACAAATAATACAGGCTCAAAGGCTGCCCTATTGTGTATTGAAAGTAGTAGGAGGCGGAGGAAGAGGAAATGGCTTAGAAAGAAGAAGAAGTTGGTTGTCCTTAATACTGAGCTGGCCGATTCAGACTTTTGGACTGCCAATGTTAGATATACGTACAAATGTTACATTGATCATTATACACATTCATTGTGTGTCTACATGGGCTCCTCTGTCTCTTCCATAATAACAGGGGCTCACCTCCTCTCCTGCTGCCCCTAACTCTTCCTCTTAAATTAGCACTCATTTGGTGCCCACCACTCCCTCTAAGGGTTGGAGCTGTGCATATAAATGATGGGCAGCTAATAACACTTCAGTCAAATTCTTGACTTCCCAACCATTGAGTACTCCCTTAATTCCATCAACAACCTTGTGCTGCAGTCCCTTTATAAACGCATAAACCATGGATTGTGGCGCAGTAGTAGTAGCATTCAGAATCCCTGAAGTCTGGAAGACGGACGGATTCTCTCCCATATTGTGCTTACACGCATTCATTTTTATCTTCTTGGGACTTCAACATTCAATATAGCAGAAGTATATGAGTTTAAACTATCCCCTGGGTTTTACTTTTGTGGGGGCACGCCATTAGTGTCAGAAAAAATCTGCTGTTCTGGTCTTGGTGACGGTCAAATTTGTACGTTATGATTTCAATTCTATGTCGAGACTGGAGGCTCGCATTATGCTTCTCTTTCTTAAATGATCAATAACCACAGAAATCTCAGCAACAAGATTAGCACAGTAGAAGTTCTTAGGGAAATAAAACTTGCACATAGGTGACAAAAATCCTTGTAGAAAACAAGTTCTCAAATATCAAGACATCAACTTGGAGCTTTGCTGAACTCTATTTCCCAGAAGTCTCTGGTAAGCTCAACTTTTGGCCACGCAACATGTGACCAGAATCCAGCCAATCCAGCATCCACTTGGCCCCTCAGATACGTGTAGCTCACCTCCCACTTCCTCTTTCTTTGCTGCTCATAGCAAGAGATAAGTGAACCTTTCTTTATTCCTATTTTCTTTAGTGTTACAGCATACTTTGTATGTACATTAGCTAGTATAGTTATACATATTTGTATGTAACGCACGTTAAGTGCACTGCGCGCTAGTGTTTCGTCTAGTACTTTTTGTTCCTCACCTTTCTTCCCCGTTTTACTACAGCCGATTGAAAGGACTTTGCTGCGTCGCGTCCATGCCTCGGCTCATGTGTCGCCATTCATATCTTTAATTGCCTGCCGTTAAGATAGGCCGCAGAGCGAGGCTGGGGAGAGGCTTCTCCCCCTGCACCTCAGCGATACTTGTCACAGTGCAGGGGAAGCCCTCTCGAGCCGTGGCCGTCGGTTCACATGCCCCTCCTCCCTCCAGGTACGCCACAAGCCTAGCAGACAGCAGAGGGGGTCCCACACACTACTCCCGACGCTCAGGGACATATTTCCTCTGATTTTCAAAGAGGATATCAGTTCACTGAGCTTCTGAGATACGGCACATGTTTCTGCAATAGTTCATCTGGGACAGTGGCAGCCTACATTCCCAGCGGCAAGCAACCTTCAAAAGAGCAAGCAGAGTTAGATGCAATGTTTGTCGGCGGAAATCCAGGCTCCGGCGGCCCTTGCACATGGAGTGCTTAAGGCAGAATGCCCCCGGCCGGACATTGAAGGAAAGGTGGCACTTACTCCCGAGTTAGATGTCAAAATGATCACCTTCCTAGGAAAGAACTGTAAAGACCCAAAAAACGTGCTAGATAGCGCCTGGGGAAACCAATAGACCCCTTCAACTTGTCGGGATGGGTCCAAAGTGCCCTATGCCTCCTCTGCAGCACAAACTGTGCCATTTCAGCAGAGAGAAGGAAGGGTGTCCCTATGAAAATGGACCCTAAGCCAGGGGAGCTCTCTACCACTGAATCAGGATCAGCCGCACAAGGGATCCAATTCGACGGCCCCTTCGTAAAGAAGATGGACACATTTGTGGGCACCTTCACTGCCTTAGACAAAGCACAAGCTTCAATAAAGAGTATTTTAATCAAACAGGTTTTTTCTCGGGCCGGAAGAGGCGGGGCCGCTCATCCGGCCGCTATTCACTGGACAGAAGTTCCCATCAGACCTGCGACCATCACTCTGTGATGCTGGAAATGCATCAGAGGGACAGGGCCTCCGTATCCATGTCCTTTACTGCTTGTTATCGTGTGTTCTGTCGTGTTTTCCGTGCAGGAGTTCATGTGGGACTCCTGGCAGTGCAGCTTTCTCTCTTTTGGTTTGGTGAACAGGCCTGTGGGATACCCTTACAGCACCCATGGGTGTATGTTTTTGGGCACCTGCGTGTGAGCCACAGTACGGGCTGGTGGCAGCTCAGTGCTGAAATAACTGGTGCCCTGAGTGTCCTCCATTTTGGGATGCCCAGGCCCTGTCATTGGAATCGGTAGATTCCTGATGGAGACAAAATGGCCCCCATGGCCTCTTGCCCTCCATCACCTGTTACCTTGATCTTCCCGAAGTCCCGGGAAGCCCTGCCTCTGTCCCTTCCCCCTGAATGGCTGTTGGGTGGAAGTTCTGTATATGGTAGTGTGGGGAAGTGCCGACCAGACTGGCTGGAGCCTTCTCAACGACCGTATGTTGTGGGTACGCCTGTGGGTGGGACCTGGGTGAATGGAGTGTGTGAAGAATATGCATTCTATGTTATGGGTGTCTAGTATCTGGTGTTTGACACAATGGTTGAGACAGCCCTGCCCGAAACCGGTATGAATGCAGTATGGAGTGTTGAATGGCTCGGTACTTGTCCCAATACGCATAACTTGTTGTGAGTGTCTGGAGGGAAGTGAATGGCCTGAATGCACCGTGTGCCCGATTGGCTGCCTGCCTGCATGAAAGCCCTTAGTTGTGATTGGATGCTTGAGTGTGACCCAGCAGAATGAATGGGAGATCAACAGTATATCTGGGGACCTCTCACTGCTAGGAATCGTGTTCAGAAGCTGAAGTCCACTACGAAGAGTAACTGGAGTAACTGAAGCTTGATCTTGAAGCCCTGCTGGACGAGAAGAATTGCTGTTGCTCTCCTTTGCAATCTGAAAGCAGCTCTGCCTCAAGGACTGACCCAGAGAGGACCTGGTAAGGCGCCCTCTTCCCGAGCTACGAGGGACCATCGTGCACAGCTGATCTTTGCCTAAGCTCCCTGGTAGACCTTTGACAGGCTGCTGACCCGATACGGGGACTGCTGCGGAACTCCAAGGAGAAGCGCCCGGACTGTTGTCCAGCACTGTCGCTGACCACCGTCGCCGACCGGAGCTGCCGTGCTCCCGTTTTGCTTAGGAACTTCATTGATCCAAGGACGCTCTCGTCCGCATTGTCGCCGCTGTATCCTGCTGGAGATGGCCTGACCGTCTACGCGCTGCGGAGCCTCCGCCGGTGGGTTTCCCGCCACCAAAGACCTCAGAGACGCCGACGACTCAACGCCCTTGCTGGGCCACAGTTCTTCAAACTATTTGTGGTCGAGAACTATCGACACCGAGGTGCCCCGCACGCCTCTTCCTTGCAGGACGTTTACGCTTCCCCGTCAATAAGCAACGCTAGGAACGACGCAGCCACTTCACCGTCGTAGCTCGAACTGTTCTCCGTCGGACGTTTGGTGACCCGTGACTCCTGCCTGAAAGGGAGGACACACAAGAAGGGCCGTCGATTCCCGACGAGGAACGCTACTTTGGGGTTGCAGAACTATTGGAAAGTCTAGTGTGAACAATATATGGACTGGGCTTGTAGCTTTCTTCTACAGGTTGCCCAGGTGGGGGGATCTCCACATAGAACTGTGTCCAGGTAAACGGGGCCAGTATTCTGCCAATTGCTCAACCATCTTGCTTTCCTTCCTCTCTCTACTGCTGGTTTCCTCTTTATTTTGATCTGTGTGTCATTCTGACCGTATGCACTTTAATGAGATCTTATAACGTTAGTGGTACCACTTTAGAACTGTATATATTTGCCATTGTTGATTCCTGAGTACAAAGTGAATTATAGTGATAGTGTACATCACCTTGATATTAATTATATTAAGACTTTGTTTTAACCGATACAGTGTGTGGACATTCCTTTGTGGGTGCTTGGGGACTACACTGTACTTAAGAACCAGCTTGCATCACCTCCTGAGAAGCTAGACCATGATTACTCGACTACGTTACCAATAATAGAGAATCTTGGCAGGAGTCCTCTGTGCCTCTCCTCTACCATATAGAGAGCGGAAGTATAGACCCCCCCTCCGGTCTTTACACACTCCTACTGGCAGGACAGGTCCGACACCTTCTTCCCCCCCAGAGGAAGAGCCAGGGGCCGCCGCTGGAGAAGACCAGTGAGACAGCCGCCGTAACAAGCATCAGGTTGTAAAGGCAAGGAAATATCGAGGCTGAGTACCATACCACAAAAGGAAATACACCAAACATGGGCTATAAAGATTCACAGATCTTTAATACTGCACAGGTACAAAGAAACACAGATCTGATACAGATAGCTATCTGGCTCTCGACACCCCACAATGAGTACCAGCCCGTCAGAGAGAGGAGGGAGAGAGCTGGATATCTAAACATTTGGGTTTATATACATTTCCAACAATACTGTCCAGCCCCTCTACAGGTTAACAATCTGCGGTCTAGAGTTTGTGCCGAGTTCACATATAGCTCATACAATAATATGCACATGGATTACATAGGTTTGTGGTTCCTACAAGTTACAATGGCAAAGTGTATTCCTGGATTTAGCAGTGAGCCTTAGTACATATCCCTTCACAATGTAGTTCCAGTGTCCACGCTCGACATTTACATAGTATTGTCCTCGATATATATTTGTGGATGAGGCAGACAATCCTAGGACAACAAGTCATGCTTGGTGCAAGGTCTCATTACTTTGTCTAAACAGTCGGCCCTCGGACAGTCTAACCATTAACAGGACTCAAAGGTCAGGAAGGCTTGGTTGCAAGTTAGAAACACAGTCCACCATTTTAGAACAGAGAATCACATACGGACAGAAATCAAAATGGCGGATGATTCTAAAATGGCAGCAAAGACAATCTAAAATCGGAACTTTGCAACGCGGTTTTCTTCGCGGAGTGACTAGGCTTAGGCCAATATAAATCAGAAGGAGGCACGATATGATTTCCCGTTTAACTAACCCTCCTTTTGGCCTAAGCCAAGCGCTAAAATGCAACTAGTCACTTTACGAATAACTCCACGTTTCAATGTCCATACATCCTGAATCACAATCATCAGAGATATCAATCGCCATAAGGTCTGTAACAGAAATTTCCTTCAACACAAATTCGTTGGTCATTCTTTCCACTGCACGTACCTTTTGTCCTAATGTTCCCATAGTCTGTGCACAACATCCCCCTAACATTGAACATATGGCAGGAAGACACTGTATACTGTAACAGCAGAACAACAGAATACCCAGAATAATCAATAACACGAAAAGTAGCTTCCATCCACAAGATCGTAAGAAGTCCCAGAACCAAGCCCTAAGATCCCAATTTCCCTCGGGAACATGCACTTCTGAACTGAGGACATGCAGATTTTGTATAGCTTTAAAGATGGTTGGGGAGGAATCCGTTACGAAGACGCAACAAGCGGACCCCACTAATTTATATACTCCACCACGCCCAGCCAGGATGACGTCTAACGCCATCCGGTTCTGTAGTGCCACTAACCTGATTGCCTTTTGCTCTAGAGTCATGTTATAGAGTATGTCAGTGGTCCGGTTGATGGTTCTCTCCAGTACTCTCGCTAGTCTTCTGATATCCTCAGAGTTTAGTATTTGTCCCCAAAAAGGTACAAAGGATTTTGCTACGTCAACCAGAACTTGTGATGAAGTATCGCCATTCTCGTCCCGCCTTGGACGAGCCCTAGAGATTTCTGTGGTACTAGCTATAAATACCCCTGGCAACAGAATTCCTAAATAAAAGGTTCCCTGCCAATCCCTAGGAAGCCATGGGAAAGCTTCATTACTGCAAACGAAGTAGACAGGTTCTCCTACATACAAAGGTCTGTCCTCACTGGTCAAGTTCGCAACATTAGTGCAACCATCAAAATCGCCCATTGACTGAGTACCATTCCTCTGTATGCAGAAAGAAACTGAGTCAGTGCTATGTTTAACAGTGTAGCAAGGTGGTGTGGCATCCCTATTGCCCATAGGAGCCATCTTGAAAGAGATCAGATACCGAAAAGGTAGAGACAGTCTATCAGAAGGCCTAATGGAAGCAATATTTAGCTGGCTTCTATTTGTGAAAAGTGAGCATCCCAGAGGCGTTAGAACTCGTCTTTCAAACTCATTCAAATTTGTTCCATCAAAGGTCCCCGAGATGCTATCATTCCATTGGCCAAACAATAGTGCCCTTAAAGAAGCATAACATGCAGTAGTCAGAGGCAAAGGATGAATATACCAGCCCAATCCTTTGTCTCCATGTTGCGGTAAATGAGAGCAGACCCAGCAGTTAGATGTGTTCAAAATGGCAGGTGTTGCATTCATTATACGCAGTAGTGTGTTATTATGGTAACTCTGTCTGTGTTGAGAGCCTCTAGGAGATAGAGTGTGCAGATGCATGAAAGGTGTAGGTACAGTGGGTACATTTTCAGTGGGAAAAAGTGTTTCGAGCGAATGTATTTGTTCCATGTACCAAAATCCTAAAGCAATTACTATTGTGAAACCGGTTAACATGATTACAAGTAAACAATAAGTTTTAAAAGACCATGCATTCGATCGTCTATTGTTTTTGCTGGCCACACAGTAACTTATTTGTTCCGTACGGGTAGAGACGATAACAGGCATTGTTCCTTCGAAACGAAAACGCCGTAGTTCATTTGCTGGTGATCTCCATATCACACGTTTTCTTAGTCTTTCCCTATCCCCAGCCAACAACTTTTCTTTGTGTGCAAGAGACAGGGCAAAGGACAAGCCCTATGATGATTTTCCTGTTGGCACAGCCGAACCGTGCAGTAAGTCTAGCTCAGTGGACGCAGATTGTATCTTGTGACTCCTGGTACAGTGTGATCTGCGAACAGTGTGTCGTTGCTTCCTGATGGAAGTGATGAATTTGCAACAGAACCTAACAGCGGTGAAAAATGATCTGCAGGAGAGTGTGGAGATGAAGCAGCTGTTCCCCCAGGCCCCACGGGCTCAGTGAGTGCCTCCGAAGCACTCTCAATACTGCTCAATGCTGAGTGATCGTTGGGAGCAGAGCAAGTAAGGTTCTCCGTATCTTCTTTATCGTGTGGCAAAGGGAAGGGTATCCTCTTGACATGCGACGCATGTATCAGGTGCTTCTTGCCCTCGACCCGAATCGCCGTCTGTGTGGCCAGGAAGACCTGGTGCGGCCCTCTCCACCGTGGTGCAAGACAGGATGCTCGTTCGAATGCGTTAACGAGCACCCATTGCCCAGGTTGGATACTATGACCTGTCCCCTCGTACTTTCCTGGGAGGGCTTCTCGCACCTGTTGGTAAATCAAATACAGATTTTTAGTTAACCGGTCACAATAATCAGAAAGAAGTACATGCTCAATGTCCCTCAGAGCCCTGGGTTTTGGGAGGTTCCAAATGTTAGCTGGCCTACCCATGACCACCTCATATGGGGAGAGCCCAGTCTTAGTCTGTGGGGTGGTGCGCATTGACAGTAACACTATCGGTAAGTCGTCCGGCCATTTCAGTTTGGTGCCGGCACACGTTTTAGCAAGCTTGTTTTTCAAAATTCCATTGAGTCTCTCTACCAATCCAGCACTCTGAGCATGCCTGGTCAAATGGAACTGTTAATCGATCTGTAATCCCGTGCATATCTGCAGAATTACAGCAGTGATAAAATGTGGACCATTGTCCGACCAGATGACCCTTGGCAAACCAAACCTAGGAAAATATTCCTTAAGCATGGTTTTCGCTGTTGTCATTGATGTGGCATCTTTTACAGTAAAGGCTTCAACCCATTTAATAAAGGCGCAAATAACAACCAAAACGAACTTAAAATTGTTACAACTCTCCATTTCAATAAAGTCAAAGTGGATCACTTCAAAGGGGACAGAAGGTGGACCAAAACTACCCCTTGGTGTTGATGTGCCCTTCCCCATATTGTGCTGTAGACAGGTCATGCAATTCTGGACAAAACGCTCAGCTGTTTTCGAGATGTTATCGTTCACCCAGATATTTTCTAACATTTTGCAAATTTTCCGCGCGCAGATATGGGTGGGCCCATGAGCCATTGCGACCATCATAGTAATTATACGCATCTGGCAGCATCTATTTTCGCTCTAACTTATCCACCCAACCTCCATCATCATCCAACCTCGCCAAAGCCTCAGCCCACTGCTTAGTTTCTTCTGAAGTGGCATCGGCTTGGATATTATTTACAGATTCAATACCTTCATCTATGGTACAGACATTTGTGGCTTCCCTTGTAGTATGCATATCTGAATAGAGATCAGTAGCAGTTTGTTTGGCTATCTGGTCAGCAAAAGCGTTCCCTTTTTCTACATCATTTATGATTTTCTGATGCGCTGCACATTTCATGATCGCTAACTGAGTGTGAAGTGCAAGCGCTGAAAGTAACCGCACTATCAAGGAGCCATATTGAATCTTCGTTCCATGTGAGGTCAAGAAACCACGCTCTGCCCAAAGTCTACCGAAGTTGTGAACTACCCCAAAAGATACTGACTATCAGTATATATGTTTACTCTAAGCCCTTCAGAAAGTTCACAAGCTCGAGTCAATGCAATAATCTCTGCGGCCTGCGCGGAGTTATGCAAAATTCTTTTGGTTTCCACAATCGTACTTAGTGCGGTGATGGCATAAGCAGCCGTCGATGTAGCATCCGGAAGTTTAAAACAGGAGCCATCGCAAAACAGCTCCACTTGTGGATTGTTCAAAGGTGTATCTTTCAGATCAATCCTGCCTTTAGTCTCTTGTTTTGTGGTGTAAAGGCAGTCATGTGACATTTCGTCACTGCAAGCAGTACCTTGCGGGAAGGGTAATAGTTCAGCCGGATTCAATACAAAACACCTCTTGATTTGTATATGCGGTGCAAACAAGATCAATTCATATCTCGTTAATCGTGCAGAGTTAAGGTGCTGTGTTTGTGTTCTATTTAATAGACCATCTACAGAGTGAGGTACCAACAAGGTTAAAGCATGGCCTAGGACCATAACCTCGCTCTGTTTTACAGACGCAGCAGCGACAGCTCTCAGACATCTCGGTAAAGCACATGCAACAGGATCAAGGGCGGAAGAAAAGTAACCGCACGGCCTATTCTTCCCTCCATGTTCCTGCGTTAATACAGCCAAAGCACATACATCACGTTCATGCACATACAACTCGAAGGCCTTTTCATAATTTGGTGTGCCCAAAACTGGTGCTGAACAGAGTGTAGTCTTGAGCAGATCAAAAGCTTTCTGGTGTTCCAAGTTCCACAGCAATGTCAAAGAAATGCCCTTCTTTGTCAAAGCCAACATTGGCTTGATCAGTAGTGAGAAATTGGGGATCCACTGCCTACAGTAAGAAGCCATTCGTATCAAGGCTCTGACTTCCTTCTGTGTATTTGGGACAGACATGCTAGAAATGATTTTAATCTGTTCAGGCGTCAACCTTCTTCCCTCCTTTGACAGGAGATAGCCTAAATAAGCGACCTGTCGACAATATTGAAACTTTTTGAGTGAAGCTTTATGTCCATGTTTTGCTAGGTGAATGAGCAACAACACGGTGCCCTCCTTACACACACTTTCTGAATCAGCAGCTAAAAGAAGATAATCTACGTATTGAAGCAACGTACAAGTGGTAGGTAACTCGAGTGTATCAAGCTGTTCTTTCAAAGCCCTACTATAAATGCTCAGACTTTCTGTGTACCCCTGTGGCGCACGGGTGAATGTAACCGAGCGTCCCCCTAGGGTGAACGCAAACAGATATCTGCTATCCTTGTGTATAGGAATGCTAAAGAAAGCATTTTTAAGGTCTACAACACTAAAATGCGTAGCAGAAGCTGGGATCATAGTTAATATCGTCGTTACATCAGGCACAATAGGAAATTGTGGAGCAACAATCTTATTGATAGCACGTAAATCAATGATAAAACGAAAAGGAATTGCACTATCTCCTTTCTTATGCACAGGCAAAATCGGATTATTGCACAAACTACCTGCAATTTCTTCAATTACCCCACGGTGTACAAAATCGGAAACTATATACACTTAAGAGCTTGCTCACCATCAACCGAAATCTTATACTGAGGAATACGCTGAAACTTTACTCCTTATTTCAAAATGATTTTAACAGGCTCAATTCGTAGAACACCGACATCATTGTCATCAATCGCCCATAAACACTCTGGAACATCACTAAATTCTGGTGGCAAAGGTCTAGTTAGGAACTGTGAGGCAGAAAATTGCTGTGGTGAAATCGTCAAACGCACTCCAATCCGAAGAACAATGAATTACCGCATTTAATTCCTTCAACAGATTCAACCCCAACAAATTCTCTGCACAGTTCGTTGTCAAAAGAAACGGACAGTGATCCGTGAATGGACCCAGAGTAATCGGTACCGGCGAAGAAACCAGACTAACCACTGGTGTACCAGAAAACCCTACAGAAACATTGGTTTGCCCTGACAGTGGAATGTTTGGAACCCGTGAATGGTCAATGGAACACTTCTGCGCTCCTGTATCTATCAAGAATAGATGTTTCCTATTTCCCACTATCATTTCAACGTAGGGACCTTTCTGATTAACGGGAATAGGCATTGGTTCCAAACCCTGCTTCGGGCAATCCTAGCGAAACAATATTTCATCAAAAGGAAGGCCTTCAGAGAGATATACAGTAGAAGGATGATCAAAAAATGTTTCTATTATCCACATTCGGTGACTGATTGTCTTGTGAAAAGGGCTGTGAATTCTGAGAAAACTGGCTTCTACCAGGACCCCCTGCCCCAGGGCGGCCCCTGGATCGTCTACCCATGGTACCAAATGTGTTATTCAACCTCTGCTGGAGGATCGGGCATTGTGCTCGCTAATGACCCTCTTGTCTGCAATAAGCACATTGGTTCGCGTACACAGGACCCAACGGTACATTACCTTGTGGAACATACTGTCCCCTAAACTGTGTACTACCCCCCTCTAGGGCCTCTAACAATCTGCTGCAACAACACCTTAGTTTTCAAGTCTCCCTTTCTCTTTTCGATCCTCTCTATTTCATTATTGACTCGCTTTCCATAGTACTGAGCCATATGCAACACTTCAGACTGAGACTTAGCTAGCCAAGCGCTCTCGGAAGTCATAATTTGCGACTGGATGTCAGGTAGCAATCCACGCACAAATTTGTCTACAAATAGTCGTTTTCCAGACTCTGTGCTCAAATCTTGTCCACTGAAATCTGAAAACACTTTTCAAACCGATTGAAGAATTCGGTAGCACCCTCAGACTTTCCTTGGACACATGCAGTAAGTTTGTCCCAGACAATCCTTCTCTCAGGAATTAAGGCTTTCAGTTTCGTCACTATTCTATCAGGCAAAGTCAGTATTACCTGTGGCGGTCTCTCACCAGCTTTCCTTTCTCTATCTTGTCTAACCAAATTATCCCATGTGTCCCCTAACCCTGCTATATCATCTACTGTCCTAATCTGTTTCCACAAATCGCAGGTAGGAGCACAGGAAATAACAAATCTATGTCATCCAAACTTAATACTGATGACTGGAAGACAGATTCTATCTCTTTGGAGAACCCTGTCGGATTCTTTCTAATATCTGGGATGGATTGTCTTATGATGTTCACTTCCTGTCTTGAGAACGGGACGTGAACAAACTGTGATACATAATGTGCAGGAATGTCAGCAGTACCCGCTGCGGCAGCAGCTGGAACCTCAACTTTAGGGACAAATGTCAGAGGAACCTCTCTCATAGGCAACTGAGAGATTGCAAACTCTGAAAGCTTACTGAGCAACAGAGCTAAATCGAGTGCTTAAGCATCTGAAGGAGTGTCAGACGAAAAAGCTCTCTTATAGATATTCAATAATTCTGCGGGACAACAAATCCTTCTTTTTATACATTCATCCTGCAGGTATTCTACCATAACCTGTATCACGTTCCTCTGCATTTCTGGCGTATACTGACTATACGTGTCATATACTTCTACGGGAGATATCGACATGTCTGAAATCCATCTAATTGCATCTTTTTGCAAATTCGTGTTTCCTCTCATCGACTTACAAAGATAGCACTGTACAAAAATAGCACTCAAACTATCATTGTCAATTTCTTCATTCCGTAACCTTTCTAACTCCCTTCTATACTTAAAAACCCTCTCGACATGCTCATGTACTTTCTCCGCAGTATCTCTTGAATATGCTAAGACATTCAGATCCCTTAACCCTTGTGGGAAATCTACATCATTCAGTCTGTTCCACATTACAGATAAGTAAATTCCCAGTCCTTCGATAAAAACATTTTTCTCAGGAAAACTTTCAAGATTAGAGAGTGTGGCAAAACGTCAGATTGTTCACCCTTCTCCATGCACTGTCTAGCCCACGCAGTCAAATCACGCTTTCTCTCTTTAGACACAGTATTGCGAGTTACAATCTTTGATTCTGCTCCCTTATCAACTACAAGCGGAACAGAACCACTTGGAAGAGAAAGAGTAGAAGAATCTTGTACAATCGGTAACAAAGGTACTATCACTGGTGCAGAAGACAAATCTACCAGACCCGTAACAGTAGGCAAAGGCGGAGGTACAGGTGGAGGAGCAGCGATAGGAGGCGGAACAATAACCGGAGGAAGAGGAGCAATAGGAGGAATGATAGGAGGAGCAGGAACTACCACGGGAGGAGGAACAACAGCAGGAAGAGGTAAAGCAACAGGAATAGGAACATACGGAGGTGGCGCTGTGGCACCAGGTCTTCGCTCATTTAGAAGCTTGTCAATTAATTCATCAGACACGTGAAAATCTTTAGACGGATATATCTTCTAGATGCCAAGTTGAAAAGCCCTAGCCATATTTCTAACTGACTCTGACTGTTTACTTTGATCATACAATAACGCTTTCTCAGCGTTGGACATCAGTCGGCACGCATGTTTCTCTCTTTTTTTTAAGTTGCTGCATAGCATCTTTCTTCCAATTTTGCAATACATCAAATGCTGCAGGTCTAGCTTTCTTCTTTAACAATGTAGACTCTAAATATTCTATACGAGGAATCTCAAAACTACCATTGGTTGGCCACTGAAGTTCGGAAACATGTCTAGTTTGTGTGTGCCAAATATCATTAAACACTACACTACCAATGCCATGCTTACAGTACATAGTACACGCCGGCGACCCCTCCTGAGGCGCCGGACTGCTAAATTCCAAAGATTGTCTGTCTCTGTGGAATAATGCCCTGAAACAGGCAGATAATTTCTCAGGCATATCAGATTCCTGGTGTTACCTGGTCAATAATTGTGCTCACGAGTACAATACACCAAAATCAAATTATCAGGATACTTAAGAATCGGGTCACGACTCACCTGATCAAAAAAATAAAGGAGGTCCGATCGGATTACAAAGGACAACTAAGGACCCTCGTGGTTGGTGATTTTGGCAAAACTGCCCGCCTCGATACATGGACCCTCGTCAAGATGCTGTCTCGGACCGTGGGCCCACCGTCCAGGGATCGGGCTGTGCAGTACTGTTGAGGTATCGCGTCTCATCCAAGAAGGGGCCCCCTTTCTCACCGTCCGAACCCGGTCCGATAGCCGCGTCAACACTTCAACGAGATGGCATCAATCTTGAGGGTCCCTATTTGGGCACCATCTGTAAAAGCAAGGAAATATCGAGGCTGAGTACCACAACACAGGCTATAAAGATTCACAGATCTTTAATACTGCACAGTTACAAAGAAACACAGATCTGATACAGATAGCTATCTGGCTCTCGGCACCCCGCAATGAGTACCAGCCCATCAGAGTGAGGAGGGAGCGAGCTGGCCATCTAAACATTTGGGTTTATATACATTTCCAACAATATTGTCCAGCCCCTCTACAGGTTAATAATCTGCGGTCTAGAGTTTGTGCCGAGTTCACATATAGCTCATACAATAATATGCACATGGATTACATAGGCTTGTGTTTCCAACAAGTTACAATGGCAAAGTGCATTCCTGGATTTAGCAGTGAGTCTTAGTACATATCCCTTCACAATGTAGTTCTTCCAGTGTCCACGCTCGACATTTACATAGAGTTATCCTCAATGTATATTTGTGGATGAGGCTTGTTAGTGCAGACAATCCTAGGACAACAAGTCATGCTTGGTGCGAGGTCTCATTACTTAGTCTAAACAGTCGGCCCTCGGACAGTCTAACCATTAACAGGACTCAAAGATCGGGAAGGCTTGGTTGCATGTTAGAAACACAGTCCACCATTTTAGAACAGAGAATCACATACGGACAGAAATCAAAATGGCGGATGATTCTAAAATGGCGGTGAAGTCGATCTAAAATCGGAACTTTGCAACGCGGTTTTCTTTGCGGAGGCTAGACTTAGGCCAATATAAATCAGAAGGAGGCACAATATGATTTCCCGTTTAATAAGGTGGGTCTCAGCTGCATAGCCCCTGCACAGCAAGTGCCGATCGGTGGCAGGACAGTGCGATTTGCGCAAGCGTGGGACTTATCAGGAGATGCTCGGGTCAGGGATACCGCAAGGGGTTTCCACATAGACTTCTTTTTAGAACCCACCCAGCCATGCCACCCACTTCCCATAGCTATGTCACAAGCAGATAGCACAGCGGTAGACGAAGAGGTACGCAACCTACAATGGAAACACTTGATTCGACCATGCACAGACCCGGGCCGTTTCTTCAGCACCATCTTCCAAGTAAAAAGGAAGGACAAAGTTTGCCCGGTCATAAATCTCAAAGCCCTGAGCGACTTCACTCTCTACTGTCACTTCAAGATGGAGGGCATTCAAATGCTCAGGGACATTCTCAGACCTGGCGACTGGCTGGTCCGACTCGATCTCAAAAACGCTTACCTGGCAGTACCAATTTGCCAACAGCATGTCAAATACTTGAGGTTCACCTGGCAAGGTCTCGACTGGGAGTGCACGAGCTTGCCCTTCGGCCTCTCATCGGCACCCTGGGCTTTCACCAAGCTCATGCGGCCTGCAGTCGCGTACCTGAGGGAGAAGGGCATAAGCTGGACGATATTATTATCATGTCCCAGAACGAAGCCCTAGCCAAGGAACAAGCCACGACACATAGACCTTTTGCACGGACTAGGATTTCTCATCAATTGGCCGAAATCAGCCTTGGTCTCATCTCGGAGGACAGAGTTTCTGGGTTTCGTCGTGGACACCCAAGACTGTCAACTCCCGCTTCCATCCTACAAGAGCCATGCCACGCGTTGTAAAATATGCAGCTCCTGAGAAAAGAGACCATCTCACCGAGAGAGCAGGCGAGAGTAATCGGCCTCCTATCTTCCTCGATTCAGGCCATATTCCCAGGGCCGTTACACTATCGAGAGCTCCAGAGGTTGAAAGGACAACAGCTCTGGCGGAGCCTCTCCTACTCACAGCGGTTAGCCCTGCCATCAGAAGCAAGAACAGAGCTGCACTGGTGGCTGACTTATATGGAGGCCTAGAATGGCAGGGCGATCTTCGGATCAGCACCAGACCTAGTGATAGGCGCTCAGGCTGGGGAGCGAGGTGCAGCCCGGTCGCCACAGGCAGGAAGTTCTCCCCCCAGGAATTGTAGATGTATATAAACTGCCTAGAGCTCCTCGCGGCATCCTTCGCAGTTCGTTCTTTTGCCAGAGACAGTGTGAACTGCTGTATGCTACTCAAGATGGACAATATATAAGCAGTCAGGCACATCAATCATCTGGGTTTACCAGGTTGAAGTCTCTGGCAGAGTTAGCCAAGGATTTTTGGCACTTCTGTCTGCAACATCAGAAAAATCAGTGACAGCGGAGTACCTTCCAGGGCTGAACAACGAAGGGGCGGATTGGCATTCACGCCACCTGTCCGATTACAGCGACTGGAAATTATGCAGGGAGGTTTTTGTTTGCCTGCAGTGCATATGGGGTCCACTGACCAAGGACTTCTTCGTTTTTCGACTCAATACCCAGCTGCCAGTATTCTTCAGCTGGAGACAGGATCCAGCAGCGGCAGCAGTGGACACTTTCCTGCAGAGATGGAGCGAGGGGGGGTCGTTTACACCTTACCCCCTTCACAATGATAGTGAGGACCCTGGCGAAGGTCCGTCAGGAGCAGGCAGAATTGGTACTCGTAGTAGCCCCAGTCTGGACCTCTCAGTCCTGGTATCCAGTTCTTCTGGAACTTACATCGGATTTTCAAATCCTACTACCCCGGACTCAGGATCTATTATCGGGTCAGAGCGGGGAAGTATCATACCCTCCTTCAGTCTGGTTCCTTGATCCTCGCAGCATAGATGTTTTCAGGTCGAGATGGAGAGTCCCTGCAATTTCATGCAAGGCAGTCAGCCTCATTGGGGAGAGCTGGGCTCCAGCAACATCCAAGAGATACACCAACTCCTCGGGCGCATGGGCACGCTGGTGCTTGGAATGGGATTTCCATCCAGATTCAGTATCTATAGCAGAGATTTTGAACTTCCTGGCTGAGCTGGTAGAACAGGGCTTAGCATACAGAACGATAAATGCTTACCGTTCAGCAATCTCCGCCAGCCACGATCTAGTGCTAGGGTCTCCAGTCGGCGAGCATCACTTAGTGTGCAGGATGCTTAAGCATTCTGTTAGGTTGTCGGTGCCACCGCCGGCCAGGTACGACAAATGTTGGGCCGCCAAATGCCAAATTATCTCGCACTGCTCTCTCCAGCAAGCTCACAACTCTTTTGTGCTTACTGTATTGCAGGAGAGTCTCTGACTTTAGGGCCCAGACCTAGCAGGCAGGGTGTATTCCCCAGACGGTGTGGTCTTCCACGTCTCCAGATGACCAAATGCCATACAAGGGTGATTACGTATCCTGCATTCAACGAACAGCCTAAACTGTGTGTTGTAAAGTGCCTAAAGGCTTACGAAGAAATGACTTGTGCCCTAATAGCCGACCCCAGGGGTCAAATACTAATTGCTCTTTGCAAACCGCATAGAGCAGTCTCCGCCCCTCCTCTAGCTCGCTGGGTACGATGGACCCTCGCACAAGCAGGGATAGATATCGCCCAGATTGGAGCTCACTCGGTCAGGGGCGCAATGGCTTCTAAAGCTTTTTAAGTGGGTGTCAGATTAGAGGACATCATGAGAATGAGTGATTGGGAAGGAGAATCTGTTTTTAAAGAATTCTATTTGAAACCGGTAGAACAACCGGCAACGTTAGTGGGAAGTAAGCATTAAACAAGCATAATGCGAGCCTCCGGTCTTGACATAGAATGAAGATTTTCCAGAATAACTTTAAGAAAAGTCTTGTTTCTATAAAAGACACAGAGGCGAGCATTATCCCACCCTTTGTAAACAATTCATGTTGATACTGTAAGCATTAAAGTAGCTGTATCATTTCTGTATAGTTTGCATTTTTCCCCTCCCTCATTATCACTAGCAAACTTGCAAATTGGTTTAGATTTTGTTCCATTCCTCCAGTGACACTTTGCTTTCTCTGACAGGGCCGTCGGATAAGCCTAGCTGAGCAGAGGGTATACTGGCACAGCGACAGTGCCTCCCCGATGCCCTCGGCATAGGAGTTTTTCTACTTGTTGTTTACATTCACAGCGTCGAAAGAGGAAGTAGAGGATGAGCTAAACTTATATGAGGGGCCAAGTAGATGCTGGATTGGCTGGATTTAGGTCACATGTTGCGTGGCCAAAGGTTGAACTTACCAGAGACTTCTGGGAAATGGAGTTCAGCAAAGCTCCAAGTTGATGTTTGGATATTTGGGAAACTGATTTCTACTAGGATGTTTGTCACCTATGTGCAATTTTTATTTCCCAGAGAACTTCTACTGTGTTAATCTTGCTGCTGAGCTTTCTGTGGTTAATGGTAATTAAAGAAAGAGAAGCATAATGCTCGCCTCCGTGTCTTTAATAGAATCAAGACATTGCTTAAAGTTATTCTGGAAAATATTCATTCTTTTAACTTTTCATGAGGTTTCTCTTGGGCATCTTTCAGAGCTCTGGTCTTTGACTCCAAATTAGGTTTAGCAGTCAAAGAAGGAATCCCATTGCTGTTGGTGTATCTTCAATCCCCAGTTCCCTAGGGTCCATGTAGATAAATCAATCAAGATCAAATGTACCATCCTCTGGGAATTAGCCGGTGTGGTCACTCCTTGCGAAATAGTGCCATTGAACTTGGAAGTCCTGGGAGGGTAAGCTGCGTACATAAAATAGATGACAACTTGATGCCCGGACCAACGTGCGCCCTCTTCTAGAAATGCCAAGCAAATCATATAACATCAAAGATTGGAGTAACTGAAGATATGTTTTGAGAACTTGAATTGCTTCCTGAGTGGTGAACAAACAACATACCCCAACACGTGTTTCAACCAATACTCATGTCTTTTTCAAGGCTAACATACTTGAGCCAAATTGGACTAAGAAAGACAAGTTGTGGTGCTGATAAATATTTGAAGTATTAATAGCGCTACTAGGTGGCCTCGTAGTATCAATGAAGTTAGATTGCGTATTATTAATGGGCGTCATTTTTACCACATCGCAGAACCTTCTATTGTGCAAACACGACCTATATATTAGCTGAGTTTTTGGGCTCACTGTTCCCACAGTGGGAAAGGATTGACTGTGACCACGTGTTTGTGAGTGAAAGGCGAACACGCGGTCACGGCAACCCTCACAATTTTTATTAATTGTGCTAATTTCGCCAGAGATAATTCTGCCCGTGGAATTAGCTACCATTTTTTGGAACTCACAATTCAGTAGTAAAAGTGGAGGTAATTCGGTAATTCAGTTACCGTGTCTTTTCCACTTACAGCCCAACTTGTAATGAGGCCCATTGTTTTGTCTCAGAAGCAGGCCACTCTATGATGCATGGCTCAACACTGCCAGTTATTTCTGGAAAAAGATGTTGAAGCATACCTGCAACACTGAGGAAAGCGTGCAATCTCCCTGAAAAAAGAGGAAAATAGCTTGTGAGTGCATAGGATAAGGCATTTTGTAGAAGCCAGGGCTACTGTATACGTTTGGGTTAGAGTTGTAGAATGTTGCCTGTAAGAGATCTTTTACTCTACCCTGGCTAGTGCATTGATTTTCTCCACCTATGTGCTGCACTTAGTTGTTATGTTATTCTTTCGTAAAGGGTACATGCCACCATTTTAATCTATTTACCATGGCATGGTGCTTTACTATATGTAGCCAGGCACCAGAACTTTGTGTAAAGAAGTGCACTATCACAGACTTTAAACATTGGATGTACAGCAGTCGAGTACCACAAGTTGTTTATAGGTAGCGCTGTGCAGTCTGGCGAAAGTAATGTACATGCAGACAAGCTATGCTTTTATCACTTTCTTTTTTTTTTGCATTTATCAATTTTATGATTTTGCAAAGAGGTTTACTTCATTTTCATTGTTTTCTCTTCACTTCTGTGTACTTTAGTTTCCCTTTCAGTTTATACATTTTGTGTCGTTTTTATGCATTCATCCAGTGCAGCTTTTAAACGAAGTTCTTGACCCACTCATTAAGCGGGCCCACCACACCTCTTCGTCGTATTGGGAGAAAGGTTCAAGTAGGGGGCCAAGAAAAGCTTTTCTCCATTTGGTGGTCTTTGGGCATTTTAAGAGAAGATGTTTCACTGACTCCTTTTCAGATTGACTATTGCACAAGCAACATTGATTTGTAGCATAAGGGCCTTATCGCCCGGATTTCGTTGGTTGGGAGTAAGTTCAACCTTGCCCTAAGTAGGGTTGAACGTAGAGCTTTGTCCGGAAATCTTTTGAGTATTTCGAGCGTAGCATCCAGTTTTTTAGGTTGAGGAGACAGGTGGTTTAGAAGTTTGTTTTTTTCAGCAGTAGTGTGGGTTTCAATCCAGTCTTCTTGGTCCATTTTCTTTTTCACTTTGGTAGGATTGCCGATCAGTGTCTCTTCTGAGCAGGCGATGTTGTCCAGGGTGGCTCTTTGTTTGGATGCCCATGTGGTCAGCATCTTGCACGTATCGTTGAGCATTTCAGTATTTATCAAGTTGTAAAGTGGGGAGGATTCCTACATGAGTATTTTCCTGAAGAGTGACATTTCTCCTGCCTCTTTTGCTGCTTTCAGAGATCAGAGGCCTAGTTTGCGTCTAATGCCTGCGATTGGTGTTGAATCCGGTAATTGGAGGACCCTCCGCCAGAAGTATCCCTCCAGTTTGGCCCATATCGCAGTGGGAAGAGTGGGTTGTGCTTCTCCTCCGTAAACCAGGCAGGGGACCACCTTTCCTTTGTAAAATTTCAGGACCGGTAGCAGAGAAAACTGTCCATACTTTTTGTCGATGATCCTTGCCTGAGTTGTAAGTTTACGAGTTTTTTCCCCACAGATGTTTTTATCACTTTTATTCAGATAAAAGACAGGGCTATAGATCTGTGTGTCTTTCAAATTAACATGCTTTTGCACTACCTGAGTTAGTCCTCTACTGTAGGCCTCTGTAGGCACTTGGGAACCTACTATGGATATATGGGGATGCACTACCAGAAGCTGTTAATAGGTGGCAGTAGGCAGGCTGATATGAATTGGTAAGGAAGCCATTCTAAACTTGTGCCTTTCTTCCGTTTCACATGGTGAAGAAATGGTTTGTGAATCTGTACTTCCTTACTAGTCACATGCTTTTGTGCCAGCCTGGCTACATTTTTGTATTAATAGGCCAGCTGTAGAAGTGATGCCCCATTCATGCTGCTGTACAGTAACAGATTTGAAAAGCACACCTCCTATTTTCAAATGCACACACAATACTCCTATTTGTTACTATTCACACATCTATCATGGTACTCAAGTGCTTCTTCACAAGCAAGGGTTACTGTACAGTCATTTACATCATAGAATACAAAAGTGCATAGTAAGGTATAGCAAAATTATTCTACACGTTGTACGATTACTTGTTGAATATGCTTCATCTGATACTGGATTCTGGTTATTGAAAATGAAATAAAACATTTTTTTTAAAAGAATACAAAGGTGGGCTCCTTAAACAATTACTGTTCCTGTTCACATCATTTGTCCAAGGGACTCCTGCAATGATATTCACAAAGCAAGACCATAGCGGACACATTCTTTGTGAAATGGCATGCAAAAGTCAATAGATTTGCTCCTCCCATCTTAAACCCAACCAAATTGCAGTGTTTTGCATGTGCCTTCAAGGCCTAAGCGCACTGTGGAAAGGCCTATCAATGACACATGGGACACATTATGAATCTGGTTCAACTGAATTACTTTATTAGCCAATTATGCAGGGACAAAAAGCCTATAGAATCTATGGGTATTTCAAAAACAATGTTTTTTTTAAAAATGCGGAACAATATTGTGCATTCCCGTTACAGTCCAGATATCAGAGAAGAATCATGCACGTTTGTATGATTGTCCTACACCAGGTTTTAGGTAGAAATTCCAGTGGCTATTTCCCTGAATGTTTTCGGACCGAGGACTCGGAGGATGTAATATAGTGCCTTGGTGGGTGTGTTGTGCCTATGGGATCCCACACCTTCCAACCTCTGGAGGCACATCAGGTAGCAACCCGGGCCAACCCAGTCCCTTGTGGCTCACCCTCTCGCATGTCAAGATGAGGGTTTACTCAACCCACCACTGTATTACTATATTTATTAGGGGGAAAACAAAGTATTCCAGCTTTACAAACAATTATTTTCAGAATGGTCGTAATCTTTAATGAAAATGTCAAGCTTCAAGCTAGTATTTTCTCTTTCACTCATGCCAGCACAGTCACCAATCTAGGCCCTGATTACACATTATGGATATTAACATAAGCCTCACTCAAGTAGAAAATTAGCAGCATGCGATTGGCTGAAGAGATTCTTATCTGAGCAGTTTGAATGCAGAAGCTTACCATGAAAGTTTGGGTAGGTCAATTTGTAAACTCCAAAAGGGCCCTCAAGTCTCCTTCTGACTGTCAATTGGATAACTTCTCATTGGCAGGGCAGCAGGTGGGCATCCTTTGCAAATCAGCACGAGCCAATTTCAACTCTGAAATGTAAGCTTGTTTTGGGACAGCAGTTGATTGAAGAAAACCTGGACTCCCTTTACCCTATATCCTCAGCTCAGGAAAGTAAGGCGCCTAAGTCTTTGTCCTGCCACCCTGCTCCTTGGTTCCTATGTCCCTACGTCAATGCCACATGAGAATGTCAGTAAGGAAATACATGAACTTAAAATAGAGGGACCCTTAGCACAGATAAGACTTATGCTCTATGCTCTACTCAAATCAGATAAAGTCTGCAGGCTTTCTGTCTCGCCTACCTTCTCTCTTACCCTCGCTACCATCTACAGGCCTCCCGGACCGACCTCCCTCTTCCTCTCAGAATGGGCAGACCTGTCCTCCTCTCTTCTTGCCTCCTCCCCCAAAAGTATCTTCCTTGGGAACTTTAACATCCCTCTCGACTCTCCAGATGTGGCTACTGTACTGTTTCGCGACCTATGCAACACTCTTTCCCTCACTATCCTTCCCGCTGGCCCGACCCACTCTGCCGGAGACACCCTGGATGCTCTCATCTTAACAGATATCCCCCTCTCCAACCCTCTTACTACCCCTCTCTCCTGGTCTGACCACTCTCTCCTCTCTTTCCACCTTGTTTGTTTGTTTGTGCATTTATATAGCGATACAAACCCTCAGGTATCTGAGTGCTGCTTATTTCCCACAGTGTGTGGTGCTCATTTATCAACCTCGGAAGGATGAAAGGCCGAGTTTGGCCCTGCCGGTATTCAAACCTGCGTCAGCAGGCTCTGCACGGACCTACCGTGTTCCCTGACCCCTCCGCCTGCACTTCCAGTCTCCTTCTCCGTCATTCGACCAATTAAGCATGTGTCAGTTGCTGAATTTGCCTCTTCCTTCACCCTGACCCCCTTCTTTAGACTCTTCTTCTGACTATGTACTAGCTAACTTCCACCTTTCTATCTCTAACACCCGGGACATCCATGCCCCGTCATGAGGATCCGCATGAAGTCTGTTTCCAAATGCAACTCTTGGTGTAATTCCGACTTGGCCGCTTTGAAACGCAAGTGCAAAGCTGCAGAGCGGAAGTGGCAGGCAACTAGCTCATCCTCTGACAAACTGGCTTGCCGCCTACTCCAAAGGCAGTATAGTCTCTCGATCTGCTCCAAGAAGAGGTTGCATGTCAAAGCCCGCATCTCTGGAGGCACCAATAACACAGCTGAACTCTTTCAATACTGCAGGGAACTTGCCAATACTATTCTGCTCTGCACTGGTGGCCCACTTTTCCTCCAAAACTCTAGACATTCTGTCCTCTCTGTCATCTGCTCACCCCCACCCCACCCCTTCTCTCGCCTCCCTTGCCCCCTCCCAAACCCCCACCACCGACACCCATACTTTCCTCTTTCCCTACCCTGGACCCGGATGAGATCTCTAAAGTTGTCCCCTCCTCCTCCAGAACCATCAAGGACAACATCTCCTCTCTCGTCTCAGCCTTGGCTTGTCAGTCTAGAAAAATGGATACCTCTCATGATTGACGGCAAATGTATTTTGGTGGCCGAAGGCCAACCGTCTCATGCACGAAACAATAGAAATACAGGTTTCCGAGTTTACCAATGAACGGCCATTTTGATGTATCAAGGATTGGCATTTTGTTTTCTAACAATTGCTCATTGCTTTCTGTTCCAATTGCTTCACAGCACATTTTCTGCTTACACTGCTCGACTGTTAATATTGTTGTCTGAACGTGAAAGGACAAGGCCGCAGGGCCACAAGACTAATAAGAGTTTGTTGAAACACAACATAGGCAGCGCCGGGAAGGAATGCCCGGCTCCCTCCCAAATGTAGCCTTGAAGCAGAGCCGCAGGGCATTTAATCATTTCACAGCTGCCAGCCAGTCTCGTTATATGGTAGAATATGTTAGACTAAAGCAACTAAAGGCTTGAATTATGCTCTTCTTACGGCTCCCCTTTACCGAGCCCTGTAGAGAGTGTCGGCTCCCAGGACACAAATAGCACCTCATAGATAGCAAGGTCTGGAATGTGACTCTTCCCCCGTATGTAGCTTGCTTCCAAGAACAGAAGCACTGTGTTCTGTTCAACAAGGAAAAGATGTCTCCGCACTTGCAAAGTTGCATATTGTTACTAAAATAGATATTTGAAGGTGTCATATTCGTCGAAAGTGTCCATCATCAAACCGAGTTCAAAGAAACCCAATAAAGGGGGGTGTTAAACATGTCACAGCTGATTGTATGATATGCATTTTGTATATATGTAACTGATGTACGTAATTCGCGCTCTTGCGTCCCTCGAGGTCCAGAGATGCACATCGCGGGGCGTGAGACCGAGTTGGCCAATTGAGACTATTTGCTTTGCAATAAACCCTAGCTTTGGGAATACAACCTTGTGTCTGGTGTATCTATCATGTGTGGTGACTTGCCTTGTTTCCATAGACGTGAGGGACCCCTAGGGGCCCATTTCAGGCTGACCTCTGCAACCACTCATTCGCCACTAGCTCCTTCCCTCAACCATTTAAGCACTCTCTTGTGCACCCTTTCCTAAAAAAGCCATCTGCTGGCCCTTCTTGCCAGGTTAATTATCGCCCTCTCCTAAAAAAGCCATCTGCTGACCCTTCTTGTCCGGTTAACTATCGCCCTATCTCTACCATCCCTTTTTTGGGCAAACTCATGGAGAAGCTGGTCATCCCCCAACTCACCCTTCACACCGAAGTGGTTGGCTTCCTCCGTGACCACTGGTCAGGTTTCAGGGCAGCCAGAGGCACAGGAACTGCTCTCCTGAACACCTGTGAAGACATACTGTCTAACCTGGACTCTAACACTCCCTCTGTTCTGATCCTCCTTCATCTTTCTTCTGCCTTTGACACTGCCATCCACTCCATCCTCATAAACTGTCTCCATGATACCCTAGGCATCACGGAGAGGGCACTGGCATGGCTTACCTTCTTCCTTTCAAACAGACCCTCCCAAGTGCAAATGGGCCCTTTTATCTCCTCCACCACACTCTCCACCTGTGGAGTTCGTCAGGGCTCTATCGTATCGCCAGGGATCTTCTAAACCTACCTGGCCCCTCTGGCAGACGACACACAGCTCTCGTTCCAGCTGCCACCCTCTACCTTCTCCTCCTCCCTCATATCCGACTGCCTGACTGCTATTCAGGCATAGTGCTCTGCAATGATCTCTGCCTTAATGCCATTAAGATAGAGATCCTTTTCATCGGGACGTCTGCTCCTTGCTTCCCCCTCACTCTCTTGCCAGACTCCTTGGGTCCCCTCCCCTCACCCACCTGTGAGTCAAAAAACCCTGGGATCATCTTTCACTCCTCTCTCTCTTTCTCTCCACACATCACGGACCTTGCCAAGAAGTCCAACTTACAGCTCCACCTTCTCAGGAGCATTCTACCTTTCCTCACCTTCCCCCACAAGCTCAACGTTGTCAGAGCCCTGGTTCTCTCTAGGACTACTGCAACAGCCTCTTCCTCAATCTGTCTCTTTCCTCCCTTTGCCGTCTTTAAAAATCCGGAATAGGGCTGCAAGACTTATCCATGCCTCAAGTCAAGGTACCGCATCTCTCCAGCCCTAAAATCTCTCCACTGGCTTCAGGTGACAGCAAGGATCAAATTCAAGACCCTTTGCATCATTCACCAGGCTGTCTGGGGCTGCTGACCTCTTTGCATTCAGCTTTCCCTCCCTAAATACCTCCAGGCCAGAGTCCTTCGGTCTTCTGGCTCCAACTCTCTGCAGGTCAAACAATTCTCCAAGCAGAGTGTGGGAGGTAGATTCCTTTCCTCGGCTGGGACCTCCCTCTAGAATGGCCTCCCTCGCCTCCTCAGACTTGAGCTGGATCTTCTCAAGTTCTGGAAACTTCTCAAGACTTTCCTTTTCTCCTCTTCCTTTCCTCTCCACCTCCCGCGCTAACTCTCCTTCCTTCTGCCACTGAGACTGGAGCCTTCAGAGTGATACAGGGGCCAGACCATCCCCTACCAGTCCACCCAGCATCTTCTGCCAGCACTTGTCCATGGGCTCTCTTTCCCGGACTATCCCAACTTGGTCCTCCCTGTTCACCACACTCATCCTCCCTTTCCCCCTTTCTGCTGGCACTTGCCACCTTGGCCCATCCAGCTCTTGCCCACCCCCCTTCCCTGGGGGCACCCACTCTGGTTTATAGTGACTATTTCGAATTAAATAATTTCGAATGCCAAAATGATGAAAAAATTATACCTAAAAAAAAAAAAATTGAATTTCTTTTTTAATTTTTTGTTTGGAATGGCGTTCCCCCCCTGCGCCCCAAACCCCTTATTTTTGTATTTTTTTTAACCCTTTTTATTACCCGCGAAACAAAATAAAGCATGTAAATTAAAAAATAAGACATTCGAAAAAATGTTTTTTGGTATAATTTTTTTGACATTTTTGTAATTTCAAATTATTATTTCGACATATTAACTGGATACCCCCGACTCCCTCTTGCACTTACCACTTTGTCAAGCGCTTGCATGGTAGGATTGTCACAAGGCTAATAGAAGCGTTTCTTACTGTTACTTTTGTGATTCCCATGTCTTCCCTCCCCCCAGAATTAGTCTTGTGGTGCCTGGAAACACTTGTGTATAGGCGCCATACAAATGTCCAATAAATAAATCAATACATTCTCAGTATCGTACAAGTAATCATGGGTGAACTTTTTCAAAAGTGATCACCAGGCTCCTGTGAATCTCCTAGTAAGATTCAGGTATGTTTGAGGGATGTTATATTTTGCTGATTAATGGTGTGCACTGCTACCTCCCAGGGGCAGTCACCAGGCACTCCTCTGGCTCTGCAGGAAAAGAAGGCGGGGTGTGTTAGTGATGATGGGATGATAGGATAGGTTCAGAACTAGGAGAAACTGGCGTCTGTGTGCGTTGTCTTGTGTGTGAGTTGGTTGTGCGGCCCTGCTTGTGTAGTAGTGTTTATGTTGGGTGTGTGAATCGGGTGCGGTTAGGGTGGAAGTATAAGGAATAAGTTACTTACCTGTCACTCTGGTTCTACAGCATTGGTATCTTTCATAGATGCACATGAGTTGGTTCGCTGAGGTGCGAGCAGTCAACAGCAGTCCCTACCTTGTCTTTCTGCTGCAGTCTTTCTACAGTGCCAGTGTTTAAAATACCCAGCATCCACGCGGAGCCGCACGCAGAGTTGGCTCGCTGAGGTGCGAGCAGTCAACAGCCGGCCAATAAACTTTGCTCAAAACAGATCGCCGCCACCAGTGGGGCAAGATGCTTTGGAGCAGCTGATTCCACGAACTACCACTCAAGTGGAAATCCACACCAGACCAACTCCCAAACTGCCGGATAGCTGCGACGGAGTAACAACAGCTTTACCTTCTGCCTCCTCGCAACCCTCTTCATCCAACATAACCATGGATCATTTACTGAACGCCCCCCTCGGCCAGAAGGAGGGGGAGCATAGAGACATGGTTCCAGAACGTGAAACATTACCCACTACACCTAACGACTCTGTCAGTGAACTTTACGCACAAAAAAGAGAAGCAGCAATGGCAATATTCAAAAAAAGAGCCCTGACGAAGAAGATACTTAAGGACCAGGGGGAGTCAATATACCAAGGCTGCCAGCAAAAAAAAACAGTCCGAGCAATAACAAAGAAAGGAGAAACAAAGTCAACCTTCCCGAATCCCTTAATGTCTCATGCTCTGAAGGACTTTTTCTCTAAACAAACGAAGAGGAAACTGGAAACTGAGGCAGAGCTTTCTGACGCAGAAATCTTAGATGCAGTCCTAGGAACACCTTTGGCTCCCAAGCAAAGGAAAACTACAGAAGACATCTGTCAAAACGCCCCTACAGGGGCTTTCACCCTAGAGGTTGACACTTTACGCGAAGGCGTTCCGGGCAGCCATCAACCGCGGAGCATTGATTTCAACCTACCACCATCGGGTTTGGCAGCTGTCCCACTTAACTTGCTCGATGAAGATGTCCAACTACACCGATCCGAGAAGCGCGGACTGGGAAAAGACTTATTAATACCATCAGTTAACATCACCTCAACTGATGGAACTGAACAAAGGAGCAAAACCCATCCAATATTGTCCCAACCCGTGTTGATACATATTGGGCAAAAAACAAAGCTTCTCGTGCCTTCAACAGTGAGATCACCAACTCACAACGACCTTCCGCAAGATACCTCGACACCTGTAAGAAACAGAAGGTCTAGTGACATTTTCGTGAATCCACCAAAAGACACTCCAGGGAAGAAGCTGGACCTTGTAACAATTATGTCTGCTATCACGGTGGGATTGCTCCCTTTGTAAAGCTGTATGAGTCAATAAATTATACAATGAAAGACTCTCTTACACTAACAGCAATGACAAATACAAAAGTTAATTTTCTGGAGGGCTTCATTACAGCTTTGGACCAACAAAACATGAAGCAAGAACGACAATGGGAACTAAAAATTGCTCGTCTAGAAGCCCTAATCGGAACCAGAAACTCCCCAAATACTCCTCGAGGCCACCAGTCAAGCTCCCAAACAGATCGACCCCCTCCATCGGATACAAGCTTGACAAAAAGTGAAACTGAAAGCGAAGGTCCTACTGGACAGACTCTGCGGCCAGACCTTAAACTTAAAACCAGGAAAAAAAATAAAGAGCCACCAAAAGTCACCACAATTTTTAAAATTGCAAAATCAGCTGTGACAGCACAAACCAAAGCAGCAACACCTTCAGCAGTGTCCCAGGGAATTTTTTTCTAAAAACGCATTGCAGACGGACCAAACGATAATTGAACTTGACAACTCTCGTTCCAATGAAGCAGAGTCGCTAGTGAACTCTTCGCTTCTGGACCCAACGGCCCATCTGGACCGAGACTGGGTCATTGAACCCCTCGATAACACTCAACAAAACCTGGATCTGAAGTCTAACGCAGATGACAAAATCGTTTCTTATAAATAAACCAAGAACTTAACCTTGGCCACGACCGTATCAGTAACACACAGACCTGAAGCTGTTGCCCTTGAGGTGGTGAGAGGGGCACCAACCGATATAACATCTAATAAAACACAATCTAACCACAAGGAAACTTCAGAGTATCATGGAAACATCCCTGCAACGCTGAAAAATAACAAACCAGAGAACAAAGACTCAGCAAGACCTAGATTCGCAGAAGACACAAGAGCAAGATCCACCCGAATTTTCAAGATGGAACAATTGACAGCTGGGAAAAACTTCCTAGTTTTAAACAGGAAGACGGTCTTAAAGATTCTAACTAGAGTCCCAAAGTTGAAATTGTTGAACACGGCAGATTTCGTATTGATTGAGCCCTATCATAGGGAAAAAAGGGCGAAAGCGTATCTTCACGTTAAAAACGCAGCAAGCCAAAATATAAAAGAAGACGTGAACTCGGACCTGAGACAAATGGGTTTTGCCCTCGCAGAAATTCCAACGTCGTTACCCCTCGCTAACAACACGCTTTCCTTAAGTAAAACGGCTGAAAAGCGTCTTGAGCACTGGTCCAAAACTGGAGATCTGAACAAAAACAAAAGAAGGGAGACCTACAAAGAGGAAGGCGAGGTACGCCGTGGGAGATTTCAATCCAGATACAATCGCGTAAACGAGAGTACAAACTATACAAGGCCACAATACGAAGAAAACCAAAGGGAGAAAAACTACAGACATGACCCCTCGACCAAACAAAGTTCTGATCAGGCGCAAACTAAAAAACGGGAGCCGTCAGGCCCATGGAGATGGTTGAAAAATGTGCTAAACCCAAATCTTCAAAATTAACATCGAAAAGGACCAGCTACAGCACTTACCAACCAGCGACTCAAACTTCCGCTGGAAGACGCAATGAAAGCAACAACGATGTGCTCCTGGAACACGAGGGGACATGATCATTTGACCAAACCAGATGCACTAGATCTAGCCCTATTCGACATAATATGTCTCCAGGAGACCTGGTTGATGGAAAAACTAGTGCTCGACGGATACGAAACACAAATTTCTCCTGCGGTGAAAGGCATTTTTGGCAGACCATCGTCAGGCCTCTTAACTGCAGTCCGACTCGGCTCAGGTATCTCCATCGAAAGGAAGGTGGCTGAATCTTACGGTATCTTGATGCTACATACGGAATGGCACCACTCAAATGAGGTTTCAAGGGGTAGAACCAAATCCAACTTAGCCATTATAAACGTCTACTGGAACCCGCAAAGAACAGATAACATCGACTTCTGTGACTCTGTCGCGGAAACCTTAGACAAATTCACAACTGAAATGGCAACGGACCACATCATTATTTGCGGGGACCTAAACGCTAAGTGTGATCAATTCTCTTCCATCACACCAACTTCAGCATCCTATGAACGGTGTGTGCTATGGTCAGACCTTATGGACGCCAGAAACTTCCACAATGTGGCAACAGCCCGAGGCCAGCTACCAGCTATTCCTACATGGGAAAGAGCTGAAACTGCAGCGACGTTGGACCACATATTTATCTCACACTCCCTTCTACCATTTGTAGGCTTCTTTGAGGTCTACAGAACAAAAGCTAGTGATCACAACTTACTGACAATGACTTTCGAACAGCAAGTGTGTCCAAAGAAACATACACAGCCGACGTAGAATTGTCAACCAAGTCAACACGAATCCAACTAACGGTGGCAAATATTAATGAAATCACAAAAAAATTCCACGAAGACAGCAGTAACACCACGGACGCACCAACCAGGCCAAATTACCTCCCCTTCTTCTTGACTCATAGGATAAAACAAGGGAAACGAGTCTCGGCAAAGGAAAATGGAGCCCACGAGTACGACATCCAATTAGTCACGAAAAGAAGAGAACTGGGCAAATTAAGGCATATAGCTAGAGCATCTGATGACGTGGAGCAAAAAGATATTCTAATAACTGCAACAAAATCCTATAGATCATGGTTGAAACACCACAAAGCTGTTATGTATCAAAATGACACAGAGCAAATGCTCAAAACCTTAACTTCAAAAAGCACAAGAGATTTCTGGGCCCTAATTAAGAATAAGAACAGCGAGACAAACAACCAACTGACCAATGTCATACCGGAATTGACGTGGACAACCTTCTTTGCAACTCAATTCACATCTCTTCCTCTATCTGAAACCAACTTTATACCCCCTACAGAAACAACTTGGGTAGATTTAGCAGAACAAGAGGAGATCCTGTCTACGATCTCGAAATTGAAAACATCAAAGGCCCCTGGTCCTGATGGCCTAACCAATATAGATTTAAAGCAACATCCATGGGAATGGTCTGTCCTAATAACAAAAATATTCAAGCAATGCCAAGTCACCAAACAAATCCCCAAAACATGGACTGAAGCAGTGATAGTCCCCATCTTCAAAAAGGGAAACAGAGACAACCCGGCTAATTATCGTCCCATATCCCTCTCAGACATCATGGGCAAAATCTTTGCTACCCTTCGCCTAACCAGATTCCACAGATGGGCAAGAACATCTCCATGTCTAGACCAACTACAAACGGGCTTCGTCAAGAACGCAAGCACCAGTGTTAACATTATGATCCTGAACATCATAAAAGAAAATGTAAAGAATGGTGCCCCGAAAGTATACATAGCGTTCATAGACTTGTCGCAAGCTTTTGAAAAAATTAGTCGTCAAAAACTATGGTCCAAACTAACCAACTGGAACTGTCCTTTGGAAATCTTACGTGATTGCACTCCACACCGATACAAAAATCAGAGTCTGTCTAAATAGGCAAGGCATGTTGTCGGACCAGTTTACGTCAGAACGCGGTCTGAAACAAGGATGTCTGCTTGCCTCGGCTCTTTTCATTGCCTTTTTGGGAGATTTTCAATACACCCAACCATTGGTTAGATCGTTTCCGCCTAAAGTTGGCAACAACTCAATATCAAGACTCTTCTATGCGGATGATTTAATCCTTATGGACCAAACATAAATAGGCCTTCAGCGCCAATTAACCAACTTGGCCAAATATATAGATGAAAACGATCTCGAGATTAATACTGCAAAATCCAAAATCTTGATTATGGGGAAAAAAATCGACCAAAAGCGACAGTAAATGGCAGCTGGTTTCTGAACAATATGAAGATTGAGACAGTTACTAACATAAAATATTTGGCAATAACGGTCGATTCAACAAGATCCGAAAAGCCAACTCACCTGGCCCTGTGGAACAAAATTAAAACATTGACAATCCAAACAAGGCTAGTGGACCACAAATACGGGAAATGTTCCCTACTGCCTGCAATCCAATTTTACAAACAAAAGGTGGTACCCTCTGTAATCTATGGAATGGATGTGGCTCTAAACATGCAGGAAACTATATGGCCAAAATTGGAAGGTTACCTTTGGAAAGCCGTATTGGGGCTTCCCAAATCGACATCAATATCAGCTATTAGACGTGAACTAGGTCTATTCTCGCTGGCAGCATCGGTTGAACAAAGTCAAATGAGACTCCTCTGGAAAATCATCACGCCTGACACATTGCCGATTTATAAAATGATTCAGGTGGAACTCAGCCAAGGACGCCTTAAAGCTCTGAACAAGTGGGAACAGACACTCATAAAGAAACTTACAGATTTGGCCTGCATGCTTGATGATCTATTGCTAAATCCCGAAAAGATAAAAACTAAAATAGCTCAAGAAGATTGGATCCAAACGTGTGAAATAGCAACGGCCAATAAATTATTACGCCACCTACCACCAACGACTAATAAACTGAGATTGCCACTGAATTATTGTATAAAATTTCCTAACAAGAAACTGCAAAAAACTGTCATGAAAATGAGACTAAATCAAATGCCAACTCAAGAAATCAAAGCTATCCGCTCCGAAATACTTCCAAAAACTTGCAGACTATGTGCAGATGCTGAATCGGTGGAAACCGTAAGGCACTTACTTTTGAATTGCATTAAAACAGCTCACTTGAGGGAAGCTTTTCTGGCACCCTTGTTGTACGATGCCGCACTTCATGAGGAGGACATCTGGTGGCGCCGTCTGGTTGCCGGTGAAAAAACAAAATGGTCAACGGCGGCAGTTAAGATATTAGAAGCCACATTGAAATTGACAACAGAGACTGTATATCCAGCCAGCCAGCATTAACCAATGGAGATCTATTTTTTTGGATAAATGTTACGATCTTCTACATTTGTTTTCTGCTTCTTCTCCTTTCTCTTTCCTTGCCTTCGTTTTCTTTTCTTCTCTTTTCTACGAAATGATCTCTTGTAAAAATCAAATTTTCTTTTGATTACAAACAAGTAAATAAATTAAAAAAAAAAAAATTACCTAACTCGTCAGTTAGCACAGTTAGTAGAGGGCTAGCTTTGACATCCGTGCAGAGATAATAAGCAGTGCTCAGATGCCTGAGGGTTCGTATCGCTATATAAATAAGAATTATTATCATTATTACATGGTGTGAGTATTTCCCGTCATCAGGCTGGGAATCCTCAGTAACATAGAGCAGTTTAAACTTAAACTGAAAACTTTCAGTCACTTTTGTGCTCTATCAGTCATTTTGGGTCATACTGCTCACAGCCAATAGGAACATCTCCCTTAACTCCTCCCCTTTCGGCCATCTTCAGATTTAGCAGCGGACGTGAGTGGCAGTAAAAGCCAAACGATGAGTCATGCAGGGTAGGTGGGAGGGTTGCATGTGAATCTCTGAAATATATCAATGCTGGAGGACCAGAGTAACAGGTAAGTAATTTATTCCTTCTCCAGCATTGGATTTTTCATAGATTCACATCCTGTGAATAGATTACACAGCAGTATTACAATACTCATGGGTTGAGGCAAGCTACCAGCATAACTTACCACTGGAGACCTACCCCGTCACCCAAAAATGTTCAGCAGAACTGATTGGCAGACTCTAGACTCTTCTGCAGAATGTCTGTCGACACAGTAAAACCTGGTGAACGAATGCACCGTTCTCCCGGTGGCTTCACGGCAGATGTCGAGCAGCGAAATTCCAGAGAGGAAAGCAGTGGTTGCAGCCACTGCTCTGGTAGAGTGAGGTCGGGGCCTGCCGGGAAGCAGTCTGCCGGCTTGCTTATGGCAGAATGAGATGCAGGCAGCAATCCATCTTGCAACTTAGGACTTCAAGAGAGTTGTCCCCGGCCCAGAAGGTCCAAATGAAACAAACAGTTGATCCGTTGTACGGAATGACTTAGTACGTGCCACATAGCACTCAAGGGCACGCACCACATCCAGCGTGTGCAGTGTTCGCTCCACTGGAGACGTTGGTGTGCCAAAGAATACAGGCAGGACCACCAGCTGATTTAGATGGAAGGCAGATGGCACTTTTGGCACAAATGTTTAGTTGGTACGCAGAACAGCCCTGTCTTTGTGAAATGTCAAATAGGGAGCTTTTACGAAAAAACGCATGGATCTTCCCCACTCGCCTGACAGAAGTTATGTCCACCAAAAAAGCTGTTTTCCAGAAAAGATATTTAATAGATGCATGGTGCATGGGCTCAAACGGTGGCTTCCTGAGTCTTGCGAAGAGCACATAGAGCTCCCATGCTGAAGCTGGGCAGCAGACAGGTGGTAAAGATCGGAACAGCCCAAGCAACAACTCCTTCACCAGCCAGTGAGACCACAGGGATTGCGCCTATGCAGTGCGGTTGTACCTGGAGATAGCAGCTAGGTGCACCTTAATGGAAGAATGCATTAAACCAGACTGAGCCAGGGACAACAATATTGCAACAGATCCTCTGGTCGGATGGTCTGAGGTTGCAGTTGTTAGTTTTTGCACACCTGAAAATGTTTCCACCTGCTTTTGTAGCATTTCAAGGTGGACGGAGTACTAGCTCTGGCCAGGATCGCCTAGAAATCTTGCGGAAGGGACAGAGCCCCAAACTGTAGGAACAGAGGAGCCAGGCCATCAGATTGAGAGAGGACGGGACGTGGTGCAGTACTGCTCCCTGATTCTTGGGACAGGAGAGGCTGGTGTGGGCTCGGCTTGATCAGTGTTGATGATGAGGGCAAGGAGCTCTGAGAACCAAAACTGTCTAGGCCATGCTGGGGCCACTAATATCATTTTGCACCAATACAGTCTGAAGGTGTGTAGGACTCGAGGCACCAGAGGAATCAGAGGAAATTAATGAAGAAAGTTCCCTTCCCATGGAAACGCAAAGGTGTCCCTCAAGCTCGCCGGATGGGGGAAGCGGCTGGCAAAGGTCTAGCAGAGCCTATTGTTGCGGGTAGCAAAGAGGCCGATCTCCGGGGTGCCCTACGTTCAAAACAACAAGTGAAGCTGGTCGTTGTGCAGTTCCCACTCGTGGCAAGAGCACAACTCCCTGCTGAGGAAGTTCGCCAGAGGGTTCCGAATCCCCAGTAGGTGAAGGGGAATGAGAAACATGCCCTGCTGTAGAACCCAATGCCACAGGGCTTGAGCCTCCCTGGAAAGCAGGGGAGACCTTGTTCCTCCTTGCGTGCAGACACAAAACATTGACGTCTTGTTGGTGTAAATTCGTACCACTTTTTCCCTTAGGAGGGGAAGAAAGAACTTCAGGGCCAAAAAGATTGCTTGTAGGCCACGCTGGGGCCACTAATATCATTTTGCACCAATACAGTCTGAAGGTGTGTAGGACTCGAGGCACCAGAGGAATCAGAGGAAATTGATGAAGAAACTTCCCTTCCCATGGAAACGTAAAGGTGTCCCCCAAGCTCTCCAGATGGGGGAAGCAGCAGGTTGATGTACTGGCTCTTTTCCTCCTCCAACCAATGGCCCTGGTGTGTTGGTCCTGACAGCGGGCGCCCGAGCCCTCCAGTGGAGCATCCGTCGTGGTGGTGGCCTGATAGTCACGCAACCTGAAGGGGGTGCCCTGCACAAGATGCTCCCTTACTGACCACCAGCGAACCTCCATTTGAAATCGGTGTTAAAGCAAAGGGTCGTCCCAGGACCCTGAGGCTTGGATCTAGCGGGCATCCAGGAAATCATGCAGCGGTCTTATGTGTAACCGGCAGTTGGTGATCAATGGGATGCCTGATGACAAGATCCCCAGAAGGGATTTGTAGTTGCGAACTGGCGTTACCTGGGCGCTGTTGAAAGAGTGCACCTTGTGTAGAAGAGCTGCCACCCTGTCGTCTGAGGGTCTGGGGGTGCAGGTTTGGGTGTTGAGCCTTGCTCAGAGATAGAGTGCCTGTTGAGATGGAACCAGGCACGACTTTGGGAAGTCGATGGAGAAACCCAGTTGCTGTAGACACTGTATGGTGTTGGTGGCAATGTTCCCTGCAAGGTGCACGGCTGTGCGGCCGGGCACCTTTTGTTATGAAGCTGCGCATATTGTTTACTTTACCGCGCACACAATGATTTACGATGGATGGTGCACTGTATATTGTGTTCACTGTACTGTGTCATCCTTCATCCAATCATCTGGCCGTCTCACCGACATGGCACGGACCTAGTCTACAGTCACTCACACCATGTTCTTCATATGATTGGCTCACACAGCCCAAAACATTTACAGGGGGAACACTGATTGGCTGTAGCAGCGCTTGGCTGCATGTGCTGCGCAGCTACAGCCAATCAAACGCGGTTTCTCCCACCTCCCGCTCAGAAGTTCTGCGCACGTAAGGCACGGCACCTCCTTTGGAGCTCTCCATGGTGTGTTGGGCTGTGCGAACCAGCAATCGCTTGTGCAGTCGTGCCCCAGTCTTTTTTCAGGTCCACATCCAGTGGGCAGTGAGCAGTGGCACTGGTGGTGGCACAGGCAGGCCCCTTTACATTACACTTTGCACAAGTGAGGGGTGAGTAATAATACTGTGTGTCGTGCACGCGTTATGTTTCCTGCGCTGGCCTTTACAGGGTCTATCCATTTGTCTTTCAGTATGGTTCGAAATGTTTGCACATTCTGTGATCCCCCCTGTAAATTGTCTGGCTCCAGGATTGGTGAGGGTGACCAAACCCCTGTCGTAGATTCCCCAGCCACTGAGACCTTGTAGCCAGGGCCAACCAACCCCAGCGCCAGGCATCAAAGGGCCTAGCTATTCCTATCCACGACTCGTGGTAGTGAGGGTGTGCAGAGCAATCTATTTGTGATTTAGTAGATGCACCAGGATGAGACTTATTTGCCTTTGGACAGTTTTGCACAGGATCTGGCTTGAGTTTTCAGATGGATCGAAATGATGATTTAAAGAAAGATGTGGAGTGGTATTATTTGTGCAATGATGTCTTGCCGCAGGCTGGGTTTACCAAAGCAGTCTTTTGTTGGCTTGACGCTCCCTCTATTTGCGCGGCATGATTCCTTTCCGCTGCCCCATCTAATGCCATTTAATGCGGGGCGAATCCAAGCAGCCCCTGTTCTCCCCCTCGCTCAATGTTTGCAGGGGACACCCCATCACCCTTTTCCTCCCCGAGTGCATGGACATCCGCGCAGCCCCTGTGACAGGTACTGGTTGTCCTCCGTTTCCTCCCACCCTTCCCTCACCCACTCCCACAATTCTTCCTTAACATTCTTTTGACCTCCACTTCCTCACACCCCCCTGAACAAAGGATGGCATTTGCGAATGTCGCACACTGTGTCATGTTCAGTAAGCATTGTTCAGATAAATAAAAAGAACGGGTATTATTGACTCATGTCTGGATGAGGTGTGCATAGAGATTTGTATGGAAGCACTTTAGAGGGCTCCGGATGCAGCAATACAGAGGGTACTGTGAGATAGGCATGGTATCATCAAGAGAGACACACCACCATGCTAATACCGGGTTCGCAAAACCGGACCTGGAAATTACATCATCACGCAGGAACAGGAAATGGGCCGGCGGCCATCTTTAAAAACACAATCCATTGCCATCCTCCCCAACTACCAGTCTTTTTGTGTTGTGCTGTGTTGGAAAACCCTCAGGATTTCCAAGGCCACCTGGAAGACGACCCCCGGGCAGCGGAAACAGCGTTTCTCTGACGCAAAGCTCAATATGCTTGCGGACACTCTGGCTGCACGTGCAGACATAATAAAAAGCAACGACATGAAGCGTGAAGCCCAGATGAGGAGAAAGGAAATCTGGCAGGAGGTTGCCCGGAAGGTGTCGTACTGTGCGTGACTGCCGCAAGAGGTGGGACGGCCTCCGCTTGAGGGTGAGAAACATCCTGTCAAGCAACAGGAGTGCGGCCATGGCGACAGGTGGGGGTCCACACTCACCTGCTAAGCTGATGGCCTGGGAGGAGCCTGCCAGCACATTTATTGACCTTGAGTCAATAGAGGGATTTGGAGAGATGGAGATGGGTGCAGCATCATCCCCAGAAAGAGGTGAGTGACCCTGCACATCCCTGTAGGGTAAACCATGACTTAGCACAAGTGACATGGAAGTGAGACTAGGCAAGGCAATGCATTTCCCTACACCCACATCAACATATCCAAGTCAAGATTGCGGCCCAAACCCTGCCACACAGAAATGCATCCTGAGTGCCAATCCCATAACCAACACACGGCCAACATACCAGGACCGTGCCCATGTAACCCAACACACAAACCCCATATCAACGGCATGCCACCTGCCATGCATTGGTTGTCAATATGCCCCCTCAGAACACCAAGTGCCACACACCTGTAAGACATGGATGCATGAATGTATGAATATTGAACAGCACTATAGTATGTTGCTTGATTGTGACACCATCACTGATGACCTGCATCTCTTCTAACCCCCAGGCACCGATGAGGAAGATGCCAGTCAGGAGCCGAGCGCAAGGGCATTTACATCACGCCATAGGACAAGGGCCACTGCCACCACCACCCCTCAGCCAGATGAACAGGCCAGACCCACAGGCAGTGTGACTGACTGGGTGGAAAGCCAGCAAACAACACCTGCTGCCAGTGTGGCCCACACACATCAGGACCAGCAGCACACACCCACAACAGATGGAGGGGTGTCCCTTCCTGCCCCACCAACCACCGCAGACGTTGTGGATGCCAATGTGGCCCCCGAGGGTGTCACAGTTGTGTCTACTACACCCACCCCAAGCCCCCTGCAGACCCCTCCACCCCATATGGAGCCCTACAGCAGTGACGATCCCTGCCTCCATGACTCACACCTGACCCCCAACGCAGGCCCCGTGCATGAACCATCCACCACTCCAGCTACAAATCCCACCACTCCAGCTCCAACTCCAACCAACACCCTGGAGTCACGCCTGTCAAGGGTGGAGGCACGACAGGAGTCAATGCTGGAACTCCTGCGGCAGTATATCGCCGATGGGGAGGAGACAAGGAGGGGCATTGCAACTGCCATTGCGGGGACCACAGCGGCCATTGCAGCAAACACAGCTGCCGTGAATGTGTCGGCTGTGCTCATGCGGGACTGTCTGGAGGAAGTAACCCAAGTCCTTACTTCCATCCTGCTCCATATGCAGCGGCCACGCCTTGGAGCAGGCGTGGAACCTGCCTCGGACGCATCCACTGACACAACACCTGCATCCTCAGTCCACGCAAGCCCTGTGCGTATGACCCGGAGGAATGGACGGCACTCGGAGATGCCACCCCCGGACAACAAAAAGCCAAGGAAGTAGAGTGCACAGACAATGGGAGTGGTACACATGGGTTTGGGTGAAGGGAACCATATCATGGAGTACATTTGGGGACTTTTGGGGTTTGTAGGGTGGGTTAGGGTGTTCACTGGGGGCTAGGGGGGAGTGGTAACATTTTCTCTGTTAGTACAAATACACCCGTTGTGTTGAAAAAAATTCAATGGCTGGACATTGTTCATTTTGTGTATATCCATTTAATGTGTGACGGTGTTCAGTGGCCAACTCCAAACAATCCCAGTGTGCATGTCCACATGGAACCAGTGTGTCAATGACACATGTCTATCATAGTCCCTGTGGTTCAGAAGTATTCGGGAATCAGTGCTTGGCATACTGCATGCCCATCCCGTGCATCACGTACTGGCAGGGGGGCTACTTCACCTCTGTCTCCATCCTCATCATCCTCACCCGGTGCATGCATGTCAATGTCAGGTGGCAGTGGTACATTTCTCCGGACGCACATGTTGTGCAGCATGACACAGGCCATGATCTTTGCCACCTTCTCAGGACTATATAGGAGTGCCCCACCAGACCTGCTTAGGCAGCGGAAACGCGCCTTCAACAGGCCAAAGGTCTGCTCAATCACAACACGGGTACGTGTGTGCACACGTTTGTACTCCTCTTCATGGCTGTTCTGCGGGTTCCGCACAGGGGTAAGCAGCCACGGCCTCAAGGGATATCCTCCATCACCTGCAAGCAAATACAAATAGGCGTGTGTCACTCTGAGCTGCCACCTTCAGGAAGCACAGTGATGGCCGCAGCTATTCGGTGTGGACATGCACATGTCCCTGTACATATGCAAGATTGTTACGTTGGTGCATACTATACTGTTATGAGGTGTGGTAGTCTGGATGGCGTTCAATAGATGATGCAGGGTGTAATGATGCATGCTGAGGCGGATGTACTCTGGTTGTACGACAATGTTTCGCCTCCCGTTCAGGCTGTATATTCTACACTGTGCATGGTCACACTAGCCACATTGGCACAGTTGCATTCCTGTTCAGTCATGCATTGCTTGTCATACCCATGGTGGCCTGGTCGTGCCTTGTACTTGTTTTGGATATGCATTGATGGTAAAATGTGTGCCAGTGATGTCTCATGTTCTGTTTGGGAGGTTCAGGTCAGGAGTGTTTAGCTCTTAGAATCACCGACATGTCCCACCCAGGTGGAGTATGCATCCCCCCCTTTCCCACCCAGGTGGAGTATGCATCCCCCCCTTTCCCACCCAGGTGGAGTATGCACCCCCCCCTTTCCCACCCAGGTGGAGTATGCATCCCTACACATCAGTGCCCCAATGCACTGCCATGGGCCAGTTGGGCAACTCACCAAGAAGCCAGGCACGTGGTCCAGCATGTCGCTCCATGTGAAGGGGTAGCGTGGAGTTGCGCAGCACCATGGCATCATGTGTTGATCCGGGATATCGGGCGCAGCAATGTGTGATGATCTTGCTGGAGTCACATACCATCTGCACATTGATGGAGTGGTATTGCTTGCGATTGCGGTACACTGCCTGTATGGCATGGGGGACTACCAATTCAACATGGATGCAGTCCAGGCCACCAACACAATTGGGCATGCCTGCCAGTGCATGGTTGCCTATTTTGGTGTCGGCTATCTCCTGGGCAGTCCGTAGTAGGGATATGTGGGTGCTTGCGTGCTTCAGGAGGGCATCCAGCACTTGGTTCAACATGCGTGAAAAAAGTGGTTGTGAAATGCCATGCAGCTGCCCCACTGTGTGTTGATAGGTGCCTGTGGCCAGGAAGTGGAGCACGGACACCACCTTTAGTAGCGGGGGGATGGCAGTGCGTATTTCTATGAGGCTGGCAATGTCATTATGTATCATGTCCACTATGGTGGTGATGGTGTCCCGGTCCAACCGGTACAGGGTGTTGATCTGCTCAGGGGTTAGGTTGAATGGGCTGGGTCTGGTGCGAGGGCTTGGTGGCTGCCTACGAGGCACTGCTGGCTGCGCTGGTGGTAATTGCTGGGCCTGTCTCACCCTCCTTCTCCTCCTGCGTCTCCTCTGTGCTGCCTGTTGTTGCTGCTGTAGTTGTCGTAGTTGGTGTTGTGCTGTAGTTGTAGCAGTATTGGCATGTCCTCCAGCGCCATGATTGCAACAGCTAGTGGTAGCATTTTGGTGTTGGAAGGGGTGTGGTGTGTGCTCATTTTATACTGGCCCAGCCTCCATTGACTCCACCTGTGGGGATTGTGTGCACCTGTGGCAGTTGGCTGGTTTCCTGATTGCTGTTTGCGGGTGATCCGCGATGCCTGTATGGCCGGCATCGTGCAGTCCGTGAATACCGGCTTCGTGATGCCGGTATTTGCATGTCCGCATGGGTTGGGATGTCCTCCTATTACCAGCATGCCGGTATTTGCTCCCCGAAGGGGCTCGGGTATGCGCCCATGCCGTTAATAGTGGCACCATTATTTAGGGTGCCGCTAATAGCAGGTTACAGGGTCAGAATACACCGGAGCGGTAAGCGATGCCGGTAATCCTTTACCGGAATCGTTTTTCGCTTACCGGCAACCTCGTAATGAGGCCAGCAGATTCAATTAATCCTATCTAAAACGATAGCCCTTTCAGCTCTGGTGGTTTGTGCAACTCCCCCTGAATTTCTTGCATAGCTTTAGCAATCTCTACCACCAATGGATTGGCCTGCTCCTTCACCTCCAAGGCCTGAGTTGTCTGATCATGAAAGAGTTAGGGATGCCAGTGCATGGCTGTATATGGACATGCGAGAGCGGGCAGCAAAGCAAACTTGTCTTTGGCAATGGGGGTCGAAGGGAGGGGAGGAGTGGGTTGTGAATGGCTGCCTCTGGCCATTGGTGTTAACTTAAGGCAGAAAGGGTTGCCAATTGCCAAATAAGCTCCTGTTCACAAGGTGCCCAGATTCCAAATTCCAATACGCTGCGCAATATGGCCATTAGAGTGCGTGCCAGTGCTGCGGTTTCTGGCCGCATCTGAGTATTCCTTGCTAACCATGGGTGCTTGCAAGTGCAGCCCCGTCTCTGAGCACTGGGGTGTGCCTGAGCCTATGCACGGTTGATTCGGCAAGTCGTTAGTGTTGTTTCTTTGTTTGTGCAAGGCAGTGCCTGCCTGGGCATAGTGAGAAAGGGGAAGCTGTGCGCCAGTGCACACTGGAGGAGTGTGACAGACTAGCTCATTTCTGGGTGTAGTCAGCCTTGTGCGCTGATGCTGGGCTGCCCCTGGGCCCTCAATGCGTTTACCTTCCCCCGTAAGGACAAGTGCAGCATGTTTCATCTCTCTAAATCCATTTTACATATAGTGCAAATCATGTTCATATTTTCTTTAATGAAGTCACTGATGCTCGGCAAAATCCACACTCCAAAGTATAGCAATTTTTCTGCACACCACTTAAAACCCCACTGTTAGGTAGAATCCTGTGCAGTTCCCTTAGGGAGCACTACAGAAGATTAGGACTACAGGTGAGAGCAATAAATCCCCTTTGGTATCAGTCTGTACCACAAACATTTAGTTGGTAGCTGTGGCTGAGCAGTCAGACTTATCTCAAGAGGGAGATGAGCAGTATTCAGGGTTTACACAATAGGCCTTCAGTACTATGGAACAAGGAAACACTGACCAAGGTTTTGTAGTAAAAAGAATGAACAAGTTACTTCTTACCTTGTAACGTTCTTTCGATGGGATGTTTCTCCGACGTATTCCTTATCTTTGATAATTCGTCTCCAGCTTGCTGGCCTCGGAAGTTTTTTCCAGTAGAGGGCGCCGCGCGTCGACGTCCACCGAGTCGATGTCCCTCGACGGCCACCGTATCGCCGCCGACGTCACCATGCCCATAAATAGCCGCACGCGGCGTCCGTTGCTCAGTTCCGTTTTGTACTATAAGAAAAGTCATGCCTGAATTGGTTATTGACCTTGAAGGAGCGTAAGCTGCAACTGCAAGGGAAGTATTACTGCGGGGATGGATGGGAGGGGCGATAAGGAATACGTCGGAGGAACATCCCATCGAAAGAACGTTACAAGGTAAGAAGTAACTTGTTCTTCGAAGGGATTGTGTCCTCCGACGTATTCCTTATCTTTGATAGACTCCCATAGCAGTGGCATGTAATTGTAGGTGAATGTCATGCACCCCCTAGGGATGAACCGAGTGTAATACGGCTTTGCCAAATCTGGTCTCTTGACTAGTGGAGGAATCCAGGTTGTAAAATTTTGTGAATGTCTGTGCGGACGACCATGTGGCAGCCGCACATATGTCTCTGACCGGTACCCCCTCTTTGGAGGGCCGAAGAGGCTGCGATACCCCTGGTTGAATGAGCCCTAAGATTTTGGGGTGGCTCTTTCCCTGCCAGTTTGTAACATTCCAGAATGGCCAAGATAATCCACCTGGAAATGGTTTGTTTTGTTATGGGTAATCCCAACTTGTAACCTGAGTATCCTACAAACAGTTGGTCTGCTTGACTGATTCTCGCCATTCTGCTGATATAAAAGCTTAGAGCTCGCCTTGGGTCCAGCCTATGTAGTCTTTCTTCCTCTTTCCCCGGATGGGGAGGAGGGTAGAACGAAGGTAAGGTAATTTTCTGAGTAATATGAAATTCAGAAACCACCTTTGGGAGGAAGTTAGGCTTCACCTGTAGGACAACTTTGTCCTTGTGGAAAATTGTATGTGGGGGTTTACAGGAGAGAGCTTGTAGCTCGCTCACCCTCCTAGCAGATGTTAGTGCTACCAATAGGACAGTTTTAAGCGTGAGAAATCTCAGCGAACAAGAGTGAAGTGGTTCGAATGGAGTGCCCATTAGGAAGTTTAAGACTAAATTTAAGTCCCATAAGGGAATCTGGAATGGTTTTGAAGGATAAACAATTGTCAATCCCTTGAGAAATTGTAACACTAGAGGTAGTTTGAAATAGGATGGTTCCTCCGCAGTGCGCTTGAAGATTGAAAGCGCTGCGAGATAGCCTTTTACAGTGCCAACATGAAGGCCTGAGTTTGCCAAGTAAAGTAGAAACGATAACACCGTTGGTGTACCACATGAAAAAGGGTCGATATTCCCTTCTCTACACCAGCTGCAAAATTTGTTCCAACGGCAGCGGTATAAAGACTTTGTTGCTGGCCTTCTGGCCGAAAGCAACACCTCCATGACATCATCAGGGAGGTCCCAATCCTTGTACCTCACCTTTTCAGAAGCCAAGGTGAGGTTGAGGGTTCTGATCTCTGGATGGAGAACCTGACCTCCCTTCTGCGAGAGAAAATTCTCTTTGAGCGGAAGACGGATTGGAGGGCAGAAGGACATATCTAGAAGGTCTGGGTACCACGTTCTCCTGGCCCAGTCTGGAGCAATTAGGATCATGGTTTTCCGGAATCTTCTCAACCTCCTGATCATTTGAGGGATAACAGGGACTGGTGGAAACGCGTAGAGGAGTGGAAACTCCCAGTCCACTACGAACGCGTCCCCTAGAGCTCCTCTTGGGGGAAATTCCCTTGAACAGAACAGATCCCACTTTCTGTTGGTGCTGATGGCGAACAGATCCACCTGAGGGGTTCCCCAAAGGGCGAAGATCTCTTGAAGGACTTCCTGAGCTAGTTCCCACTCGTGGGAGATTGTGCTCTGCCTGCTCAGAGCATCCACTGTCAAGTTCTTCTCTCCGGCTAGGTGGACTGCCGATAGAGAGATTCCTTCCTGAATTGCCCAAAACCAGAGCTGCATTGCATCTCTGCACAGTGGCAGTGACCCTACGCCTCCTCTTTTGTTGAGGTAGTGCATGGCCACCGTGTTGTACATCATTATCAGGACATTTCTCCCCTGTACTGATGGCAGGAAAGCTTTCAGCGCTAGTCTGATCGCTCTCAGCTCTAATAGGTTGATGTGTAGTCTGGACTCTGATGGAGACCAACGACCGCTGATGGTCAAGTCGTTGGCATGGGCTCCCCCCACCCCGTGAGTGAGGCATCTGTGACTACTGTCATCTCCGGCCATGGTTGCCAAAACAGTTCTCCTTTCAAGATGTTCTCTGGATAGGCCCACCATTGAAGGTCGTGGGCTACCTTGTCCGGAATCCGGAGGAGATCTGTCATTCTCCCTGAGAACTGCGACCACTGAGTTCTCAGTGCCCACTGAAGAGATCTCATTCTAAGGCGCGCCTCAGGCACAAGGAAGATGCTGGATGCCATGAGGCCTTACAACCTCAAAAAGTCGAAGGCTGGGAGACGTTGGGCATCTTGAAACTTGTTGACCATCTGCAGAATATCCTGAGCCCTCACCTTTGTTGGCGAGGCTTTTCCCAGGGAAGTGTCCAGGACCGCTCCAATGAACTGGAGTCTTTGTGATGGTATTATCTGTGACTTCTTTAAATTGAGGGAGAAGCCCAGTTTGTGAAGGAAGTGGCAGACATAATCTAGCTGGATCTGAGCTTGTTCCGAAGATACAGCCCTGATCAGCCAATCGTCCAGGTAGGGGTAGACATGGATCCCTTCCCTCCTTAGACTTGCAGCCACTACCGACATTAGCTTGGTGAAGACCCTTGGGGCGGAGGTCAGCCCAAATGGCAGAACTCGAAATTGATAATGAGAGTCGCCAATTGCGAACCTCAGGTATTTCCTGTGTTTGAGATGGATTGGCACATGGAAATAAGCATCCTGAAGGTCCAGGGATACCAGCCAGTCCTGGAGCTGGAGGGCCTGAAGGATCTGAGAGAGAGTTACCATCTTGAACTTGTCCTTCCTGAGGAACTTGTTCAATTCTCGTAAGTCGAGGATAGGTCTCAGTCCTCTGTCTTTCTTTGGTATGAGAAAGTAGGGGGAGTACCAGCCCTTGTTCCTGTCCGCTACAGGTACCGGTTCTATGGCACCTTTCTCTAGCAGGTCAATAATTTCCTGCAAGAGGAGCGGATCTGGAACTTTTAGAGAGCTGTGCCCCGGTGGATGACTCTGAGGGACGTGTAGAAAGGGTAGGCAGTAACCTTGGGCAACTGTCTCCAATGCTCAAGCATCTGACGTTATAGCCTGCCATTCCGTCAGATGGTGAGTTAACCTGCCCCCTACAAGTGTCTTGTGTGGAAAGACCTCAGTGTGGTTTGGGGGCGGCTGATGCAGATGCAGAGGGCAAAGAGGCACCTGCTGCTGCTGCGGCTTTAGTACTTTTGACCTGTCCACCTCGGGTGGATCTCCTTTGGCCTCTTTGAGCCGGCTGTCCTCTGCCTTTCCTGAATGCGGAATAATAGCGAAAGGACTTTCCTCTTCCAGAGGTTCCTGAGGGGCGAAAAGGAGTTTGGCGGATTGCAGCTCCTAACGATTTTGCTGCTGCTTTAGATGTTTGCAACTTTTCCAGACTGTCATCAGCATCCTTTCCGAATAATGAAGAGCCGTCAAAGGGCATATTCAAAAGTCTGGCCTGTACATCCGGAGCAAAGCCAGACTTTCGCAACCACGCTTGCCTGCGGATTGTTGTACTTGCCGCCGTGGCCCTGCTGATACTGTCAGCGGGATCGATGCCAGTTTGAAGTGACTCGCACATGGCATCTTTGCCATCTTTAATAATGTTAAGGAAGGCTTCCGTTTCCTCTCCTTCGGCTATGCAGTCAGCCGCTGATGAAGCACACTCCCACAGTGTGTGACTGAACCTGGCGAGCGTACAGGTGGCGTTGATGGACTTCAACGCCATACTACAAGCAGAGGAGACTTTCTTCGCCATAGAATCGTACCTCTTGTCATCTCTATCCTGTGGGACAGTAGGGTAAGCGGTCCTACTGCTAGATGAAGTTGCCGCTTGGACCACCAGGCTCTCTGGAGTCAGGTGTTTTGATAAGTATTCAGGGTCAGCCGCAGCTACCCTATACTTGGCTGACAATCTTTTATTGACTGCAGGGATAACTTCAGGAGTTTCCCAATTAGATGTAATTTTCCTTTGTAAAGCTGCATGGAAGGGGACCACAGGATCCTCCTGTGGACCTTTGTCTAATATGTCTGTCAGGTCATCTATTGAAAAACAGGCGAAGGCGCAGACCAACCCATAAATTCAATAATTCTTGCCATAAGGGTTCTATAGGGTGTTTCGGCATGTTCCCCTGGGTCTTGCTTAACAAATTCCACTTCTGGGGAAGTGTCCAGCCCACTTGCCTCATGTAGTGCTCCTGTAGGTCCTTCAACCTTCTTTCCTCAGAGGTGAAATCCTCTGAAACAGGCAGTGTGGTCCTCTGCAACCCAAAGGTTTCCTGGTCAGAATCTTCCCCCTCTTCATAAATTGAAGATAGTCCAGGGTATTCTGACCTCTGAAATGGTGTAAAACCCATCTCTAAGGCAGAAGGAGCCAAACTTGTCATTATTGGGCGAGAAAACGTCGATGTCGTTGACGCCGATGTGGCAGGCTTCGAAGGCGCCGAGAACGGCGTCGAGAAAACTGGAAGAGGCATCGAAGAACTCAACAGGATCGGGATCCTACTGGAGGATGTCGACGACGGTCTCGGCGTCGTGCCAGAGGCTCTTGGAACCACCGTTGGCTGTGGAGTAGCCTTGGTCTTCTCTTTCAAGGGCGTCGATATCGGCGTCGAGTAGATCGACAGATGCGTCGAAGAACCCTTCGACAACCGCGTTGATGGTGCCGATACCCGATGGCTCGTGGCACTCTCGGGTGGAATGTATCGCCGGGTGCAGCGGCTCGTGGCGTTTTGATTTTTTGGGTTTTTCACCCGGGGTATCACCCTCAGCTGTCTTCGAGGGGGTCGAGGCCGCTTTCTCGAAGACGCTTAACATTTTCTTTCTGAATTCCTCCCACTCAGCCTGAGAGCTATGTTTTGTGGGACAGGAGACCCTTTCTGGGGAAACAGAAGACGACGAGGAAGGGGATCTTCGACGTCTCTTCTTCGAGTGTCTTGATCTTGACGAATGGTGGGAGCTACTTCGAGATCTAGAATGGGAATGTTTTCGACGGCGAGGAGACGAATGCCTCGACTCAGCCGAAGAAACATTCGAGGAGGTTTTGACTGACTTACCTCTCTCGAGCTTCCCCTTGCGCTCCTTCAAGGCTTTCGCCGACATGGACATGCAGTCCACACGCTCCGAACAATGGTGCTTGGCTCCCAAGCACCACAAGCAGATCCTGTGTGGATCCGTTATTGACATTTTTTTTCCGCAGTCTCGACATTTTTTGAAGCCAGATCGCGGCGTCGTCGGTTCCGATGAAGATGCCATTGAGAACGAGTTGGTATATTCGAGTAGATATAGAAGGTTATTATGACTGAACTGAGCAATGACGTTCCGAGGCCCCACGAAGCGCTGAAAAACGGAACTGAGCAACGGATGCCACGTGCGGCTATTTATGGGCATGGTGACGTTGGCGCCGATACGGTGGCCGTCGAGGGACATCGACTCGGCGGACGTCGACGCGCGGCGCCCGCTACTGGAAAAAATTTCCGAGGCCAGCAAGCTGGAGACGAATTATCAAAGATAAGGAATACGTCGGAGTACACAATCCCTTAGAAATATATATTTATTTTATACACTTATAGTTAAAGACATCTATCACAGTTCTTAAAGCAAGTCAAAATGAGTCAAAGACAAATATACACACTCCCTAGTTAAATTGTAGACCAAGTGAACCTGAGTGAAAACTGAGCAAAACGGCACAGTGAAAACCACACACAAGGGATACTCTAGCAATTTCTCACAAGGGAGGGAAAGCACAAGTTATATAGAAATAGCTTCTTACACACCCTACCAACACTTCCCATAAGTTTGTGAACCAGATTAAGCAAGACAGTGCATCAGTATAGAATATACTTAAATGAAAACTGAGCAAAATGGCATTTCACAAGGTTTAGAAAGGGGAAGAAAATGGTAGTTATAAGAAGTAGGTGCACCAACACAGTTCTAGTTGAGAATCAATCTAAAGAAGGCAATTCTAACAAATGTAGCCAGAGTCAGTAGGCCTTTGCCAGAGTCAGTGGTACAGGGCAAGGGCCCAGGAGCAAAATGTTCTCGTCGCTGCAGTGAAGTCTTTGGTTAACGATTTTGAAAAGGTGGATGCAGAAGGTGAAAGACAATGTTAAGAGAGCGGGGCGGCCGACTCAACAGGTAGGTAAAGGATTTAAAAGACCTTTAGTGCTACCGCGAAGAAAGGGCGGCCTGGCGGAACAATGTACCTTAAAAATGAAGAAGTGGCTCCTGTGGTGGCGGTTGTTCCTGGTAGTTCCTGCAGTTCGGGGGATCCACCAGAGGAAGAGAGGCTCTCGTCGCGGAGGAAGGTTCGAGTTACTGCACTACCCAGGGATGAAACCAGCTGCGGTGCTGCCTGACGAATAAAAGGTACGCTCCTTTAAATCACGGTCCGGGTGGACTGATGCCTGGCTATCCGGCCTCCGAGTACAGGGTACTGGTGATTCGACCAAGGCAGGTCCAGCAAGGTGATTGGCAAACTGGTTGCCCCACCAGCTCAAGGTAAGAAGGCTCTTGCATATGAAGATCTTCTCTCGTCGTGTGGAGAAAAGTGTTGAGACGCTGCAGCAGGGCTTCACCAGTGGTTCAGTCGTTGCAGGGGTATTTGGCTTCTCTCCTCTTCGGCTTCTTAGTTCCAGTGGCAACGTCTTGCTCTTCCAGTCCTCAGGACCCTGCTTTTATGCAAAAAGAGCCCCATTCATACAGCCTCGCTGTCACTCACACAGTGGAGTGGTCATCTTGGCGGGAGACCCTCCAGCTTATCAGGATAGAGTGCGACATGGGTTGCTGAGGCAACCCTGTCCAGGGGTCCTACTCCCTCTCCCACACAATGGACCCACCCCAGACTCTGTGGCGCCAAAAGTAGGGTTTCTGGGCAGAAGCCCGCCAAACGGACGAACAAAGGATCCCCGACCTGGGTTAGGGGTTTGGAGAAAGACACGAGAAAGAAGTTATATTAAAGTTCTGGCAAATAAAACCTACCGGAGTAAAGGTAATATTAAAATACACCGGTGGTATGTTAGAGACTGTCAGAAAATGTGGTAGCCTCGAATAATGGGAAAATCCCATAGGGAAATATTCGCGGTCGAATATTTACAGTAGTAACCACTGCCACCAGCCAGAGAATTTTGAGAGAGCGACTGTACGGTACCCTCTTGAAAATGAACGTAAGGGAAAAACTATGAACCCTTTTCCAGTACCTCCATAGTAAGATGGGTTGTACTGGTTTAGTTCATAAAAATTGACTAGTAAAGTCAATTGGGACCTTACATGCCATGAGAAACAGCAGTCAGTCCCAGGGTATGGAGTCTATGTTTGGGGGTCGCTATGACACCCCTGTGTCACTGCACGGAGGGTGCTGTGTAATACATGTGAATAAAGACGGTTCCTATGGAGGTGAGAAAAACCCCAAAGACATTAAACACAAAAATAGCCTAGAACACACATAGCAAAAAGGCCTAAGAGTGGGAAAAAGAGTCTCACTCTTAGCAGGAGAAAAGAAACAAACCCTTCAAATCCAGCAAAGCTGTTGTGGGACTCTATAGGTAAGGTAAATTAGCCATAGAATGAGAATTCTCCCTAACACCCACTGCGTTACAAAATTCCTATCACAGAACGGCACCAAGGGCAGGACCTCTGATTTGGCCCAATTTATCCTATAAGGAACAAGTTACTTACCTGTAACTTTTGTTCTCCAGCATGGGTCTGGCATGGATTCACATGCTCATGAATATTTCCCGTTGTCAGGCTGGGAATCCTCTGTAAAGAAAAAATCTGTTTCAGTTTCGTTTCTGAACTGTCTTTCTCCTAATAACCAATCACTGGTCTCTGGGTCATACTGCCCCCAGCCAATGACTGCCCTCTACCTAAGCCCCTCCTCTGGCAGCCATCTTCAGATTTGGTAACAAGTAAAGTGGCAGTAGGACCGCAAAGGGGTAGGAGGGAGGGTTTGCATGTGAATCCATGCCAGACCCATGCTGGAGAACAACAGTTACAGGTAAGTAACTTGTTCCTTCTCCAGCATGGGGTCTGGCATGGATTCACATGCTCATGAATACAAGAATACATAGCAGTACACACATGCACAACCACGGGAGGTGGCAAGGCTCAACATTAAGCAATTACATCAACTCAACATTAAGCATCTCTTACCCCTTCACCAGGCCCACCTTCAGGCGAACTGGTTGCGCAGCACTGCCTGGCCGACTCTGGACTCCTCCCTGGAATCCCAGTCGACGCAGTAGAATCTCGTGAAGGTGTGCGTCGACCTCCACTTAGCAGCCCTGCAGATGTCCAGCAGGGGCACACCAGATAGGAACGCCGTGGTAGCAGCAAATGCTCTGGTCGAATGGGCTCGGACGGCCGGGCAACGGTCGGTTTGCCAACCGGTGACAGTGCATGATGCAGCCGGAGAGCCAGCTGGAAATGGAAGCCTTTGAGAGGGCCTTCCCTTGGTTCACAGGTCCAAAGTTCACAAACAGCTGTGATGTCTTCCGAAAACTCTTTGTGCGGTCCACGTAGAACTTCAGCGCTCTAGCTACATCCAGCGAGTGCAAAGTTCTCTCGGCCGGTGACGAAGGCGACGGGAAGAAAACAGGTAACACCAAGGGCTCGTTGAGATGGTAGTCAGACGGCACCTTCGGCATGAAGGAGGGGTGCGTCCTCAGCACCACCCTCGTCTCGTGGAAAGTCAGGTATGGAGTCTTGCAGGAGAGGGCCTGGATCTCTCCCACTCGTCGTGCGGAGGTGATGGCCACAAGAAAAGCTGTTTTCCACGACAGGAACTTAAACGGTGCCAAATGCAGAGGCTCGAATGGCGGCCCCATGAGCCTGGTCAGCACCACGTTGAGTTCCCATGCCGGGGCTGGAGCCTTCACCCGCGGGAACGATCGGAACAGTCCCTTCATGAACTCCTTCACCAGGCGATGGGACCACAGGGATGAGCGCCCCAGGGTTCTGGTGTAGCGGGAGATAGCCGCCAGATGGATCTTGATGGAGGCATGGGCCAGCCCCGCCTTGGTCAGCGATAGCAAGTACGGCAGCACTTGAGGGGCCGTAATCCGCAGAACGTTAATCTTCTGTGCCCGGCACCAGACAGAAAACCTCTTCCACTTGTGTCCATAGCACTTAAGAGTTGAGGACGCCCTGGCCTTTGCAAGCACCTCCTTGCAGTCCGCCGGGATATCGTACCCTCCAAACTGTAGTGCTGCAGGAGCCAGGACTGCAAGTTCAGCCACCCTGGGTGATGCTGGAGAATGGCGCCTCCTTCTCTGGCGAGGAGATCCGCGTCCGTCGGCAGTTTGACTGGGAGGGACGCTGACATGTCCAGAAGGTCTGGAACCAGATCTGTCTCGGCCACGCCAGTGCGATGAGGATCATCCTGCACCGGGACTGTCTGAGTTGGTTGATGAGTCGCAGCAGCAACGACAACGGTGGGAACGCATACAGGAACAGGCCGTCCCAGGGGAATGAGAAGGCATCGCCCATGCACCCCGGCTGGGAAACCTGCTGGCGAACCTCCGGCACTTGGTGTTCGTCGCTGTCGCGAATAGGTTGATCTAGATCCACTTGATCCTGACGCAGTTCCCACTCATGGCACGAGCGCAGCTCCCTGCTGGGTGAGTCGACGATGGTGTTCTTTATTCCTGCCAGATGGAAGGGTACCAGAAACATCCCTTGGGCGACGGCCCAGTGCCACAGATCCTGGGCTTCCTTGGATAGGGCTGGGAATCTGGTGCCTCCCTGCTTCCGGATGTAGAACATTGTGGTGGTGTTGTGAGTGAAAATCCTTACCACCTTGCCTTTGAGGGAAGGGAGGAACGACCTGAGGGCCCAGAACACGGCTCGGAGCTCCAGGACATTGATGTGTAGTGACCTCTCCTCCGGGAGCCAAAGGCCTCTGGCGTGGAGATCTCCGGTGTGCGCTCCCCATCCCTCCAGGGAGGCATCCGTCGTCACCGTCTCCTGATGTGCCGGGGACTGGAAGTCCATACCCGCCACCAGATGCGTGCAGTTGCCCCACCACCAGATCGCTTGGCCGAAGGTCTCGTTGAGCGACATCCTGTCTTCGAAGCTGCCCACCGTCTGCATCCAATGGGCGTCGAGGAACTCTTGCAGTGGACACACCCGCAGCCTGCACAGGCGCACGAGGTAGATGCACGAGGACATCATGCCGAGTAGGGACTTGATGGACCTCACCCTGGCCACATCCATGGTCATTATTAGAATGGGTACTCCCAGTTTTTTGATGACGGGGGGTTGACACTATCGAATGGGAGACTAAGATATCGAAACAAAAACAATGATAGGTCAACTACCTCTTCCTTTAGTCCCTGAGTTCCACAAAGTATAATCCACGCCAATCTGATTCACTTTCAGATAGGTAGACATCACAACTTCTTTGGGGTTAAAATAACATATTCTTTAATTTCAGTGTATCTTCTACAAAGACTTAAAAAAGGACAAAAATGGGTCCTCCAAACCAAAAGTCAAAAACACAAGTAAAAACAAAACTGGGTTTACCACTTACAATCTACTGGGTGTATTTACACCAAACTTTCAAAGTAAATACAAAAATAAGAATCAAATCAGAAAAATGGTTATCTAAAAAATGAAGGCGGGGGAAGTCTTAGTTACTTACCTGTAACTGTATTTCTCCAGCATTGGTATCTTTCATAGATTCACATGCTTGAATATTCCCCGTCGTCAGACTGGGAATCCTCGGTGATAAATTAAATAATAATATATTTTTTTTAAATATATATATATATATATATATATATATATATATATATATATATATATATATATATATATATATATATATATATACACACACTGCCACCTAGCAGTGCATGTACATAGCCCATTATAGCCTATGAGCCACTTCATTGTGTAGTCCCTCCACCTCACTTTGGTCCTTTATGGCCCCAGCCAATGAGGTGGCAGGCTTAAGCTCCGCCCCCGGCAGCCATCTTCAGATTTTGAACCGTATAGATTACAGTATGATGGATGCCGAGCATAGGAGCAGCCTCTCAGGGGAGGCGGGCGGGCGCATGTGAATCTATGAAAGATACCAATGCTGGAGAAATACAGTTACAGGTAAGTAACTAAGACTTCTCCAGCATTGGATCTTTCATAGATTCAGATGCTTGAATAGAATACCAAGCAGTTAAAACATGCCACCATTATAAACAGATATGCATAATTACAGAAAAACATATTTCTGATCAAACCTTTACCATGCAGCAACACAACGGTTACATACTTCGGGAAAGGTGGGAAAGGAGGCTGGTCCTACCTTACACAAAGAGATGGCGGAGCACTGCCTGTCCAACTGCAGTTTCTTTGTTGGTATCTTCAGTCAGGCAGTAGTGTTTCGCGAAAGTATGGAGAGTGCTCCACGTGGCAGCTCTGCATATGTCTTTCAAGGCCACCCCTGCGTGGAATGCTGTTGACGCCGCCCTTCCTCTGGTGGAGTGCACAGACGGCGGTCTAGTTAAAGGGTCGCCTTTCAACTGATGACAGTGGGTAATGCAGGACGATACCCAGCGTGCCAGGCTTTGTTTGGATATATGTTGGCCCTTGGTACGGCCAGAGAAGGAAATGAATAGCCGGTTTGAGGAGCGGAACTCCTTGGTTCTTTGCAAGTAAAACGTCAACACCCTAGAAACGTCTAGAGAGTGTAATGTCCTTTCCGCTTCCGAAGCGTGATTCTGGAAGAAGGTTGGTAAAACAATGCGCTCAGTGAACGACATCTCCGAAAGTACCTTGGGGAGGAACTTCGGGTGAGGCCTTAAGATGACGCGGTCCTTCTGGAACAAGGTAAATGGAGGTTCCGAAGACAAGGCTTGCAACTCACTGATCCTTCTGGCCGATGTGATGGCTACCAGGAAGGATGTCTTCCAGGACAAGAATTTCATATCGCATCTATGTATGGGCTCGAAGGGAGGTTGCATGAGGGCTGTTAAGACGGTGTTGAGGCTCCAGTCCGGAACTGGTGTAGGTGTAGGCGGATAAGTACGCATCAGCCCTTTCAGGAAGATCTTGATCGCTGGTAAGGAGAGTAAGGCTTGCGTCTCCGCGGTTACTGTGTAGGTCGCTATGGCTGACAGATGGACCTTGATAGAGGACAGTGAGAGCCCTGACTTAGCCAGGTGCAACAAGTAAGGCAGAATTTGATCAACCGAGGCCGTGAGGGGATCGATCGCCGAGGTCTCGCACCATTTGGAAAACCTGGTCCATTTTCTGGTGTAGGTGAGTTGCGTGGACGGGGCTCTAGCGGCCCTGATGATATCCCAGCATTCTGATGGTAACTTTAGGTGCATTAGTTTACGCTGCTCAGGAACCATGCTTTGAGGGACAGGCTCCTCGGGTCGTGGTGGAGGACCTTGCGGTTCTGTTGTGTCAGTAGATATTGATGTGATTTGAGACGAATCGGGGTTTTGCAGGATAGATGTCTCAGCGTCGGGTACCAGACTTGCCGTGCCCAATCGGGTGCAATAAGAATCAAGGAACAATCCTGTTCTTTCACCCTGCGAAGTACCCTCGACATGAGGGGAATGGGTGGGAAGGCGTAGAGGAGCTTCCCCGACCAATCCACTGAGAACGCGTCTCCCAGCGATTGGTGCTCGGGGTATCTTGACGCAAATCTCTTGCATTTTTTGTTGTTCCTGGTGGCGAAAAGGTCGATCTGCGGATGGCCCCATAAGGCAAATATCCGTCGGGTTTCTCTGTCGTCCAACTCCCACTCGTGTGACGCTGTGTATTCTCTGCTTAATCTGTCCGCTAGGACATTGTCTACTCCTGGAAGGTGCTCTGCCCTGATCTGTATCCCGTAGCGCAAGGCCCATGCCCATAGCTGTTGGGCTTCTTGCGACAGAATCTGAGACCTCGTGCCTCCCTGCTTGTTTGTATAGTGCACGGAGGTCGTGTTGTCTGTCTGGACCGTAAGAACTTGACCAGCTATAACCGGTAGGAAGGCTTTCAGCGCCAACCTTACGGCCCTGAGCTCCAACACGTTGATGTGGAGCTGGGACTCTTGTGCCGACCAAGATCCCTTGGTTTGGAGGTCCGCAAGATGAGCGCCCCAGCCTGATAAGGAAGCGTCAGTCCGTAGCAGGAGGGTCGATGTCGGTGCTTGAAACAGCATTCCCTGTAGAAGATTCCTCGGAACGTTCCACCATCGAAGGGCCTTGTGCAACGTCGATGGAATCTGGACAATGTCTTCCCAGCATCCGAAAGCTTGTTTCCATTGGTGGTCCAGAGCTTCCTGAACCGGCCTCATGCGAAGCCTGCAGTTCGGTATGAGGAATATGCATGATGACATCATGCCCAATAGGGATTTGTAAGAGCGTACAGATGTTGTCTCTTTCTGTAGGAAGTTCGAAGTTGTGCGTAGAATCGCTGCTATTCTCTCTGTGGATGGTCTCACTCTGGGAAAGCTGGAGTCGAGCTCGGCTCCCAGGAAGAGAGCTACCTTGCTGGGAACGAGGCAGGACTTCGTCTGGTTGATGGAGAAACCTAACTCTTTTAGAAGGTTGACCGTCCTCGACACTGCCGAACGAGCCTTTGCAGCTGAACTTGCCTTTATCAGCCAATCGTCCAGGTATGGAAAAACGTCCGTTCCTGCTCTCCTGAGACTTGCCGCTACCGGTGCCAGGCACTTCATGAAAACTCTTGGCGCCGATTTTAGACCGAACGGAAGCACTTGAAACTGAAAGTGGTGCCCTCCCACTGTGAACCTGAGGAACTGCCTGTGTGCTGGATGGATCGGAATGTGGAAGTATGCATCCTCCAAGTCTAAAGTGGCCAAGAAGTCGTGCTTGTTTAACCAAGGTAGCACCCCTTGTAGAGCTACCATCTTGAAAGTTATGCGCTTGATGAACTTGTTGAGAGCCCTCAGGTCCAAGATGGGCCTCCATTGACCGTTTTTCTTTCTGACGAGGAAAAATCGGGAGTAGAAACCTTTTCCCCTCTGAGAATAGGGTACTGGCTCTACTGCTGCCTTCTGGAGCAGTTTTTGCACTTCGGACATGACCTGTCTTAGCATATGCACTCTGCGGGGAGTTGGAGACAGGGAAGGAGGTTGGTCCAGAAATTCCAAGGTGTGACCCTTTCGGATCACCTGTAACACCCATTTGTCCGATGTAATTGACCGCCAGCGCTGGAAAAACTGGCTCACCCTTCCCCCCACCGGGGCGTGGAGAAGGGGGGGGGGGATTGGTCGTCAGTTCTGCTTGCCTTGCGACTTCCCTTGGGCGGAGCCACGTCTGCCTCTATGGGCGTATCTGTTGGATGACTGATATTTATTGGCTTGGTACGTGCCGCCTTGTGCTTTTTGACCATAGGAGGAACGACTGTATCCCCTGAACTTGGAAGATGAACCTCTAAAGGGACGAAAAGACCGATGGTCCTTACTTTTGTCCTTTAAAGAACTGATGGCTCTGGCTGTGTCAGTGTCTGTCTTGATTGCCTTCAAATGATCATCTATCTTTTTCCCAAAGAGATCTTGGCCGTCAAATGGCATGTCTAGTATCTGCGCCTGAACTTCAGGTCTAAAGTTATTAGCCTTCATCCAGGCCTGCCTTCTGAGCACTGTGCCGTGCGCCATCTGTCTGAAGCCTGATTCGGCCACATCAACTGCTGCGTCGATCATGTGATCCGATGTTGCTTCACCATCCGCGATTATGGATTTTGCCTCCTCCTGGAGCTCCGGTGGTAATTGTTTCGCCAAGTTAGACATGCGGAGCCAAAGCTCGCAATCGAATCTTGCGGTCATGGCCAGTGCATTACCCGCTCTGATTGTAAGTGATGCAGAAGATGATACTTTCCTGCCCATGGCTTCCAATTTACGTCCGTCCTTATCCGGTGGGGCCGACAACGGTGAGGAGGGGTTGGCGAGTTTCTTTCTGGCCGCTACTGTAATAACTGAGTCCGGTTTCGTATGACCCCTTAAACAAAGCGGTGCCGAATCCGGAGCTTTATATTTCTTTTCTGGCCTGGACACCAACGCCGGAGTCGATAAGGGCGTAGATAGGATCTTGGATCCGGAATCCCAGATGGTATCGAGGAGGGGAATTGTGGTCACTGTCCTCCTTCGTTTGTCCCTGTGCTCGTAGAGCACTGATTGCCTTTCCTCCGAAGAAACCTGAATTTTAAACAGTTCTGCGGCTTTACCTATTATGGTGTGGAAAGAGACGAGATCATCCGGTGGTGAGGCCTTGCCCGGCGAGTCTCTCCTCCTGGGTTTCTCGACGACGTAGTCATCCTAATCGTCTGGCTCCTGAGTAATTTCTCCTTCTTCTGGTTCCAAAAATTCACCAAAAGGATCCTCCTGCCAGTCTGATACCGAGATGGTGGACGGTACCATGGTGGGATCTACGTCCGGAGATCGCGGTCTGTGCGATGACTGTGGTGACGGGACTCTTGTAGGTGAAGCACTGTGGGTGCTGCTCCTCGGTCTTCAAGCAGGTGATCTCATCCGTTTTTGCGGTCTACTCCTGTAAGGAGAGCAACCCGATGTGCCTGGAATCGGGGATGACTCTCTTGGAATGGGATTAATCGGAATTTGCTTCTCCCTTTGCTGTTTGTAAAATTCTTCTACAATCCTCTGCACGGATAGCATGAGCACCGGGTCATGAGGATATTCGGATTCTCCCGTGGACGGGTGCCAAGGAGGGCTGTATTGCTTCGGTAAGGGACCGATGGACTCTTCCACCACTTCCGCATCGGAGAATTCTTCCTGAAGAATTATATCCGGAAGTTCTGCCATGTGCCCCAAAGGTGAAAATTGCTGTACCAGAGGCTCAGTTACAGTATTCTTCTCAATGATATTGCTTGTAATGACAGGAGCTTCAAGAGTGAGAGGCAGTAATTCCTCTGTAACTGCCGAAATTTGCGGTGCCTCTGAAGGCGTTATGGATGATGTTATCCTCGTCGACGACTGAGATTTTCCCGTCGACGAGGGCTTCGCCGTCGACGACAGAGATTGTACCGTCGACGGAGGCTTCGCTGTCGACTGAGCTTTTCCCGTCGACGACAGAGATTGCCCCGTCGACGGAGGCTTCGCTGTCGACTGAGCTTTTCCCGTCGACGACTGAGATTTTCCCGTCGACGAGGGATTCGTCGTCGACGACTGACCTTTTCCCGTCGACGAGGGATTCGTCATCGACGACTGACCTTTTCCCGTCGACGAGGGCTTCGTTGACGAATGTGGAGTGTGTTCCGTGGACGACTGCGTCATGGAGGAATGTTTCGTGGACGAGTGGTGTTTCTTGCTCGTCGACGATTGCTTCGCGGTCGACATGTCCGATGACGATGATCTAACTGTCGACGATGTCTTAAGCGTCGTCGTCGTCGATGCTGGTTTCGTCGACGGTATGGCCGATGACGGGCCTTTACCTTTCCCTTCATTCGTGGGCGGTATACCCGCCGACGACTGCCCCCCCCCCCCCGTTTTTTGCAAACTCCTCCTTACCTCTGGAGGCAGATTTTGCTGACTTTTTCTGGCTTGATAGGTCAACTGGAGGCAGAAAGGGTATCAATTCCAGCTTCCTCTTTTTGGATTTGGGAGAGGAACTCCTTTCCACTGAAGAGGCCCTTCTCTTTGAAGTTTGCCTCTCAGATGGAGTGCTGGATTGGACAGGAGCTGTTCTGACAGACTCTTCGTCCGAAGATTGATCCCTGGATTCCAGGTATGAAAGGAGTCTTCTATGCCTGTCATGAAGGGTCTTAGTGGAAAAGGTTTTACAAATCTCGCATTTTTTAATGTCATGTGGGTACAGACAATAAATGCAATGCTCGTGGGGGTCCTTGTAGTAAACCAATTTCTTCTTGCACCTCGTGCAGTCCCTGAACAGGGAAGGCTTCCTGACAGCCTGAGGTGCCTCCATTTCTGAAGAGAAGTTCAGTCGACGATTTTGAGAGGAAAACAATAAGTTTTGCCACCAAGGTTAATTGGAAAGAAAGCCCCTAAGAAGGGGAACAAGATGGAATATATTTTACAAATATATTCCACACAAAAGTAGAAAGAATTTGAGAAAGCTCAGAGAGCTTGAGGATTCCCTGTGTCTGATAGACTGCGGTGAAAAATCTGAAGATGGCTGCCGGGGGCGGAGCTTAAGCCTGCCACCTCATTGGCTGGGGCCATAAAGGACCAAAGTGAGGTGGAGGGACTACACAATGAATTGGCTCATAGGCTATAATGGGCTATGTACATGCACTGCTAGGTGGCAGTATATATATATATATATTTAAAAAAAATATATTATTATTTAATTTATCACAGAGGATTCCCAGTCTGACGACGGGGAATATTCAAGCATCTGAATCTATGAAAGATCCAATGCTGGAGAAGAACAGTTTACAATCCTGTTTTGAAGCACTAATGGATCTGGGGTTAAGACCCTTGATCGCACTTGCATTTGTTGGTGTGACAACAATCTATGAGTGCTGCTGTTTTTTAATTTATTTGATACTCATCTACAGCCTCACCTGCTCACTTGATGGCAAACGTACCAGGTATATTTAGTGTTGTACATTCAATAACATAACCTTTCCATTTGATATATGAAGAGATTTAGGAAACACAAGTAGTAGCAGTTTCCTATTGTTAAGTCGACGTATGTTTCGGCCATATAAACACATACAGGTCACCCTCATAGTGCCGTTGGTTTTGTTGGTACAGGCCGTCTTCAGGACAGAACAGCAAGTTGTTTAATAATAAGTCATTAATACTTTCTCCGGTTCGATATTTCTTGTATTTTGATCTATGTGTCACTCAAATTACTTCAGGACATCTTAGGAAAAGAATCTTGATAGAACAATGATGGACAGAGTCAGGCTCCTTAACGGATGCATTATTCAGACGGTATGTTCATTCAATACCTTCTGCGTCTGCGGGAGACTAATATTCCTTCATGGGTTCCCGTGGTATATTTACTCAAGACAATCTTGGTCTTGTCCCTATGTAGTGGTCTAAGCCACTATTAAGTGCCCATGACAGCCGTCTCTCACACGATGCATCTGTGTGTTCCTAGTAGGTTGGTCGAAGTCTGCTGGAGCACTTGCTTAGTCCACTACATACCGACAAGACCAAGATTTCTTCTTGGCCGCCGCAGAGACGACAGAGTCCGGGGTCGGCTGCGCCCTAAGGCACATGGGGGCGGAATCCTGGACCTGGTACTTCTTCTCGTACCGGTCTCTCTTGGCAGGGGTCATGGACCGGTTCTTCAGGAGCGACAGCCCCTCGTCCAAGATGTCGTCAAGTAATGGGACCGAGAGGACCATCTTCCTCTTGGCCTCACGCCGTTGGTAGAGGAAACCTTCCTTCTTCTGTTCCTCGGGGCAGAGCTGGAAGAGCTTGGGTGCCCTGGCAATATCATGGCGTGGAAGGAGCCAATTTCGTCGGGTGGGGAGGGCCGAGGGGGTGGTGATGGAAGGCCCATCCCGTCGTCACCACCATCGTCATCCGTCCCCGTCGTGGCCGTCTCCGTTCCCGTGTCATCCCTCGGATCCGGGGAAGGGGAAGAAGGCTGTAACGGCTGAGAGGGCTGGAAGGGAGAGGGTCGATGAATTCTCCTCTGCTTGCTTGGAGGGCTTCCCGACGGGCCAGGCTCCACTGGACCGTCCACTGGTGGTAAGGCAACCTTGTCCTTATCTCCGTACACAAGGCCTGGATCGCCATCAAGATAGCTCCCGAGTTGTCTTGTGGCTCAGGCAACGGCAGCGACAGGCTCGACGGTTGGGGAGTGGAATCCTCCACGGGCTCCCCGTCGGCACCACTGTTGCTTTCTTTGTCCGCCTCGTCGGGATCCCTCCCGTGGGACCGGACTTCCTCGAACTTCTTATTCAGGATCTTCGCGACTCCAGCCAGCTCCTCTTCAGAGGCTGTATCTGTGTCGGTGGTGGCCATCGGCCCCCCCTCTTTTTCCACCAGGGGTTTAACAAGGGTCTTATCGATGGGCTGAAAAGAGGATTCCCTCTGCGGTGGCAGGGAAACTTTAGGCCCCAAGGTTGCCTCCACTGGGGTAGCCTCCACAGGCTTCGCCAGGGCCGCCACGACTCCCTCGATAGAGGCCTTAGCGGGTGAATCAGGGCCTTCACGACTTTAGGCGCGCCTGAGGCCTTCACCTTGGGGGGAGGGTCACCGCCTCGCTCCCCCTCGGCTGTCTCTGTCGGGATCAACCGGGGCTTCTCCCGAAGCTTACCCGGGTTATCTGATTTCCTCTTCCGCCAGCCAGAGCATTGGCTCATGGTTGATGGTGTCGGTGAAAGCCCGCCCTGCCTGGCAGCCGAGGAGCCCGACCGTTCGGTGCTCCCGGCACCGCAGACTCGCGGTGCTTTGCCTTTTGTTGGGCCCCTGTCGCCGGAGCGCCCTCAAAGGTCTTAGAAGACCGCTCAGACTTCTTCTTCTCACCTACTGCTGGGCTCTTCCCTTCCAGCCAGTTGGTGAGGCGGATACGCCGATCCTTCATAGTCCGTTGCGCTATGTTCTTGCAAAACGCACAGTCATTCTCCACGTGAGTTTTGTCTTCGTGAAGGCAGTAGAGGCATCTGGAATGTTCATCCTCCTTGAAGACATTCTGCAATCCGCATCCAGGGCATCTCCTGAACAGCTTGGATCCGGGCGTCTTGTTTCCTTTGTCCTGGGCCATGTCCACGCGGGGTAGGCCTCAAAGATCTTCCGGAATCCTCCAAGAAGTGAAACTCGACGAGAACTTTCCCCTTGATGGGCGTAGAAAATTCTGAAACGGGTCCCCGTTGATCGGAAGTAGAAACGGTGGAGCTTGAGCCTCGATTGACCGAAAAAATGAGATTAAACTCTTTGAAAAATCGCAAAACGCAGGAAAAGCTCGAGAGCTATAGCATGAGGACTCCCAACACTGGAACGTGCAGTAAAAATCTGAAGATGGCTGCCAGAGGAGGGGCTTAGGGAGAGGGCAGTCATTGGCTGGGGACAGTATGACCCAGAGACCATTGATTGGTTATTAGGAGAAAGACAGTTCAGAAACGAAACTGAAACTGATTTTTTCTTTACCGAGGATTCCCAGCCTGATGACAGGGAATATTCATGAGCATGTGAATCCATGCCAGACCCCATGCTGGAGAACCAGAGTACTGATTAAAGGCCGACAAAATATCCATAAGTATGGGCAACTAATGCCTAAGATTCTTTAGAACTAATAACAAATCGTCGGCGTATAACCATACTTATTGTTGTATGTCCCAACAACTTACACCTTGTAGTCCTCTTTCTGTTCTCAGTGCTACAGCTAGTTGTTCTATTCCAATAACGAATAGTAAAGGGGACAAGGGACATCCCTGTCTTGTACCTCTTTCTAATTTAAACATTTCAGATCTTAGCCCATTGGTATTCACATCAGCCGTTGGCTTGGAATAGAGCAATTTAACCCAAGATATGTACTTACAGCCAATTCCCATTTTCTCTAGGACCGTAAACATAAATTGCCAATTTACTCTGTCAAAGGCTTTCTCGGCATCTAAAGATAGGACTGCAGAATCCTCTAATGACTTAGTTGCCAAAGATATGGTACGTAGTAGCTTCCTAATATTACTGGAGGTACTTCTTTTCTTTATAAAACCTGATTGATCTGGGTGTACTAATTTTGGCAGTAGATTCTCCAGTCTTAAAGCAAGTAGTTTTGCCAATATTTTGTTATCAACATTGATTAGACTAATTGGTCTATAACTTGAAGCTCATCCTTGCCTTTTTTTAAGAACACCGAGATCATAGCATGTCTTGTGGTTGGGGGAAGTAAACCCCTAGAATGGGATGATGTAAACATGTTAAGTAAAAGAGTCACTGCTGAATTGGGTAACCATTTGTAGAATTCTACTGGTAATCCGTCTGGTCCAGGTGATCTTCCAGTATTTAGTTTTCCAATTGCCTTCTTTACCTCATCTAGCGTTATATTTCCTTTCAAATTTTTTGATTCTTCCTCAGTAATCTTTGGAAGCGGCAATCCTTCTAGGAATCCTCCATCAGTTGCAGAAATAGGAGGTTCATTTTTGTATAGACCTGTGTAGAATGCCTTCAAAACTTCATTAATTTCTTTTGGTTTGAAAATGATTTGACCATCCACCTCTTTGATAGTCTGACTCTCTTTTCCTCAGCCTAAATTCCAGCCATCAATCGCATTTTTCCCCTCTCTCAAAATAAGTGCATTTTTGCTGAAAAAAATGTCTTATCCGCTCTATCTGAAATTAGGTTTTTCAATTCCATTCTCAATTCTTTTTGTTGTTGGGCCATAACTGAATTAGCTGGATTAACTACCAAGTTCCTTGAGATATCTTTAAGATTTGACTCCAATTCTAGATATCTTCTGTCACATTTTTTCTTCCAACCACTTGCCAAACTGATGAGCATACCGCATACTGTACACTTGAATGCTTCCCATGCAATATCTGGACTGACCTCTCCTGAACAGTTTTCTTTCACAAAGTAATCTATTACTGTGGAAATGTTGTCCATCTCTTCATTGTCCAACACCCTGGTATTTAGTCAAATCCATGGCGACATGGGCGTGATCCGTCAATATTATGTTTATAATTTTGGTTGCCAAATAGTTTTCAGAAATTCTTCCTGACGTTAATAACATGTCCAACCTTGAATATGTCGTATGTGCTCCAGAGTAGAAAGTGTATTCTCTGGTCGCCGGATTTCCCATCCTCCATCCATCTTTCAAATTGTGTTCCTCCAAAAGATCTTTCAGAGCTCTGGAGTGCATGTCAATATTTATATTTCGTCTTGAACCAATCCTATCTACGTCCTGATCTAGGACCGTATTGAAATCACCACCCAGCATTATGTTTCAGAACCCCAGATCTTGTATGATTTCCTGAAAAAGGAGCCATCATCCACTATTGGCACATTTATATTACAAAAAATGATCTCCGTGCCTTGAATATTGGTCAGAATGGCAACAATTCTACCTTCTCCCTCATTTACTTCTTTCAGTACCTTGCCGGCAGACGTGACTCGGCTCCTTTCCCGGCTGTTTCCGTTTCAATTCTTCTCCTCTGGTGGAAGCAAAAAGGGAGGTACTGCGATCCTCTTTCGGAGGGACTTGCACCCGCAAGTCCTAGAAACGCAAACGTGCCCGGAAGGCCGATACATAGCGGTCAAATGCCTTCTTAGGGGAGACCTATACACCCTGGTCTCGGTCTACGCGCCCCCAACACCGGACAATCCCTCTTTTATGACTCCCTGGGCAAAGCGCTCGCTGGCTTCGTGGAAGGCCAAACGATAATGGGAGGGGACTTCAACGGGGTTCCCGATCCCACCAAAGACAGATCGCACCCCGCAACACCAAGCGATTTTGCCCAGGCGATTAGCCTCCTCCAGCTCTTCAGATCCCTGGAGATAATAGATTCATGGCGAGTGTTCCACCCCGACGAAATAGACTACTCCTTCTATTCATTTGTCCATCGCACCTTTTCAAGGATCGACTTGTTCTTGATCTCCCCGCAAACCTTCCCCTCTGTCAAAGAGGTCTCCATCGGCACCAGAGCCATATCCGACCACGCTCCAATGCTCCTGGAGCTCCGGACACAGAACCCTAACCTTCACAGCCCACGTAAATGGGCACTATATGACCCGATCCTCAACGACATGGCCACCAGAGATGAGATCGCAATTGGCATAAGAAATTTTTTTGAAGAAAATCCGGCCTCAGACACCTCACTAGCAAATAACTGGGACGCCATGAAGGCTGTTATAAGAGGCTCCCTAATAGCTCAAGGAGCGGCTTACCACCGAAACAGGCGCCAAGCCCGGATAGCCCTAGAAGATGAACTAAGAGAGGCCGAGGCAATACAAAAGGAAAAAGGCTGGTCTCCCAAAACACAACGGATCATACGCATAGCCAGGAAAAAACTGGAAGCCCACTATGCGGAACAGACCGCTCAACTGATGGCGAAAGCTAAACAGTCATATTACGCAAAGGGTAACAAGGCGAACAGGTTCCTAGTAGCCAAACTGGCCAAACGCCAACGCGGTAACACGATCACCGGCCTGCGTGATCCTAACGGAGTCACGCAATATTCAGAGCCCGAAAAGCAACGACTCGAAAGAGACTACCTGGCCCAAATTATGAAGGCAACCCCACGGAGCCTCCCGCAACAGATGGACTACCTACAGGGGGCAGCAGTACCTCGCCTCCCCGATACAGCGAGAGACGAATTGGAGGAGCCCATAACGGGAGAGGAGGTGGAACGAGATATCAAATCATTGAAAACACGAGCCCCTGGGCCAGACGGCTTCTCTACTAGATTTTACAAACTGTTCAGAGCTCAATTGACTCCTCACCTGGTCGCCCTGTTCAACTCCTTCAGGGACACGGGATCAGTGACCCCGTCGATGCAGGAATCGACCACTATCCTCCTACCTAAGCCGGCAAAGGATCCGAGAAATCTAACCTCTTACAGGCCGATTGCTCTCCTAAACATCGATGCCAACATATACTCGAAAATTCTGGCAACCCGCCTAAATCACATCTTACCGAAAATTATTCATCCCGATCAGACAGGTTTCATTTTGCATCGGACAGCAGGAGATAACATACGAAGAACATTAAACCTAATAGAACTGGCCTCCCGGAACTCTCAAAAACTAGTGTTGGTGGCTCTGGACGCAGCTAAGGCATTTGATAGGGTGGATTGGACTTTCATGAAGCACACCCTTGGGGCCTTTGGCTTCGGGCCAACCTTCCAAACGATGGCTCTAGCCAACTATAGCAACCCAAAAACCAGCCTAAGAATCAACGGCCACAACTCGGATCCAATCCCCCTGTCATGCGGAACTCGACAAGGCTGCCCACTGTCGCCCCTGCTCTTTGCACTCACCATGGAGCCATTCGCCCAAAGAATTCAACCAAATCAAGGGCGTACAGAGCGGCCCCACGCAACACAAAATCGCCCTATACGCGGACGACGTTCTGCTCACGATCACAGAGGCCCATTCATCTCTGAAACACGCGATCCGCGAAATCGCCACCTATGGAGAAGTCTCTGGCTTCACCATAAACTTCGACAAGTCATCGGCCCTGGGCGTTGGCCTCAATTCAGCGGAGCAAGAGCCACTGACCAAGATATGCCCAATAACATGGGAAAAAAAGGCCATCCCCTATTTAGGGGTCCATATTCCGGCGGATCCGAAGGACACATATAAGGTCAACTTTCATCGACTCTTTACAGAATTGGAGGGCGACCTGAAACGATGGGAAACACAAGAGATCTCATTGCTAGGGCGCATCACAGCATGCAAGATGAACCTCCTCCCGAGGTTCCTGTACTCCTGCGCCTCCCTACCAGTAGCGATTCCCACGACAACTCTCCGAGGTCTCCAGAGAAAAATGCTGAACTTTATCTGGAAAGGTAAGAGAGCGAGAATCCCTCTCAGGACGATGCTAGGGGGTTCCAAACTGGGAGGCCTGGGGGTTCCAGACTTGCAAGCCTACAGAGTGGCGGCTCAACTGGCACAGATCCAGGCATGGCAAAACATAACAAACCGCCCTAGATGGGTTGAGCTGGAACAATCGCTAATACCCCTGCCCCTACGATTTTTGCCACATATCCCACCCCCCTCAGGTCACATTGGGGAGACCTCCTCCTATCAACGAAACATACCCTAAGCTCCTGGGACTGGGCACTAAAACGGAAGGGAGTACCAAGGGGACTGAGCCCACAATCCCCAATCTTTCACAACCCAACTTTCTCACCTGGAGCAAACCCCCGCAACTTTCAGAGCTGGATAAACGGTGGACTGGAGACGGTGGACCAGCTATATATGGGAGGGAGACCACTTACATTCAGCCAATGCAAGGAGAAATTCCAGCTCCAGGAAAGAGACAGATTCTCCTACATCCAGCTACGCCATTGGTGCTCACATCCCCAAACCCTCCAAGCTGCGACACGTCCCCCGACCGCTCTGGAACTCACACTAAGAGACCTCCCTGCACGCGGTAGAGTATCCACCCTATATAGACGCTTTTTAGCCGACTTCCTGACCACAAAGACCCGATGCATGGCTCAGTGGGAGGCAGACCTGGGGCACCCAATTGAGGACCAAACCTGGGTGGACATATGGACCAGAACACACACCTCCTCTACCTGCATCACTAACAGGGAATGTGCATACAAGATCACACTCCGGTGGTACTACCCGCCCCTCCAACTTCACCATATGAATCCACAAGTGGACCATTCCTGTTGGAGGGGATGCGGCCGTCCGGGCTCCTTCTTCCATATGTGGTGGACCTGTCCAAAGGTCCAACGGTTCTGGAAGTTATGCCTGGAGACCATCACACAGATTACTGGAACGAGGATCCCCCTGGAACCAGAACCAGTTTTGCTGGGAGCCCCGGTCCCCACAATCTACCTGCGCTCCGGACCCAGATCGAAACTGCTAACCCACTGCCTCCTGGCAGGGAAAACAGTGGTAGCCCGAACCTGGAAATCCCCGGAAGGCCCTCACATAACCCAATGGTGGACCAAACTCTGGGATATTCTGATCGCGGAGAAGGTGACGGCGGCACAAGCGGGAATTCTCCACACTTTCCAGAACATTTGGGCCCCAGTGCTTGAATTCGATCAGCACTTCCCCGCCCTGACTTACAAACCGATCCGGGCCCGCTGGATCCTGGGAAACCAAGGGACCCCCGAGGCAGACTCATAGACGCCGAGGCAAAAACCAGGCAATCCAGGAGGGAAGACACCTCCCCCAGAAACTAAGGAGCGGAGGGGCCGAGAGACGAGGAGAAGGAAGAAACTCGGGGGGGGGGGGGAATAAAAGACTGGGTATTATTATGTCTAAAATTCACTGCTGATATTGTTTGTAATTATCATCCTGCCTTGATTAAAAATAAACAAAGTTAAAAAAAAAAAGAGTGCACTCCTCTAGATCTTGAGTTAAAGGTGGACCCATATACCCTCCAAACCCACCCTTTTTTCAAGTCATGTTTCCCTCTTTATGAGGTGTGTCTCTTGAATTTATTTATTTATTTATTTTAATTCTTGTAATGCGCCAACATGCCCGTAGGCCTGCAGGGCGCACATAAAACTGAACAAACAAACACACATGGCAAAGAAAAAAGAGGTGTCAAAGAGTTATTCCAGATTGAAGTAGTGGGTTTTTACAGCACGTTTGAATGCAGTATAGTCCTGAATCTGCCGCATCTGGGCTGGGAGTTTGTTCCATAGAAGGGGACCTTGAGCGTCAAGAGTGGTACCTCCAAATTTGGCTGTCCTGTATTTTGGATGCTTGAGAATAGTAGCAGAGGATGAACGAAGGTTCCTCGCGTTAGATTTAATGCTAATGCGGGCTGACAGATAAGTGGGGCTACAGAGGTTGAGGCATTTGTGGGTCGTGGGCAATATCTTGTGCGTTATCCGATGTTTAACGGGAAGCCAATGAAGTTTTTTCCTAAAGATGGAAATGTGTGTACGACGGGACTGATTGAAGATATAACGAACAGCATTGTTCTGAGCCACTTGTAATGATTGGATATTGGAGGCTGTGGTGCCCGCTAGGAGGCTGTTGCAATAATCCAATCTAGAATTGATCAGTGCAGTGGACAGAAGGGCACAGTTTTCTTCCGAGATGAATGGTTGAATATAGCCTATTCTTTTATTTATAAGACCGCAGCTAGATTTAATGCTGGAGACATGGGACTTCATAGAAAGTTCTTCGTCAAGAACGACGCCTAGGGTCTTGACTTTCTTCTGGACGAGAATGGTATTGTCGGCAATGTGGAAACTAGCATAGTTGGAGTCGAGTTTCGCTCGGGTGTTTTTAGATGCCACGATGAGGAGTTCAGTTTTTTTGTTGTTCAGGGCAAGTGAATTGCAGGCCATCCAATCTTGTATGGCTTTGTATATTTTATTGATGGTTACTGTATCGCTGCTATAGGCGCCACTTAGCTGTATGACCACCTGAGTGTCATCAGCGTAGTTCGTGTATTGCACTCCTGATTTGTTTAAGAGGTCAAGAAGGGGACGAATATCAAGATTGAAAAGCAGAGGCGATAGGCAGGAGCCCTGAGGAACTCCGCATGTCTGAGATATTGGAGAAGATTGATTATCGCCAACACAGACCCTCACCATTCTGGGACCCAGAAAGGAAGCAATCCATCTGGATGCAATTACGGAGCAGTTGGCGACCTCCCCGAGCCTTGACACCAGTAAGCTGTGATCAACTAGGTCGAAGGCTGCGGAGAGGTCTAATAACATGAGCAAAGCAGCTTGATTGTTATCAGCTATGCTAGCTAAGGTAGATTTAAGATCTAGCATTGCTGTTTCAGTCCCGTGACGAGCCCTATATGACGGGTACCCAAGATGTTATATTTTTCGACATGGGCTTGTAACTGTAAATAGGCAAGTTTGTCAATTATCTTGAGAACATATGGCACATTGGTAACGGGCCTGTAATTGTTGTTGTTTGCTGGATCAAGATTTTCCTTTTTCAATAAAGGTGTGATCCACGCTGATTTTAGCAGTTCCGGTACCAGGCCCTCATCAAAAGAGAGATTGACCAGTTTGGTAATCCATGGAACCAGAGTTTCTAAGGACTCCTTAAGAGTGCTTGTGGGACAGTCGTCAGCAGGACAGGACGTGTCTTTAAGGTCCTTTATGATTTTGAGTACTTCATCCTCGGAGTAGTGTGTGAAGGAGAATTGAGGGATGTTGTTTTCGCAGGTTTTGGGCAGAACGGTGTCTGTGGGGATTTGCAGGGATGTTACATTGCCCAGAGCTCTATTTATTTTTTCTTTGTGAGAATCAATCTTGAGTAGAAAGGCATCATGTATGCCCTGACACCATTTATTGTCCTTAATGATATTATTAATGGTTGGGGGCTGACTTTGGAACTCCGCTAAGATTTTGAAAAGTTCCCCAGTGTTGGATTGAGCATTCACTATCCTTGCGTTATAATGTGTGGCCTTAGCTTCTGTGATGAGTTTTTTATAATTAAGGATGGATTTTTTGTAGTTGGTTAGAGTGTTATCGTTGGGGTCTTTCCTCCAGACTCTTTCGAGGGCTCGTTTTTCTTGTCTGGCCACAAGAATTTCATTAGTGAACCAGGTGTTCTTTATGGTTTCAGTCTTTATTGTCTTCATTTTCAATGGGGCAAGGTTGTTAACTGTTTCTTTGATGTTGGTAGACAGATGATTGATAAGTTTCGAGGAGTCAACAAAGTTGTCAAGGGGTTGAAGTTTGGAAGACAGCAGTGTGGCAAAATTTGGAGCTGTAAGATTTTTAAGGTTGCGAGACATTTTCTCTATGAATAAGACACACATCGCCCTTTAGATCATTTAAATAAGACATGACTTTTTTTCTCTTATGTATATGGTTTAAGCCATTTGCATTCCATGTGACCGCTCTTAAATTATCATCCATTCTCAAATTAATTCTCAACACCAATTCCAATCTCTGAATCCACTTAGTAAGTGACCCTTGATCTTCTATATAATAGATAGATGTGAACCCTATCCCACCAACCCCAATGTAGATGCAAAACACAAAGAACAGCGTAAACTATGAACTTGTGTACCACATTCCAAGATGTCCAGCACCCTGATCACCTCTCCTAAATAAACTGAACTGTAATTCATTTGAAAACACTTACTAATGACAACATCCAACCTAATACCCCCGACCCATTCCTTGAGAACCAATGTCATCCCTACCTCACCCTTCCGTTACCAAAACATTAACATCAATTAACTCAACCGTCCTCTGTTCTGACCCATTTCAAAGATATCCTACCCCATATTCAAATTGACAGCGCCGTCTTGTCAGTATATTTCAATTCTACTAGAGATAAGCATTACACACAGCTGACTAGAGATTGTTAAAATCCGGATTCTCTTCAGAATTGTACTGTTAGAAATCTCAGGTATTATAGTGTGTATATAAATATATATATACACCTACCCAACCGATCTCTCTAGTGTCTCTAACCTCAACATAATATTCTTAAATAAATATAGGTGTTATCATTAAACTTTCCGATACCCACACCTTCTTACCAAGGAGTGTACCATACAAGCCTTCAGCAGTTATCATAGAAATCTATGCTCAATGGTCATACTCACTTAACTTTGACTACATTCACTAGACATGCATATTATGTAAGACTTCAAAGTGACAATTTTTTGTATTGTCGCCATATACATCATATTTTGCCATCAACCTATTTGGAATGATGCATCAATGTAACATATATTAAATAGCAATATGTAGACTAAATAGGTTCAGATAGCTTATTCTCATTTCTAAACATCCATCCCATCCCAGCCGACTGGAGGAGATGAAATATTTAGTAAAACCCAAGTCCTTCCTCTCCGGGTTATCTTATTTTAAGTTTCATCTGTGGGCTCTCCATCATCGTCTGTATATTCCAATTAAACCTCTACCGTTGACAAGCAGGATCAATCTTTGCTTCCCATTCTCGTTGTATAGGATGAGGAATGGATCACCATACAATTGTGATGTATTTGCAACTCATGCACTTGGCCCAATTGATGTGCATTGTGAGGTTAATGGGTGCTATTGTGGGTTAAAGAAACCTCTATGAGGTCTGTTCTGTCCTGGACTCCTAACCATAAGTGTTTGGTTACCACAATGTGTAAAATAAGCATCGTCTGCATTATTTCCCTGATGAGGCAATTGGGTTTCTAGAATAATGTACCATTTGAATTGTACTGATCAAACTGCATGATGGTTCACCATAACAGCAGCATTAAAATGGTAGGAGGGCTGTACATACTTTGAACTCCTTTAATTAAAACTATTAGTCCAGTACGTTCCGGAAGAAATCCCAAGCACAGCTGACTACAGTGGAGAAAAATACCAATAAAACGTAACTAGTTGCCCATTATGTCATCCCGCAATTGCATCGTTGCTTATCATCGTGCACAAGAAGAATGGAGGATCGCAGGTGTCAAGGAGCAGAACTCTTACGACGCTCACCTGTAGCGCGGCATTGGTTGCGGGGAAGCTCCAAACGGGAATCTTTGTGGGAAGATATCGGAATACACATCTGGGTCGCGAAGCAAAGGGCCCGCTGAAGGATCACTCTCCCGCTTGGTATCTTTTGAGGGATGCGTATTCCTAGATTCATCCGATGTGAATACTAATGATACGCTCCACTTTGAGCGTCAGCTGACATCACGAACCCAACGTGATAGGTCCATTCCTCTAAAGTCGACCGCTTGCAAGATGATGAAGCTTGGAAAATCAAGACGGTGAGCATTTTTCAAAAATATACATTAGTTTAACTGAAATATAGATCAGGCGCCATTTTCATTTATGAAGATATTAAGATATGATAAGTTTAAAGGGCCATAACTTATCAAAGCTTACCAGAAGAGATGACATTGGTATAGGAAAGCCAATCAATCCATTGTATTAAAGGCATTTTTCACTACATGTAGCCACTTCATAGCCTCAGTAGGATCCGATGTGATTTTCTCACCTTCAGGAAACACGAGTGTCAGCAGGTTGATTCTATTTAAAAAGGCCTTCACACCCAGAGACCTTGCTAAGTCTTTGGGTCCCTTGAAAGACTTTCTGATCTCTAATACTTCTTTAGGGTAATCTGGGTAGACAGAGACCCTGTTGCCTTTGAAGTAGGTAATTTCCTTACTCCTTGCAGCCCTCAATGTGTCTTCTTTACTTCTAGTATGCATGAAGGAGACCAGGACCTGCCTTGCTTTGGGGCCCAATTTCCTACCTACTCTGTAAACGTTGTCTATGTCCACAGAGACAATATAATCACACTTGTAGGTGGTCTTCAATACTTCAATCACTGTTTGAACCAGGTCCTCCTCTGCTGATTCCTCCACTCCCACAATTCGCAAATTCTTACTTCTGATTTTAAGATCAATCTCCATGGTCTTCACTGTCCCTTTAAGGAAATCATCCTTTAAATTTGTGTATTCTCTGTAGCTGCCTGAGATTTCCGAAGACATAGACGCTGTCCCATTTTCTAAAGCAGAAACTCGACTGTCAATCTGGGTAACTTTCATAGAGAGATCTTCCATAGATTATTTAACATCCCCCACATCTTGTGCCACTTTCCCCAGGTCCTGTGCCACTTCAGAAGGAGGGAATAAATATCTTGTGGACTAGGTACTTCTGCCATCCCTGCAGTTGACTTGTGTTTCTTAGGGACTGGGTTGTCAGCAATTTCAATCTTCTTTTTTGAGTTCATTATCTTTCGTTATCCATGAAAGGAGAGGGCCAGGAGCTGCAGGATTATGATGCTGCGTCTGCTGCCTGCATTCCAGAATCCAGGAATAAGGTTTTAATGTGCTCCAGGCAAGTCAGGATTTGATATGTTACCCGATACCGCCGTATTAAGCAGCGCATTTGTATCCCATGAAGAATGGTTAGCGCCAACATGTGAGATGCATGGAAATCCTGAATTGCAAGGTCCTAAAGCACAGTGTTTCAAAGGTGACACAATGACCCCAACCTAAGTCAAGACATTCCAGGCACAAGATGTGTGGTACGCTCCATTGCAGAACACAGGTGTAGGACAAAAAGAAACAATGGGCCCCTGAATGGGGAAATACCGGGCCATTCCAACCTGGGAGGAACCGGTATTTCCCCATTCAGGGAACACATCCCCATTCCCATTTCAGCCCCCATAGGGCTCAATGGGAATGGGGAGGGAGCTAACAACGGGCACGTTAATAACGGGCCCGTTGTTAGCGCCCTGGTCCCCTCGCGGGACCCAGAAAGGACGTCTGGTCCAGACGTCCAGAGCAGGTCCCGCAAGGGAACCGCGTAATAGGGCAGAATGGGTTTAATTTTACCGGCGCCATTACACCCATTCCGCCTGCCTCGTAATGAGGCCCAATATGTTTTAAAAAAAGCTAGCTGAAAAGTGCAGCTGCCATGCGATGTTCCGGTCCAAACGGTAGCCGTGTGGTCTGGGAGCATGAATGGGTAAAGACACTGCAGAAGGTGTGCCTGTGCATGCACACAAATGCATTGCTTGAGTTATTACATTCTGTAGCACATGATGCTCCGGTACAGTGCTGTTTCCCTAGATGGCATCGGAGTATCAGTGGAAGGGTGCTCCTTGCAGCTTCCACAACACAAAATAGTCTGAGTGTTCTTTAACACTTATCTCCTTTCAACACATTATTCAATCGTCTTTATATACAGCTTTTGCAACCAACCTGCTGCATTATTTTCCCATTTTCCGACAGATTCTAATTCTGAGATGTGTGTGTCTACCTTAAGTGTTTGCAATGTTACATTAAATGCAATTTCTCCTGTTCTACATTTTTATGTCTAAGACGCTGTATAGGCTTTACAAGTGAATTGGGATGAGGCAAGGTAAGTACCCTGTGTTTGAATGAACCGGTGTTAGGCACAAAACACGTTACCGCAAATACGATTGCGATCACTTTTTGACAGTTCGGTCTACTAATTAACCGCGTATCCGTGACATGAAATGCTACCGGGGCAAAAACACACTTAGCACCTGAGATACTCAGAGGGAGTTGGAGGCAAAAATCACAGGCAATATTTTGGCTAGGCAAACAGAATCGAGAAACACTCATAGACAAGAGTTCAAAAGTCAAAGGGCCGGAGCCAGGGTCAAGTGGCACCGGGGCCTGTTGCCGAAGATCACACAGTCAGATAGTTCACAATTCAACGTAGCCAAGAGTGCTTCGATATTGTCAATGTTCGGAAGCAAAAGTTATAAGAAGGAGGGAAGACAAGGGCAAGCCTTGGAAATGAAGAAAAGGGTTTCACCCAGTTTCCTCAAGCAGAACACAGTACCTTATTCCAATGATGCAGCTGGTGCCCTGGCAGTTGTTCCTGTTGGTTTCCTGCAGACCCACAATTCCTGGAGCTTCCTTGTGAAGGAGGACGTCTGAAGGGGGTCTGCACCACACAGGGATGAAGCCAGCAGCAGCGACAAGGAATAAAAGGTGCGCTCCTTAAAAACACAGGAGAGGCTCTTCAAATGGCTATCCGGACCACTACAGCTGTGTGCAGCGATTTCGACCAAGGAAGAGGATCCTCTGGCTGTGGAAGACGAGCTGGTTATCCCCACCAGGCTCAAGGGAAGAAGACTCTGGACTGGATATTCTCTTAGTCGTTGAAGGGCAGATAGCTCAGGACTGCAGCAGGGCTTCACCGGGACGGGGTAGTTGCAGCAGCCGTCGTTCTCTCCGCTTCTCTTCGGTTCCTTGTAATTCCAGTGGCGACTCTCTGACTTCTAGCCCAAGAGGCCTGCCTTTTGTGCGAAAAACCCCAATTCACACAGCCTGGCTGTCAATCACCCAGCAGGGGGGTTGTCCAGCCCGGACAACTACCCTGGCCAATCATGACAAAGTGCGACTTGGGTTTCCTAGGATACCCTGTGCAGGGGGTGACTACACCCCTCCCTCACATTCAGCCCACCTAGACACCCAGGCGCATTGAGGAGGGCTTCTAGGTAGAAGCCCGCCAAAAGACAGTGAACAAAGAAGGCAAACCTAGTTTGCCGCGCAAAGTAAAACACAAGAAGGTGTTTAACAAAAAGAAATGGCGAATAAACCGCACCGGAGCCAAACGAAAAAGGATTTGGTCAAGCGGGTTTAAGGTTAAGGCTCACGCAATAGCCTTCAATGTTACCACGGTTATCTAAGATAAACGCGGTAGAAATTTAGGGTAGATACCACTGCCACCAGCCAGGTCTAAATGTTAAAAGAGCGAAACAATGCTCTACGAGATACAGATGAAAAAAGTGAACCCTTCCAGTACTCCATGTAAGATGGGGTGTACTGGATCTGTGGTTAGTTTCGACTAAGTAAAGTTAATGGTAACTTTACTCTTTTCTGGGGGACAGTAGTCACCTCAGAAATGGAGTCGGTGGGAAGTTTAAACGACAACCCTGTGCCACTGCACAGAAGGTGCGGTGTGACACACACAAAGAAGGGGGCTACTGAAGTGGTGTATTCCAGAGCCCCAACAAACAGAAGTAACAAAGGATACCAGGAATATTTTGGTACTATGCTCTGGCCTGGATAAACCTCATATACATATATTAACATCAAAGATCATAATACTGGTGTTGCTATGTGGTGAGCTTGGGTGTAGTTTACTAATATGAACACACAAAGTTTCATCATGACTAAAAGCCAATCTGCAGGACAAGTCCTCAAATAACAACTCAAATGAAATTAAACAAAATGTAATTCAAATCACTCACCACTCTATAATAATTCAACATTTGTATTAATATATAGAAAAATAATATAAAAAAGTATACACATGATTAAGAGAAAAACATCACAAATATAAACATCAATACAACCCTATACCAATCTCAGAAATCAATAATTCGACTGGTAAGGTACACCATTGTCACCTAAAACCACAAAAGACCACACGCCAAACATACCTCATTCACACTCAAACACTTCATCAATTCATTCAAATATAACATCCAAAGCATTAATATAAAACATTATGCTAACATACAGCAATATAACCTATTATTCATTACAAATATGAACAATAAGGTTTTCACAAATGAGCCACCGGTAATTATACAGTCTAATGCAATCAAAACGGACTCAATATCATATTAAACAGTGCTGCTGCAAACCGCAGCAAGTTCCACAACCCATGTTTCTTTCTGTATAATTGTTGTTCAACAGAAATTCCTCAGGGGTACAACAGTCCAGCGTTAACAGTGGAATTAGGATCATGTAGACTGCACCAAAAACTCACCACTCCAGACCCCACAATCCCAAAAACAGGTAAAAACACATAGCAAAATACAAGTAATAGTGGTGAAAAGCTCACACCCTTACCAAGTGGAAAAGAAACAACTCCAGAGATACAGAAAAGCTGCTGAGGGACTCACTAGGTAAGGGAAATTAGCCAAGAAATGAGAATTCTCCCAAACACTCCCCCCCCCTGCCCAGACTAAGGGACAGGAGGATTTAATCCACTCCTGGATGGTTCTCATCCCTCTAGTCGGTTACAAACATCTTAGAGAGACCATCTGCATTTTGGTGGTGACTTCCTGATCTGTGCTCAATGGAAAAATCAAATCCTTGGAGGCAGATTGACTAAGTGAGTAACTGTGGGGTTTCCCCTTTCATTTGCATCAACCATCTCAAGGGTTGGTGGTCAGTCTGAATGATGAAGGTAGATCCATACAAGTATGGTCTAAACCTCTTCAGTGACCACACAATAGCAAAACATTCTCTTTCTATTGTTGCCCACCTTGTTTCAGAATCCTTTAACTTCCTGCTGATGAAACAAATGGGGTGTTCCCTACCTTTCTCATCCAGTTGACTAAGGACTGCACCTATACCTACATTTGAAGCATCAGTTTGTACAATGAAGGGTTGGTGATATTCAGGAGCTCTTAGGACTGGAGCTTGACAAAGGGCTTTCTTTAGACCTTCAAAGGCTTGATTGTACTCCTCATTCCACCTGACCTTTTTAGGAAATTTGGGAGAGGAGATGACATTCAAGGGAGAAGCTATGGTCCCATAGTTCTCTATGAAGTTCCTGTAATACCCTGTGAGACCTAAGAAGGCTCTCACTTGGGTTTGAGGGTTTGAGTAGTAGGGGTGGACCGGTTTTGTACAGCTTGTACTTTGCTAGGCAATGGCCTTATTTCACCTCCTCCTACCTCATGTCCAAGGTAGACCACTGAACTCTGACCAATTTGACATTTGCTTGTCTTTATGGTCAGAGGGGCCTGTTCCAAAGCCTGCAATACATAGCCTAGGTGTTCAATATGTTCTTTCCATGTAGGGCTGAACACTGCAATATCATCCCAGTATGCCATACAGAAGTCCTCCATCCCATTCAGAACTTGGTTGACCATCCTCTGAAATGTAGCAGGTGCATTCTTTAATCCAAAAGGCATCACCTTGAATTGGTAGAGGCCAGCTGGGGTAGAAAATACAGTTTTCTCCTTGGCATGGTCTGTCAGGGCTATTTGCCAATAGCCTGACGTTAGATCAAATGTGCTGAGGTACTTGGCTGCACCAAGTTTGTCCACCAGCTCATCTGTCCTTGGCAAAGGATGGGCATCAGTCGTGGTGACTGCATTCAGAGCTCTATAGTCCACGCAGAATCTCAACTCCTTGGATCCTGCTTTGGTACAAGCACAACTGGGCTAGACCATGGGCTAGTAGAGGGCTCTATAACCCAGAGATCAAGCATCTTGGTGACCTCATTCCTTATGTGGGATCTGAAATGGTCTGACATTCTGTACCCCCTGCTTTTGACAGGCAAACAGTCACCAGTGTGTATGTCATGCTGGCCCCAAGGGGTCAAGCCTGGTGAAAGTGAGAACAGGGAGGCAAACTGATTTAACAGTAACTTGCACTCATCCTGTTGGTCAGATGTGAGACTGGAAGAGAGATTAACTCCTTCCACTTGCTCATCTAAAGGTAAGCCTCTGAGGAGGTCAGGCAGAGGTTCACTCTCCTCCTCCTCCTCCTCCTGAGCTGAAGCTAGAAGCAGAGCTCCTATGTCAGGTCTAGAGACATAAGCCTTTAAACGGTTGGTGTGAAAGACTCTGGGAGCCTCCTTAGGATTGCCTAAGTCCACCAGATAGTTCACTTCTCCAAGTTTACCCACAACCTTGAAGGGTCCTATCCATTTGTCCTGCAAGGCCCTCTGCTTTGTTGGGACCATAACAAGAACAAGCTGGTCTTGAGTAAACTCAACCATGTTAGCCTTCTGGTCATGCCAGAGCTTGACCAGCCCTCAAGTTATCACTTGCCTCTGCCATCATGTGTGACATTCTCCTCCGGAGACCTATCACATAGTCATTCACTCTGACTGGCTTGGGGGAAGGAGCACTCTCCAACCCCTCCTTAATCAGGGCCAATGGACCTCTGACTGGGTGGCAATAGAGAAGTTCAAAGGGACTGAATCCTACTCCCTCCTGAGGGACTTCTCTATAAGCAAAGAGAAGGCATGGCAGTAGAAGGTCCCACTTTCTTCTAAGGGGTTCCTCTAAATCACCTATCATGCTCTTCATAGTTCTGTTAAACCTCTCTACCAGCCCATTGGTTTGGGGTGGTAGGCGGTTGAGAACTTGTAGGTGTCTCCACAGATTTTCCACATGGTTTGCATGTAGTGGGACATTAAATCTGATCCCGTCAGATATCACCTCCTTAGGAAAACCTACTCTGGTAAAAATACCAAGTAGGGCCTTAGCCACAGCCGGAGCCGTAACAGTCCTCATAGGTATGGCTTCAGGAAATCTAATGGCATGATCCACTACAACCAGGATGAACCTGTTGCCTGAAGATGTGTGAGGGTCACGTGGACCAACAATGTCAATCCCAGCCCTCTAAAAAAGAATTCCCACTACTGGGAGAGGCACTTAAGGTGCCACGTTCTTGGACCCACTCTTGCCAGAGGTTTGGCAAGTGTGGCAGCTTCTGCAGAATTTGTCTACTTCTGTATCCATCTTAGGCCAGTAGAAGTGCAGAGATAACCTCTCTTTGGCCTTCTTAAAACTTAAGTGACCAGCCAGGGGTACTTCATGGGCTAACTGCAGAAACTGGAGTCGGTTCCCTAGAGGTACTACAAATCTTTTGTAGTCCCCAGGGGTTGACTCAGTTGGTTCACTGTAGAAGAGGCCATCCTCCCGGTGTAACCTATACTTCCCAGGTTCAGTCCCATGGAGCTGAGAAGTGGCCTGTTGGCAAAGACCTTCCAAGGTAGGACACTCTATTTGTCCCTTACTGAAATCTTCCCTGTTGGGTCCACCTTCTGCCAGTAAAGACTGCAGTTCAGGATGGTCAACAGGATCAAGATCTCCTACCAAGGTAAGATCCTCTTCTAGATCTGATTCCTCAGTATCTAGTTCGACCATACAGGGTTGAACCTCACACTCAGCCTCAGCTGGTGTGGGAGTCACAGATGTGACTTTGGACAGTATCGGAGATGTCCTTCTGGGCACAGGAGTGCTTGCTGGTTTCTTGCTGGCAGACTTAGGTTTCCCCTTTGTCTGGCTTTGTTTTGCAATGGCAGTAAGTCCCGTGGACTTGGGGTGATAGCTTCCTCTATCATGTCCCCAGGAGAGCCTCTTAAGGCTCTCTCCCTTGCAGACCTTGTGAGCTCCTGCTTCCTTCTGCTGGGGGACCTGGGGGTACTAGACACAACTCCAAGATTTTTAAGGTCATTACCAGCAGGACCCTCCCCGGTACGTTATTTTGCACACTTACAGGTATCCTGACAGTCATGTCATTACACTGGATGAGAGCTGGTAACTGGGGTACCATTTGCACAGGGCCTCCAGCTAACTTGGTTAAGTGTTTGGGTGCCTAAGCAACATCCTCCACTTTGAAAAAACATTCACCAACCACAGTTATGCTGGCTCCAGTGTCTCTGATGGCAGGGGTCTCCTGACCATTCACAAGAACACTATCTTTGTAATACGCTTTAGTATTATCTGGGATTGAGTTATAGACATCTAAGTTCTGTTGTTCCCAAAGACCCAAGGACACTAAAGAAACACTAGCTGAGACTCTCATGGGCTCATCAGTTAGTAACTGAAAATTTCCACTGGTCATAGTTACTTCATCCACCTGGGAAAAGGCTAAGGAGACAGTGTTGCTCCCTGAAGGTTTACCCTTACACTTGGGATCTCCTTTCACATGGCCAGGCAGCCCACAAACAAAGCATTTCCCAAATGCTCTCTGGAATGGGGGTTTGCTCTGACCTCCATCTGGTGTGGAACCAAATGGTACACTAGCCTGATTTGGTTTACCCTGTGGCTTACCCTGGTTATGTTTGAGACCCTCTTTTGGATTGGAGTTATTGGAATTCTCTTTGTTGTCTTTCTTTGGCTGCTTTCCCTCATTCTTTTTCTGAGTTGCCCCAGAATCCTTGTGAGTGGCCCTGTTGGCAACCCAGAAGTCAGCAGCCTTAGCTGGTTTCTTAGGATCTATCTCCTTTGAATCCACCAAGTGCTGTCTAAGTGTCACCGCCAAGCTCCAAATCGTCCTCTTCCTCTCCTATCTCCAGCCCTCCAACCACCTCCTCACCTGTAGAGCTGGTCTCCTCTGGCTGTTCCAACCTTTTCTTCCACCAAGCTGTTTTTTTTGTCGGAGGATAGGGCCTACCCCGGAAAGAAGCCACCCTGACCTGGTACAAAGAGGTCTAGTGGGGACTTCCCTGCCGGAGCAGACAAAGTGGGGGAAAAAGCCTAACGGCATAAAAAACCCCCAATCCAAGCTGGTGTGAGCGGGTACCATCGTAGGGTAGAAGCGTTGAGCGGTAGAGATGAACCGAAGTAGAAGGGAATTGAGCGTCGGAGTGTAGGAAGGGAAAACAATAGGAAGTCAGGATGGAACGGAGGTAAACAAGCAGTCTGGTAGGAAAAAGCCAACTGAGGACAAAACGAAAGTACAGGAGCAGGAGTACAGGGCTGAGGATGTATTAACAGCGGCAGAGTTAGCAAAATAGTAGTACAGGGAGGGAAAAGAAGGCGAAGAAAACACGGAGAAAAACTGTAGCGTCTCACCCGAAGCCTGACGCGAGAGGGTTGCAACGCGCAGGCTTCCGGGTGAGATGGGAAGATAAGGCGTTCCGCGGCTGACGTCGCGGAACAACTAGACCGCTCACCCAGTACGCGGCGAGACGCGATGGGCTGCTAATGGCGGCGCAGTCTCCACCGCGACCATATCCCCCAATGCTGGCGGCGCATGACAGTATGCCCCCTTCTATGTCTGGACCACCCAGGCTTACCTGGGTGGAAACGATGGAACCTCTGGGTATGGAGGGGGGCATGAACATAGGACTCTGGTTCCCAGGAATCTTCAGAACGGGGATATCCCTTCCAAGCCACTAGATATTCCAATCTTCCCCTTCTGAATCTGGAATCCCTAAAATGGGACACTTCGTATTCTTCAGGAACAGGGTTGGGATCCTAAGGGAGATGCAAATTTCTGTTACTGGGGTTATTGGAGTCCACGGAGCGTAAGAGAGAAGAATGGAAGACTGGATGAATGCGACGCATATTCTCGGGAAGCCTAAGTTTAAAGGCCACCGGATTTATCCGTTTAATGATCTTAAACGGCCCCACATAACGGGGGGATAATTTTGTAGGATGTAACCAACGAGGCAGGTATTTAGTGGAGAGCCAAACCCAATCCCCTTCCTTCCACAGGGGACAGGGCTGACGATGACGGTCGGCTTGAGACTTATACCTATCCCTGGCTGAGGACAAACTGATCAGGGCGCTCTTATGGGCCGTGGAGATGTCCGCTAATGTGGACTCGATTGAGGGTATGTTGGTCGGGGTACTGAGTAGGGGAAGTATTCCCCGGGGATGAAGCCCGTAAGTGCAGAAAAAAGGGCTTAGGTTGGTAGCCGAGTGTACAGAATTGTTATAGGCATATTATTAGGGAAAAATGACTGATGAATTTCCTATAAAAGTTTGTCAATCCAAGGAACCGTTGTACTTCCTTCAGAGAGGTGGGAGTGGGCCATTGCTGTATGGCAGACACCTTACGGGGATCCATAGAGATACCTTCCTTAGACAGTATGAATCCCAGATAGGAAATGGCGTTAGTCTTGAATACACACTTCTCAGGATTCACAATGAGGCAGTTGGTCCGTAGACGTTCTAATATGCTTTGGAGATGCCGGTTATGTTCTGGTTAGGATCGGGAAAATATCAGAATATCATCCAAATAAACAACAGCAAAGATGTAAAGGACGTCTGAAAACAAACGATCCATAAAGCGCTGAAAAACCGCTGGGGCATTCACTAAGCCAAAGGGCATCACCCGATACTCGTAGAGCCCAAAAGGAGTACGGAATGCCGTCTTCCATTCATCTCCCGCGCGTATACGGAGAAGATGGTATGCACTACGGAGATCTAACTTGGAAAAAATGGTAGCACCTGGCACTGCCTCCAGGATGTCAGCTATGAGAGGCGTGCGATATCTGTCTCTTATTGTGACCTTGTTGAGGCCGCGATAGTCAATGCAAGGTCTCAATTCAGCAGAATCGTGCTTGGGGATGAAAAACAACGGGGCCCCAGCAGGAGATCTTGAAGGTCGGATCAATCCATTGGCCAGGTGGGCGTCCAAGTACTGTCGTAGAGCTTCCTTCTCTGTGAAAGACAACGGAAACATCCGACCAAAAGGGACTAATGCATCTTGGGCAAGCTCTATGGCACAGTCCTCTGGTCGGTGCGGAGGAAGCTCCAATATGGTTCTGTTAACAAAGACTTCGTGGAACTCCTCTAATTCTGATGGGATGCAGCAAATGTCGCAAGTGGCGGTAGATTCGGGAGAGAGAATTTTTACCATTTCCTGTGACCGATTAGGTATACAAGACTCCTTACAAAATCCGGACTCGAAGGTAATGGTATTTCTGTACCAATCTATGGAGGGGTTGTGCCTTCTCAGCCATGGGATACCCACTATGACCGGGAAGTGGGCTGCTCGAATGAGATCAAATTTCAAACATTCAGTATGATGTTGGATAACCACTGTGAGAAGTTCTGTTGTGTGAGTAATAGGACCAGAGGAAAGTGGGGTCCCATCTACGCCTTCCACCTTCTGGGAATCCTCGCGTTGAACTAACAGGAGTCCTTGTCGATTAGCCCAAACCGTATCCATAAACACTCCCGCTGCGCCACAATCTATGAGGGCGAGAGTAGTTAGTTTTTTGGTTGCAGTTTGTATAAGAAGAGGGACCACCATCAATCGAGAGTCCATGGTATCTTCTTGAGGAGTGATTGCTAAGGTAACATAGGGGCAAGGAGATTTACCTCGGAAACCGACCCCCATCAGTTCCGAGGTCTGTCGTTTCCCGACCTGCGAGGAGGGACCTCTGGACAATTTCGTAGAAGATGAGCCTTTGACCCGCAATACATACAGAGGCCAGTATCTCGCCGTCTTCTTCTTTCTTCAGGAGTTAATGGGGCTCTCGTGGCTCCAATCTGCATGGGTTCCTCTTTGCCTGACCCTGAGGGCAATGGATGAGGAGGGGTTCCAGAGGAGGGTGAGTTGGCCGGAAGGCGGAATTTTCGTCTTTCGGCCCGGCGTTCACTGAGACGGAATTCAATCTGAAGTGCCATAGACATCAAATCCGATAAAGAAGTAGGAAGTGCAATGCGAGCCAATTCATCCTTCAATTCTTCTTTTAAGCCGCGACGAAAGATCGTAAATTGCGCGTGTTCGGGCCACCCAGCCTCAGTAGCAAGGCGTTTAAAAGAAGAGATGTAGGTTCTGAGATCACTATTGCCTTGTTGAACGTCTAGCAGTTCTTCCGCGGCAATATGGGTTATTTCGGCCTGTTCGAAGGTCTGTTTCAACAAGGTGACAAAGGCACCGTAGTCCTGGAGTACCGGATTATTGTTAGTCACCAAAGGGGAGGCCCAGGCCAAGGCATTACCGGTTAGGTTCGAGATCATAAACCCCACCTTGGTGTGAGCGCTAGCAAAAGTATGTGGGCGGAAGGCAAAATATATGGCACAGGATTCAAGAAATTCCTTGAGGCGTTTCGGCGATCCATCATATTTTCCAGAGGACAGGGGCATGGGGGGGAGATCCGTCTCCCTAGATTCACGAGCCGTAACCATCTGTCTCAGAGCGGCATTTTCAGCTTTTACATTCTGCAGTTCTACGTTCATTCCCTGCACGGCTTGGATCAGCTCTTGAAGCTGTTCAGGGGTAGCCATGTTGTATTTCAGGCGTTGCAAACTGTCACCGCCAAGCTCCAAATCGTCCTCTTCCTCTCCTATCTCCAGCCCTCCAACCACCTCCTCACCTGTAGAGCTGGTCTCCTCTGGCTGTTCCAACCTTTTCTTCCACCAAGCTGTTTTTTTTGTCGGAGGATAGGGCCTACCCCGGAAAGAAGCCACCCTGACCTGGTACAAAGAAGTCTAGTGGGGACTTCCCTGCCGGAGCAGACAAAGTGGGGGAACAAGCCTAACGGCATAAAAAACCCCCAATCCAAGCTGGTGTGAGCGGGTACCGTCGTAGGGTAGAAGCGTTGAGCGGTAGAGATGAACCGAAGTAGAAGGGAATTGAGCGTCGGAGTGTAGGAAGGGAAAACAATAGGAAGGCAGGATGGAACGGAGGTAAACAAGCAGTCTGGTAGGAAAAAGCCAACTGAGGACAAAACGAAAGTACAGGAGCAGGAGTACAGGGCTGAGGATGTATTAACAGCGGCAGAGTTAGCAAAATAGTAGTACAGGGAGGGAAAAGAAGGCGAAGAAAACACGGAGAAAAACTGTAGCGTCTCACCCGAAGCCTGACGCGAGAGGGTTGCAACGCGCAGGCTTCCGGGTGAGATGGGAAGATAAGGCGTTCCGCGGCTGACGTCGCGGAACAACTAGACCGCTCACCTAGTACGCGGCGAGACGCGATGGGCTGCTAATGGCGGCGCAGTCTCCACCGCGACCATATCCCCCAATGCTGGCGGCGCATGACACTAAGCTCAGGGGAACAGACATCAAAAATAGACTCCAGCATTACAAGATTCCTCAAACCTTCATAAATAGACTCCAACATTAGAGAATTCCTCAAACCTTCATAAGTGTTCAGTTTGTAACCCTTAACCGAACCATCTAAGTTTTTCAAACAGTCACACACCCAGGTAGCCCGAGGGGTACCATCATGCTTTTTGAGGGTTCTAAACCTCTTACGATACTGGGAAGGGGTCTTCCCAAATCTAGCTATTAATGCTAGTTCCACACACTCCTGTTCATCCACCTCCCCCAACTCCATTACAGCATCACTTGCAATCGGGGGGATCCTATAAAAAAGCCAGGGAATCAACTGATTCCCTGAGATACCTTGAATCCCATGATTGTACTCAAACATTGCTAGTCAATCCAAAACATCAAGTTTAGTCTCATACATACCAATCATCTCCTTTGGCATACAGGGTTTCTTAGGGCTGGAAGACCTAGAGGACTCTGGGAGAGAAGTATTTTCTAGAGACCGTTTCTTCATTTCTAGTGCATGGTTCAGCTCCATTTCTCTGAGCCTTAACTCTTGATGTTTCATGGCAGTGTGTGCATCAATACGTTTCACTTCCAATTCAAGTCTCATTCTTTCAAGCGAAATAAATTCAGGAGTAAGTGTAGGACCTGTGAGGGTCCCAGTGGACAGAGGTTGTGCTTTCTGAGCAGGCAAAGGAGTTGTAGGGTTTCCTAGCATGGACTCATCTACCTCTTCTAAATTAACACTCTCAGAATAAGAAACGTCAAAATCCACATTTGCTGGAGTGGCAGGTCCTTCTGACCCACTCTCCACACTTTTTCCCATTAACTTTGCAACCAGTTCAGATTTCTTTCCTTTACCAGAGAGATTCTTATCCCTACACATGGTTCTCAGAACCTCAGCAGTATAGAGTAAAAGACTCTCTTCAGTGTAGCTTTCCATATTTGACATGACTCCTTTTAGTTAAATAGACTTAGTGGTGTTAGCCTTGTGCTTAGTTGAACCCAAGCAACAGCAGCACTCTAAGTGTAATCACTCTACTTCCAAATCCTCACCGGTGTACACCAGTGTTAGGCAGAATCCCGTGCAGTACCCTTAGGGACCACTAAACACGATTAAGACTACAGGTGGCAATACAAGTTTTACTTTGGTACAAGCCTGTACTACTATGTCAGAGTGGAAGCAGTGGCGTAGCAGCCAGGCTCATCTCAAGAGTATATGAGCAGTAGCAGAGATTACACAAAGGGACCACAATTACTGTGACTCAAGTAAACACTGACTCAAGGTTTCAGGTAGACAAATATAAGTACATCTATTTTTAAACCATTCATTATAAACACAACACCTATTAAACTTAAACAAAAACCACACGTTAAATATACTACTACTAACCAATTCACTTTGTACAGTATGTCTCAAGGTGAGGAACCTGTGTTTGAATGAAACGGTGTTAGGCACAAAACACGTTACCGCAAATACGATTGCGATCACTTTTTGACAGTTCGGTCTACTAATTAAACGTGTATCCGTGACATGAAATGCTACCGGGGCAAAAACACACTTAGCACCCGAGATACTCAGAGGGAGTTGGAGGCAAAAATCACAGGCAATATTTTGGTTAGGCAAACAGAATCGAGAAACACTCATAGACAAGAGTTCAAAAGTCAAAGGGCCGGAGCCAGGGTTAAGTGGCACCAGGGCCTGTTGCCGAAGATCACACAGTCAGATAGTTCACAATTCAACGTAGCCAAGAGTACTTCGATATTTTCAATGTTCGGAAGCAAAAGTTATAAGAAGGAGGGAAGACGAGGGCAAGCCTTGGAAATGAAGAAAAGGGGTTCATCCAGTCTCCTCAAGCAGAACACAGTACCTTATTCCAATGATGCAGCTGGTGCCCTGGCAGTTGTTCCTGTTGGTTTCCCGCAGACCCACGATTCCTGGAGCTTTGTTGTGAAGGAGGATGTCTGAAGGGGGTCTGCACCACACAGGGATGAAGCCGGCAGCAGCGACAACGAATAAAAGGTGCGCTCCTTAAAAACACAGGAGAGGCTCTTCAAATGGCTATCCGGACCACTACAGCTGTGTGCAGGAATTACGACCAAGGAAGAGGACCCTCTGGCTGTGGAAGACGAGCTGGTTATCCCCACCAGGCTCAAGGGAAGAAGACTCCGGACTGGTTCATCTCTTAGTCATTGAAGGGCAGATAGCTCAGGACTGCAGCAGGGCTTCCCTGGGACGGGGTAGTTGCAGCAGCCGTCGTTCTCTCCGCTTCTCTTCGGTTCCTTGTAGTTCCAGTGGCGACTATCTGACTTCTAGCCCAAGAGACCTGCCTTTTATGCGAAAAAAACCCCATTCACACAGCCTGGCTGTCAATCACCCAGCAGGGGGGTTGTCCAGCCCGGACAACTACCCTGGCCAATCATGACAAAGTGCAACTTGGGTTTCCTAGGATACCCTGTGCAGGGGGTGAATACACCCCTCCCTCACATTCAGCCCACCTCGACACACAGGCGCCTTGAGGAGGGCTTCTAGGTAGAAGCCAGTCAAAAAACAGTGAACAAAGAAGGCAAACCTAGTTTGCCGCGCAAAGTAAAACACAAGAAGGAGTTTAACAAAAGGAAATGGCGAATAAACCGCACCGGAGCCAAACGAAAAAGGATTTGGTCAAGCGGGTTTAAGGTTAAGGCTAACGCAATAGCCTTCAATGTTACCACGGTTATATAAGATAACCGCGGTAGAAATTTAGGGTAGATGCCACTGCCAACAGTCATGTCTAAATGTTAAAAGAGCGAAACAATGCTCTACGAGGTACAGATGAAAAGAGTTAAGAGTTAACCCTTCCAGTACTCCATGTAAGATGGGGTGTACTGGATCTGTGGTTAGCTTCGACTAAGTAAAGTTAATGGTAACTTTACCCTTTTCTGGGGGACAGTAATGACCTCAGAAATGGAGTCGGTGGGAAGTCTAAACGACAACCCTGTGCCACTGCACAGAAAGTGTGGTGTGACACACACAAAGAAGGGGGCTACTGAAGTGGTGTATTCCAGAGCCCACAATCCCAAAAACAGGTAAAAACACATAGCAAAATACAAGTAATAGTCGTGAAAAGCTCACACTCTTAGCAAGTGGAAAAGAAACAACTCCAGAGATCCAGCAAAGCTGCTGTGAGGGTCTCACTAGGTAGGGGAAATTAGCCATGAAAATTCTCCCTAACAGTAACTTGTTCTTTGAATGGATTTTGTCCTCCCACGTATTCCTCATCTTATGATAGGCTCCCATAGCAGTGATAATTTTGGAGGTGGGAGTACTAGTTATTCTTCTCATGGACGGAATGAAGTACCGCCTTGGCAAATAAACCTTCATTGTAAGAAGAGGCATCTAAGCAATAATGCTTGATGAAGGTATGCATTGATGCCCATGTTGCAGCTGAACAAATATCTGCTGCAGGGACTCCCCTCTTCAGAGCCGCAGAAGTAGCCATCCCGCTAGTGTAATGGGCTTGAAGCCCACCCGGTTGGTCCTTTCCCGCCAATCTGTAGCATTCAATTATAGCCAGAATGATCCAGTGGGATATAGTCTGTTTTGTCACTGCTAATCCCAATTTATAACCAGTATAACCTACAAAAAGTTGGTCATCTTCACGTAATTTTGAAAATCTTGAAATGTAAAAACTGAGAGCCCTTGCAGTCTCTCCTCTTCTTTGCCCAAATGAGGAGGAGGACAGAATGTTGGTAATATGATTTTTTGTGACAAGTGGAAGTCAGAAACTACTTTTGGTAAGAAAGAGGGTTTAACCTTAAGAACCACTTTGTCCTTGTAAAAAGTAGTATATGGAGGTTTACATGAGAGAGCCTTAGTTCACTAACCCTGCGGGCTGATGTTAAGGCCACAAGAAGGACAGTCTTTAATGTTAGAAGCCTCAAGGGACAGGAGTGCAGAGGCTGAAAAGGTATACAAGTTAGAAACTTAAGTACTAGATTTAAATCACAAGTTGGGACATGAAAGGGGACTGGAGGGTACACATTAGTAAGCCCTTTCAGGAATTGAATTATTAATGTAATTTTGAAGTAAGAAACCTCTTCCGAGGAGCTCTTGAAAATGGACAGCGCAGCTAGATATCCTTTAATTGTCCCAATCTGGAGCCCCAGATTGGCTAGATACAATAGGAAAGAGCACCATTGGGGTGCCACAATGAAAAGGGTCCACATCCTTATTGTTGCACCTGTTACTGATCTTGTTCCAATGACACCGGTACTAAGATTTTGTTGCTGGCCTCCTGGCCAAAAGCAAAATCTTCATTACGTCATCCGGAAGATCCCAATCCTTGTATCTCAACCTCTAAGAAACCATGCGCGAAGGTTGAGTGTTTTGACCTCTGGATGGAGAACCTGACCTTCCTCTTGCGAGAGAAGATCCTCTCTTTGTGGAAGACGTATTGGAGGGCAGATGGACATGTCCAGAAGGTCCGGATTCCACGTCCTCCTGGCCCAATCCGGGGCAATTAGGATCATGGTTTTCCTGAACTTTCTCAACCTCGTGATTACTTGAGGAATCACGGGGACTGGAGGAAACGCATACAGAAGTGGGAACTTCCAATCCACCACAAACGCGTCTCCTAGAGCTTCTCTTGGGGGAAATTCACTTGAACCGAACTGTTCGCACTTCCGGTTGACCCCAGTCGCGAACAGGTCCACTTGAGAGGTTCCCCAAAGGCCAAGATCTCCAGAAGGACTTCCTGAGCAAGCTCCCACTCGTGGGACACTGTGCTTTGCCTGCTCAGAGCGTCTGCCGCTGTGTTCTGCTCCCCGGCTAGATGAACTGCTGATAGAGAGATTCCCTCTCGTATTGCCCAGCACCAGAGCTGCATTGCCTCTCTGCACAGTGGTAGTGATCCTACACCTCCTCTCTTGTTGAGGTAGTACATGGCCACCGTGTTGTTCGTCATTATCAGAACGTTCTTTCCCTGCACAGAGGGCAGGAAGGCCTTCAGCGATAGTCTGATTGCCCTCAGCTCCAATAGGTTTATGTGTAGTTTGGACTCCGATAGAGACCAACGACCGCTGATTGTCAGATCGTTGGTGTGGGCTCCCCACCCCGTGAGTGAGGTGTCCGTTACTACTGTTATCTCCGGCCATGGTTGGCAAAAAGATTCTCCCTTGAGGATGTTGTCATTGCAAGCCCACCATAGTAGATCCTGAGCAACTGCGCATGGGACAAGTAGAAGATCCGACATAGTCCCTGAGAATTGGGACCACTGAGTTCTGAGGGCCCATTGGAGAGATCTCATCCTCAGTCGAGTCTGTGGCACCAGGAAAATGCAGGATGCCATGAGGCTGAGCAACCTCAGAAAATCGAAGGCCGGCAGATGCTGGGCATTCTGGAACTTTGTTACCATCTGCAGAATGTGGAGAGCTCTCACCTCTGGAGGCGAGGCTTTGCCCGAGGAAGTATCCAAACCTGCTCCGATAAACTGGAGCTCTTGGGATGGTATCATGTGAGACTTCTTGAAATTGAGGGAGAAGCCCAGTTTGTGAATGAGGTGAAAGGTGATCGACAGATGTTCCTGAGCTTATTCGGGAGAACGTGCTCTGATCAACCAATCGTCCAGGTAGGGATGGACGGGAATCCCCCCCTCTCCTGAGACTCGCTGCCACCAGCACCATCAGTTTGGTCAAAACCCTCAGGTGGAGGTCAGCGCGAATGGCAGAACTCGAAACTGAAAGAGAACCACCAACCGCGAACCTCAGGTACTTTCTGTGCTTGGGACACATGAAAGTAAGCATCCCGAAGCTCCAATGATACCAACCTGTCTTGGAGTTTGAGAGCCTGAAGGATCTGAGAAAGGGTTACCATCTTGTACTTGTCCTTCCTGAGGAACTTGTTCAAGTTTCTTAAGACCAAGATGGGTCTCAATCCTCCGTCCTTCTTTGGAATGAGAAAGTAAGGGGAGAACCAACCCTTGTTCCTCTCCACTACAGGTACCTGTTCTATTGCACCTTTCTCTCGCAGGGTTAAAATTTCCTGCAACAGGAGCGGATCTGGAATTTTGACAGAGTTGGTTCCCGGTGGATGGTAGTGAGGCCTTTTTAGGAAGGGAAGGCAGTAAACCTGAGCTACTGTTTCCAGTGCCCAAGCATCTGAAGTAATGCCCCGCCATTCTTTCAGATGCTGAGAGATTCTGCCTCCCATTAGGGTTTTTTTCTGTGATAAGGCCTCAGAGTGGTTTGGAGGCGGCTGCAGGAGTGGCTGAGGGCAAAGATGCCGTTCCTGAGGCTGGTTTTGCACTTTTTCCTTGTCCACCAGGAGCGACATTTCTCTTGCCTCTTTGAATGGCCTGTCCTCTTCCTCTACCAAAAGAGGAGTAGTACCGAAAAGAATGACCTCTCCAGGAAGATGAGCCTGAATAAGGTTTCTGAGGCTGTCGCATGGAGGCGCGAAGAGATTTAGCCGCCGCTTTTGTAGTTTTTCTAAGCTTTCATAAGCTTTACTACCAAACAGCCTCAAGCCATCAAAATACATGTTGAGTAGTCTGGCCTGCACATCTGGTGCAAACCTTGACTTCCTCAATCACGCAAAGCTGCGTAGCACTGTGCTTGCAGCCATGGATCTGCTGATAATATCAGCAGTATCCAGTCCAGACTGGAGACATTCCCCCATTGCCTCCTTTCCATCTTTGACAATATTCAGGAAGCCTTCACTTTCCTCGCCTTCCGGAATATGTTCGGCTGCCGCCGAAATGCAGTCCCAGAGGGTATGGGTAAACCTGGACAGGGTACAGGTGACATTAGTTGACTTGAGAGCCATGCTACCCGAGGTAAAGACCTTACGGGCCCAAGCATCCACCTTCTTATCCTCTCTATCTGGGGGGATAGATGGATATGCTGTTTGTCTTGAGGAAGTTGCAGCCTGAATAACCAGACTTGTGGGATGCCTACTTAAATAATCAGGATCAGGACTAAAAGTTCTATACTTCTTTGGAAAATGATTGTTGACTGCAGCAATTGTATCAGGAATTTCCCAGTTTTTTTCTACCGTTCTTTGAAGTGCTCTATGGAACGGGAGAACTTGATCCTTCTGGGGGCCCTGATCAAGTATATCAGTCATATCACCCTGATCAAAAGTGGGTGAGGCTCTACCTCAGCCCATGCATTCAACCACTCTATTCATTAGACTCCTGTACCCTGAATCTGCATGTTCTGCAGGGCCACGTTTTGCAAACTCCAGCTCAGGTGACGTATCAATGCCACTAGCAGAGTGAAGGGTATCACACATGTCTCTCATTTTCAATTTCGGATAGATTCATTCTTCTGGGACCTCTCTAGTACCATATTGTACTCCAAAAGGAGAAACGTCTTCTTCTTCAGAGCCACTTTCTTCAAATATAGAAGACATAGACTTAAAGAAGTCTGACTTGGGTAAAGGAGTAAATCTCCTTTCCTGTACATGAGTTTGGGTCGAAGGAATCGAAGGAAGCTTCGATGGTAACGAAGGAGTCTTTGAAGACACTGATGACGTCTTCGACAAAGGCGTCGAAAACGCTTTTGGCTTCCATGTCCAAGCCGTCTGCGCCTACAAAGTCGTCGAGGGCTTCAACGGCTTATGTTTTTAGATGGTGTCGGGGAAACACTAGATTCTCAAGGAATCTTTGACGATTTGACGTTGACTCGAGTCTTTCGACTTTCACCTTTACTACTGGATTTTTCCACAGTAGTTCCTGACTTCCCTGTGTCGTCCGACGGAGCGACCGGGGTCTGGCTCTTTTGAGGCTTCTTTGAGGGGGTCAAGGACACATTCTCAAAGACCTTCATCTTCCTTCTAAATTCATCCCATTTTCTTGGGGAATGCGACCAATTCGGTACACGTATCCGAGGAAGAAGAGGGAGATCTATGTCTCCTCTTAACCTTTTTTGAAGAGGAAGATGAAGAGCGTTTCGATCTATTGCGTAATCGAGACCTTTTAGAATGTTTCCGATGATCAGATTCTTTCGAATTGCTTGATTTCCTATGTCTTTTTGACGAGGCCTTCGAGGAGGCCTTGGAAGCTTCCCACCCCACCGCCAGTTTACCTTTCCTCTCACGAAGGGCCTTCTCCATCATCGACTGACAGGAGCCACAGTTGCCGGTTCAATGGTCTGAACCTAGGCACCAAAGACAAATGCAGTGAGAATCTGTAACCGACATCTTCGATCCGCAGTCGATACATTTTTTGAACCCCGTCTTGGGAGTAGAAGGGGTGGAAGAAGGCGACATTTTCTGAAGGAAATGTTGAAGCACGCCGTTCTCGAGAGCGAAGCAATCGGAAAAACGCAACTGAAGCCAACGGGCGCGGCATGAGCTATTTATACTGATGGCGACGTCAACGCGGTACGGAGTCCATCGAGGGACATCGACGCCACGACCTCGTGCACAGCACCCACTGCCGAGAATTTTTTTCCCGAAGCAGCAAAGCTAAGCGGCGAAGCTGGCAGGATACGAATATCATAAAATGAGGAATACGTGGGAGGACACAATCCATTTGAAATGCCTGTTTCAACAAGCTGCAAGCCTCCTTGAGAGCATTTTGAGAATAGGATTAGTGTGCCTACTTGTTTGGTGCTAGAGAAGCCTGTGTAGAGCTGAGCTGACTGAGCATAGCGGACTAAGAATGTGTGCACTAAAGGTTGTCTGTTTTGGAGTGTAGGCTCACAGTTCAGTACGTAGGGCGTACGATTCCTATAAATGACATCAAAATATTGTCCAATTGTAACTTGTCAGTCAACTAGACAGGTTTGTCCACATAAAGAAAGTGTTCACAGTCTGCACTGCACTAATGCAGTCATGGAAAATCCCCCTGGATCTCCCTCCAAGGGCTCCCACAAGAAGGGAACCATACTCCTTGTCTTTCTCCACCCACAGCAAGTGTACAATGTCTCATGCCAGTAAATGTCACGTGCAGGAGCGCAATGTTTAATGCTAGTGTGTAATGTCTCAAGCAAGTGTGCAGTGTCTCATGCCAGTCTGCGAACACTCATGCAATCACTTTAGCAGTCAGCTACCCATTGCACAGCAGCAGAGGAAGGTGTGGTGGTGTGATTTTATGACAGAAATTACGTAGAAAAATATTAATTGTAACGATAGATGATATAAAGATAATGAAATTAAAATCAAAGTAGAAAAAACGGGAGACAGCGGTGGTGTACAATGCAATCTCCATTGGATTCTGGCCTCTTGGCCAGGAGGTTTATCTTTGATGATGATGACTTGATTCAGAAGATGATGGCCCATTTATGTTGTCACCTTCATTGTGTTGGCGAAGACCCAGAAGAACATAGAGTAGTTTTCAGTCGGCACAGAGAGAGCCTTTCCAGACATGCACTTTTTCATAAAGCGAACAGCCATTTTATTGCAAACAGAAGCCTTTCAATGGCTTCCGAACTGTCACAGGGTTTTTCCAAAGTGGAGGGCAGGTGGCAGGCGGCTATTATGTACACAGTTATCTTGGAAGAGGTCAAATGCCAGCAAAGTTGGCGCAAGGTCAAATACTCACTCCCACTCCTGATGTGCTGGTAAAGGGTGCTTTCATGTTTTCTGTGCCTCTTGGGAGGTGATCAGCCAGGATGCTTGGTTGTTGCAGACAGTCCTTATTTTATTTATTCTCTATACAGGGAGGAACAATGCTCTTTTGATCACAAAAGAACATACAATATATAAGAAATCAGATTTGACGAGAAGCAGTGGGTTTCTTACAATTCAGTGAGTTTGAGTGACATTCTGACCAGGTTGTTGTGGAGGGGGTCGGGGGGAGGTGAAGGCTAGTAATTGGAACAGTCACCGGCAGAGACAAATTACTTAGGTGGAAATACATAGATTGAGGACAACCAACATTTGTCATTTTTAAGTGCAGCAGGTGCTGCAGTTCTAGCCAGCCGTGGAACACATGCCACTGTGTAAGCTGCTCATTTAGCCATCACGTGTTCTGTAGCTCATATTAGAAAAGCATTTTGCTACTTGTACTCTTACGTTGTGTGGCCTGGGCCCAGTAAACATTTCAAGTTGCAAGCTAACAGCCAGGCATAAAAGGCATCTGCCCCAGGCCTGATGTGATGAATGCAAGTTCCCCACTTGTACATAGACAGCAGCAGGACACTGTGTTTCCATGCAAATAATTGCTATTTCTTTTTTAACCAGATAATGGATAAACTGTTTAACTTCAGAAGATCCAAGTTTTCATCAAACGAAGGGCAAGGGAGTGCTGCTGCAGCTGCTAGAGCACCACCTAAGAAGAGCTGAAAGTGCTGTCCTCTTTGAAAATGCTGCTTTCAAAGTGGATTGGTTAAAGGAAATAGACGAAATAGAGTTCCAGAAATCACAAGATAAGCTACATGTGCGACTTGGAGAGATGTTTTAGTGCAATGCTGATGTGGGCCTGATTTGCAGAGTATGTGCAGAAGCTAAAGTTGCTGGCAAATTTTCTACAGGAATGAAATGGGCCGATGGGTGGAAATTGGACTACACGAAACGCCATTTAGTTGGAAAAGTCATGTCTCTGTTGTACAAGCTCTCACGCACAAGAACTGGGCTGAGAAACTGAGGTTTGGATTGCGTAGTATGCTGGCACAAACCTCTACTGAGAGTCAATAGATTGTCCATGGTTGAGCAACTATGGTCCAAGCCTGAAGAGGTCAAAGTTCTAATGTACTGCTAGCTGTAAAATTAAACACTTTCTTGCTATCTGTGCAAGAAATCCACAATAACATAGCACACAACACCAAAATACCAGATAACTGGAAAAGTACAAATTATGCATTTGAATTCCTGGAGTCCATCAGTAGCATAATCAGATCAGAAATCATGGCACAAGTTTGCAATTCTCCCTTTAACATACTTATTGTTGATGAAAGCACAGACATTTCAGTCAGTAAAGTGTTTGTTTTTTACTTTAAGATCAGATCTCTTGCAGCAACTCCACATTCAATGTACAAAACTGTGATTGGTGGAATTATCAAGTTAACATCTTGCAATGCAGAAGCTGTCACTTTAGCTATTACTGAATTTTACTCTGCCAATGGTCTGAATCTGCAGAAAATGGTGATGTTCACTTCAGATGGTGCATCCGTTATTCTTGGAGCAGAACAGCAGTGTGGCTACAAGGCTTAAACAATCCATTTCACACTTAATTGAGCAAAACTGTGTGGCTCACCGTGAAGAATTGGGCATTGGGGATGCTTGGAAGAAAGTGCCAATGATTAGGGAAGTAGAAGAACTGTCTATTCTGTGTTTTGCAGATCTCCTTTGAAAAAATCGGAAATTTTAAGAAATGGCATCAGTCATTGAATGCGATGCTTTGTAATTTCGACCTCTCAATGTAGTGAGCTGGCTATCAAGACATTTTGCAGTGAATGCATTAATTCCCAATTATGAGGTGTTGCTAAAATGCATTCATCAGGAAATGAAGGAGGAAAATTATCCTATAGCAAAATACTGTTTCAAGAAACTGTCTGACCCCACTTATCACATTTCTATGGCAGTGTCAAATGATATTCTTTGCGATCTAGCATACTTGTCCAAGTTACTCCAAAAAAGCAGTCTTACCCCAATTGAAGCCATGCAGTTTGCACGAGGCAAGATCAACCAGATCAGGGGACAGTACCTTGGTCAGGAAGTGTTCTGGAGCAGCACAGTTACAGATATGATCTCAACATACTCTGACAACAAGAAGGACTTCAGTACCGCATCTATTCGGAGTTTTATTGGCTTGGTATGTGAGCATACGGAGAAAAGGTTTCCAGAAAACGAACTGAAGGACTGGGCCAGTTTTGATTTTGATTCACTAGTAGCCACTCAACAATGCAGCTTTGAGTTTGGAATAGAAAATGTTAAGCATCTTGTTGAAAAATAAGACATTTTAGATTGCAAGGACAGTTCAGAATCACTTTCTATTTTTATAAACTCTACCCCTTTCTGGGCCGCCCGATCCACCACTGCCGCTCCCCCATGTCTGTTGCCCACAAATAATGCTTAAAAGTGTACAAATACTGTGCGGCGGGCAGTCACTAGCCGGCAAGGCTGCAACGTTTACCTTGCTTTTTTAGCACCAGACCGCTACGCGATGAGCACAAAGAAAACACCAGAGTTGTGATGGCAACCCGCCAAGAGGGAGGAAGGAGTAGGAAATCCCGGCAGGAAAGAAATCAAAGCAAGACCGAAGCAAAGGAGGCACTACGTTTCTAACTTTGATAGTATAAGACCACACCACAGAAAACCAGCTAAACAGCCAAACAGCGACTTCGGAAGCGACTTTACGAAGCGCATGGGTTTCTCCTTATGTTGGTTACTGGGAAATAGTGGGAGTGGCTTCCTAAATATAAGGAAATGTGTTACAAAGGATTATAGAGACTATTACAAGCTTTTCAGAACGCTATCTGTAAGTGAAACTTCTAGTCCAATAAGTCTAATAGTATATTCACTACCATGAATCATCCACAGGAGATTGCTTCTCAGCAGCTCCAGAGGTCTGCAACAGCGACTTCACGAAGCGCGCGTGCATGAAGAGAGCGGGTTTCTCCTTAGGTTGGTTTCTGGGAAATAGTGGGAGTGGCTTCCATGAATCAACCACAGGAGATTGCTTCTCAGCAGGTCCAGAGGCCTGCAACAGCCAAACAGAGACTTCGGAAGCGACTTACAAAAAGACTGACAACAAGGGCGACAGTTTGAAAAGCACAACACATCAGAAAGTGGCCTACAAGTGCTCCTAACAAATCAGCACCTAAGTTGAGTGGCAAAAGAGGGAATATCACCAAAGCATTGTATTTATTCGCAACTGCCCTTTTCACACCCATCATCAGTTTCAGCCTACATGGGGATGCAAAATTCCACATGCGAGCCAAAATCTAAATAAGATAATACTGGAAATTGAATTGGATTTCAGCTTTTGGCATTGCTAGTTAGTAATGCTGCAAAATAGTTTCAACGTTTGTGTCAAATTAGACTGGCATACCACCCAGGAATATCCACTGTTTGCTGCTTCATCGTCATCTGTGATCTTCCCTTCATAAGGGCCGAAATGTACACCTTTCGGAAACGTTGAAGCTTCATTCCAAACACCAAGACCTGCAAATGGAATGCTCGATGGCCCAATGCTCATGCCAGCAGGTAAAGTGAGAGCTGATCTATTTGGCTGTTCTCCATGAACTAGTGTGTCCTTGATAAACACTGGCGGGCCATGAGTAGAACACATTTCAAGGAAAAAAGTCTGGCAATCTTCACAAACTAGAAGAGGAAAGAAATAATTCATATATTAATATTTGAAATAATTACAGTTATCCAAATGAAATCATTCAGTTGCTCCATTTCTCTCTCTATACACCTACAAATTAAGCAATGTTCACTACATAACAAACATGTTTAACATAAGGATACAATGAAATATGTTATGTTGTATTGTTTTATACTGCACACCATTGCCATTTGCAGGCCTCCAGGTGCTCTCGTTGTTCTAAAAAGGAAAGTGCGGGTGGGTTGGTTAGGGGAGAAGAGGGAAAAGGCAGGTGTTGTGCTCAGCTGTTGATCAGCGTAGAACCAGGAGTAACTGGAGTCTGACCAGGTGTCTTTTCTAGGTGTCTTATGATGTGTAAACCGCATGGGTACTGTTGCCAGTTGGGGGATGTCCTGTGTTTGACTTATCAAGTGATGTAGCTAATTGAGGAGGTTTGGGAGCCAGTTAGAGAGATTAACTATTTTGAAGCGTTTTAGCAAGGAGGTTTTCTATAGCTGTCTGAGGTCAGTGTGTGAGGGTGGCTGTGTAGGAGATTGCTAGTGGATTTTGGGTATTTAGTTGTGGATAGCCACTGGGCACAGTGCGACTATGCTATTCAGCTTTGTTGGAAGACTCACCTTCACACAGGCGTGAGGAGTGTGTAGCTTCAGAACATGCTGTGATAATATTGGGCTTGTCTCGCTATGGAGGACAGGATACAGAAAGCTGATATTGCAGAGACTATTGTTTGGGATATCCCTATCTGTCTAGGGCAATGCATTTGTCCTGAAACACTGGGGAATAGGATCCACTATCATAAGTACTTACAGTTGAAATGACGCTGCAACTGGCTTGGGCACTTTATGGAAAAACAAGTTACTTACCAACTGTAACGTTCTTTCGATTGGATGTTCCTCCCACGTATTCCACATCTCAGATATATTTGTATCTTCAGCTTAGCTGCTTCGAAGAAAAAAAAATCCACACCAGAGGGAGCTGTGCTCGAGGTCGCGGCGTCGATGTCCCTCGAGGGCTGCCGTAGAACATCGACATCATCCGCAGTATAAAGCACTCGAGCCGCGCCCTTTGGCTTCAGTTCTGTTTTTTCGATATTCTAAACTGAGGCGTTGATCAGGCATACCCCTAGACCGCAAGCTCTAAAGGAATGCGGAGTGTAATTGACGTAAATTGTATGGCGGGGTAGGTTGGGAGGGTCGATGAGGAATACGTGGGAGGAACATCCAATCGAAAAAACATTACAGTTGGTAAGTAACTTTTTCCTGCAATAGGCCTCATCACGAGTTTGACGGTAACCCTTAAAGCCGGCGGTCGCGCTATTACCACTGGATTTAAGGGTCCGCTAAATCAGGGCTTCAGCAGATTTCTCTCCAGCTCTGAGCCGGGGGGAAATCCGCTGAAAATTTCCCGCCGGCGGTAAGAGCGCGAAAATTCCCCATTGAGCCCACATTCCCGAATGGGCTCAGTGGGGAATGGGGAATTCCATTACCGCCAAACCCGTGATCCGGCACTAATAGGGTTTGGCGGTAGGGCTAATACCGCCGGCGGTAATACCACCGGCGTTACCGCCCAAGTTGTGATGAGGCCCAATGGATTGTGTCTTCCCATGTATTCCTCATCTTAGATAGACTCCCAAAGCAATATACATTTGGAGGAGGGAGTACAAGTTAATTCTAATCATGGACTGTATGTAGAACAGCCTTAGCAAAAAGACCTCCTTGTGATGAGGTGGAATCTAGTAGTGTTTCACAAAAGGTGTGCATCGACGACCAGGTGGCCGCTGCACAAATATCCTGCACCGGGACACCCCTGTGAAGAGCAGTTGAAGTTGCCATGCCCCTAGTTGAGTGAGCCCTTAGCCCATCTGGGGGTTCTTTTGTATTTGTATTTATTGTGTTTTTCATCCAAAGCGCTTTACATTATAATAACAGAATACATAAAACATTATAACAGTAGAAGCAATTTACAATCATGAATCGAACCAATAAAAACAGTAAGTAGAGCAATTAATCTGTGAGGGAAGAGGGAAGGGGTGAGGAAGGAAGGAGGAGGGAAAAACAGGAGGGGTATAAAGGTGAAAATGAGGGAGGCTAAGGGGAAGGGGGAGGGAAGAGAGGATCATAGGGAAGATTCGAGGGAAGGGGAGAGAATGAGAGGTGGGGAAAGTTTCATGGCGACGAATGGAGAAGGAGAGATTTCAGGGAAGTGCGGAAGGAGGAAAAGGTAGGTATTGAGAGGATTGAGAGAGGTAAGGAGTTCCAGTGCAGGGGGGCTAGTAGCTGAAAGGAGCGGAAAAGGGAGGAGGCACAAAAGGGTGAAGGGGGGACGGTGAGAAGGAAGTGGTCGGCTGAACGGAGGGAGCGGGAGGGATTGTAGAAAGAGGAGAGAGGAGAGGTCTTTTCCATCTAACCTGTAACATTCGCCAATTGCCAGAATTATCCATCTGGATAATGTCTGTTTTGTTACTGCTAAGCCCAATTTGTGGCCAGTATATCAAACGAAAAGTTGATCACTTTGCCGACATGTTGCCAGTCTAGAAATATAGAAGCTGAGAGCCCTTCTTGGGTCCAGCCTGTGGAGTCTTTCTTCCTCCTTACATCCATGGGGGGTGGGAGAGATCGAAAGAAGGCAAAGTGATATTTTAAGACAGATGAAAGTCAGAGACTATTTTAGGTAAAAATGAAGGCTTGACTTTAAGTATAACCTTGTCTTTATGGAAGATGGTGTGAGGAGGTTTACAAGAGAGAGCCTGTAACTCAATCACCCTGCGGGCTGATGTAATCGCCACCAGAAGGATTGTCTTCAAAGTGAGAAACCTTAGCGGACAAGAATGCAAAGGCTCAAAAGGAATCCATGTAAGGAATTTTAGAACTAAATTTAGATCCCAAACAGGGACTTGAAATGGGATTGGAGGGTACACGTTAGTGAGACCCTTTAGGAACTGCACAATCAATGGAATTTTGAAGTAAGACACCTCTTCCGAGGAGCGCTTAAAAATAGAAAGCGCTGCTAGGTATCCTTTTATTGTGCCAACCTGGAGCACCAGATTGGTTAAATGTAATAGGAAAGAAAGAACCATAGGTGTATTACATAGGAATGGATCCACTTTCTTGTCCTTGCACCAGTTACTGAACTTGTTCCAATGACACCGGTACTGGGATTTTGTTACTGGCCTTCTGGCCGAAAGCAAAGTCTCCATTACGTCGTCCGGGAGGTCTAAATCCTTATATCTCAGCCTTTCAGAAACCATGCGTGAAGGCTGAGTGTCTTGACCTCTGGGTGGAGAACCTGACCTTCCTCTTGCGAGAGGAGATCCTCTCTTTGTGGAAGACATATTGGAGGGCAGATGGACATGTCCAGAAGGTCCAGGTACCTCTTCCTCCTGGCCCAATCCGGGGCACATAGGATCATGGTTTTCCTGAACTTTCTCAACCTTCTCATTACGTGAGGAATCACAGGGACTGGAGGAAACGCATACAGAAGTGGAAATTCCCAGTCCACCACGAACGTGTCTCCTAGAGATCCACTTGGAGGAAATTCCCTTCAGCTGTACTGATCGCACTACCGGCTGACACTGGTCACAAACATATCGACTTGAGGGGTTCCCCAAAGGGTCAAGATCTCGTGAAGGACTTCCTGAGCTAGTTAACCTCGTGGGAGACGGTGCTCTGCCTACTCAGAGCATCCGCCGCAATAATCTTCTCTCCAGCTAGGTGAACTGCTGACAGAGAGATTCCTTCATGTATTGCCCAGAACCAGAGCTGCATTGCCTCTCTGCACAGTGGTAGTGACCCTACACCTCCTCTTTTGTTGCAGTGTTACATGGCCACTGTGCTGTCTGTCATTACCAGGACATTATTTTCCCGTACAGAGGGCAGTAGTCTGATTGCCCTTAGCTCCAACAGGTTGATGTGTAGTTTGGACTCCGATGGAGACCAACAACCGCTGATTGTCAGACCGCTGGTGTCAGCTCCCCACCCCGTGAGTGAGGCGTCCGTCACTACAGTTATCTCCGGCAATGGTGGCCAAAAAGATTTTCCCTTGAAAATATTGTCCTTGTAAGCCCACCATAGAAGATCATGCACCACTTTGGACAGAACGTGCAGAGGATCTGACATATCCCCTGAAGATTGGGCTCATTGAGTCCTGAGGGCCCATTGATGGGATCTCATTCTCAATCGGGCCTCTGACACCAGAAAAATGCAGGATGCCATGAGATCAAGCAACCTCAGAAAATCGAAGGCCGGCAGATGCTGGGTATCCTGGAACTTTGTCACCATCTGCAAAATGTGTAGAGCTCTCATCTCAGGAGGCGAGGCTTTCCCCGAGGAAGTATCTAGGACTGCTCCGATGAATTGGAGCTTTTGGAGTGGTATCATTTGAGACTTCTTGTAATTGAGGGAGAAGCCCAGTCTCTGTAAGAGGTGGCAGGTCATGTCAAGATGTTCCTGGGCCTGTTTGGGTGAACGCGCCCTGATTAACCAATCGTCCAGGTAAGGGTAGACATGAATCCCCCCTGTCCTGAAACTCGCTGCCACTTTTTAATTTTTTTTTATTAATATAGTGTGTTATAGTTTACTAAAGAAACTTTTCACACTGACAGAATTAAAATGAAAATTCAAAAATTCACAGTAAAATTAACTATATTTTCTTAAAACTACAATTCATAAACAAAGAGAGTGTAAAAACAGAACATTCTAAGTAGCTTCTAAGTGAGCGGAGTTGGTGAGGCGAGTTGTGTCTGCAGGAGTCGCTGCAGTCCCTCTCCCCTGTCTACTACTTCACACAGTGTGTGGGAGGGCTTAAAAACCCTTACCCAGAGCGGAGCGGTTGAGCGAAGTTGGTGAGGCGAGTTGAGTCTGCAGGAGTCCGCGGGAGCGGAGGGAGCATGGACTCGACCCTGAACGCTGTGAACACCGTGAGTCCGTCGACCCAACAAGAGCAAGAACGAGGAGCAAGAAGTGAAAAAGCAAAAGAAGCAGTAACAAGCGCAGTAGAGCCGGCGGACACAGACACGGACACGGAGCAGAGCTGGCGCTGGCTAAGAAGTGTCAAAACTCCGGTGAAAAAGCTGAAACCAAAGACAACCGTCTTGGCAGAGGGAATGCAGGAAATGAATAAAGAACCACAAGCGCCAAAGGTGCGCCGGAAGACTTTGAACAAGGAGCACAGGGAGGAGACAGGAAAGCCGGCTCCCCCCTCAAGGCAAGCTAAAGTGGTAAACAACCAAGACACACCAGCCACTTCAAACTCACATGACATACAAGAAAAACGGAGCACTGAAAACAGTGACCTACCCGGACACAAAACCATCAGCACCTCGTGTACCGCCGGCATGGCGAGTGGGTTCCCGGCACTGGCGGTCGAAGGGCTGCCAGTGACAGACCCTCAACGGGTGCGCTGCAACGTGGAGGACCAGGAAAGGTCGAGTGCACTGGACCCACTGGAGCACCACGGCGGAGTGCCCGACCCAGGGAGAGCTGGAAGGAGCCCAACACAGACGGGGTGTAAGGAGGGGCGTGACCAGGAGAAACATCGAGGGCGGATTGACAGTCTGGAGGAACGCGACGAAAGGAACCCGACATCAGAGCACAAAAACAGCCCGACTTTGGAGCTGGAAACGGCCACAAACGAACACCCACAATGGAAAAACCCGGCAAAGTCGGCCCAAGCATTAATCCACAAAGACCCAACTCTAGTAGAAACTGTCGAGGAGACAGGCAGCAAGGAAAGTGCCACGATAGAAAACACAGGCGCCAAAAGAAAAAATATGACCCAGCAAATAAGTAACATTGAGCAGATAAACAATAACACACCTAGACAAAATCAAAAAAGTGGCACAGAGCAAAGCACGCAAGAAAGTGAAATTGCCACATCAGACACAGGCTCCGATTCGGAGCCAGAGAGAAAATCCTCTCCACTAAAACAGAAAAAAAGAAAAAATAATAAAATAACAATACAAATAAAAAATCAAGAAATGATCAACACAATGAAAATGACAAAGACTACTCACGAAAAACTAACCAAAGGGAAAACGACAGGAGAAACCATAACCACGAAACTCCAAAAAAGAAATGAAGAGCTGCAAAAAGGGCAGCCACCGCCATCGCTATCGGGCACACTGAAAGCATTCTTTTTCAACCAACAGAAGCGCAAACTTGACTCAGAAAACGAAGTATCGGACGCCTACATTTTAGAAGTAGCTCAGGAGGCCATGACAGGAAACAGTCAACAGCCAACAGGCCCAGAAGGGTTGCAAGTAGGCACACCTGAAACAGGCCTGTCTCAGATCCTGAGGGAAAAAAGAAACGCGGCCATAGCGATTCGGCGCCAAATAGAGGAAAGAGAAGAGAGTCGGAGACAAAGTACGCGGAAAGAACAACAGGAAAAGAACACAGTAAGAGACGATAGTGCACTAAAAAGCACAGGCAACGACGTCAGTCGGGAGCACTTACAAGAATGGACCCTGTGTAACCAGATGAAAGCGGCAACTAGTCTGCAACCGATGACCGCAGAGGAAAGAACGGAAACACAAAAACTAAGACACCAAGGGATAGATCACTTCCTCAGCGGTCCCGATAGAGGCTGGTCGAAAGCCAAACTAAACTCAACTCAGCTACCGTGTACCCCTGAGAAAGCAAGGGTCGCAAACGAAAAGAACCGTCAAAAAGAAGGCCTAAAAGAATTACCTAAACATGCGCTAACAGAGGGTGAACCAAATAGAACCAGGCTGAGTGACAGCTTGTTCATGGAAGCGAGGTCAACCCCTAGAAAAACAGCAAGCACACCGAAATCCCCTAAAAACAAACGGATAAGCGAAATAACCTCACCGACGCAAAAAGATACGCCAAGCAAACAAACAGACCTATTGACCATTATGTCAGCTTTAACGATTGCCCTGGCTCCATACTATAAGCTATACGAAGCAATAAAAGAGGGAATACAAGATAACACCTCAATTTTAGCTTCTGTGTCCACAAAAGTCACGAATATAGAAAACTACATGACAGCACTTGAGGAAAAAAACAATGCTTACCATAAGGACTGGGAAAAAGAGGTGGAGGAACTAAAAAAGCAAATCAAGCTTCTACAAAGGGGGAGGGGTCAGGAAGACCCGCATAACATAAAGTACCAGTCCGAAAGTCAGAAGGGCGAAACGGTAGACATCTGCGAGGAAGAGCGAGAAGCAAGTGAAGCTAATGAACCATGTCCTGAACGCCAACAGCAATACCCAATCAAGTCGGGATTGCTCAAGCATCCTCAGAAAAAGGTCCCAGTGGTACTGAAACTAGCAAATAACGATAAACGGCAGAAACAAACATTGGGAGAGAAGGTAAAGCAGCAAGACACACCGAAGGATAAAGAAAACAAAGAAAAGAAAACCAAGGGCATACAAGAAGACTTAATGAGATCGACAAATAGAGAGAAAAAGAGATGCTCCCCAAGATCAGTAGAAGATTTTATGAGCGACATGAACCTGATGAATCTATCCCAACATTGGGAAAATGCCTCCAACAATTCAGTGATCGAGGTAATCCCGGACCAGCAAGAAACAGAACAGAAAACAGTTGTAAAAGGAAACGAAAACCCAAAATCCCCAAAAACTCAAACAAGTAAGAGAACCAGAAACGACTCCGATTGTCAAAGGAGGCTAGCACTTGAAGAGCAAACAAGGAAGAAGGAGGGCGTGCAAAAGTCCCCAAGAGAGCAAAGAGAAAGACGTCAAAGTCAGACACATCGAAACGAAGCTTACAAAGGCTCTGACGATCATCAAAAAACAGAAACCCCAAAAATAGAGAAACAAAGACGAATATTTAAAGTTGAACAACTAGACTTAAAAAAGGCTACATGATTTTAAACAGGAGAACGATCGTGAAACTAATGAGCACAATAAATTCACTGAAAAAAATAAAAACAGAAGACATCACTCTAGTGGAACCTTATTACAGAGGAAAGATTGCGAAGGCTTACATCCACGTGAAAGAAACATGCCTCCAAGACATGGACAAGAACGTAGCCAGAGAAATGAAGCAAAATGGGTTTGAGCTGACTGAAATAAAAACAGAAACGCAAAGAGAAAAGAATCACTTCCCCTACCACCACCAAGGGGAAAGAAAATGTTGCTGCACGTCACGCACAGAAGAGCGCTACCGAGGAAATAGAATAGGCAAAAACCTAGAAGAAAAGGTATACAGCAGAGAGAGAGCAGACGTACGAACCGAGAATCAAAAAGACAACCAAAAATGGACCAATGAAGAGAAGATCAAAGAAAACAGACAACGAAGGAATGAACACCAGGAAACAGACCCAGACAAATACAGGTCACAAACAAGAGGTGTAACTCGATACACTATACGACAAGCAAGCCTGCCGCGCACCTCTTCCTATAACCGAAACGAGAAACCAGCGAAGACAGCTCTGGCACAAACAAGGAGCAACCTATCGGGCACAGGGCCATTGGCCTGGATAAAAGCAGCACTAAATTTTAACACAGAGAACTAGCATTTAAAGGGATCAGCGCCACCTACAAGAAGTGAACGACCTAACGAGGACCTAGAGATCAGCAAGAAGTGCTTCACTTTGGGTTCCTGGAACACAAGGGGACACGTTCACTTAACTAGACCTGGCGACGTTGACCTAGGTTCACTGGACATTATATGTCTTCAAGAGACATGGCTGCAAGAGAAACCGTGCCTCGACGGTTTCGTAGTAGAACTATCGGCGGCAAGTAGAGGTGTTTTTGGACGCCCGTCATCAGGTTTGTTAACAGCAACAAAAATGGGAGTAGGTCTGGCAACACCCATAAAGCTCCATGAATCATACGAAACGTTAGTCACGCTGACCTCCTGGTACGACCAACCGGAAGGGCAGAAAAATAGGCGCAGCAACCAAATCATCATAATAAACACCTATTGGAACCCGTTAAAAATAACAACCAAAACCTACTGTACCAGGATGGAGGATCTACTAGACTCGCTCTACACAAAACATATCAACGCACACATCATAGTGTGCGGAGATCTAAATGCGGACTGTAGCGAGGGGAACAAAGAAACACAAGCAGGAAAACCCCGCGAAGCAACCAGAGACAGAGGGATCGCATGGGGCTTATTGACTAAACCTAGAAGCCTCCAGAATATCGCAGAACTTTTTCCGAAGCAAAAGAATATCCCAACCTGGGAGAATCTGCATTGCAAAACAACCTTGGACTACATATATGTATCCACCGAACTGACAACAAGGTTCCAAGAGTTCAAAGTTCAGAAAACAACGCACAGTGATCATAATATTTTGACATGCAAATGGTTAGGAACTCAAACACTAAACCCAGTATACAAGTACAACCCCGACATAAATAACCAACAATCAAGAACCTGTTTGAAGGAAGAAGACATCAAAAGGATAACAGAAAAATACAAACTGCCTGATCCAACAAGGCCTCATGCTCCTGGGAACCGTCCGAACTACTTACCGCTATTGATCCCGTACAGAAAACCAGCGGGAAGTCAGCAGAGAAGCAAACCAACCCACACTCATGTCTACGACAGACTGGTGGTGGAAAAAAGAAAAGAGGTCAGGAGACTGAGAAAAATCGCAAAAAAATGTGATCTCCAAGAAACCTGGGAAAAATGGAATACAGAGTCTAAAAAATACAAACAGTGGCTAAAGCAACATAGACTACAACTTTACCAGCAGGACGCGGAAAGCATGTTGAAATGTCTCAGCACAAAGAAATCAAGTGACTTCTGGTCATTAATCAAAGCTTCAAACCCGGGCAAACCAACAGAACTGGTAAACGCGGTTGATGAAACAAAATGGAAGACTTACTTAACGACCCAATTTCAGCTTCCAGACTCACGAGAAGTACCAGCAAAATGTGAATCATCAACCCCTTTGGTGAACGTAGCAAACAGCGTGGAAATAGAACGGACCATCAATACCTTAAAATCATCGAGGGCCCCAGGCCCAGACGGCTTGACTAGGGAATAGTTTCTTACCTGTAACTCCATTTCTCCAGCATTGATATCTTTCATGGATTCACATGCTTAGAATATTCCCCGTCGTCAGACTGGGACCCCTCGGTACACATATATAGCCTTTTCCAATAGGAAAACTTCCGACACTTTTGTGTCCTATCTACGTCCTTTTAGGACCCGCCTACGCATGCTCCGTAGGCCGTCCCAGTATAAGAGGCCCGCCCCCGCGGCTCCCCTTCAGATTTCGGCCCCTCCAAAGTAGGAAGGGTTAAACTTATCAATCAAATACATTACATTCCGGGGAGGTTGGCGGGCGCATGTGAATCCATGAAAGATACCAATGCTGGAGAAATGGAGTTACAGGTAAGAAACTATTCCCTTCTCCAGCATTGGATCTTTCATGGATTCACATGCTTAGAATAGATTGTATAGCAGTAACACTTGAGACGGCGGCGAGAATGAAATGTAATATACCCTCACCATACTATACAATGCATATGTACAGTAGGAATAAGTTAACTCATATAACCTTACCCACATAAAATATACTGTCATTAAAAGGGTAGACAACAGATTCTCCACGGCGTGGAGCTTACCTTACTGAAACAGATGGCGCAGGACAGCTCTTCCCATCTGCACCTCGTCCGCATGCTGCCTGGCAAGGCAGTAGTGGCGGGTAAACGTGTGGGGCACTGACCATGCCGCAGCTTGGCATATGTCCGTCAACGGAATTCCTGCCCATAAAGCTGTTGAGGAGGACATCGATCTTGTAGAATGGGCTCTAGGATGTCCTTGCAGTGGCCTTCCGGCCTTAGAGTGACAAAACGCAATCGTCGATGAGACCCATCGAGCCAATCCTTGTTTAGAGATTGCTTTTCCTCTCGTCGACGGACCATATGCGAACAGTTGTCGAGTAGAACTGAGTTCCTGTGTACGATGTAGGTAAAATTTCAGAGCCCTCTTAACGTCCAGGGTATGAAGAGCTTTTTCTGCTGCCGATGATGGTGTGGCGAAGAAAGTAGGGAGAACAATGGACGAGTGTTTGTGATACACTGTCGGAACCTTTGGGACGAACATAGGATTAGTTGCCAGGACTACTTTGTCCTTAAAGAATCTTAGGTATGGCGGGTCTACGACAAGCTTGCAGTTCTGAGATTCTTCTAGCTGATGTGATAGCAATCAAGAATGCCAACTTCCACGAAATGAATTTTATGTCGGACGTGGCCATAGGCTCAAAAGGCGGTTTCATTAAGCCTGCCAACACTGTGTTGAGACTCCAAGTCGGGGAGAAACGTTTTTCCGGGGGAAAAGCTCGAAATAAACCCCTCATGAAGTGTTTTACAAGTCTGTGGCTAAATAGAGGAGACGACTGCCTCTTCCTTGTGAACCTCGAGATGGCCGCCAGGTGCACCTTTATCGATGTGAAGGATAATCCCCTCTCCGCCAAGAGGAGCAGGTAAGGTAGAACTTGTTCCAGCGTCACCAACAACGGTTGTAGGCCCTGTTGTCCTTTACACCATTCACAGAACCTCCGCCACTTATAGGAGTAGGATTTGTTTGTAGAAGGGGCTCTGGCCGCCTGCAGAATTTTTTGACAATCCTCCGAAACGTCTAAAGCACCGAACTCCGAAAAGTCAGGAGCCAGGCTGTAAGGTTGAGACTGTCCGGGTCATGATGCCACACCGTGCCTTTGTCCCGGGATAGTAGGTTCGGGACTTTCGGAAATGCTATGGGATGTTCCAGCGACAGGTGAAGCAGGTCGGAGAACCACGGTTGCCTTGGCCAGTATGGTGTCACTAGAATTACCCGGCAATTATACCTGCATATCCACTGTATTGTCCTCCGTATGAGGGGGAACGGGGGAAAAGCATAGAGGAACATGTCCGTCCATGGGAAGGAGAATGCCTCCCCCATGGAACCCTCTTGAGGCCATCTGCTTGCGAATTGCTCGCATTTCTTGTTGTCTTTGGTCGCGAAGGCGTCTGGGGGGGTGAACCCATTTCTCAAACACTTTCATCAGGTGAACTGTGTCCATTTCCCACTCGTGTATCTGGGCCATGCTTCTGCTGAGGGAGTCTGCTTGGGAGTTCCTCACTCCTGGGAGGTCATGAGCCACGTTGGAAATTTCGTGCTTTAATGCCCAATGCCATGTTTTCTGGGCTTCTATGGAAAGAGTTCTTGATCGCGTTCCTCCTTGTTTCCTCAGATAAAACATGGCCGTTGTATTGTCGGTCAGTATTCGTACTCGCAAACCCTTGATGTGTGGTAGGAATGCCTTCAGGGCCCATCGTACTGCTCTGAGCTCTAACACGTTTATGTGTAGGAGTGACTCCGTTGGAGACCATCGACCTTGCGTTTGGAGAGCACCCATGTGAGCTCCCCATCCGGTTAGGGACGCATCCGTGACTATGGTTCGCTGAAACTCCGGCTCCTGTAGGGGTACACTGTTGTTCAGATTGTGGAAACTCTGCCACCACTGAAGGGTCCGAAGCAGCTTGTTGTCGTCGATGGTTATCTTGTCCGACCACGATCCTTGAGCCTGCGTCCATCGGTCCGCAAGGAATTCCTGGACTGGCCTCATGAATAGGCGACAGTTTTCCACCAGATGGATGCAGGATGCCATGGCCCCTAGGACCGAAACGTATTTTCTCACTGAGATCTTGGTGTTTCGCCGTAGTCGGCACGCTTGTTGATTGAGTCTTGAGGTTCTGTCGAGGGAAGGTTTCACTAGCCCTAACTGGGTCTCGAACTGTGCCCCCAGGAATACCAGCGTTCTCAATGGCCGCAGAGAGGATTTTTCGAAGTTTATGGCGAATCCCAGCTGTTGTAGAAGCTGCATGGTGGCTTGTAAACTTGTGTTGGTCGACGCTGGGGAGGATCCCCTTACCAGCCAGTCGTCGAGGTATGGGTATACATGGTGGCCTTGCTTCCTTAGCCAGGCCGCTACTGGAGCCAGGCATTTCGTGAACGTTCTGGGGGAGGTCTTGAGCCCAAAAGGAAGAACCGTGAATTGGTAGTGAGTCCGCCCTATTACAAATCTTAGGAATTTCCTGTGTTTCCGACACATTGGAATATGGAAATACGCGTCCTGTAAATCCAGGGACGCTAGAAAATCCCCCTCTTGAACGGCGCGGATCACTTCCTGTAGAGTGAGCATCTTGAATTTTAGGCTCTTTAAAGACTTGTTGAGATCGCGTAAGTCTAAAATGGGACGCCATTTGCCGTTCGGCTTTTTTACGACGAAATATCTTGAGTAGACTCCTTGACCTCTCTGTGATGTTGGAAATAATTCTATCACGCCCTTTGCTAACATGAGTGTTACCTCTTGTTGCAGTATCTTCAGAGGGGAATGAGCGGTGAACGCAGGTGGAATTTGCGGGGGGCTGTGTTTGAATTGCAGAGAGTGTCCGTTTCTTATAGTATCCAGCACCCATTGATCCGTCGTTATTCGTTCCCATTCGTCGACATATGCTGAAACTCTTCCCCCAGAACGGTGTGTTGTATGTCACTGCTGATCTTTATTTTGCTTGTCTCTCGACGACGACGGATATGATGGTCTTTTCCTGGAAGTCTGGAAGTTCCGGCGACTGTTTGCCGTTTGGGAGGCACGTCTGTATCCCTGGGAGGGGTAAGCCGATCTGCCAAAGGATCGGTCTCCAGACGCAGAGAATCTTGAATTACCTGAAGCCCCTCTAAAGGGACGAAAAGACTTGTAGCTTCTGCCACTCTGGAGGGCACCCAATGAACGTGCCGTGTCCGAGTCCTCTTTCATTCGCTTTAGGGCTTCGTCCACCTTCTCATATCTAAAACTTTGTATTGTACTTCTGGCCTGAAGTAGGTACACTTAAGCCATGACTGTCGACGTAATACGACCCCATTATTGACTTGCTTGAAGCCTGACACAGCGAGGTCCACCGCGATGTTTATTGCGTGATTTGAGGCTTCCTCACCTTCTCGGACAAGTAACATCGCTGCCTTCCTATGTTCTTCCGGAAGATGATCAAGCAACGGAGCTAGCCTGTGCCACATCTCCCTATCGTATCTGGCAACAATCGCCAGAGAGTTTGCGGCCTTTACTGTGGTTGCTCCCACGGATAGCACTTTTTTGCCAAAGGCATCTTGGCGTCTGGCTTCGTTATCAGGCGGAGTCGTGCACTTGTGCTGGGCCTTCGCCTTCCTCGCCGCTGCCGCCGACACCACCGAGTCTGGCGTTGGTTGGGAGGATAAACACTTGGGGGTAGACTCTGGAGCCTTAAACTTTTTTTCCAGGCATCCTTTCACTGCCGGCTCTGAAAACGGTTGACGCATTGTCTGCAACCCCTCCTTCCACACAGGGTCTAGTATTGGTATCGAGAACACAGACCTTCTTCTCTTACCCATGTGGTCGAACA